>NC_092710.1:127088502-127726771 GCF_047496885.1 Scyliorhinus torazame | reverse complement strand
TGTTCTTCACCTTTCTTTGTTCTGTGTATTTCTGTCATGTAAATTCAACTTGTAAGCACTTCAACCAAACAGGATTAAGAAGATTTTGGGGTATTGGATGCCAAGAGCATGTGAGGCCTGTCTACATCCCCAATTGCCTCCATCAACCATTCTGATCCATGAAAACATAAATACGTAGTGAGATGGTTGAAGAAAATGACATAGGAATTAAGAGCAGAAGTAGGAAATTCAGCTCTTCGATCCGCCATTCCATCAGACCATGGCTGATCTCTTCCTGGTCTCAAATCCACCTCCCAACCTGTTCCGCATATTCCTTTCACCTGTTTTTTAAAATCAGAAGTATGCCTATCTCCTTCTCGGAACCATTTAATAACTCCAATTTCACCGCACTATGGGTAGCGAGTTCCACAAATTCACCACCCTGAGTGAGAAGTAGTTCCTCCTCATCTCAGTTCTAAATGTACCGCCTCTGAACCTATGTCCGTGACCTCTGATTCCAGATTGCTCCACAAGGGGGAACATTTGGTCTATGTTTAACTTATCAATCTCTTTTAGTACTTTTTAAAAATAAATTTTGAGTACCCAATTCATTTTTTCCAATTAAGGAGCAATTTAGCATGGTCAATCCACCTAGCCTGCACATCTTTGGGTTGTGGGGGCGAAACCCACGCAAACACGGGGAGAATGTGCAAACTCCACACGGACAGTGACCCAGGACCGGGATCGAACCTGGGACCTCGGCGCCATGAGGCAGCAGTGCTAACCACTGTGCCACCGTGCTACCCTACCCTTTTAGTATTTTATGTACCTCAATCAGTTACCCTCCCAGCATCTAAACTCCAGCCGAGTATAAGCCCAAAATGTTTAATCACTCCTCATATATCAGCCCTTTCATCCCCGGAATCAATCTGGTGAAACTCCTCTGAACTGCCTCCAATGCCACCACTTCATTCCTCAAATACGGAGACCAAAACCGGACACAATACTCCAGATGTGGTCCCACCAACAGCCTCTAGATTGTTTGAAGGCTGCATTAAAATAAAATTTTTCCGGTGGCTGTTTGCAAATTTTGTGCACTGCGGTAAGTTTTACCAGCGGTCCCTTATTTGACTGGAGCCCTTTAGACACGGGCCCCACAGGCCTGTATGTTAACCTACCCCTGAACATGAATCATTTGTTGTGTGCAATATTCTGTTACTAACAGTACAATGCAAAACTAGGTTATCTAGATGAGCAAAGAGATATATGTGCATCTAAATACCCAAATCCTGAAAAATTAATACACAGGAACAAGCAACAATCAAAAAGGCTAATGGAATGTTGGCCAGGAAACCTAAGGCTTGATCTTCCGGCTATTCTGCGCCAGGAAAGCAACTCGCCTCAGCGCAGCATGGGCTGGGTGAAAGCCGGGAGACCCTGCTCCCGGGATCGACCCGGATCACAACGCCTCGCGAGATTCAATGCAATCCCGCGAAAGTTTGCAAGGAGAACCTTGCCCACAATAAACGGGATCAGTTTTAAGCATGCCCTTTGGGAAGGGTGGTGCCCTGGCACTGGTGCCACTTCAGTAACCTGGCAGTACCAACTTGACACCTCAGCAGTGCCACCTGGGTAGCCAGCCCGGCACTGCCAAGGTGCCCAGGTGGCACTGCCAGCTGGCAGGGACACTTCCAGGTTGGTACTGCCAAGATGCCAAGCTGGCATTTTTTGCGCATGTGTGCGATCGGGCCGGGATTGCCTGCCCTGGGTGATTGGGGGGGCCGGGGGATCCTCCCATGTTGCGTTCAGGCTTGGGGGAGTGAGGGGATTTCTTTTGTACGCCTGCGCTACAACGGGGAGTTCCGCCAACGGAGCTCCCCACTCTACAAAAGGGGTCTCTATATGCGTGTTCCCCATTTAGGTGCTTTATTCAAAGCAAGTCGCGTTGAATAGCCATGTGTTTCTCAGCGCTGCGAGTGCTAGGAAATACACAGCTAAACGTGCTCGCTCAAGAGCTTTGTTCCCTTTTGGGAAGATCGTGATCCTGTTGTCAAACAAACTCACATCTTTCAGTGCACCAGCAACCTCTGGACCCACCACTCCTGTTGCGCCTAATTGGACCCTTTAGAATGCCCTCTTTCACTGGACATGCTAACCACCAAATATAAATCACTGAGGTTGGGATACAGGAACTCTCTACCTGGGGAGTCCCTCTCATGTCCCCATGCCCACAGATATGGAAAGAACCATTTTGGGATGGATATGGGTTTAACCCCAGACAACAACCCCCACTCCCACCCCACCTTTCAACATGATCATGTTTGATATGAGGAGAAGGAAGTCATTGGGGTCATGTGACCCACACCTTGGCTAAAGGCAGTGTGATCATTTCACTGGGCATGGCTACTTCATCTCAGTGACCAAGTAGTGCCCAGGCGCTGTCAGGGGACTACATTAGCATGAGGCACTGCACCTATATATTTTTTATTCTTTCTTGGATTCTCTGCTGGCAAGACTTGCATTTGTTACCCATCTTTAAATGTCTTTGAGATGATGGTGGTGATCTACTTTTTTCTACTGCAGTCCACATGGTGTAGGTAAATCCACAGTGCTGTCAGGGAGAGATTGCCAGAGCTTTGATCCAGCAACAGTGAAGGAACGGTAATATGGTTCTGGATGAGTTTAACTTTGCGGCAGCCTGCAGTTCATGGTGTTCCCATGAGTCTGCTTTTCTTTTCTTTCTACGTGGTGGAGATTGTCAGTTTGGAAGTTGTTGTCGAAGGAGCCTTGGTGAGTTACCACAAAATAGCCAAATCTAGTGCAAAATCAAGGCTGGAGAGATGTTGAGCATGAGTGGCCTGGCTGTTAAGCCTATTTTCATGAAGCCTGTAGATGCCTGAGACTAGTGAGACATAGATGGCTGTTGTGACATGCCAATCATGATACACCCTGTCCATAAGACCATAAGATGTAGGAGCATAGGTAGGCGATTCGGCCCTTCGGGTATGCTTCACCAGCTTGGCACCAGACTTGCATGTGAGGCTCCTTAACAGTGCTGGGGGAACAATGTGACAGAAAGTAATCATATTTAGTGACAGGTTATTTGTTTATTCTGTTCAGAATAAACATTGGTTTAAAATTGAATATTATTGACTGATTCTGCATGCTGTGGTGCATAAATATATTATCGATATGGATCTTGACAGTGCATTTGTCTGTGGGTTTTAATGATCTCTGAATGAGGGTTATCTCTTATTTGTTGTGTGTTTGGGGCAGACTAAAGAGTTAACTATTCCATTCAATTTCAAAGCTCCTTGACATGATTGACTATTTATTACACTCAACTATAAGAGAAAAGCTATGCTTTTTAAAATGTTTTTGCTTTTGTAATATTATCAAAGATATTTGGAACAATGGGGAAATTCTCTGCCGCCTGCCACTGGTAGCGGGGTTCCCGATGAGGTGCAAAATTGGGTGTCCGAGGTAAAAACAGGATTAGTGCCCATTTGCGATGTTCCGGCCCCCTCCACTGGTTGCGTGGTCGGGGTTCTTAGCGGCCCGAGTACCTTATTGTCCACGCCCGTGCGATTCTCTGGTCCTCTGGGCCGGACATCATGTGGGGTGGATTCACTAGTGGTATTTCCCAGCATGGCCCTGACATGGTGGACCTCACGGTGGGCGAAGGGGGTAACCCATTAAGGCCACCCTTCCCCCACACAATGCCAGATCTGACCATCACACACCCACCGGACCACCCCCCAATGTCTCCCCCCAGAGTCCCCCTAAGTAAAGAACCTCTGCCCAGAGACCCCCTAAATGGGGTGACTCTTTCACCCTCCCACTCCCTCTGAGTGACCCTCTAAATAAGGGAACGATCGGATACCTCTTTAGAAAAGTGGGACGACCCCAGAGACTCCCTAACTCGGGGGACCGGTTGAAGTGGTTAATGTTTTTAAACATTGTGGTCAGAGCACTTCAGAGTTAATTAACCATGAAGGAAGATGAATGAAGCAAAGCTCACAGCTGTGTGTGTGGAAGCTGTCAATCACAGCACACTAAAGGAAGTGAATGAGCAGCTCACAGGCCTGAGGGATTTAAACACAGGTCACTGCTTTCTCTTTGTAGGAATTTACATGGGGTCATTGCTCTGTCTCAGCCAGCAGGTATATGCCCAGGTGAGTGTTACAACAGTGATTTTTTTTCATTGCCTCTGTGAGGGCTGCTCTCCAGCTTCCAGACAGGAATCTCTTTTTTGGAGGGCTTCCTGACAGGAGTCTCATTTCTAGGGGGGTTCTTGACAGGGGTCTCATTCCTGGGGGGCGGGCGGGGGGTGGGGGGGGTTCCTGACAGACATCTCATTTCTGGGGTTTCCTGACAGGGGTCTCATTTCTGGAGGGTTCCTGACAGGCGTCTCATTTCTGGGAGGGGGGGGGGGGGGGGGAGCTGTGGGCGGTCCCCCTATTCAGGGGATCTCTAAAGGGGTGTCCCCACTCTGGACATCCTGAAATCTAAGTTGCTCAGAGGTAGTGAGTCCGAGACTAAAGAATTGTCCGGTTTGGGATTGGCCGCCTGTTCTGATGTAAGGGAGTATTCTTGTGATGTCTAGGAGTCTTACAGCATTTGTGTCCAGGCACCAGTGCAAATTGGGACAAGGTAGTGTTTTGAATAGAGACTTAGTATTCTTAAGTTCCATCACCCGTCTCCTGTTATGTTTCCTCTACTTGATTTATGCCCAAGCAATACTCTCAGGGTGAGGAGTTTTGGCTTGTACTGTTTCACCGTGTACTGCTTATTTACACATTCTTCTTCAATAACTTTGTCTTGTGATTTATTGGCTGAGCGGTGGTCTGATGAAGTGTGTAATTCTTCACCTCCCAAAGATAAGATGATCTATGACAACTTGTGATATATTACAGTAATCTAGAGCACAGTGACTAAGATTGTTTGTTTTGACCTCCTGGTTTTCAATATTCCTAGATATTAGATAGGTAAATGTTTTCTTGGATTTTAGGAAGTATAAGATGCATTTCTGGGCGTCAGCTAGTAACTTGTTAACTGTAGGCAATTATCCATCATAAAAACCCAAAGATGTACCCATGCAGTAGGAACATTCTTCAAAACCACCGATATGTACAAAACAACATTTTAGATCTGAACATTCATTACTATGTAATTTACATATTAAAACTTCATTAATGTGGCACAAAACTGATCATTGTTTAACATAATCACAGGTAGAGTCTTAGGGCTGGTTTATATGTCTGTTCTTGACCATAAATCAATATCGTTTGGGTGAAATAAAACAAAAATAAAATGCAGAGAAATTTGAAAACAGTGTTGATTGATCTAGTTTGCAAATCACTGGCTGTTACATTCAACTTTAAATGCCACTGGTCAATGCAAATGTATTTGAAGACTTTTCTGAAGAGGTAAGTTTAAAAAATGATTGGATTTTTATCTCACTTTCCATCTGTGAGCACTTTATTGCCAATGAAGTACTTTCTGAAATGAAGCCAGTTTTCACATAGTAAACGCCTGCAAACAACAATGTTACAGAGATCAGTTAATTGATTTTGTGATGTTGATTGAGGGATAAGTATTGACCAAGACACCAGGGATAGTGCTCCTGTTCTTCAGAATGTTCCTTTGGGATCTTTTACGTCCACCCAAATCCAGGCAGATGGGACCTTGGCAATAATGAAGTTGTAAGGTTTCTGTTTCAGGAGATTGTGGGAGTTCTCAGACCTCTAGAAATCATTGACTTTTGCTACTTCAATTAGTACATTTTCCAAATTTTGGAGTTGCATTTTGGAACACTTACATTATACGTACAATTTCTTCCTTCCACATTCTGTTTCTCAACTACGCATCGACTCAATTGAGTTATCTTATGGTGTAATATCGAAGACGGTAGTGTGGTCGATTGCTCAGACTAGACGACTTCCACTTCAATCAAATGCAATTCTGCTTTGGGAATATTGATTTTTAAAATATATCCCAATGTAATCATGCAGCAATGCATTATTCAACCCTTAAAACCTTTGAACAATTTCTTCAATGTCACTAACAATACTAATTGCATTTCCTTTTGTGGATTCCTGGTTTAACCAGGTTGCAAAGCTGTCATTTAATTCTTCAATCTCTGCCTAAAGTTAAAATAATATATTTCTGAGACTGACAGAAGCCAACATTTGTTGGAGTGAGCTTTTTAACTCTGTTACAGAATAAACTTCTGGGCGACTGAGGCACTCAGAGTGGGCAAGTGTCATGGCAACCTACACCTGACAGTTAAAAGATCTCTTATATAATGGGACTTTGAAGAGACCATAGGCAGCTCTCTCTGTTAAAGAGAAGCTAATGGTTATCTAGCTTGTGAGGCACCTCTCTACTTCAAGTCGGGCAGCACGGTAGCCTTGTGGATAGCACAATTGCTTCACAGCTCCAGGGTCCCAGGTTCGATTCCGACTTGGGTCACTGTCTGTGCGGAGTCTGCACATCCTCCCCGTGTGTGCGTGGGTTTCCTCCGGGTGCTCCGGTTTCCTCCCACAGTCCAAAGATGTGCAGGTTAGGTGGATTGGCCATGATAAATTTCCCTTAGTGTCCAAAATTGCCCTTAGTGTTGGGTGGGGTTACTGGGTTATGGGGATAGGGTGGCGGTGTTGACCTTGGGTAGGGTGCTCTTTCCAAGAGCCGGTGCAGACTCGATGGGCCGAATGGACTCCTTCTGCACTGTAAATTCTATGATATAAGGCAAGGAGACAGCCTGCAGGAACTATCACAGACAGAAAAAGCATTGGACCCATCCCATATTGTTTGCAACATTCTGTACCACACGCTAGTCATCTGGCTAACTGACCCCACAGTAGATCCACATCCCTCTGTACTGCAGCATTTGCCCATCTCTCTCCATTTAAATAATATCCTGCTTTTCTATTCATGTTGCCAATGTGGACAGCCTCATATTTTCCCATATTATGCTTCATCTGCAAAATTTTTGCCCACTCACTTAATTTATTTATATCCCTTTGCAGACTCTTTGTTTTCTTCTCACACTTTGCTGTCCTCCCTACCATTGTATTTTTAGCAAATTTGACTACAATACAATTGGTCCTTTCATTCAAATCATGAATATAGATTAGAAATAGGTGAGGCCTCCTGCACTGATCCCTGTGGCTCTCTTTTATTTACAGTTTCTCAAGTTGAAAATAAATTGTTTATTCTGATTCTCTGTTTGCTGTTAGTCGGGAAATCCTCTATCCATGTTAATTTCTCACCTCAGCACCATGAGCTCTTAATTTGTGTAGTAAATTTTTATGTGGCACCAGATGAAACATCTTTGGAAAATCCTAAAAACCTACATCTATTGGTTCCCCTTTCTCCACCTTCCTTGTTACATCCTCAAAGAATTCTAAGAAATTTATCAAACACAATGATAGTGACCAGGACGTGGGCTGGAATCAGTTCTGAGGGTGCAGAGTTTATGAAGAAGATGGATTTGGTCTTTTCAACATTTTCAACTCATTTAAGCCATTTGTTCAACTAGGTTTAATCACAGTCTAGCAGTTTTCATAAAACCGTACAGCAAATAAAAAGGACATTTGACCCATTTTGTACCTGTGCTGGCTCTTTAAAAGCATTATCCAATTAACCCCATTCCCCTGCTTATTCCCCATAACGCTGCATGTTTTCCTCCTTGTATTTATCCAATTTATTTTCGTGGGTATTTTCACTTGGGGCCCATAAATCATTTCAGTTTGTGAATTTAATTTCATAATTTGCCGTGACAGGCTTTGAACCTTGTTAATTCAGTCTCAAAATTGTTGAATTACTTGAACATTCTTGACATATTTCTCCATCATCATTCTAGTCATGAATTGGCAACCAAAAGAAACAACGTAACACAGCTTATAAAGTTAACACAATTTACATTTTGGAAAACCCTCTTAGGTTTGCTAACTTTTGAACCAATCTTTAAGACAACGTTTCCATTTCGGGCGAGATTCGCCAGCCTCCCCATGGCGTGTTTCTCGACTGCGGGAGGTGGCCTGCCCTTGGTGGCATCTTCTGGTCCCATGGCAATCAATGAGATTTTCCTTGAATCTTCCCCACGCTGCTGGGAAAGACACCGTGGGTTTGCGCTGTCGGCCGGACAGGAAGATCCCGCCAGGGAACAGCCGGAGGATCTCACTCATTGTTTGTATAAGGGGGCATCTAGAACTCCACGTGATATTTCAGCTTTTTCCATTAAATAAATTCTTGGACATCCTTTATATTCAAATGCATGCCCATTTTTTGGTGTCAGAGGAATTATTAATTTGAGTAGAATACTCTGTGATATTTTAGTAAAAAACTCAAATTTCTTGTTTCTGAGCCTGGTCGCTGTGCTATTAGGTTGTGCTGGTGACACACAAGTGTTACAGACAGGGGGGAGAAAAACTGAACTTCTTTATCCTCTTCCCGTCTGTCCAGATTGTTATTTTTGAATTATTCTTAAAGATACAGTGTGGTGGGTTTCCTCAATACCTCAGTTTGTGTGGTCCAATTTAATAATTGTTCGCAGCAAGCCCGCCTTATGATTGACTCAGACGATTTGTGGGATGGGGCGATACTTGCAATCACACACTTGCGCGCACGCACACACATACATATATACATCCATGCACATATATAGTGAGGGGTGATAGGAAAAAGGAAGACTTACAACTATGGACAGCAACAATAAAAGATGCACAGAAATTAGTATTTATTCATGTCATTTCCGAAGCCTGAGAAGTCAAAGGCCAGAGGGTGTTTCTTTCTTAGCAGAATTCAGTCCAGATGAGATTCTGGGTGGAGACAAAATCGTTACAACCCTTGAAATGAATGACGATGCGGGATGATGAAGTTTCTGTGCTTGGACTGGTTGGCAGGCAGTAATCATAGACTTTTAACAATCAAACGCATTTCAAGAAGTTGAAAGATCGTGACCAGCTGTTTGGTTCATTGCAGACCTGCTGCGTTCTTTCCAGTTGATGTGAAACAGCGGCTTTCTCAGTTCTCAAGGGAATATGGAAATTTCAAAATGGTCACTCGAATCATGTGAGCTTCTTTCTCCACAATGATGTCAAAAAGGATATGTATCTATTGTCTGGAACTGCTGTTGATTTCAGGCCTAATCGTGTCCCAGCTATTAGCTTTAGCTACCGTGCATATTGCGGTTCTTGTGTTGGGAAGCCATTATCTAGACAGACCCTTCGACTCTACTCAAGCAATAAGCATTTCGAGATGGGAATAAGGGCCATTGTCCTCCTCACTGGTCCCCTTTCAAAATGGACCTGGATAGTTTCAGGTGTGAAATGGGTTTGTTAACCACTCTGAAGTGAACGAGTTTTGATCTGCGCGTCCCGGCTTTTGTGATTTTCTGTCCTTACAATTGGTTGAGAGATTTCACAATGTGAGGAAGGTTCTTTTGTTCTTGTAACTCCTGTTGGAAGCTTCCAGAACTAAAGGTCAATCTATTGACTTGTAGCAATCATCTTTTTGGTTCAGCAGGAATCTTAAAAATAGCAAAAACAAAACTTTAATCTGTACAGTTTTGGATTTATTTTCATGCCTTATTGACATGACACTATCCTGAGAAACAATATAGGCTGGATTCCCTGTGTGCTTGTCCCCAATCCCCCTATTCCCCTATCCCCATCTCCCATGATTATGGTTCCCTCCTAAATACAAAAATATCAATTTGAAAATCACTGAAATGTAAATCTGTGAGAAACAATCTTAATTTCTCTTTTCAGATGCTAGTTATTAACCAACCTTATAGAGAACAAACTGAAAAAGTATGGCATAGTTACTGTGTTATGAGATTCATTCTTGTCACGTAAAGTGTATAGTTTTATATTTAGAAAATGCATTGTCTATCAAGCTCTCCCACTTTATAGCCACTGATAATGTAACTGATTTTGCATAAGACCATCAGAACGGATTTTACTCATATGGGTAAGTAATTTAAGGTTAGAAGATTTCATTTGAGAGAGTATTAGCTGCATATATAAAATAATGCGCTTCAATTTCTAAAAATTGAAAAGAGCCTATGTTATCACTTAGATGTACAGTGTACAATATAATTCTAAGTAGCCTTTCAGATTAATCTCAGCATCCCATTTTTCACAGCATGATAGGAGAAAAATGGTCAATTAGGAATCATCAGCACAGGTATTTGGGCATGCCGCATGGTTTGATTGACTCAATTTGTATCCTAGAGACTTATTACTTCTGTTCACAGAATTTAGGGATGTCCTCCACACAGACATGTTGACTGAAATGGATCCTATCAGCTAAATGGAGTTTTTTACCACTAAAATTACCTGAACCTGTTATGTGTATTGCTTCATTTCTTAATTCCTCAGAGGTCATAATTGGTGTGATAATTTAGTATTGTATATTCCCAGACCTTCACAGCTGAATTTTAACTTTTTGACCTTTTTCCCCAGGGTTGACCTGCGCCAGTGCGTTGAGAACCTGGAAGTTACAGCAGCACATTTGCCAGTGGCTTTTTATTTCACCGACATTTGTGTCTGATTTTCAGATTTCACGGCCAGTTATGGTGGCTGGCAAGCTGTCTATCTTCTGCAGTCTTTTTCATCTCCAGTATTTCAAGGAACCACACAAGGGTCAGAGTTAGGAAGTGCCAAAACGGAGCCAGTAACTCTTCAAAAACTAGAGGGTCATTGAGTAAAAGGCTGTAGTGCAGTTCTGTGGAGAGATCTCTGCCCCTTCTGAGCTAACCCTGGATTGGCATTTCTCCTTCCTTCCCCCATTCCCCACCACCACTGATCACATCCCTTATGCTGGATCTGTTCCACCACCCTCACTCCTCCCCCTCCCAACATGCACACATTTCTAGCTCCCTGTAGCCCACGTTTTGACATTAGCACAGACTTGCTGCTGTGGTGACTGGAGGTCCAGTGATCAATCATACTTGGCCTCTGAGTAGAAAAATTGATCCCTGATGTCAAAGATATGTCGGCTTAAAAGTTCCACGATGTGAGAAAATCCAGAATTGTGGAGGGCTCCCTCTGCCCCACCCCACCCAACCTGACCCATGTAGATCAGGTCAGTAAAGCCTCAGTCCTCAGCGTCTCGTACCTAAATATTTTCAAAGGAATTTTTTAGTTTGAAAAAGGTGAACTCAACACAAATCTTCGCAAATGCAGATCTATGTGGGGGTCTTCACACACTTCTCAATGTTCCTCCATAGACAGAACCCATTTAGCTCATATAGCCAATCCAACTCTGCATTACACATATGGTGGCTGTACTCGCCTCTCGGCTCGTAGCATGATCTCTGCTGCCGCCCATTTATTTACTTTTGAACAAGTTGCCTTAGACAGTCAGCTACCCATGAAGTTGTCTATTTTCAGTAAATACTTTCACATTATTCCACGCTGGTCGATTGAATTCTTAAACATTTACTATTTCCATGTTATCCTTGAGACTAAAATCTTCAATAAATGTGCAGCAGCGATTAGTGCTCAGTTAGATACACATGACCAATTAGATTGGTGGCTTGATGAATCCAGTCCATTGTTTCCATTGATCCCCACATCTAGAAAATGTAAATCTTGTAGTGACTAATATCTTCACCTTTGTCCTTAGTACTATTTTACTTTAATGCTGGCAAATATTTGGATATTCATAGATGATCTTGGCTGTGTCATGTAATGATTGAAGCTACAGTCCAAGATGTTAAGCATATTAAGAAATTATATTGGAACTAAGGGACAAAATGTTGAATCGATCTGGGTGGAAATAAAAAACAAGGGAATAAACTCCTTGGTAGGAGTAATTTACAGGTGTCAGAGCAATAATTCCAAAGTGGGGCATAGTATAAACAAAGAAATAAGGGGCGGGATTCTCCGATCCCCCCCGCCGGTTCGGAGAATCGCCGCGGGGGGGGGGGGGGAGGGGCGTGAATCCTGCCCCACCGCTCCGGCGCTGGCTGCCAAATTCTCCGGCGCCGGTTTTTGGGCGGGGTTGGGGATCGCGTCCCACCGGTCAGGGCCCCCCCGGCGATTCTCTGTGCTCGATGGGCCGAGTGGCACCCGTTTCTGGCCGGTCCCGCTGGCGTGAAATGGACAAGGTCCATACCGGTGGGACCTGGCTTTGAAGGTGGCCGACGGAGTCCTCGGGGGAGGGGCGCCAAAATGTCTGGGATTGTACCGGTCGCTCAAGTATCAGTCCTTTGTCTGGCGGAGATGGCCATCAAATGCTAATCGGTTGGGGGTTTCGATACCGTCTGGATTCTTCACTCGCTGAGCCTGCCTGAATCTCGCATTGTCCATTTTTCCCGTTATGCTTTGCGACCTTCCCTGTTCCTTATCGTAAGTTGCCATCCCAGATGGCTACAGGCCCCCCCACGGTGGCCTGGCTCGCGATCGTGGCCCACTGATCTGCGGGCGGGCCAATGCCATGGGGGCACTCGTTCCCTCCGCCCCGGCCTGTGTAAGGCTCCGCGATGGCCGGCGTGGAGAAGAAACCCCCTGCGCATGCGCACGAATCACGCCAGCGCTCCTGCATATGCGCCAACTCGTGCCAGCTGGCGGAGGCCCTTCGCCGCCGGTTGGCATGGCGCCAACCACTCCAGCGCCGGCCTAGCCCCCAGAAGTGCAGAGGATTCCGCACCTTCTGGGCGGCCCGAACCCGGAGTGGTTCACGCCACTCTTTGGCGCCGGTACGGCCCATGCTGGAGAATCCCGGCCAAGGAGGGCTTGTGAGAAGGGCACAATGGTAATCATAGGTGATTTTAATATGCATGTTGACTGGACGAATAAAATTGGCAAGGGTAGCCTCAAGAGCGATTTCATAGAGTGCATGAGGGATTGTTTCTTCGAGCAATATGTTATGGAGCAAACCAGGTAGCAGGCAATTTTAGATTTAGTCTTATGTAACAAAAAAGAGTTGATAAATAGTCTTGTCGTTAAGGATCCTCTTGGAAGGAGTGATCACAGCATGCTAGAATTTCACATTCAGATTGAGCAAGAGAAGACAGTGTGCAATACTAGAATTTTAACGTTAGGCAAAGGCCTGAAGAAAGAGTTTGCCCAAGTAGACTGGGCACAAATAATTGAGGGTAGGACTGTTGAGGAACAATGGCGCATGTTCAGGGATATATTGAATACGTCTCAATAAAGTGTATTTCTGAGAGGAAGAGGAATTGTAAAAGGGAGAAAAATGTTCCATGGCAAAACAAGAATATCAAGCAAGTCATAAACACCAAAACTAGGGCACACTATACTGCAAAAGCTCATGTTAAGTTTATGAATTTTAAGATTCAGCAAAAGACTACTAAATTAAAATCAAAAGAGCTAAGATAAACTATGAAAGGAAATGAGCAGAAAACGTAAACAATGATACCAAAATCTTCTATAAGTATATAAAGAGGAAGAGAATAGCGAAAGTAAATGTTGGCCCTTTGGAAGGTGATACTGGTCAGGTAATAATTGGGATCACAGATGGAGGAGGCACTCAATCAATATTTTGCCTGTCTTTATGGTAGAAAATTATTTTTAAATTCCAAAAACTACAGTTAATGCAGAGGAACTTCATGCAATAACCATCATAGGGAGATAAACTAATGGAATTAAAGGCAGGTAAGTCTCCGGGACCTGATGGCTTGCACCCTAGGGCATTAAGAGAGGTGGCAACTCGCTGCCCCATAGTGCGGTGGAATCTGAGCCATTAAATGATTTCAAGAAGGAGATAGATATATGTCTGATTTTTAAAATGGGTTAATGGGATAAGGGGAACAGGTAGGGAGGTGGATTTAAGACCAGGAAGAGATCAGCCATGGTCTGACTGAATGACGGAACAGGCTCGAAGGGCTGAATTACCTATTTCCGCTCCTAATTCCTATGTTCCTAATCGGGGAGGTGGTGGCAATATGGTACTGTCGCTGGTCTTGTAATCTAGAGACCCATGATAATGATCTGGGAACCTGGGTTTGAATCCCATCATGGTAGGTGGTGAAATGTAAACTCAATAAAATGTCTGCAATTGAAAGTCTAATGATGACCATTGTTGCTTGATGTAAAAATGCATTTGGTTCACCAATATCCTTTACCTGGTCTGACCTACATGTGACTCCAGACCCAGACTTTGAAATGCCCTCTGAAATGGTCTAGCAACCAGAAGAAAACACAAAAAAGGAATGAAACTGGACAGACCACCCGGCATTGACCCAGGCACAGAAACGGCAATGGCAAACCCAGCCCTGATGGCCCTGTGAAGTCCTCCTTACTAACATCTGGGGGCTTGTGCCAAAGTTGGAAAAGCTGTCCCGCAGCTAGTTAAGCAACAGCCTGACATAGTCATACCTTACAGACAATGTCCCAGAAGCCACTGCCACTGTTCCTGGGTATGTCCTGTCTCACCGGCAGGACAGGTCCAGGACAGGTAGCGGCACAGTGGTATACATTCGGGAGGGAGTTGCCCTGGGAGTCCTCCAATATTGACTCTGGACCCCATGAAGTCTCATGGCTTCAGGTTAAACACGGGCAAGGAAACCTCCTGCTGATTACCACATACTATCCACCATCAGCTGATGACTCAGTGCTCCTCCATGTTGAACACCACTGGGAGGAAGCACAGAGTGGCAAGGGTGCAGAATATGCTCTGGGTGGGGGACTTCAATGTCCACCACCAAGAATGGTTTGGTAGCACCACCACAGACTGAGCTGGCTTGGTCCTAAAGGACATAACTGCTTGACTGGGACTGTAACAGGTGGTGAGGGAACCAACAAGAGGGAAAAACATAGTTGACCTCATCCTCCCTGCCTGCTGCAGATGCGTCAGTCCATGAGAGTATCGGTAGAAGTGACCACTGCACAGTCTTTGTGGAGACAATGTCCTGTCTTCACATTGAGGATACCCGCCATCGTGTTGTGTGGCACTACCACTGTGCTAAATGGGATAGACTTCGAACAGATCTAGCAACGCAAGACTGGGCATTCATGAAGCGCTTTGGGCCATCAGCAGCAGCAGAATTGTATTCAACAACAATCTGCAACCTCATGGCCTGGCATATCCCGCACTCTACCATTACCATCAAGCCAGGGGATCAACCTTGGTTCATTGAAGAGTGCAGGAGGACATGCCAAGAGCAACAGCAGGCATACCGAAAAATGAGGTTTTGCTTCGATATAAATTAAAGTATTTTTAAAAAGATGTACTAATAGACACCTTGGTAAATTGTGTCACGTTTGTTTTAAAGCTCCTTGCAGCCTGAACATAACATCACGGAATGGCACCATCTACTCCCCTGGGTTTCCCAATGAGTACCCAAATTCAAAGGATTGTAGCTGGCTAATTACCGTACCTTCAGGACATGGGGTTTACATCAACTTTACTCTGCTGCAGACTGAACTTGTGAATGATTACATTGCTGTATGGTATGACCTTCATTTAATTACAAAATTACTTGTGGAATGAAAATATTAATAAAATGGATAATGTTAATGTGAGAAAATGTTGAATTACAGTTCATATTACGTATTTTCTTTACTATACTTGATAAATAGAATCGCTATTAGGATGCTTCAGCATTGCACAACTGGAGTGATGCCAAGATATACGAGCGGGTAGTGATGAGTGACCTCATTTCTAATCGGTCTGCTGTCTTAAATTTGGAATAGCGTTCCTGATATTTAAATACCATGCATTTTCTTCTACTACTCAGGAGATTGGTTAACAGATTTTCTTCTTGTCCTGTGGCACTTTCCAACCTCGGAAATGCGAGCCCACCTCTGAATCTCATTCCTGGCATATTTTTTGTCTCTGAGAGATGAATGCAGGCAGTTTGAGTTTTGCAAAGTACAATGAGGAGGATTACTGGTGCTGAGGTGGGCTGGCTAGAAAACCCACCTCAGTTCTTGGGAACAGCAACCCAGCTACCAGTATCAGTTGTTTGCCCCCTAAACCTCACATATCTCCATGCCCTTTCATATCTTCATATCCCTGTGCCCCAACATAACCCCCATGACCCACAAGTCCCCCATGACCCACAAGTCCCCCATTCCCCTACATGTCCTCCATGGTCCCATATGTCTCCCTTGCCCCCACATGTCCCTCATGCCCCCGCATATCCCCCATGCCTCTACATGTCCCCCATGCTCCTGCATGTCCCCTCATATTCTTCATGACCCTCCATTACCTTCTATTTTCCAAGCCACCCCATAGCCCCTCCATGTCCCTCATGTATTTTCCAGAACCGCTCACCCAATATCCACAATGTACAGTCCTTAAGAACCATGCAATAGCAATGGGAATTGTTTTAAATGCAGGTGAAAAATGTAAACATGTCACAAACTAATAAAACTCTTATCCAAACATCTGTCATACTGCAAAGTAAATAAACTATTGTCAATAAAAAGTCAAACCTCCGTAAGTGCCCGTTAAGTTGTATAAACAAACAATGATGTGGGAAGAAACTTCATTGAAGGCAAATTATATATTTAAAATTCTTAAAATTGTCAATCCCCTGAGCATTTGTCAAAAGACCATCTACTGAGCTAAGTACTCCATCAACTTTCAGAACTGACCCAAGTATTCATAATGACCTCAGCTATCAAATTATTATTTTCCAGTTCCAAAGGCCCCTGTAACTTAAAGAATAGATAGTGTTACATTTCCATTTCAGAGCAGATTTTCAGTCAATCAATTGAATGAAACTGGTGGGATTTTTAAAAACTTTCAACAGCAGGACAATTTCACTTTTTAAATTTGCAATGTCTTTGGACATTTAAATCACAGTCCAAAGCATGACAGGTGATATTTGGCACAATTTTGCATGTACTTTATGGCACTTTCTCCACTGGGAAAATGCTATATATTTACCAACACTTACACACTACTGGTCAATCTAATGTTCAACTTAACCGTTGCAAGGCAGAACATTGTGATCAGTCACTGCATAAAAAATACATCTACATTTAAATGCAACATTTACAAGTGATATTTGAAAGTGTCATGGCATTTAACATTTATCACCTGGGAAAATGGTACTAATTCCTCAGCAGGATTCACTCAATAACCACAAACTCTCAAACCTGACAGTTTTTTGGGGGTGTCTAAAACTTGTATCAGACACAAAGCTAATGGGAAAAGCAAATTTGAGTTTTCTATTGTCCTCACAATGGTAACCCCGACCTCAGATGGAAGGTGGGTGCGTTTTTCATCCAAGGTCTTCCCAACCCATGAAAAGGCTGTTCAAAAATAGCCAAGGTTTGGGAAGACAGAGGAAATTTGTTTTTGCAGCTAGAAAAAAACCATTTCAGGTTACCCAACCAGATTCTCATCTCCATTGGAAGGTTAGTGTCCAGCGCTTTGTGTACGCAAGCAGTACTTTTCAGAATCCTGTGGGAAGGCCGTATGATTGTATCCAAACCTATTTCTGTAGAGGATGTTGCAGTCCAAGGTTATGCAAATGTATTTTAGCTTTGGAACCATGAAATGTGAGATGATTTTTTTTCACCGTAAGATTGCTCTTCATTATTGTTTGGTTGAAGAGGAGCAGCTGCTGGGTTTTCCTCTTATAGAGGTACATTTTGGGGATAAATGATACAGAAGTAATGCCAAAAGTTCTGTTATGTAACTGTTTCTTGACAATCATGTAGCTTTTCTATGTCTTTCTGATTTATATGCAATAAATAAGAACAGATCAAAACATTTAATTGTTTATGCAAAGTCAGAAAGTTAGAGTTTAACACTTTACAGATTGAAGTGTGTTATATTAGTGTGTTTACTTAATCATTTACCTATAGACAGTGATGATTTTTTAAAATTGTTTTACCGGATGTGAGCATTGCTAGTTGGACCAGTATTTATTGCCCATTCTGAATTGCTCTTGACAAGGTGGTAATAAGCTGCCTTCTTGAATCACTGCAATCTCATTGGTGCAGGCACACCCTCAGTGATGTTCGGAAGTAAGTTCCAGGATTTTGACCCAGTGACAGTGGAGAAACTGTGATACAGTTCCAAGTCAGGGTGGTGTGTAGCTCGCAAGGAAACTTGCAGGTGGTGGCATTCTCATGCACCTGCTGCGTTACCCTTCTAGGTGGGAGAGCTCATGAGTTTGGAAGGTGCTATAGAATCAACTTTGTTGAGTCGCAGTGTACCTTTAGGTGGTATGTATTGCTGCCAATGTTCATCAGTGGTGGTGGAAGTAAACGTTTAAGGTGGTGGATGGGGTGCCAGTCAAGAAGCCACTTTGTCCTGGATGGTATCCTGGCTGTATTCATCCAAGCAAGGCTGTATTCTATCACACTCCTGACTTATGCCTTGTGGATGGTGGGCAAACTTTGGGGAGGCAGGTGGTAAGTTACTCGCTTTAGGACTCCTAGCGTCGGACCTGCTCTTGTAGCCAAAGTATTTACATGGATAGTCCAGTTCAGTATCTGGTCAGTGGTGACCCCCAGGATGTTGATAGTGTGGGATTCAGCAATGGTGATGACATTGAATCTTAAGGAAAGATGGCTGGATTATCTTTTGTCGGACATGGTCATTGCCAGTTATCAGGTCACGCCTGAATCGTGTCCAGGTCTTGCTTCATATGGACACATCAGTAGCTGAAGAATTGCAAATCCTGCTGAATATTATGCAATCATCAGTGAAAATCCGCCGCAGTCCTTTATTTATGATAGAAGGATCATTGATGAAGCAGCTGAAGATAGTTGTGCCTGTAACACTACTCTGAGGAACTCCCTGAGTGATGGTCCAGGACTGAGCTGATTGACCTCCAACAGCCATAACCATATTCTTTTGTGCGAGTTATGACTCCAACCAGCAGAGAGTTTCCCCCGATGCCCATCGGTTCTAATTTTACTTGTGCTTCTTGATGCCTTACGCGGTCAAGTGCTTCCTTGATGTCAAGGGCAGACGCGCTCATCCCACCTCTGGGATTTTAGCACATTTGTCCATGTTTAGACCAAGGCTGTAATGAGGTCAGGAGCAGAGTGGCCCTGGCGGAACCGAAACTGAATGTCACTGAGCAGCAGGTTATTTCTGACTAATTGTCACTTGAAAGAATTGTCGTCAACAGTTTCCATCACTTTGCTGATGATCATAAATAGACTGATATGACAGTAATTGGCTGAATTGGACTTTTCCTGCTGCAGGGGAGATTGGATCATCTTATATGTAATTTTAAAAATCCTCCACTGAAATGATAATGTCAATTTTATCACATAGGAGCAAGGAAATTAACAGTTAATGTTATAATAATTATAATCTTTATTAGTGTCACAAATAGGCTTACATTAACACTGCAATGAAGTTACTGTGAAAATCCCCTTGCCGCCACATTCCAGCACCTGTTCGGGTACATGGAGGGAGAATTCAGAATGTCCAACTCACCTAACAAACACGTCTTTCGCGACTGTGCGAGGAAACCGGAGCACCCGGAGGAAATCTACGCAGACACGGGGAGAGCGTGCAGACTCTGCATAGACAGTGACCCAAGCCACGAATTGAACATGTGCCCCTGGTTCTTTGAAGCTTATTTCATGCCAGAACATGGGAGGAAACAAGTCTCTTGAAGGACTTTAAAGGTCTAACAATGGAAAGCACTGCTCTTCTGGTACAAGAATATAAGACATTGTTTTCAACCATCTTTTTCAACTGGCATTGCCTCAATTCAATGGAAGTATCAAGCACTGTGACTATCCGTGAGGAGGATGATCGTCAATAATCCTACTGTTGGTGTGCATTCTTACTAAAAATCTGTCAGTTGTCAGAGTTGAAACTACTGCAGTGTCTCAGATATCGTAAACTGCAGCAAAGCCCTGGAATACACTCATCATACCCAATGCCACTCACATACTTACCCACCTCTTGCAGGACAAAGCTGCATACAATCAGAGGCAGCAGGAGCTAACTGGAGAGAGGCAGTTCTGTCAGTATGTTCTAATATATAATAATAATCTTCATTATTGTCACAGGTAGGCTTACATTAACACTGCAATGAAGTTATTGTGAAAAGCCCCTAGTTGCCACACTCCGGCGCCTGTTCGGGTACACGGAAGGAGAATTCAGAATGTCCAATTCACCTAACAGCACGGCTTTTGGGACTTGTGGGAAGAAACCGGAGCAACCGGAGGAAACCCACGCAGACACAGGCAGAACGTGCAGACTCCGTACAGACAATGACCCAAGCAGGAATCGAAACTGGGACCCTGGCGCTGTAAAGTATCAGTGCTAACCACTGTGCTACCGTGCCACCCTCCATGAAGCAAAATGCCTTAGCTGATACTGATACCCATTGTTGAGTTCATGGCAAGAGGTGTGTGAAACCATTGAAGATACTCGTACCTCGCCTTCCTTCTCCCATTTCACCTCCTCCTTGTCCCACACTTGTATCTTTCGCCTTTCAGCTACCCAAGAAGTGCAACCTGGCCAGACGATGGAGGAACAGGAGAAAGGCAGTGATGATGAAGACTCAGCACTGTCATTCGATTTTGTACTTGCAACCACCAGCTCAGATATTGACAGTGTGTCATTTATCGGAGAGCACAGAGGTAGGATGTGCACATGGTGAGGCAGTGGGCACAACGTAGCCTGCAGCCAGGGCAGGGGGCAAGGGTAACTCAAATGCTAGTCTATCAGAGGTGAGGTCATAGACTAGCTCTGCTAGAATACAGAGATAAACACTTCAGTGTCGAATCTATCGAAGAACACTGATTGTTGCACTGATCTAAATTAGTTTTCTCCAGCACGAGAGAATGCAATGTAATGAGTTCTCTTTGAATAGGGAGCCACACTAACCTCCCTTATGAAACTGGACAGCAAACCAGGAGGTGTTGCAAATGTCTCCAGCTCCAGTATTGAATGATCCATATGCATAAGGATTCATGTTCACAGTTACCTCCACAACCATTACGAATGTGGTTCTTGCCCTGCTCTGAGACTGCAGCACATGGCAGATTTCATTGAGGATGTCCTTAGTGAGCCTTTCAGCACCAGCCAGGTCTGCTCCTTGTGGACTTGTGCAACTTCAAACACCTGTAGAAGGCAACAACCACTCGCAGAATCAAAGCGAATGCCAGAAAAAGTCAACCAGGAGCTAAGCTGTAAATAGTTGATGTTTTCTTTGACATAGCACTATTGGGTGTAATTTCAGCTGTGGGCGGTTAAGAAAGGGTCTCAGCTTTTGTGTTGAGCTCCAAGATGACAATGTTGTTGTCAAATCAGCATTGCACAATCAAGGATTTGTATAAAAATGTTTAAATTTAACGTGACCTATCTACATAGCCCCACATCTTTGGGTGTGAGGGTGAGACCCATGGGCAAACTCCACATGGAAAATCCAAACCCGGTCCTTGGCGCCGTGAGGTAGCAGTGCT
The DNA here is from genome assembly GCF_047496885.1 of Scyliorhinus torazame. Taxonomy (NCBI): domain Eukaryota; kingdom Metazoa; phylum Chordata; class Chondrichthyes; order Carcharhiniformes; family Scyliorhinidae; genus Scyliorhinus; species Scyliorhinus torazame. Next base: position 127,705,418 of record NC_092710.1, on the reverse strand, counting down.
AGCCACTGTGCCACCGTGCCGCCCTCAAGGAATCTTAATTGAAAACGAGCAGGAAGATTTTACAAACCAGTTCCTGCAGCCAGGGCAGGGGGCCAGGGTTGCTCAGATGCTAGTCCATCCGAGGTGAGGTCATAGACTAGCTCTGCTAAAGTACAGGGATAAACACTTCAGTGTGGAATCTAGTGTGAAACCAGTTTCCCTTCTGTCATTCATTCAGGTGCCTGGTCTTTCTCTTATATATTTCTCCATCTGCCACCTCTATCTCTCTCCGTCTCCCTGACCCTCACATTTCTCTCTCTATCTTTGCTGCTTCATTCTGTTCTTATTAGTCTCTATTCCTTCTCTTCGTCTCCTTTTCTCACCTTTCTAACTCCCTCTCTTTGTTTTCTCTTTCTTCTCTCTCCCTTATTACTCACTCTTTCTCTGACTGCTGCCCGAGAACTCTGTGAGCAAGTTCAATGACTAGCAACCAATCCTCGCTGAATTCAGAGGAACAGGAAAATGCGTTGGGCCACAAGGATGTTCGGACCTCAGCTGATGAAATGCCAGCACAAATTCCGAAGACCATTTGTTATTTTTTAGAAAATTGTCAAGCTGAATTTTATGATATTTTCCCTGTCACAGCTATCTTGGGTCATAATTGTCTGATTGCCAGATAGAAACCAAGGGTTGCAAAAGCGGAAAGAACAGATAAAGCTGAGGATGTAACTTTGTGGCTACCGAGACAGCACAAAAACATATTTATTAGCTTCATGACTTTGGAAAGGGGGACTGGTTAGCTCAGTTGACTATATAGCTAATATTGTGTGGATTAGTTTAATGCCAACTGCATGGGGAATGATCTGCATTCAGCTGAAGCAGACCCGGAGCCCACCTTCACCCTCTACCCATAGGAAAAAGATCATGGCATTTTGCTGTGGTTTGACAAATAATTACCAAGGACCTGCCTTTGGGTATGCAACTCGAGAAGAAGTTCCAAACCCAGTAAATTCAGCGTTTACACAATATTGAACCGACAAAGTCCAGGAATATTGGTTCACCAATGTTGTTCAGCTAATCAAAGTACAGCACGGTAGCATAGTGGTTAGTACAGTTGCTTCACAGCTCCAGGGTCCCAGGTTTGATTCCCGGCTGGGTCACTGTCTGTGCGGTGTCTGCACATTCTCCCCGTGTCTGCGTGCAGCTTAGGTGGATTGACCATGCTAAATTGTCCTTAGTCTCCAAAAAGGTTAAATTGGGGTTGCTGGGTTATGGGGATAGGGTAGATGGGGCTTGGGTAGGGTGCTCTTTGTAAGGGCCAGTGCAGACTCGATGGGCCGAATGGCCTCCTTCTGCACTGTAAATTCTATTCATGTATTTCACCACCCACAGCAGTGCAGAAAAAGTCCTGCTCCAGTTTGCTGGTTAATTAGCAGCTATTCACCCTCTAAGATCAGGCATCTGTTGCCTGTCCCAATTTTTGATATGTGATTTTACAAGCAGCAGGGACTTTGATTCTGAGAGTTCTCATTTGGCAACGATCCTATTTTTTTCCCTCTAAAACCAACAACTTTTCTCGTGGTTAGATTGAGCACAGTCTGGGATTTTACTTTAAGGGTGGCACGAGACCCAGGTTCAGTACCTGCACGGGTGACTGTGTGGAGTTTGTACATTCTCCCCGTGTCTGCGTGGGTTTCGTTCGGGTGCTCCGGTTTCCTCCCACAGTCCAAAGATGGTGGATTGGCCATGATCGATAAGGGGATAGAATGGGGGGGTACAGTGTTCTTTTGAAGAGTCGATGCAGACTCGATGGGCTGAATGGCCTCCTTCTGCACTTTAAGGATTCTATGGATACATGCATATTGACTCAAATCCAGTATAAAAACCAACTTCAGCCTCATGTGCATACAATAAATCCAATTGCTGTTGTCAAATCTTCATAGTCCTACATATTACTTCCTGTTTCTGCAATTTTCAAGCTGCATGCATCCAACTTGTACAAAGAATGATTTGCATTCCAGAAATGTGCCTGCATAAAGTAACTGGTTTAATCTTTTTAACTTGCAAGTGGCTTAACGAGTTGTCAGTCATCGCTGATTTGACTTCACTTCTAGGAGATGAATACTGATTGATATGAAGTCAGATTAATCAGAAAGAAAACCGGACCAGAGGTATTCAAGATGAGTTTATGCTCAGGTCTCCCCATGCACAGCAGTCTGCGTCATTCTAAGAAATGCCTTTGTTAAACAGACCGTACTGGGACTCTCCAATTGTGAGAGTCTTTGCTATAAAGAACATTCACACTTGGAAACTAGGGCCCCAGGCCATGTGTGCATGGTTGATCTTTGCAAGTGAAATGCAGGAGCACAACATTTTGGGTAACGAATATGGATGATACTGGAAATAAATGTTGCACGGAACATCCTATGGGTAACTAATGATTTTAAACAGAACTATTTAATTGATTTCTTATCATATAACTGTAATTCTGCAGCTATATTTTTAATGATAGTTGGGATGGATTTTTGAAAATAGCTGTGATTAGCTAAAATAGCAAACGTCTATGCAGTTGTTTTCATGTGGATCTTTGAAGGCTTTACTGATCTTCGTTCAACGAATGAGTTCAGCAAAGTTGCTAATTTGTGACGGTGTTAAAAGAACATGCGTTTTTTTTCAGCTGGAGATTTAATGTGCTTTGCATGGATTTAATGTGCAGAGCTATGCACATGTGGATGATATTTTACAGCAAATTAGTATTAACATTGCTTTAATTCTGCAAATATTGCTCAATGGAAAGCTGACACGTAGCAGCTTAAAACAAAACAGGAAGTCTGTATAATCAGTACTGAAAGTTGATAAATTTTGTTCCTGAACTAATTTTCAGACACACTTGTGTTCATTCATTATACAGGGATGGGCCTGACCAGACTGCTCCGCAGTTAGGCATTTTCAGTGGCAATACAGCTCTGGAATCAGCTTACAGCTCCACCAATCAGGTTCTTATCAAGTTTCACAGTGACTTCTCCGGAGGGGGATTCTTTGTCCTCAATTTTCACGGTCAGTTTGTTTCAGCAATGCATGCTTATGAATTAAAAGAGACTTTCTGAATATTTGCATGATAACTTCTTTGGAAGGCCCTTTTAGAAAGCGCTATTTACATTAAGGAATGACATTGATTCGGGTGAAATTTTCCAACAATCTTTAACCCCCATATTTCTCCTTTAAATAGAAGTTGAATCATGCAGATACCAGACTTTGCAGAAGTGCAACTATATTGGGATGGATAATTCATATTCTTATCTTTGTTTGCCCAAAGGGAAAATATAATGATGCATGGCTTGAAATAGCAGGGTTTAATCTTCGTTTGAGTGTGTCTGTTCTGACAAGAGTGCAGACCATCAGTCTACAGAAAGTGTCCCAATCTACAATCGGTGGTAGTATTTGTCAGATTATACTGCCAGCCATTGGCAGGGTTGAAATGTTTCTTTTACTTTAAACTGCACTTTTTTCCTTGCTGAAGTTGTACAGATGCTGCCCTCTACAATCTTAGCTCTCTCCCAGATGTGGGGAGGCTCTGCGAACATATTTCTCCATTCCTGGTGCAGGAACAAGATAACGTTTGGCACCTGATATAATGGTGCTGTTCTCAACCTTAAACTCCATCCCCTCTTTCCTTTACTGCTTTTCACCTCCATCTTGTGAGCACAGCTGCAGCCATTGTTCCTCTGAATTATACTCGTCTTCAAAATTGTTGGACATTTTCAAAAGCACACACAAAGCTGCAACTTCTGGAATTCTAACCGACCGTTGCGCTTTGAATTTTAACTCTCCTTTCGTCTGCATAGATGTGGACAGAGAAACTGTATATCCTGTAATATCTTTCTATAACTGAGATACTGCGGGCAGGATTCTCCGGTTCCCTAGCCTTGTGTTTCTCGGCGGCGCACCATTTGCTGGCTCTCCGCGCCCCCCAGCTTGTCAATGGGATTTCCCATTGAAGCCACTCCACGCCGCTGGGAAACCTGCTGCCAACAGAAAAAAAGAATCTCAACAGCTGGAGAATTGCAGCCCATAACTATAAAATTAACTATAACAGGAACACTATTTTTTCTGCAACATGGTGTTGCAATTTAGTCTTGGCACACGGCCTCCACTCCCACTTCAGGGCCTACATATAATGCAACCCCTCCCCTCCCTTTTACTTTGCAGTCCATAAGATTTGAACACCAAACCTGGATGGCAGCTGATTATAACCTACTAATATTTATTTTCCCTATTTGGTCCTTTCTCCTCAACACTGTTTTTCTCCATTAAATATAATCTGCCTGTGTGGGTTGGCCATTTATGTTCTGGTGCTGTATGACTCTGTCCACTACCACACATGTGGTACAGGAACAATACAGAAACATCACTATTGCATGCGCACTGTACCTGGCTTGTGAAAAACAACCCAGATTTATATTTTCTGAAATATTTCTATTTAACTATGAAACCGCTTCTCCTTTATGTGCTGGTAACTCTATCACAGACCACTGATACTTCAGAGTGCGGGTGCTTGAAGACTGTGACACCTGAGGAACCTAATGAACATCCATGCTGGGTGCTGAGTGTGATGTCCGTTGGGAACCTACGCATAACCTGCCCTCAAAGTTCATTAAAGCTCCCTCCCAAATCAAAATATGCAGGGGGTCCTTCACCTAATTGAAATGAAATGCTTGAACATTGCTACAGCTCCCTCTGCCTCCTCTTCCTCGTCCTCTCTGCCACATTTGTTCACTGCCCTTTGTCCCGTCCATTTCTCTCTGCAAACCCCGCCCCCACACCAACACCCCACAAACTGGACAATATTGTTAATGTTGCCGTGCCTGAAAATTTTAGCTCCTCATACAATCCACACCTCCGTCACTCTCTCCATCCCTTGCACCCAGTGTGTCACGAGCAACAACCTGAAGTGCCAGTGCAATATTTAAGAAACTAACCTTGTTTTACTGGACAACATCAGAACATCAGGTCCTTCCAACACTGGCATCCCGATCACCAGTGACACTTCACAAAGATTTGCTGATCAATACCTTCCAATTAAGATTCACTATGGTTGTACAGATTTTCCAAAATCATTCTTCCTATGACCCAGTTGAATTTATCCAGTGAGTAGCTGACCTATATAAGCAAGAGAAATGTAAATTCCTGCTGCATATTGGATTAACTAATCTCAGCTGATGTGACAGTCAGAATATGAGCTCAGCTGAAATCAGTTAATTCACCGGATGGAGGGTAAATCTGGGCAGTGTTCCTGGTCCTAATCAGCTTCTACTGAGTCCGATGGATGCCAGCTGAGAGCAGAATTGGTTTATCTGTGGAGCATTCTGGCAACACTTACTGCTGAAACTGTCCACTGAATAATATCCATGGTGAGGTATAATATGCTGTTTGGTGCATATGGAATCAAAGCTCAGAAATGAATCAGTGTCTGAAGGAGGGGAAACGCAAAAACATTTGAGAGCAATAAAAACATTTTGAAAATGTCTGCAGCAATGAAATGTTACACCAATTTTTCTTGGTGTATAAGATTTTTTAGTTTTCTAAAATCTAAGTTGATCAAAAGTGTGTTGTTTTTGCCAATTTGGACCATGTCAAAGTCAAACTGAATGAATGTTAGCACCTGCATATTGGAAAACAAATTCCTATGCAGCAAGCTGAGAAAATATTGTTAGTCAAAAGCATTTAATCAGGTCGTGTAGATTTAATTTAATCAGTGGCATTTTGGTAATTCCTACTGTATTGAAAATAAATTCACATAAAAGGCTTGAGATAAAAGCAGTTGACTTGAATTAATCCCAAACCATTGAATGGTCGCCTCTAATTTTGCAACAGTAGATTCCATATTTAAGTCAGTGTGTGTGAAAGCTTGCTGTAGGCAATTATGCTGAGGTTTACAGCTTCTAGGCCTTACAATTGCAGACTACTACACGATAGATATTAATACATAATGATGATGTTTTTTCTCACGTTCTCCAAATGTGGAAAAGTTTGGCATGGGTATAAAATACATTCTCCTGCCCCTATTTTAACTTTGTTTACTGAGGTGAATCAAACTGCCCACTGTCTCTGGTTGCGAGAAGGCAGTATTAGTAAATGGAAAGGGACACTAACCTGTATACTCTATAAGGCAAAATACAATGATGTACTTCATTGTGTAAAAAACACCAATTATTCCCCACCCCCACCCCACCCCACCGACCGCAGCAGTGCAGGGCACCCCCGGACACAAGCTCTGTTGCTTGAAAAATGCCATCTTGGCACATTGGGACTGCCAGCCTGGCACCCATGTGGCACTGCCAACGTGCCAAGCTGGCAGTGCCAAGGTGCCTGGGCAGCACTAGAAGTGCCATCCTGACCAGAGGGCAAGTACCTGGGAGCCTCCGATTCCCTGGGAGACCCCCACGAGTGCCGTTCCGTATTGTCCCCATTTGTGGAGACTAGCACTGATGCCACTTGCCCGAGGTCTCCGAGGTGAAGGGGTTAGATCCCAAAACCTCGGGTAGATATGGTAGAGCATTTTAGAGTGAGACTAACTGTCTCACTCTAGTATGCAGATTTGCAGAATAGTGATGCTACCCACAATGGGCGGGATTCCGATCGCGATGTCTCACAAGATCGTGTTAGATCTCACGAGGCGTGATGAGCCAGGTAGATCGAGGCAGAGATTTTGGGTGCAACGTGGCCGGTAGATCGTGCCCTTGCTCTCTCAAACGGAGAATCAATCCCCTTCTTCTATTTATAAAGCCTCTTATCCCAAGTGCTTTTTAAATTACTCTTTCGACCTGCCCTGCCATCTTCCATGATTTGTGCACATCTCCTCCCAGATCACTCTGCTTTTGCAACCCCTTTAGAATTGTATTCTTGAATTTATATTGCTTCTCCTTGTTCTTCTTAACAAGTCGGATCATTTCTGCTTGCATTAAGTTTCACCTGCCACTGGTCTGCCCATTTCACCAGCATCTCTGAGTCTTTTTGTTTTGGTACAGTTGTTTAAAACTATCCTCCTCATAGTTCACGATTCTTCCAAGTTGTGTGCCACAGCAAGTTTTGAAATTGTGTACTGTATGTTGAAGTCATGGATATCAAAAAAAGCAGGGGTCCGAACACCGACCATGGGCAGTCCCACTATAAAATTTCTGCCCGTCTGAAAAACAACCATTCACCATTTTTGTTTTCTGTCACTTAACCAATTTTGTCTCCATGCTGTGAAATAACATTAGGAAATAAATGCAGAATGGTGAAATTGTCAACTGCTGCTTCTAGTGAAGCTCGGCAGATCCATGTTGAGCCAATGATGAATGCCACGTGGGTCACTTGAGAGTGGTGCTGGGCAAACTAATTTTGGCCCTATTGTTTTTCTAGATTCAAAACTAATACAGAAGCACCTCCTTCAGATGACATTCAAAGAACATGCATGACTCCTCACTCCCCTCAACATTAACGGCCACATGAACTAGACCTAAAACTACGATGAAACAATCACCTTCACTCTAAGATAAAAAGCAACATTTAAGTATCTCCTTTGTACACTTGGTGAAAGGAGTATAAGCTTCTTTTCTGCATTACAGCACCAAGCACTACAAAAATATCCACTTGGTAGATTGTAGGGAAGGGACGCATCTCCTTCCCCCACCACATTCAGATCATTATGAAACGTTCCCCCACAGTACACATTTGGATTTGGATTTTGTTTATTGTCACGTGTACCAAGGTACAGTGAAAAGTATTTTTCTGCGAGCAGCTCAACAGATCATTAAGTAATGTATCTCCACCCTCTGAAAGAGAGTCCTGGTCAATACTGATAGATCCTTCCTTTAGGCTACTTGGTGAAGTACAACCAATCAAAATAAAAATGGGATGATTCTGCCCTCACTGCAGACTGTCTTGCTGTAAAATGCAGAAGAAAGCTTTGCCCAGTGAACTTAAGTCTCTGTCTCATTAGATAGCAATTAAATTTGGATTCATTGCTGTTAACATTAAATATACCCACTAAAGATACATGTTGGCATAGTGGTATTGTCACTGGGCTCGTCATTCAGAGACCCAAGGTAATGCTGTGGGGCCCACGTTCGAATCCCAACATGGCAGATGGTGAAATTTGAAGTGAATAAATATTTGGGATTAAAAATCGAAATGGTGACCATGAAACTTTTATTGAATGTCGTAAAAACCACGGCCTCATCACACTAAACTGCTACGGCACCTACTATTGTGACGATGAGGCCATTGAATCTCGCGAGAGGCCTCTGGGCGAGTTCCAGATATACATATTTAAATGAGGCATTAGCCTGTGCCGTATTCTCCCGGGGCCTGGGAACTAACAGCCTGTAGACCTCACCATGGTTCCGTTTAGCACTGGTTTCCACAAACATGAACCAGGCGTAACGGCACCTGAGGGGTGGGGTCCTCCCAGGCCATTAGAGACCCCTTGGTGGTCAGGCTTTGGGCAGGATGGTACACTCTCTCTCCCGCTGACACCCAGGCACCTTGGTACTACCAGCCTGACATCTTGGCAGTGCCACCCTGACAATGCCATGGTGCCAGGCTGGCAGTGCCAAGGTGCCTAGGTGCCAGGTTGCCCATGCCAGGGATCAGGTTTGGGGGTGCTTTGCCCTTAAGAGATGGGGGGGGGGTTCGAGGCCAAGTGGTAAGTTGGGTGCATTGGGGGAGGGAAAGGCTGATGGGGCAGTCGAAAGATCAATGCTGAGCTTGTCAGTGTAGGAAATGATCTAAGTGCGGCGTTCCTGGCTGAGGGCAAAAGAAACAGCAAAGCCCTGTTAAATCGCACCGCCCGTACAAATGCCTCAATAAAATATTTTTTATTTTAAATCGCACCTCTGCCTGGTTCAGTAGTGTCCTTCAGGGAAGAGAATTTGCCATCCTTACCTGCTCTGGCCTACAAGTGACTCCAGAGCCACAGCAATGTGGTTGACGGGCAGCACGGTGGTGCAGTGAGTAGCACTGCAGCGTCATGCTGCCGAGGTCCCAGGTTCGATCCCGGCTCTGGGTCACTGTCCGTGTGGAGTTTGCACATTCTCCCTGTGTTTGCCTGGATGTCGCCCCCACAATCAAAAGATGTGCAGGCTAGGTGGATTGACAATGCTAAAATTGCCCCTTAATTGGAAAAATGAATTGGGTACTCGAAATCTATTTTGAAAAAGCAATGTGGTTGACTCTTTACTGCCCCTTGGAAAAAGCCCAGCAAACTACATCAGTTCAAGGGACCATTAGAGAGGGGCAATGAATACTGGCCTTGCCAGAGACATCCACGTCCCATGAAAGAATTATGGATCACTAGATTACTAACCCAACAATATAACCATGCTGTTACTGTACCAAAACAATAGGGATTTCATGTCTACTGTAATGCATCAGCTGTGAAGTGTTTTGGGATGCCTTAAGGATGTGAAAAGCATGATATGCATGCAAGTCCTTTCTTTTTCTCAGGCACCACAACCTTGATGCCTCAGGATTGACTCTTCCTTCCTCCCTGGACAATCATTCAGAGTGGCCAGAATCATCACTTGTGGCCTATTCAGCCATAAACTGCAATTCAAACAGTACATTCACATCCGAAAATCTGATCTGTATGGTCTGATATCTCAGTTTCTCTAATGTTGTTGTACCCTTCCATATACATCTGGGACAATTTACCTATCTCTCATAAAATGGTGTGCACCAATAATTTCCCAGTAAAACCCAGAAACACTGTTTATTTGTCCCCTTGACTGTTGACTTTAAAATCGCTTACTTGCGGAAATTCTTGAAAAACAACAAGGAGAAACAAAACAACAAAAGCAGTTTTTAATACAGAAAAACCTCTCGCAGCCCTTACAATAAGGGCAATAAGGGCTATTAGGGATGGGCAATGTATACTGGCATAGCCAACGATGCTCACTTCCCATAAATGAATTTTAGAAAGAGAGAGGTATTTAAAGTGTGCCACTAGCAGTACCCTTCTTAGTCATTATTTCCACCATTTATATTCCCTTCGTCTTTCTGTCTATGACATATTTGTCAATTTCCCACCTATCGCTGACCCTCTATCCAGCCCCACTGTTCCATGCATTCCCCCCCCCCGCCCCATCCCCTTCCCCGTCCCCACATCAGTACAAATCTGATCCTATTTCTGGTTCTCTCCAGCTTTGACAAAGAATCATCCAGACTCAACGTTAGCTCCATCCTCTCTCCACCGATGCTGTCAGACCTGCTGAGATTGTTCAGCATTTTATGTTTTTGTTTCAGATTCCATCACCTGCTGTAATTTGCTTTAATCTTTATCAGCGAGCTATTTAAAGAATTGTGCTTGGATGATTCATTGAAATGTGAGGAAGGAGCAAGAAAAACATGCAGGCTTAGAAAGAGACAGTTTCATAGAGGAGGGCTGAAGTGACAGTATCTTGCTCATTGTCCTCCCAAGTTTCTAAAAAACCTGCCTCTTTCACTGGATCTTCAATCACCAAGCTTACTTTATTCTTCCTGGCCAGTGTTCACCACATGCCCCTATAAGACATCGTAGGTTAATATATAATGTGCAGCAGGCAGTTTAAATTAGCTTTCTTAACAACAGAAATAATCCTTTTTCGAATCACGTTAATTTCATAATGCCCGTCTCGATGGGCGGGATTTTCCGCCTCCCTGCCCCAAGCCCCCGTGGTGTGCGACACGGAGGCGGAGGTGGTTCGCCATTGACCTCAGGGGGAATGTTCCGAACTCACCGATATCTACAGCGTTTTGCATGGCTCACCCATCCCACTGCTGGGAAACCTGCCATGGGGATCGCCATTGCCAGGACTGGAGGTCCCTGCCGGAGGGAAGGGATGGAAAATCCCACCCCACAAATACACTCCCATTTTTTTTTTAAAGACAAGTGCAGCCAAACCCATAGTGTGCTGAATTCCAGCTGATGAGACAATTCTGTTTTTCTGTTGTGGAGCCATGTTGCCCTGGAACTGAAGCTGTCAGATTAACTTGCACCAGGAATCTTGTGACAGACAAAAGAAGGACATTTTTATTCCAAATATCTGAGTCCAATTCAAACAGATACCCAAGGGTGACCCATAATGTCACCCTGTCCTCAAATACAACCATGTATTTTGATATTGTATTTGTTCTTGATCAGCCACTTTAACCCCTACAGTGCAGAAGGAGGCCATTTGGCTCTGAAAGAGCACCTTACCTTGACCCACTTCCCGACCTACCCCCGTAATTCCACCCAACCTGCACATCTTTGGACACTAAGGGCAATTGTAGCAGGGAAAATCCACCCAACCTGCAAATCTTTGGACTGTGGGAGGAAACCGGAGCACCCGCAGGAAAGCCACGCGGACATGGAGAGAATGTGCAAACTCTATGTGGTAGTATGTATTAGGGGTCATGTGGGAATGGAAGCCCTAATGTCATTGGCTGACAGATCCCGGGTCCTGGTTGGCCGTTGACCTCTAGCTCCGCCCTGAAGGCGGAGTATAAGAAGCCGGAGTCCTCCCCCGCAGGCCATTCTACTATCGAGCTGCGGGGGAACAGACACGCTTAATAAAGCCTCATCGACGTCACTCTATTTGTCTCACGGAGTCTTTGTGCGCTACAATTTATTAAGCGTGCCTAAAAAGGACTATGGAGCTCAGGATCATCCCGGAATGCCTGAGGATCAGCCCCCACGCAGTGAACGCGGCAGCAGCCTTCAAGCACTGGCAGACTTGTTTTGAGGCCTACCTCAGAACGGCCACCGGCCGGGTCACAGAAGACCAAAAACTACAGGTCCTGCACTCGAGGTTAAGCACGGAGATTTTCTCCCTCATCGAAGACGCGGAGGATTTCCCGACGGCGTTCGCAGCACTGAAAAGTTTCTACGTCCGCCCAGTTAACCAAATCTACGCTCGCTACCAGCTCGCGACGAGACGGCAAAGTCCCAGAGAATCGATGGACGAATTCTATGCCGCGCTGCTGATTTTGGGACGAGCCTGCAGCTGCCCTTCGGTGAACGCAAATGAACACACGGACATGTTAATGCGCGATGCTTTTGTGGCAGGTATTAATTCCTCCCAAATCCGCCAAAGACTTCTAGAAAAAGAGTCGCTAGGGCCCTAGCAGCCTCTCTAGACGTGGTCGCGCGTAATACCCGCGCCTACGGCCCCGACCGCGCGGCAGCTCATTGGGCTCCGTACGTACCCGTCGCAACAAACCCACCCCCCCCCCGGACACCCCACAGGCTTGAGCGGTCCAAACGCCAAGTCGCACCGGGGGCGCCCGCTGCTATTTCTGCGGCCAGGCGAAACACCCCCGGCAGCGCTGCCGGCCCGCACAGCAATCTGCAAGAGCTGCGGGAAAAAGGGCCATTTCGCGGTTGTGTGCCGGTCCCGCGAGGTCGCCGCTGTCCCGGGAGAACAGGGAGCCGTGCACGCCGCTTACGCTCCCCAACCCCCCCAGCGCCCCATGTACGACCCGCAGGCGCAGCTGCTCTGGGTCCCGACCACCGCGGTCCCGGGAGAACAGGGAGCCCTGCACGCCGCTTACGCTCCCCAACCCCCCCCCCCCGTCCCCACATATGACCCGCCGGCGCTACCAATTTGGGTCCCGACCACCGCTGTCCCCAGAGATGAGGGAGCCCCGCGCGGTCCTAACGCTCCCCAACCCCCCCAGCGCCCCATGTGCGACCCGCAGATGCCGCCATTTTGGTTCCCGGCCACCACGAGGGGAGGAAGGGCGCCGCCATCTTGGACCACCCCAGACCTGTACGACGCGTAGGGGTGGCCATTTTGTCCACCCCACCGCCATCTTGTGACCCCCCAGCCATGTGCGATGTATGGGGGCGACCATTTTGTTCATCCCTGACGCCATCTTGGACGGCAACAACGGACCCCAGTGTCGACGGCTCCACGGGGTTCGAGGAAGACGCTCCACTACTACAACCACGTCTCGCTTCAATTACGCTCGATCAAGCTCGGCCCCGGACACGCCAGACGACGACAACAACGGTGCTAACAAACGGGCACGAGACACCATGCCTAGTCGACTCCGGGAGCACGGAGAACTTTATCCACCCCGACACGGTAAGACGCTGTTCCTTGACCACCTATCCCAGCGCACAAAAGATTTCCTTAGCTGCAGGATCCCACTCCGTACAGATCCAAGGTTTCTGCATAGTTACCCTAACGGTGCAGGGGAAGGAGTTCAAAAACTACAAACTACACGTCCTTCCCCAACTCTGCGCCCCCACATTACTGGGATTAGATTTCCAGTGCAATCTACAGAGCCTTACGTTCAAATTCGGCGGCCCAATACCCCCACTCACTATCTGCGGCCTCGCAACCCTCAAGGTGCAACCCCCGTCCTTGTTTGCGAACCTCACCCCGGATTGCAAACCCGTCGCCACTAGGAGCAGACGGTACAGCGCCCAGGACCGGACCTTCATTCGGTCCGAAGTCCAGCGGCTACTAAAGGAAGGCATAATCCAGGCCAGCAATAGTCCCTGGAGAGCACAGGTGGTAGTAGTGAAGACAGGGGAGAAACAAAGGATGGTCATAGACTATAGCCGGACCATCAACAGGTACACACAACTAGACGCGTACCCTCTCCCCCGCATATCCGACATGGTCAATCGGATTGCCCAATATAAAGTCTTCTCTACCGTGGACCTCAAGTCCGCCTACCATCAGCTCCCCATCCACCCAAGTGACCGCAAGTACACAGCCTTCGAGGCAGACGGGCGATTATACCATTTCCTAAGGGTTCCATTTGGCGTCACAAACGGGGTCTCGGTCTTCCAACGGGAGATGGACCGAATGGTTGTTCAACATGGGTTGCGGGCCACGTTCCCGTATCTCGACAATGTAACCAACTGCGGCCACGACCAGCAGGACCACGACGCCAACCTCCAAAAATTCCTCCAGACCGCCAAAGCCTTGAACCTCACGTACAACGAGGACAAGTGCGTTTTTAGCACCAACCGGCTAGCCATTCTGGGCTACATAGTGCGCAATGGGATAATAGGCCCCGACCCCGAACATATGCGCGCCCTCATGGAATTTCCCCTCCCGCACTGCTCAAAAGCCCTGAAACGCTGCCTGGGTTTTTTTTCATACTACGCCCAGTGGGTCCCCCAGTACGCAGACAAGGCCCGCCCCCTAATACAGACCACGACCTTCCCTCTGTCGACAGAGGCTTGCCAGGCCTTCAGCCGCATCAAAGCGGATATCGCAAAGGCCACGATGCGTGCCATCGACGAGTCCCTCCCCTTCCAGGTCGAGAGCGACGCCTCCGACGTAGCTCTAGTGGCCACCCTTAACCAAGCGGGCAGACCCGTGGCCTTTTTCTCCCGAACCCTCCACGCTTCAGAAATCCGCCACTCCTCAGTGGAATAGGAAGCCCAAGCCATAGTGGAAGCTGTGCGACATTGGAGGCATTACCTGGCCGGCAGGAGATTCACTCTCCTCACCGACCAACGGTCGGTAGCCTTCATGTTCGATAATGCACTGCGGGGCAAAATCAAAAACGACAAGATCTTAAGGTGGAGGATCGAGCTCTCCACCTTCAACTACGAGATCTTGTATCGTCCCGGAAAGCTGAACGAGCCGTCCGATGCCCTATCCCGCGGCACATGTGCCAACGCACAAATTAACCGCCTCCAAACCCTCCACGAGGACCTCTGCCACCCGGGGGTCACTCGGTTTTTCCACTTTATCAAGTCCCGCAACCTCCTATACTCTTTAGAGGAGGTCCGTACAGTCACAAGGGACTGCCACATCTGCGCGGAATGCAAACCGCATTTTTTCAGGCCGGATGGTACGCACCTGATTAAGGCTTCCCGCTCCTTTGAACGCCTTAGTCTGGATTTCAAAGGGCCCCTCCCCTCCACCGACCGCAACACATACTTCCTTAATGTGGTGGACGAATACTCCCGCTTCCCATTCGCCATTCCCTGCTCTGACATGACCGCGACCACAGTCATTAAAGCCCTGAACACCATCTTCACACTGTTCGGTTGCCCCGCATACGTCCACAGCGACAGGGGGTCCTCTTTCATGAGTGACGAGCTGCGCCAGTTCCTGCTCAGCAAGGGCATAGCCTCAAGCAGGACAACCAGCTACAACCCCCGGGGGAACGGGCAAGTAGAGAGGGAGAACGGCACGGTCTGGAAGACCGTCCTACTGGCCCTACGGTCCAGGGACCTCCCAGACGCTCTCCACTCCATCCGGTCGCTATTATGTACGAGCACTAATCAAACGCCTCATGAGCGTCTCCTTGTCTTCCCTAGGAGGTCCTCCTCTGGAACGTCGCTGCCGACCTGGCTGGCGGCCCCAGGACCCATCTTGCTCCGAAAGCATGTGCGGGCACACAAGGCGGACCCGTTGGTCGAAAGGGTTCACCTCCTCCACGCGAACCCGCAGTACGCTTACGTGGAGTACCCCGACGGCCGACAGGACACGGTCTCCCTGCGGGATCTGGTGCCCGCCGGCAACACACACACCCCCCCGACACCATTCACCCAACCCCCCCATTCCTGCCACCGCCGCACCCCGCGACCGCCCCCTTCCCAGGAGGATCGGTTCCCCTCCCCTCAGGCCCGACCAAGAATAAAGCCCAAGCTGAAACCGTAAGGCTCCCAGAGACGACAACACCGGTACAAGCACCACCACCACCACCGGGGCCGAGGCGATCGACACGGACGACCAGACCGCCCGACCGACTTGTGGCGTCGATCTAAATCAATATATGGACTTTTCACAAGAAGATTTTGCTTTTCTCCCGATACCTTCTGTAAATAGTTGAAACAGGACAAAATTGTACATACTGTATTGCCATATGAATGTTTTCCTCCCAGGACCAGCCCTGTAAACCCTTACCACCATGCGAAGCATCACCCCGCCGGGTTCATTTTTGACAAGGGGTGAATGTGGTAGTATGTATTAGGGGTCATGTGGGACTGGAAGCCCTAATGTCATTGGCTGACAGATCCCGGGTCCTGGTTGGCCGTTGACCTCTAGCTCCGCCCTGAAGGCGGAGTATAAGAAGCCGGAGTCCTCCCCCGCAGGCCATTCTACTATCGAGCTGCGGGGGAACAGACACGCTTAATAAAGCCTCATCGACTTCACTCTATTCGTCTCACGGAGTCTTTGTGCGCTACACTCTACACAGTCACCCAAGGCCAGAATTGAACCTAGGCGCTGTGAGGCAGCAGTGCTAACCACGGTTGCAACTTGCCACCACCATTCTATTAATGTTAAATATGAACCTGCCTGGTTTAAATGTTAGTAAATTATGGACACTGCTATGGGCCATTTTAACATTATCTATACAGTGTGAAATTTTATCACTGCTGATCGCCTTTGGAGAAATGTTTCAATTCCTTATTTCCATTCTTTCGAAGATCAGTGGTTTGTATCCTATTTTATCTCAGCTGTCCATTATTCAGATAATTGTCACTAATTTGTTGATGAAATCTTCAAGAATAAACTAAATAAGCAGCAGCCATATAGCACGCTCTTCTCTGACTTAGAAAGTAATGGTTTCAAACCCGAAGCCAGAGAGTTGGAGTTGTCAACTTACTGAGCACTTACTGAGGAAGAAAAGGGAAGCTCTTGCAGCATGCCGCTAATATTTATCCCTCAACTGAGACCACTGAATAAGATTATTTTGTAATTTACTTCATGTTGCTTGTGGAAGCTCGCTCGATACAAATATGCTGGAAAATTCCACAACACTCCGTTCAGAAACAGATATATTCATTCACCCCTTTGAATCATAATTTAGCTTCAAAGTTACTACATTGACTTAAATGTCTTGGGACCTCCAGAGGTTATGAAAGGCACTAAAATAATGTAAGTTTATTCATTCTTCATTACCTTTTCATAAGAATCGTCAGCAAGCAATGCAAAAATAAGCCTGTGTGAGTGAATTAGAGGTAGACTCAAAATGATCTTGCCAAGCATGTTCCGGCAAAATCAGAAAATAGGTCTTGCATTAACCTGGCCTGTAAATTAATATTTTTTGAATAAAATATAGTTAGTTGACTTAGTTGTGAAGTCATTGATTCAAAACCACATTTATTTTTCCAGCCTACTGGCTCAAGAAGTGTCAGCAACCCCCAGTTGTTCCTTTAGCTGCAGTTCTGACTGAGGATGAAGACTATGAAATAGGTAAGTGCAAGTATCATTGATTCATTCATTTCACAGATTTTTATTGTGTCTTGATTCAGATGTTTTCCCAAATGTTTTCTGATCTGACACTCACTGGCTAATTGCTCAAATACTCCAAGATAAAAATTAAATAAATTCCATATGTGGTAGCGTGAATTTTATTTCAATGTAATTTATTCCAAACTTATTCAAACAGTTACAAAACATGAACAATCCGGGGAACATGCTCTCCCATCTCGCAATTCTACAGTCTGCACAGATTTTCCCTATTTTCCAGTAGGGCGTAGTTTTGGCAGCTTGGGGAACTCTTTCCAGACCTTCGGTGCAAAGTCCCTTACATGTAAATATCTAAATTCACTTCCTCACGGGTGTTCTACCCTCTCCTTCAGTTCCTCAATACTAGCAAACCTCTCTTCCAGGTACCGATGCCTCACTCTCACTCGTCCCATTTCTCTCCACTTCCTATACAGACCGTCTGTCCCCGCCCAGCTCAAATCCATGGTTTTCACATAACAACGTTAACAGCGATATTCCCTCTATTGGAAAAGACCTCCTCAGTTGATTCCACACCTTCACCTTAAACAACTGGGCTCCCCATGTATCTCCTTGGCACCAGTGGCAGCGTCGCTGTCACCATAGCCCTCAGGCTGGACCACTACAGGATTCTTCCTCCATCATAACCCATTCTGCCCCCACTTCTTCCCACCACCGCCTCACCTTCTCCACATTCGCCATCCGATAATAATGTCACAAGTTTGGTAATGCCAACCCCTCCACCCCGCCCTCTGCCTTTACCTCTGTCACAGGGCCTTCTTCACCCTTTGCACCTTCCCTGCTCACACAAACTCTGAAATAATCGTATCCCCCTTCCGGAAAAAAATCTTTGGTACACAAATTGGAAGCGTCTGGAATATGAATAGAAACGTTGACAGGACATTCATCTTCACTACTTGGACCCTCCCTACCAGAGTCAGATATAGCGTATCCAACCTCTTAAAATCCTTCCTAACCTCCTCCTCTAACCTCCTCCACCAGCTTTGTTAAATTCCATTTATGCAATATCACCCACTCTCCTGTGACCTGGATCCCCAGGTATCTGAACCTATCCCTGGCTACCTTGAATGTCAGCCCTCCTAGACTGGCTCTCCAACCCAATTCGTTCTCTGGGAATACCTCACTTTTCCCCAACGTTCACCTGAGAATGCCCAAAACCTCCTTAATAGGCCCATAACCCTCCCCACGCTCTCCAGCGGGTCCGACACGTACAGTAACAGGTTGTATGCATATCCTGACACCCGATGCACCCTACTCCCCCTCATAATCCCTTGCCACTCTGCCGACCCCCTGAGGGCCATTGCCAGGGGCTCAATTGTCAGCGCAAACAGCAGAGGCGACAACGGGCACCCCTGCCTTGTTCCCCTGTAAAACCAGAAACTTTGTGAGCTCATATCGTTGGTCCGTATGCTTGCCATTGGTGCCACATATAACAGGTGCACCCACGCCACAAACTTCGGCCCAAACCCATACCTTTCCAGAACCTCAAACCGGGACCGCCACTCCACCTGGTCAATTGCCTTCTCCGCATCCGGTACCCGACCTCTCGATAGGGTCGTAATCACATTTAACAGTTGCCTTATATTACTGAAGAGTTGCCTGCCCTTTACGAAAGGGTCCACCCCGAGACACAAACTTCCATCCCCCCTGCCACCAGCTTGCTCAGCACTTTTGCATCTGTGTTTATAACAGCGATAGGGATCTGTACGACTCACTTTCTAACGGGTCCTTCCCCTTTTTTGGTATTAATGTAATCGTCGCCTGCTTCATCATCTCCGGCAGCTCCCACTTCTCCAACCCTCATTAAACATCCGCAGCAGATCCAGTGCCTGTTCCATCGCAAACTCCTTCGAAAATTCCGCCAGAAAACCATCCGGCCCTTACTCGGCTTCATCCCCCTTATACTATCCAATACCGCCCTCAGCCCCAAAGGCTCCTCTAGTGCCTGCCTCTTTTCCTCCAGCTGTGGGAATTCCAGCCCATTCAAAAACCACCCCTAATCCCCTTCTTCACTCCCCCCATGTCCATCCTGTACAGTTCCTTATAGTATTCCCTAAACATCTCATTAATCTTCCCCGGCTCCCTCACCAACTCCCTGTCTCTGTCCGTATCCTCAAAATTTCCTTGGATGCGGCTTGCCTCCGTAACTGGTGTGCCAACATTCAACTTACCTTCTCCCCGTACTCATACTGCACCCCCATTTCCCAGTGCAGCTGCCCCACCGCCCTCCCTGTCGTCAACCTATCAAATTGCCCCTGTAGCTTTTTTCCTTCTCGCCAATCCATCCATAGTGGATGCTCTCAAATACTTCCTGTCTACCTCAACTATCTCGCCCAATAACTGCTCGCACTCCTCCCTCCTTTTCCTATCCTCATGTGCCTTAAAAAGATAATCTCTCCTCGGACCATTGCCTTCAGTGCCTTCCAAAATGTGGCCACCTCCCCGTTCTGGTTAAACTCCACATAATCTTTAATCACCTTATCACAAAACCCTCTGCCTGCCAACAACCCCGAATCAAGCCTCCGTCCCGGCCTCTGCTCCCGTCCCAGTGGGGCGCATGGTCCGAAATTACTATCCCCACATACACTGCCCCCACCACCCCTACCAACACTTTGCGGCTCACCATGAAAAATCAATTCTGGAGAACGCCCTGTAGACATGTGAGAAAAAGGAGTACTCCGTCCGTCCCTCTTCGGTTCTTAAAACGCCATGGGTTCACCATGCCCAACCTTTTCATGAACCCTCCCACTCCTTTGGAGGCAAATGGACTAGTTAGTGACAGGCAGCATGGTTTTCTATGGGGAAGGTCATGTCTCATCAAGCTGATTGAGGTTTTTGTGGAGGTGAAAAAGAAAATTGATGAGGGAAGGTCTGTGGATGTAGTTTATAAAGACTTTAGAAAGGCGTGGCATGGTGGCACAGTGGTTAGCACTGCTGCCTCACAGCTCCAGGGACCCAGGTTCAATTCCAGCCTCAGGTAAATGTCTGTGCGGAGTCTGCACATCCTCCCCGTGTGTGCGTGGGTTTCCTCCGGGTGCTCCGGTTTCCTCCCACAGTCCAAAGATGTGCAGGTTAGGTGGATTGGCCTTGCCAAATTGCCCCATAGTATTTAAAATGTTAGCTCGGGTTACTAGGTTACTAGGATAGGGTGGAAGTCTGAGCTTAAGTGGGGTGCTCTTTCCAAGGGCAGGTTCAATGGGCAGAATGGCCTCTTTCTGCATTGTAAATATTCTATGTATGTCTATGTATGTTTGACAAGGTCCCACATGGCAGACTCGTACAAAAACTAAAATCACATGGGATTCGGGGTGGGCTGGCTAGATGGATACAGAACTGGCTTGATTACAAAAGACAGAGAGTAGCGGTGGAAGAGTGTTTTTCAGAATGGAAATTTGTAACTAATGGTGTTCCACATGGATCAGTCCTGGGACCTCTGTTGTTTGTAGTATATTTAAATGCTTTGGTGGAAAATGTGGGTGGTCTGATTAGTAAGTTTGTGGATGACCCAAAGATTGGAGGAATTGCTGATGGTTAGAGGATGTCAGAGGATACAACAGGATGGAGATAGATTGGAGACTTAGGCACAGAAATGACAGATGGAGTTTAATCCAGACAACTGTGATGCGTTTTGGAGGATCAAGTCTAGGTATGAATTATACTGTAAAAGTCAGAACGCTTGGGAACATTAACGTACAGAGGGATCTGGACGTGCAGGTGCACAGTTTCCTAAAAGTAGCAACACAGGTGGCCAAGGTGATTAAGAAGACATGCTTGCCTTCATCAGCCGGGGCATTGTGTACAGGAGTTGGGAAATCATGTTGCGGCTATATAAAACATTGGTTAGGCCTCATTTGGAGTATTGCGTGTAGTTCTGGTCACCACATTATCAGAAGGATGTGGAAGTTTTGGAGAGATTGCAAAGAAGTTTCACCAGGATGTTGCCTGGACTTGAGAGTGTTGGCTATGAGGAGAGGTTGAATAAACTCGAATTGTTTCACTGGAAAGATGCAGGCTGAGGGGAGACCTGATAGAGGTCTACAGAATTATGAGAGACATAGACAGAGTGGATAGTCAGAGGCTTCCTCCAAGGCAGAAAGTGTCAATTACAAGGGGCACAGGTTCAAGGTGAGAGGGGGAATGTTTAAGGGAGATGTGCGGGGTCAGTTTTTCACGCAGAGAGTGGTGGGTGCCTGGAACACGCTGCCAGAAGACGAGTGGTAGCAGGCATATTAGCAAGATTTAAGAGGCATCTGGATGGGTGCATGAATAGGGAAGAAATAGAGGGATATGGACCGAGTAAGGGCAGAAAGTTTTTTTTCAGTTAGGGCATCATGATCAGCACAGGCTTGGAGGGCCGAAGGGCCTGCTCCTGTGCTGTACTTTTCTTTGTTATTTTTCCTTTTATACAAAGCCTTCCCATTGACTTGGGGCTCAACCTGTCCATCCTCAGCTCAAGCACACAATTAAAGCCTCCTCCCATGATCAATTGGTGCATAGCCAAATCGCTGCCATCAACCCCCTCATAAACTCTACATGGTCCTAATTTGGTGTGTATACATTCACCAACACCACCAGTGTCCCCTCCATTACCTCTCTCACCATCATATATCCCTCCTGCCCCTCCACCCCGAGTGAAATTCCTGACCCACCCATCTATTTCTCAACCTAACTTGGTCCTTCACGTGGAGATACGTCGCCTGCAGAAAGACCATCCCCACCTTCAAACTCCTGAGATGGACCCTTTCACCGGTCCATTGAGCCCTCGAATGTTCCACGTTATAATACTTACCATGCGCTTACACCTCCATTCCCCTCTACCATCCGCCATCCTCCCCTTTTGGCTCTGCCCCCTCTAATGTTGCCCTGTACCAAGCCCATCCGAGATGGCCCACTGCTCCGCCCCTAACCGCGCTTCTTCTCCAACCCTGCCACGTCACATCTCCCTCCCTTCTGGGGTGTCAGAGTAGCATTCCCAGCCTTCAGAAGTCAGCCACGGTTTTGCCGGGTAGAGCACCCTGCACCTGATCTGCCATCAACACCGCACCGCCTTGGCCCTGTTAAATCTGGTATGTCGTTTTGCCAGTTCAACCCCAATGTCCTGGTATTTTCAGACCTTGTTCCCCTCCCATTCGCAGTTCCGTTTCTCCCTGGCCCACTGCAGGATTTTCTCTTTTTCCACGAACTTGGAGAGTCTTATGATCACCGCCCTTGGAGGCTCCCCTGCTCTTGGCTTCTGCCTCAGAGACATGTGCACTCTATCCACCTCTGGGGTCGTGTCCAGAACCCCCTCCACCACCAGCCCTGCCAACAGACGTACCTCGTGGCACTCGTGCCTTCCACTCCTTCAAGCAGGCCATCGATGCGCAGGTTCTGCCTTCTCAACCTATTCTCTTGTTCTTCCACCTTTGCTCTCAGCATCTTGCAAAGATCTCCTAAGAGCCCCAACTCCACCTCCAATGCTACCACCCAATCGCTATGCTCCGACATCATCCTCTCCATCTCTTGGATCTGCGACCCCATGCCTCTAGACACTTTTTGATCTTTTCCATTGAGCACTTCACAGGTGCCACAGCCCCTTCGATGCTCTTCCTGCATCTCTTTGCTTTGTTGATGGAACTCTTCGCTGATGACAGCCGTTAACTGTTCCATCTGGGGCTTTCAAAACTGCACTGGCCCTTCTCCCTCTGCCATCTTCCCAATAACTAGTGCGCCACAGGTCTCTTCCAACTCCATGGCCAGGTCTTTCACCTTCTGCTGGGTTTGGTAAGCAACAGTCCTGACACCCGTAGGGAAATGCCTCCCGTTTACAGGTGTAAAGAGCTTTATTCTATGCCTTCAAGCAGGAGCTGCCCTGTGTGTGACCACTCCACCATGGCTACCACCAGAAGTGATGAAATCAAATCTGTAAGATTTATCTCCGATTTTTTTCTAAAGTAATTCCAAATCAAAGACTCAAAAACTTTAAATATATTTTCCACTACATGTAATCTTTACACCGTTCTAAACTTTAAAAAGACTAAATGATTAAGACTAAATTAGGGGCTGGTTTAGCACTGTGGGCTAAAGAGCTGGCTTGTAAAGGCCAGCAGTGCGGGCTCAATTCCTGTACCAGCCTCCCGGAACAGGTGCCGGAATGTGGCGACTAGGGGCTTTTCACAGTAACTTCATTTGAAGCCTACTTGTGACAATAAGCGATTTTCATTTTCATTTCATTTCATGACTTGTTTCGTACTTTTTATGAAAACAATTTTGAGACAATTTTAGCAACAGAAATGAGCTTGACTTGAACATGTACTCGGGTTGTACAACAGTGAACTTCAATCAGATTGAACCCAAACTTTGGTGGCCGGGGAGGGTGAAGTAGAGAAATAGGTGGTGGGGGCCCGGGTGGGTTTTATATGGGAGAGAATTTTGGGCAGTATCAATTCCATTGATGTGCAACATTTTCCGACTAATGAAAATTTCCCCACTGAGGCAAATGTGCATTTGTTGCATTCACGTCCCGCCCTGCATTGACATCACGAGCAGAGGCGTGATGATAAGCTGACGTCAGCAGCCGGTCTCACCAGATCGCACGTCATTTGCCTTCCACACATCGCGGGCTGAATTTTTGGGGCACTTGGGGAAGGGTTTGGAGGTGGCAAAGCCATCAAAAGGAACGGGCTGTGCCCAGTTCCTTCCAACCAGCAGTGGTGGGAAAGGTGCCAGATGATCATTCTGTCAGGAGCCCAACTTAGTCACTTATGTGGCCAATTAAGGGTCACTTCCTGAACCCACTGGCATTTTACTTCTGGTGAAAGGCTCTCTGCCTTATGGCAGGACTACCAGGGAAATCCTGGCAGCATCTCCGAGGGCTCCCAGAATAAATGGGAGGCTCCTTATCGGGCATTGCTTGACCCATGGAGGAGCCCCTGGCGGCAGTGGGTTGTCCCGCAACATTGGTTCCGTCTGCCCTCAGACACCCTCCGATTCCCCACCTGTGATAAAGCCAGGGGAGTCCAACTAGCTTCTTAAAAGTCCTTTATTTCAGTAACAGCATCATACATGCACAGGGCCCGGTTCCCTTTCACCGGGTCCTCATTCCTTTTTTAGCTGGCTCTACAGCTGCCTGCCTTTTATACTAGTGCTGGGTTAACTCAGTCCAATTGAACACTGATCATCCCCAGGTGGATGAGTCCTGTGCGGGTTATTACACTACCCCTTCCGTTTTCCCACCAAGGCCTGCAAGCCATGCCCCTGGGATCCTAGGTCCATTTTACCTGGCACATCCATAATTAATTTCCCCAGCAGTGACCAGCACTTTGTGGCACTGCTGATCCCTCTGTTTGGGGGGGATGAGCCATCATCTTTAATAGAATGGCAGGGCCTGTGGCAGCCACTTAATGGGTGGCCGCCCTGAATTGCGGCCTCGGATTTGCCACTTCCAGCCCTGGAGGTGGGGCTTCTGCCGCCTGTGGATAACCCTGGCGAGTAAGTGGGCTGGGGAGGTGACACTGCTGAAATGTCTCTGTGGAACCGGGTGCTCGATTCTCAATAGCAAAACATAAGATTGCTTCACAAATAAAACTGGAGATCTTTTGCTCCAGTTGTGTCGGATTGAGCAGCAAAGTATGTTCTGACACCTCTGTTCCCTCATGGGTATTCTAGAATGGACACACCCGACTGTCCCGCTTTCTACAAATGACTCCAGCGCTGGATTTAAAATTGGGCAAATGGGCTGTTAGAACTACCACCCGGCCACACACCTGGAGACAGAGTGCAGCTTCAGGAATAGAGAGGCTGGTGCATTAACGCCTGGAATTGGAGAGCATACAAATAAATGTGCCATTTCCATGTGGGTGGCATTTACATCATGTTATAGTCGTCTTCTGATGCAAGACAGGCCATCACTGTATCCAAGTGTTAGGATGGGACAAGCAAAACAAATTATTAATTTTTGTGTTCTTTGTTTACTTTTCATTCTGCCCTGTTTTCCTGAAGGTGGTGAGCCAAAAATAAAATGATCTGAGCAGTTATTTTCGTTATTTCTTTGCTGTTTGTGGAATCCTGCTGTGTGCAAACGTAGTGTCATGTTCCCTAAATTACATAAGTGACCACATTTCAGAAGTACTTCATTGGCTTTAAGATGTCCTGAGGTTGTGCAAGATGTTTTCAATGTTAATTCTTTCTCTTACCAGGTGATATAGTCAAGTACCAGTGTCCCCCTGGATTCACACTTGTTGGCAGTGAACTCATGACTTGCAGACTATCAACAAAACTGCAGTTTGAAGGGAACCCTCCATCTTGTGAAGGTGAGGGATTACAGGTGGAGCTGTGATTTCTTTACAACTACAGTTTGCCCCATAAGCAGAGAAGGCGAATAGGGCAGGGTGGTAGAGGGAGAAAATCCACCTGAATCTTCTGCCTTCCCCGTGGTGAGGTGGCAGGTGACATTTAATCGGGCAGCGGGAGGGGAGGGGGCAGTGTTGATGGATCCTACCAACTTCCTACCTCTACCCTGATTAGGTCCAGGGTCAGAAAGCCCATGGGTGGCCTTCCCACCCCATTACCAATTTTGGCTAATGGCCAATTTATGCTCATTTAAGGGCTTTGTTCTGCTGCTGCGGAATTAAAGAGTTAAATAAGACGACATCAACTAAAATCCCTTTCCTTCAGGAAGGTTGATGGGTGGTCTAATTGAAGGATTTTAAAAAGCGATTACATTTTACCATGGCCAATCCACCTAACCTGCACATTTTAGTCTGTGGGAGGAAAGTGAAGCACCCAAAGGAAACCCACACAGACATGGGGAAAACATGCAAACTCACCCAAGGCCGGAATTGAACCCGGGTCCCTGGCACAGTACTAACCACGATGCAACGGTGCCACCCTCTCTCCCATCAATAGCAAGAACTATAAAATGCCATGTGAAACTCTGGGAATATCATTCCTGAAACAAATTTGGGTACAATTTCAGGTTAAAAATAATGGGTGAGGCCTTATATTTTCTTTCTTTGCAATCCAGTGACCTAGCAATAATCAGATCTCTGTTTGTATTTTATAATTTCAGCACAGTGCCCTGTAAATGAAATTCGCAGAGCCTCATCGGGAGTCATTTTAAGTCCTGGATATCCAGAAAATTACCCTAATTTCCAAACCTGTTCCTGGACAATTCGAGTGGAACCCCGGTACAATATTACTCTTTATGTGGAGATGTTTCAAAGTGAAAAACAGTTTGATGAGCTGAGCATATTTGACGGTAAGATGAACATTTTTTTAAATCAATTGATAGGTTGAGGAAGTAATTTTTGTTAAGTCTGACTAAATTGGGTTGTCAGAATGTGATCTACATGTAGACTAACCAGTGGTGCTCTGCTGTTAACAAAAAGGTAGGCTTTATAAAATGTACTTAGCTGAATATGGAGCAGCAGTGCTCCTGACCGGTCCACTCCAGCTCAGGAAGCTGTTACTGGTCTCTGCTCTGCCTTCTCTTGATTGCTCCCATCCATCTGCCCTCGCCCCCGCCCTCCCCACACACATACACACACACCCAGCACTCTGCTTGTGGACACCTTGCAGGTGTGGACAACCATTAGACAGACTGATGTAAATGTGGCCTGAGCTCCAATAACATGACCTCAGGCCTACCTATTCCAATGAAGGAATCATTTCCAGTGCCCCGTTCACATTGGCAGACCAACACATGCCAATGTTTAGGCCACTGGCTGCCAATTAAAACATTTCAGCTTGCATAATTGAGCTGCCTGTTGAAAACATCTACTTGCCCCTCTGTTCAAGGCAAATAGTTCAAACTTTGCTCCATTGAGAGGCACTTGTTTTGTCGAAGGAAGGCATCGATGGAGGTTACCCAGCTGGTGGTGAATAAATTGTTAACTGATCACGGTGTGGGTTGACGAGATTCACAGCTGAGATTATAGTTTAGGCTGTAGACAGGCCTCAGGCAGCTCCGGCAAGAGAATTAAGGAGAAAACAGGGAGATTGAAGACAAGTTGCTGGCGCAATGGCCAAATGAAAGAATAAATAAAAGTGTTTTCATGTATTGAATATTATTGAATTTTTCTTCTCTCACATGCTTTCATCACCTATAAGTTATAACAAAATGGAATGATTTGATTGGGTCAGGTAATGTATGTTTGAAATAAAAACAGAAAATACTGGAAATACTCAGCCGGCCTGGCAGCATCTGTGGGGAGAGGAACAGGGTTAATAGACAAAATCTTATGCTCTCACTGGGGGTGAGCTTGGAGACGGGAAGGGCATGTACTTGGGTAAAATGGTGGCCTACTGAAACCGATCTGTCTTCCTGACCCTGGCAGAATTAATTTCTGGGTGGGAAGGTCCATGGTCGAACTTCCCACCCTCCCACCAATTGAGGCCTTTAAGTGTCCAATTACTGACCACCTAAGGTGCTCATCCTGCCACTGCTGGTGCTAACCCAGTGTATCAGGCACAACTGCTAAAACCGTGTGCCCAGCCAGTCACCTTAAGAGGAGTGGGGAGTGGTCCTGCAATCAAAAGCACTCAGTACCGAGGGACTGACATCTAGCTGAGACTCACCCCCTGCCCCTGCTGCTGACTCAGCGGACTCCTTTCTTTGTTACCCCAACCCTGCTCAGTACTACCCCTCAACCCTCCCCCATTGCTTACCTGAGGTCTAGGTTGCTCTGGGATCCTGGTACTCCAGTGTCTGTCCTCTTGGCAGCAGCCACAGTGTTCCCAGTGGTGCTCCTGATTATGGAGGCAGTTTGGCTGACGCATCTTGGCAGGCGAGTTTTGATTGCAGGGGAAAGCTTGGCGCTGGTCTTACCATTGCCCGAATGCTGCATGGTTCCCTAAAAGTGCATCTCACTGGCTCCTCAATAAAATTCCACGCAATATTTTAAGTCGCTGATCTTTCCTCAGAAGATTGTCAAGAGAAGATTCAGCCAAGAGATCATCAGTTGGAAACATTGGCCGGGATTCTCTAAAATCACGGCTAATGTTGACGCCAGCGTAAAGACTGGAGTGTTTAACGCCGGCATCAGCGGACCTCCTGGCCTTGATATTCCGTGTCCCACAGGGGGCCAGCACTGCACTGCAGTGCTGCACGCAGCGCCGGCGCCGATAAGCAGACCTGCACTGCCGGCCGTGTGTCCGTGCATGTGGGTCTGTGTATGGCGGCCACTTCAGCGCCGGACCCGCAACATGGCGGAGCCACACAGTGGGCCGGCGTGGAAGAATGTGCGCACTCGCCTATCGGTGGCCCCCAATCGCGGGCCTGGCTGTCGTGCAGGCCCCCTCCGCCCCCCCGGAGTCTGATCCCCCCCCCGCCCCCCACCAGGACGGCCACCGCGGCCGCAGGTCCGAGCTCCCACCGGGTGGAACCATGTTAGAACTACGGCAGTGGGAACTCGGCCAGTCGACCACGGAGAATCGCCGCGGAGGTCTCTTTCATCGGCCCCCGACCGGCGCCGTGTCGACTGCGCGCATGCGACTGGCGGCAATTCTACAGTCGCCGGAGAATCACGTCCTGGTGTCGGACCGTCGTCGCGGGCCGTCTCGGTGTCATCTCCAATTCTCCGAGCCGACGTCGGCTCGGAGAATCCCAGCCATTAACTCTGCTTCTCCACAAATGCAGCCAGACCTGCTGGAGTACTTTTAACATTTTCTGTCTTTATTCCAGATTTCCAGCAACTGCAGGATTTTGCTTTTGTATCAATGCTTATTTGAAGGTTTTATACCCATCATTTGGTCTTCAACAATTCAGATACCTCAAAGAAACAATTTATTGCCATCTTAGCATGATTATTTACCAAAACTGCAAGAGGCTGCAATTTTGAAATTCACAGATGCCATATTATTTTCACAGAAAGTTAACTTTTATTTAAATTATCTTAGTTTAACTTAACCGTTGAGCAGAGCACTTCATTTTTTCACTTTTCATCTTTATTTTCACTTCATGTCTAGCAATGGCTGCTGTTGCTGGCACCACATGTATTAGAAATGGTGGGGTTTTCTCACTCGATTAGACCACATGACACTCTGTCTTCCTAAGGTTTGTGAGAGAAATGGAGCACTTTACATTTAATTGATTCCAAGCTCTCCATGGGAGCTAAAATGTGTGCACAAATCTAATAAATGTGCAGTATAATGGCTGAAAGATCAAAACTTTCAACCACCAAACATTTCTAAAGAGTTCATTGATAGCTGTTTCTTATTTAATAGGACCTACAGGTCAAAATCGACTGTTGGTTGCTCTGAGTGGGAATCACACTGGAAAAAGGAATTTTACAAGCACAGGAAGACAGCTGTATCTACGTTGGTCAACAGATCACGCAACCAGCAAAAAAGGATTCAAAATCCGGTACACAGGTAGGGAACTGAAATTTCATGTTGTGTAATTTTATGTTTGAAGTTTTAAGAAACCCTCAGTGTATGTGAAAAAAAACTTAAATATTTTAAAATATGCATGTTTATAACTCTTTCTTCTCTAACCAGTGTACTTTGAAGATGTTATTAAGTTGAGATATTTTTATCTTATGTACAATTTTTTCCTCTCCTCTCCTCCTGCTCTGTTGCAGTTTGATATGTTCAACAGCAAAGCATCAAACCCAAAGTTATCACACCTAAATGTGCACACACACACACAAAACATACACATTCTGTCAGAGTAGCATTCTGAAACAGGAACCCTGGCACATTGCTCCCTTCCCAAACCTGGGGCACTGAGGATAATTCTTGGGATCAACACAGTTTGGAACTTTGCTGGTCTACAATGCTCAATTTCACACACGATTATATAGTTAACAACCATTTGGAATATTTTGAGTTGAAATACTTCTCAGCAATTGGTGGCCCCACAACCCATGCCGTGAGTATTAGTGTGCACACCATTTCAAAATATACGTCAGTCCAAGTGATTACATAGTCCCTGTCTTCTATTACAGGGTACGAACCAGAAGGTGATCTTCACTCCAGTTAAAAACATGTAAAGCTTTTCATTGAAGGGATGCAACGAATCAGTGCTCACAACATGATCTGGCAACTTGATCTGCAAGTTTACTATTCTCTTGGATGTTAGGCAGTTCTTCTTTTCCTTCTTGGTTCTGCCATTATACAACCTGCAAGTGTGACTCCATGTCCTTTCTTATCCTATCCATTCAAATAATTTGTCCAGGTATCCATGAATCCCCCTACTTTACACTCTATACTTTAGTGTTCTTTCAACCTATTTGGGTAACTAAGGTGTTGTAAACTAGGGATTAACCTCGTGGCCCCTTACTGCACCCTTTCGAATGCCTCAATATTTCCACTCACAAAAAAAGATGGGTGTCAGAGTCAGACTTTTTAATCTTCACGTATTGTTTCAATTGGCTTTCTGAGGCAGGAATCAGGCTTCGAGCACCTAGTACTTAGGCCATGCCCACCATTAAAAGGAACACAAGGATTTAAAGCATTCAGTCAGCAGCCATTGGGGTTGTGACCCCCAATTTGAGAAGCCCTAGTCTACCAAGGACCTGTATCCATCAATCCAATGATTTATCCAAAAATGCAGTCTAATTCATAAGACATGAAGTTCTTCATGTTATCCCTGATAATGTCCTTTTCACGAGCATGCAGGGCATTCTTCATGCTTCATGAATGCTTCGTGCATCTTGCCCACAACCAGCAAGTTACATTTTAAAAATATACATATCTGAATGTGGATCTAGGAAGAGCAGGATTCCATAACAAGGCCTATCTTCAGCTGCTATCTTCTCCAAACCGCCCCTTCCAAATTGTCCCAATTGCCTTCTGACTCATTGCTTCCTGACATATTGGTTCTAATTGTCTCCCTTCCTGATGCCTTTTGTCAACCCTTCTGGATGGCTCCACATCTCGACTTCCCCAAGTCCTGCTAATGGCACTTCTATGGCTTAATTTTTAATCCCATTTTGCCTGGTACTCTCCACAGCTCACCCACTCATTGGAAATCTGGCCTGAGGACAAATATTGGGTGAAACACAGGTCTCACTATTCAGATGCCAGGTCATTTTTCCAATAGGGAAAGGGGATTTCTCATTATAATTGTGGAACTGTCTGCAGCTAAAGGTAGTTCAATTACATTTTCCTTCGCTTCGTCTTTAAATATGTTTGGCATGCGTATATATTTCATCAACAATACCGATGCCCTTTACTTTGTTAGCATCATTACTTTTATTCAGTCAGTGGATCTCTCATGGAATGGATTCTTGGGGAGGTGAAGGAGGTCTTGGCTGCCAGTGGCGAGACCCTTCCGTCACCTTTTTCCAACTAGTTCTGCTAAACCTTGTGCCACTCAGGCACCTAACGGGCTAATAGTCCAGCAACAGGCTTTCTCCTGGCCTCCTTCATAGTACAACACACACAAGGCCTCACATCACCAAAAGAACTAGGGATAGCTGAATTATGTTGTTAAAAGTGTGGGGTTGTGTTGGAGGGGGTTGTGGGTTAGAAGACAGGTTGGGGAGTGGTTTTCAATGTTCCCCCCCACACCACGACCCCCCCCCCCTTCCAGACACTACTTTACAACGCGAGGTCCCTCGATCAGGAGACGGATTGCCTCTGAATGAGGGAACTGCCCTTGGATCCCGGTACAAATTGGTTTGGCCCCTGCACAGCGAGTCTCCCACAGGCTGCTGGGCTAATACCAGCAGCAGCAAGATGAGGCCCTTCAATGTGAAAGTTGCTCGTTCAAGGGCCTCAGTTGGTTAGAGGGCAAGGAAGTGTAAATAGGCTATCCTGATTAAATGGTCCCCTGCCTCCAAACTCACCATCGGGTAAGGGCACAGGATTCCACCATGACTAGTGTCTGTAGGCTTTAAAGAGAAATAGCTGTGCACTTCAAGTTATGTATTTTAGCAGATGTGAAATGCCTTTTTGTTGTTTCTATCATGGTACTGAACACTGACAGAGGTTTATCAGAAGCATAATAAGCTTTTTCCAAGTTTCAACTCTGAACCAATATTCTACTCTATTATTATGTTTCTCAGGCAACCAGAATTCATCACTTCTTTATTGGCATATCTTCAATCTACATTGCAGTTGTTACATCCTTCCTTGACACCAATATTCTGTTCCATGCAACAAATTTTGTTTGTGATTCTCAACAACTATCTGTTACATCCTATGATAGATTTTGGATGATGATGATTTTCTTTCCAGTTTTCATCATGTTCCATGTTTAAAAACCATAAACTAAAATAACTTAATTCACTGAATGACCCCAAAATGAAGAACATGCTAACAAGATTTCATTTTCTGTAACCTTTACCTCTGGACATATGAACAAGGCGCACAAGTAGGCCATTCAACTCCTCGAGCCTGGGCCTCCATTTAATAAGATCATTGCTGCTCGAATAGTCATCTCAAATCTGCACTCCGCCCACTCCCGATAACCTTTCACCCCCTTGTTCACCAAGAATCTACTTACCTCTGCCTTAAAAATATTCAGAGTTTCTGCTTCCAGCACTTTTTCAGGAAGAGAGTTCCAAAGACTCACGACCCTCTGAGTGAAGAAATTTAGCCTCATCTCTATTTTAAATGGGCATCCCTTTATTTTTAAACAGTGAGCCCTAGTTCCAGATTCTACCACAAGAGGAAACATCCTCCCTACATCCACCCTCAAGATCCTTCAGGATCTTATATGTTACAACAGGGGGAGGCAAGGAGCAGCATGGTGGCCCAGTGGTTAGCACTGTTGCCTACGGCGCTGAGGACCCGGGTTCGATCCCGGTCCCAGATCACTGTGTGTGAAGTTTGCACATTCTCCCCGTGTCTGCATGGGTTTCGCTCGCACACCCCAAAGATGTGCAGGTTAGGTGGATTGGCCACGTTAAATTGCCCCTTAATTGGAATAAAATAATTGGCTGCTCTAAATTTATTTTTAAAAATAGGGGAGGCAATGGCATAGAGGTATTGTCACTGGACTAGTAATTCAGAGACCCAAGGTAATGCTCTGGGACCTGAGTTCGAATCCTGCTCGGACAGTTGGGAGAATTTGAATTGGCAATAAAAAAAAATATGGAATTAAAAGTCTAACGATGACCATGAAACCATTGTGGATTGTTGCAAAAACCCATCTGGCTCACTAACATCCTTTAGGGAAGGAAACCTGGTCTTGTCTACATGTGACTCCAGACCCACAGCAATGTGGTTGACTCTTAATTATCCTCAGGGATGGGCAATAAATGCTGGTCCAGCCAGCGACCTCCACACCCCATGAACAAATTCTTTAAAACCAAGTCACCTCTTACTCTTCTAAACGCCAGTGGATAGAAGCCTAGCTTGTTCAATCTTTCCTCATAAGACACCCACTCCATTTATTAGTCTCGTAAACCTTCTCTGAAGCGCTTCCAATGTGCCTGCATCTTTCCTTAAATAAGGAGGCCAATATTGTATACTCCAAATGTAGTCTCACTAGTTCCCTGTGCAACTCTCTACATTTATACTCAATTCTTCTCACAATAAATTATATTCTATCAGCTTTCCCAATTAGCTGCTGTACCTGCATACAAGCCTTTCATGATTCATGCACTAGGACATCTAGATCTCTCAGACCTCTGCAATCTCTCACCATTTAGATAATATGCTTCTTCTTTATTTTTCCTGCCAAAATGGACAATTTCACATTAGTAGTACTATCTGACAACAATTACCACATCAAAGTTTCATGGGTATGATTATGTCAGAAAGGCATACTTCTATGAACCTCTCTTCCTCGGGTGACAACTGTCCTCATGGTGTAACATTCCAGGGTTCCTTTTCAACTGACCAACTGATAACAGCCCGGTCACAGTTTGGCCGCTTCTGGCAAAACACCCAACCTTTTACGCTCTCCTGGCTATTTTCGGAGCCTTCCGGTTTTTAAATCTTTTAGCCAGCTTGTCCAGTGCTTCTAAGTTCTTCTGCATGTCGGGCCTCTGCCACGCCTGCCCAGGCCCGATTGACATTGGCGGGTCACAGCTGTTGTGTTATTCTGCTTCGGATAACACAGGCTGCTACTTGATGCAGTCTTAACTAAAGGATGCTCCAGACTCTGAAATGAGTTCAACATGTTTATTGAACTATTAACACAGTTCTCAAATGAGTTCGACTCTCTGCTAATCTAGCTGTAGTAACTCAATCTAACTGTACCAGCTTGCTCTAAGCCACGTGCTGGGGTGTGATGCTGCTGATCAACCCTGTCTAACTCTCTAGCTGTCTGTCTGTGGAAAGAGGCAGGGTGTGAGTGCCTCATCCCTTTTATAGTGTTTATGTCATGCCCCCTTGTGGTGTCCTCTGAGTGTCCTGACTGCCCATTGGTTGTGTCCTAGTCTGAGTGTTCATTGGTTGCATGTTTGCATATCATGACATCTCCTCCTTTTTATTTTTAGATGTATATACATGTGAATGTGTCTGTCTAATGTGACTGACTGAGGAATACAGAACAGAACAAACAAAACAAATGCTCATAAGTCCAGTCTCTGAGGCTTGCATCTGATCCTCATCGACCGCCGGAGAGGTGGTGGAGGGGATGACGGTGTCTTGACAGGCGAGTGGGAGGCACGACTGGTGGCCTCATGGTTCGAGGTGTCTGGAGGTGGCAATTTGACATGTGGAACTGGAGGGGAAAGTGGTTGTGGGCAAGCAACTTTTCGCAGTGCCCTTCGATTCCTTCGCACAGTGGAGCCATCAGCCATACGTATGACATAGGATCTGGGCGCGGCCTGTCGAACAACGACAGCTGGAGCAGACCACCCACCATCTGGTATCCTGATCCTGACAGTGTCTGCCGGGGATTGCACGTCCAGATTGGTGGCATGTGCGTCATTGCCCTGCTTCTGGATGTCAGGAAGCTGCTGCATCATCTGCAGCATCGGGAGGTGATCAAGGTTGGGCAGGTGTATGGCTGGAAGCGCCGTCCGCAAGGTCCCTGTTCATCAGCAGTTGAGCTGGGGACATGTCTGTGGACAAGGGAGTCGCCCGGTACGCAAGTAGTGCAAGGTGTATGTCGGAGGCGGAGTCCGAGGCCTTGCGGATGAGCTGCTTAACGATGTGCACCCCTTTTTCGACTTTGCCATTGGACTGCGGATAGTGCGGACTGGAGGTGACATGCCTGAAATTGTAGCTCTTGGCAAATGTGGACCATTCTCGACTGTGGAAGCACGGGTCATTGTCGTTCATGACGGTGTTCGGGATGCCATGCCGTGAGAATGTTTCTTTACACGCTTTGATGATAGTCCGTGAGGTGAGGTCTGACCGCTTCAGCACCTCAGGATAGTTCGAAAAGTAATCGATGATTGAGACATAGTCGCGACCATTCGCGTGGAATAGGTCAATGCCAACCTTGGACCACGGAGAGGTCTCTAGGTCATGTGGTTGGAGCATCTCCTTGCTCTGCGCTGGTTGGAACCTGACAGGTTTCGCAGTTCAGGACCATGTAAGTGATGTCCTGGTTGATGCCGGGCCAGTAGACAGCTTGCTGGGACCTGTGTCTGCACTTTTCTACTCCCAGGTGTCCCTCATGAATCTGACATAGCAGGATGCCATCGATCAGCGTTGTAGAATTGAAGGCATTGACATTTCTGCCAGCCATTGCTGAGGTTGTGGATGACCCGTTGCAACAGGGGGTCTTTGGCCATCTCTTCTCGGATGAGAACGATCTTCTCATCTGTTGCCGGGAGAGTGCTTGCACACAGCTCCAACTGCAATTCAATGTGCTGGGTGATCTCCAGTGGTTCACTGGGTGAGGTGACGGAGCGGGACAATGCATCGGCGATGATGAGCTCCTTGCCAGGTATGTACACCAAATTGAAATCATACCTTCGGAGTTTGAGCAGAATTCTCTGCAAATGAGGCATCATGTAATTCAGGTTCTTTTGGATGATGTGGACCAGAGGCCTACGATCCGTCTCAACAGTAAATGTTGGCAAACCGTAGATATAATCATGAAATTTGAGGATGCCGGTGAGAAGACCTAAACACTTCTTCTCAATCTGCATATATCTGGTCTCAGTGGGTGTCATTGCCCGTGACGCATATGCTACTGGTACCCAGGATGACGTATCATCTCTTTGAAGCAACACCGCCCCAATGCCTTCCTGACTCGCATCTGTGGATATCTTGGTCCCTCGGTCTGGGTCAAAGATTGCAAGGACGGGTGCTGTGG
The DNA here is from genome assembly GCF_047496885.1 of Scyliorhinus torazame. Taxonomy (NCBI): domain Eukaryota; kingdom Metazoa; phylum Chordata; class Chondrichthyes; order Carcharhiniformes; family Scyliorhinidae; genus Scyliorhinus; species Scyliorhinus torazame. The sequence goes on along the minus strand of NC_092710.1, from coordinate 127,669,061 downwards.
TGAGCTTGGATTTCAGCTCCAGCCACTCCGTTCGGTGCTCCATCTTCCACTCAAAGGCGGTTGATTTTTTTCACCAGGTTGCCTAGGGCTGTGGTGTGTGCCAAATTCAGGATGAATATTGCCAAGGAAATTGACCATTCCCAGGAAGCGCAGTACTGCCTTCTTGTCCTTGGGGACTTCCAGTTCCTCGCTGGCTTTAATTTTGTCTGTGTCCGTGTGCACACCGTGTCGCAAAATCTGAATGCCCAGGAACGTCAGCGTGGATGTCCCAAAACAGCACTTGGACGCCATGTTCATGTATGCGTCGGAATACTTTCTTGAGTCGCGACACATGTTCCTCTGGGGTTGTGGACCAGATTATGATACCGTCAACGTAGACACGAACCCCTTGTATTCCCTCTATCATCTGTTCCATGATGCGATGGAAAATCTCTGATGCCGAGATGGTGCTAAATGGCATTCGGTTGTAGCAGAATCTGCCAAAAGGCGTGTTGAAGGTGCAGAGCCTTCTGCTGGATTCTTCAAGTTGGATCTGTCAAAATCCTTGGGATGTGTCCAATTTTGTGAAGAAGCGCGCGTGTGCCACCTCACTCGTGATTTCCTCCCTCTTCGGGATGGGGTAATGTTCCCGCATAATGTTTTTGTTTCGATCCTTGGGGTCAATGCAGATGCGTAAGTCCCACGAAGGCTTCTTTACGCACACCATCGAACTGACCCAGTCGGTTGGTTCAGTGACGTTGGAGATGATGCCTTTTTGTTGTAGACTCGTGAGCTCTGCCTTCAGGCGCTCTCTCAGTGGAGCAGGGATTCGTCGTGGTGCATGGACCACTGGCTTGGCATCAGGCCGCAGTAGAATCTTGAACTCGTACGTCAGCATGCGCATCCCGCTAAATACATCTGGCTACTGGGTTAGGGTGTTGTCGATGCTGGCCTGAAGATCCGAATGGGACGACGTTGTGGTGTAGACCCTTTGAATGAGCTTCAGTTACTTGCAGGCGTGCGCACCTAGCAGGGACGCCCTGTCTGGTTTCACAATCTCGAAGCGTAAGCTTGCTTGTGTGTGTCGGCTGGACACCTGCAGATGGCAGGACCCCAGTGCCTTGATTGCGTTTCCATTGTAGTCCAGGAGTTTGCAGGCAGCTGGAAGGATTGTGGGGGCTTCTTGATTCTCTTGAAGTCCACCTGCGAAATCAGGTTGGCGGAGACACCTGTGTCCAGTTTGAACTGGGTGGGGCAGTGGTTGACCTTCGTCACTGCATGCCATTCGTCCTCGGAATCCACGGGCAGGTTTGATTGGACTCGCAATGTGTCCGGTGTGGCGTATTCGCACTTCGTAATAATGTCCACTCGGTAAGTGTTGTCCAGGTATTCACCATCTGGATCCAGCGCACTGCCTGGATCAGAGTCATGCATTTGCACACTGCTGTCGGAATTGGGAGCACTGGCTCCTGACTGGTGGTGCAGATCTGCACAGGGCTGCATAGTGGTTTGGTTTCCCACAGTTTAAACAGCGTTTGCCTCTTGCAGGGCAGTTTTTAAAAAATGGGTGGTGCCGCAGTTCGCACATGTCATGACGTCAGCATCATGATGCTCAGTGCGTCGTTGCGCATGTGCGGTGCGGTTCTCGGACATCTGCACCTGCGCAGTGCGGTTTTCGGCCGCTTTGTGTTCCTGAATGCATTGCGCATGCTCCGGGCTCTGGGAAGAGCACGCAAAATGGCCCCTTTCATCAATGTGGAGGCGCTGCGTCCGGGAGATGGCCTGAACACTCTCCATCTCATGGGAGGCTTGTTTTTCACTTTCTGCCGTTTTGTACTGTGAATAGCGATTTTTACAGTGCTCATGCACAGTACACGTTTCAATCGTGACTGGCAGGGTCATGTGCTTGATTTTCAACAATTGCTCTCGCAGAGGATCAGAGTGGACTCCAAAAACAATTTGGTCTCTGATCATGGAGTCAGTGATATCACCGAAGTTGCAGGATTGTGCTAGCAGTCTTAGGTTAGTTAGATAAGAGTTGAAGGATTTGTCTTTAACTTGCATCCTCTGCTTGAAGATGTAGCGCTCAAAGATTTTGTTGGTGTCCACCTAGCAGTGGCTGTCGAATTTGTCCAGGATGGTTTGGTACTTTGTTTTGTCCTGCCCTTTTGAAAAGTGAAAGGAGTTGAAGATCTCTATCACATGGTCACCCGCAGTGGTGAGCAGAAGAGCTATCTTCCGAGCATCGGTCGCGCCATTGAGGTCGATTACTTCCATGTGTAGTTGAAATTTCTGTTTGAATGAACGCCAATTGACACTAAGATTGCCGGTGGTCCTGAGCTGATGAGGAGCCTGAATCTTGTCCATTGGGCCTGTATTCAGTAGCTGAGCTGAACTAAATAGATTGAAGAGTCACTCCTGGTATCATGTTGTGTTATGCTGCTTCGGATAACACAGGCTGCTACTTTATGCAGTCTTAACTAAAGGATGCCGCAGACTCTGAAATGAGTTCAACATGTTTATTGAACTATTAACCCAGTTCTCAAATGAGTTTGACTCTCTGCTAATCTAACTGTAGTAACTCAGTCGCTCTAAGCCACGCGCTGGGGTGTGATGCTGCTGATTAACCCTGTCTAACTCTCTAGATGTCTGTCTGTGGAAAGAGGCCGGGTGTGAGTGCCTCATCCCTTTTATAGTGTCCTGACTGCCCATTGGTTGTGTCCTATTCTGAGTGTTCATTGGTTGCATGTTTGCATATCATGACGGCAGCCTCCTTCACATCCCGGTGAACTGGGTGTCCCACCTCTCCTTCATGGCAACGATAGTATCTCCAGCTCTGCGTCCGTGAACCTCGGTACCGCTCTCAGGGGTGCCATCCTATTGGCTGGAATGGCAGTGTGTGGGGCATGGAGTGCTTACATACAGCTTCAGCTTGTCAGGCTCTCCAATGCCATTCCCAACCTCAGCTAATCACACACCGGCGGGTGTTGGAATTGCACTAGTTCCACGTGATGCGAGTGCTGGCCTTTTACCGTGTCCTGGGTGGCTCCGGCAGTCGTCCCTCCATCGGGATTGTGGAACATCCTGCATTCAGTCCCGGAATCAGCACTTAATCTCTCAAACAGAGAATCAACCCCAAGGTTATGAAAGTCTTTTCTCTCTCATTCTGCCGATATGGTGTCCTTATCATTGTGTTATACAGTGATCTCAAGCTACAAGTGTCTATAATTATGATTTTTTAAAAGTCTATTGATATTGAGTTAACATAAGGACAAAGTACTGAAGAGAACACATTTTGTGCTGAACAAGTGAGAGTAAACTGTTATTGATCACTTGGCACACAGAATGCTGACACTGCTGCCAGCTAACCAGCCTAATGGAGAGATGGATGCAAAACGTATTGACTTGTTGCAACTTCAGGTATTTCCCTTTGGGATTAAAACAGAAAATATTGTAATTACTCAGCAGGTCTGTGGACAGAGTTTATATTTTCAGGTCAATGACCTTTCATCAGAACCCTCAGAGAGAACTCAAATTTTTTGTTTCATGGTCTTTAATTCTCTGAAAAGACCAGACACTTTGGTTTAATCACCTGCCCCCATAACCATAAAGATCAATGGGGAAATGTGCGTGGGACCTTGTAAAATCTCTCAGTACACAAAAAGGCACCTGGGTGCAGAAGTGCTCTCTCACTCGAGATATATTCATGAAAACTGCTTCCAAATCCGAGCAAAGTGAACATAGAACATACAGTGCAGAAGGAGGCCATTCTGCCCATCAAGTCCGCAGCGACCCACTTAAGCTCTCACTTCCACCCCATCCTCGCAACCCAATAACCTCTCCTAACCCCTTGGACACTAAGGGCAATTTAGCATGGCCAATCCACCTAACCTGCACATCTTTGGATTGTGGGAGGAAACCGGAGCACCCGGAGAAAACCCACGCAGACACGGGGAGAACGTGCAGACTCCACACATTAGTGACCAAGCCGGGAATCAAACCTGGGACCCTGGCGCTGTGAAGCCACAGTGCTAGTCACTTGTGCTACCGTGCTGCCCTGAAGGAGGGCTTGTTTTCCTTTTGAACTGGAACATACAGCAGAGTCATGTTTGCTGGGACACAGGCACTGTGTACTTCACTAGAAAATCTTATGACAAGGTACACGTTGTACAATAGTCTATGGTCTTGCAAATGATCCTATCTGTTCAGCAAACTAATATTGAATTAAAATGTGTGATACGGATGTATTGCGATTTGTGATTGATTCAGCCAATGCTCTTTTCGAATATTGCACCAACTTCTTCTGTTGAATATTTTCAGGTGTAAATCTAGAAACTGCCTGATTTACAATATATCATGAAAGACTTACTTTCCTGAATCTGTAAGAATCCAGGTTTTTTTTTTCCTGTGATGATCATGAGGAGATTTCCTGGACTGTTTTTGCAGTCAGCTTACCCGATGGAAGTGGTTTTCTTCACACCGGGTTTAGTATTCATCAGCTTAGCCCCTCAAATTGTCACTTGATTTTTGTCAAACAAAATCGTAATCAGTGTGGGGAATGGTAAGGGGGACTTGGAATTTGCGGCGGGTTGATATGGACATTGGACATGGACTGGGTTAGGATGAACATTATGCTAATAATGTATATAGTGCCTTTAATGTAATAAAACGCCCAAGCCCTTCACAGGAACATTATAAAACAAAATATGATACAAAGCCACATAAGGCAATGTTAGGTCGGATATTCAAAATTTTGTTCAAAGAAGTAGGTTTTAAAAGAAGGAAAGTGTGGTAGAAATGCAGTGAGGCAGAATCAGAGAGTTTTTCAGCACAGGACGAGGCCCTTCAGCCCATCATGTCTGTGCCAGCTATCGAGCACCTATCATTTCTACTCCCATTTTCCAGCACCTGGTCCATGGCCTTGTATGCTATGGTGGCTCATCTAAATACTTATCAAACTTTGTGAGGGTTGAGGGAATTCAGAGCTTGGGACCTATAGGCAGCTGAAGGTGCAGCCACCAATGGAGTGATTGAAATCAGGGATGCTCATGAGGCCAGAAGGCGATGAATACAGTCAACCCAGCCTGGATTACTGCGGGTCAGGAGGAGATTGGGAAACGCAGGCATGGAGCGATCTGAAAGGAAAAAGAATTTTAACAGCAAGATGTTGCGTGACTGCTGGGGAGTCAATGTGGGTCAGTGAAAGAAGGGGTGATGAGGAAATGGGATTTTTGTGCATTCAGACAGAATTTTAGATGACTTCAACTTTGTCGAGTGTGGGAGACCAGCCAGAAGTGCATTAGTCAAGTCTAGAGGTAACAAAGCCATGAATGAGGTTTTGAACAGCCGATGTGCTGAGACTAGACTAAGTCAGGCAATGTTACAGAAGTGGAAAGAGGCTGTCGTAGCAATGATGTGAATATTGGATGAGACAATGGTATAATAGCAATGTCACTGCACAAATTATCCAGAGACCCAGCCTAATGCTCTGGCAATTGTGTTCAAATCCCACCATGGCAGCTGATGGATATTAAATTCAGCTGATTAATAATTTCTGGAATTGAAAACTAGTCTCATCGCTTGGCGCAAAAACCCTTCTGGTTCACTTGAACAGAATCATAGAATTTACAGTGCAGAAGGAGGCCATTCGGCCCATCGAGTCTGCACCGGCCCTTGGAAAGAGCACCCTACTTAAGCCCACGCATCCACCTTAACCCCGTAGCCCAGTAACACCACCTAACTTTTTTGGACACTAAGGGGCAATTTAGCATGGCGAATCTACCTAACTTGCACATCTTTGGACAGTGGGAGGAAACCGGAGCACCCGGCGGCGCACACAGACACAGGGAGAAAGTGCAAACTCCACACAGTCACCCGAGGCTGGAATTGAACCTGGTACCCCAGAGCTGTGAGGCAGCAATGCTAACCACTGTACCACAGAAAAAGAGAATGATAGTGTCCTTTTGGGAATGAAAACTACCATCCTTACCTGGTCTGGCCTACATGTGACTCCAAACCCACAGCAATGTGGACTTTTGACTGCTCTGAATTGTCTTAGCAAGCTATTCAGTTCAAAGATAATTAGGGATGGGCAGCAAATATTGGTCTTACCAGCAACACTCACATTTCAGGAAATACTTTATTTTTAAATGTTGTCAGCAGATCATTCCAGAGTCAAATATGACACAAAGGTTAGGTTGGCCAGGAAGAAGAACGGAATCATGAGCTACGCCCCACAGTCAAATAGCCCTCGTTGGTATTCATTGGCCAGGATTATCCGGCCTTTGGCATTCTATTTTCCTGCTGGCAGCGCACCTCCACCCACACGTTTCCCGGCGACATAGGGTGACTTCAATGGGAAATCCCATTGACAAGCGGCAGGCGTAAAGAATCCCACAGTCAACCAATTGTGCACTACTGGACAACATGCGGCTGGGGGACCGGAGAATCAGGCCTATTGTCTCACTTACATATAACAGTAAATTCACCAACACTTGAGCCCAAAGGGAATAAGAACCAGAGAATCAATACTCCTGTGTTGTCGCCTTTTCTGCCATTCATGCTTCCTAACTTCCTGGGCGGGATTCTCCACTCCCACGCCGAAGTGGCCGCGCCGTCGTGAACGCCATCGAGGTTCACGATGGCGCGAAACGGCCCCGATCCTGACCGATTCAGGTCCTGACAATGGGCTAGGATCGGGGCCGCGTCATCTACACGCGCCAGGCCTTGTCACCCTCGTAAAGGCGGCGCCGCATAGATGACGCGGCCGGCGCCGCATAACTGGCATCATCCGCGCGTGCGTGGGTTGGCCGGCGCCAATCGGCGCATGCGTGGTTGCCGTCCTCTCTACGTCCGCCCCGCAAGAAGATGGCGGACGGATCTTGAGGGGCCACGGAAGGAAGGAGGTCCTCCTTCAGAGAGGACAGCCCGACGATCAGTGGGCGCCGATTGCGGGCCACCCCACATTTGAGGTACCTCCGGTGCAGGATCCCACCTCGCCCCCCCCCCCCCCCCCCGCAGGCCGCACCCCCAGCATTCACGCGCTGTTCCCGACGGCAGCGACCAGGTGTGGATGGCGCCGGGGGGAACCCGCCGTTTTGGCCTGGCCGCTCGGCCCATCCGGGCCTGAGAATAGCGGGGGTGCCGGAGAATCGCCATTTTGGGTGTCTCCGGTGATTCTCCGGTCTGCGTCCGCGGAATTTGACCGGGCTGTTCCCGCCGCTTGGGAGAATCACGGGAGGCCGTCGGACCGGCGTCCCGGGAAATTTTGGCGGCCCAGGCGATTCTCCCAACCGGCACGGGAGTGGAGAATCTCGCCCCCTGTTTCTTCCTGGAACGACATGATCTGTCAAATTACCCAGTGTGTCCAATCATAGAATCTTCCAGCACAGGAGGCCGTTTGACCCATCACATGTAGTCTGCTTATTGAAAGAGTTATCCAATTTCCCATCCCCTTCTCATTCCATTTAGCCCTGCAGTTTTCTCTTTTTCAGGGACATACATATATACGTACATGTGAATTAGGAGCAGGAGTCGGCCATTCGACTCCTCGATCCCGTCGTGCCATTTAATAAGATGGCGGCTGATCTGAGTGTGGCCTGAACACCACTTTCCTACCTGCCCCCAATAACATTTAACCCCCTTGTGAGTCAAGCATCTATCTACCTCTGCCTCAAAATTATTCCATGGTCCTGACTCCACCGCTCTGGGGAAGAGAGTTCCACAGACTCATGAGTCTCTCTAAGGGAAGATGTCTATTCTCATCTCCAGACGACATGGGAGACCCCTTATTTTTAAACCCTGCTGCCCTAGTTTTAGTTCTCCCCACAAGGGGGAAACATCCTCTCTGCATTCAGCCTGTCAAGCTCCCGCTTACATGTTTCAATAAGATCACCTCTCATTCTTCTAAACCCCAATGGGTAAAGGCTCAACTTGTTCAACCCTCCTTCGTAAGATCTGTCCTTCACCCCAGGAATGAGTGGATTGAACCTTCTGTGAACTGTTTCTAATGCAATTTATGTCCTTTCATCCACTCCCCTTTCAAGCAGTGAATTCGTGATCAGAAGAACTCGCTACTCAAATTTTTTTTAAAAAATCATCCCGCCTCACCCCTGGCTCTTTTGGCAGTCGCCTACACTGAGAACCCAATCAAGGTTCCTAGTAAACTGATGCTGCCCATGGGTGCCATTGTGTTTCTGAAGTGATGTTTTAAAAATTTGGCACTTCTTGAAATTCCAGGATATGGAGCATTGATTGAACTAAAGTCAGTTAAGTCACGCTGACACCGTTCATGTTATGAATCTTGCAGTCATGTTTTGTGTGATGTAAACCTGGATCCAGTCTTCTGATTAGACATTACTGCACTTGAATGAGATGAATGAGTACTTGGTGAGCTGACATCAAGCATTCTGCATATATAAGTACCACAGAACATTTTTGTCAGGAGACATTTACAGCTAAAAGCAGATTTAACCGCTGCTAGAAAATTCTGCCCACGGCGTCTCTGCAGGTTTGGCTTACATGTACATTTATAATGTCAGAACCGTGATAAGTCTGACTGCTGGCATTACAAGGTATTAAATAAGGGCCTCAGTGAAAAATTAAAACTCCTAATTATTTCTAAATCGTTTAAATAATTTGAATTCAAGGTGTCATGATGAATTCTGAAATGAGCCCTCATTTTTTTTCTTTGCAGCCAAAGAGCTTTGGATTTTTCTCCGATACTAAGAATAAATTCAGCAGCTAACGTTCAGTTCACATTGTTTTTGTTCCTTTCAGGGCAGCTCTGCTTCCACTGCCTAGTGCAGTGGAGAAAGGCTAAAGAGTTGTGAGAACAATCAACTCTCCTCCGCTGTGTCACCTCTGAAAGCTGCGCACTCTCGGCCACACCCCTCTCCAGCTTTTTTAATACCAAGCAAGATAAATATTTCAACCCGCGTCTACTGCTGCAGATGAACCATTTCTTGGTTCCTGAAGAAGGTCAAAAGTCATATGAAGCCGTGATTATGTGGCAGAATGCAAAGATGTGGAGATTGCATTGGCAAACTATAGGTTGAGAGGTGGTAGGTTTAGAACTGAGATGTAGAGGAACTACGTCTCGCAGAGGGTGGTGAATTTGTGGAACTCGCTGCCCCATAGTGCAGTGGAATCTGAGTCATTAAATGGTTTCATAAAGGAGATTGATATATTTCTGATTTTTTAAAAAATGGGTGAAAGGGATATGGGGAATAGGTAGGGAGGTGGATTTGAGACCAGCCATGATCAGATTGAATGGTGGAGCAGGCTCGAAAGGCTGAATTGCTGACTTCTGATCCTGATACCTTTGTTCCTAAACTATGTGGAGAAATTTCTTCACTCAGGAGATGGCAGACCTTTGAAATGCACGTCAAAGTGTGGATGCTCAGTTACAGCTTTTATTCAAGTTCGGGATCAGTTTGTTTTTCGACACCATTGCGTCAAGGGTTTTGTGGTTAATGCGGGAAGGTGTAGGTGAGGTATGTAAGCCATGATCATATTGAATAGCAAAGCAGGCTTGAGGGGCCAAAGGGCCTACTCCTGCTCCTCTTCTGTGGACAGGATTTTTAAAACCGTCTGGGGTCCAGATTAGAGGTGGGCAGACACGCAATGTGGTACCATCGACATTCCTGGAAGTTCCTTGTCATGATCCCAACCTCCATCCATTTTGAAAGAGGCCTGACCCAGATCAGACCTTCTGCCCACTGGTAGCAGCAGGTACCCACTGAAGCAAATTTCCAGATGACAATGTAGTCAGCCCTCATTAGCATGTACATGGCAATGTGGAAGGCCGAGGCCACTGGGTCACAGTTGCAAACCCTGGCAGGGGTTAATCCTCCAACATCACAGTCAGGCAGCTGTGGCATTTAAAAAATAAAATAAAATAAACTTGCTTTTCCAGTGGAGCTGCTGATCTCCGAATGCTGGAAGGCTTCCCAGTGGCCTTCAGCATCGGGAGCTCGTCCACCATCCCCAGTTAAATGGTAAAGCCCACCCCCTGCCCTTTAATTAATTGCCGCAGATTTGAAAAATGGTGTATGTTGTTTCGACACCCTGGGCTAGTGAGCAGTCAATTTCATCCCCACAGGCCTCGGAGTCCCAGCATAAGTGAATTAACCAATAATTTGTATGTTTTCCTGAGAACTTTGATCGTTGACTCCTCCAATGACTGAAGAGATTTTTAAGTAAAACATTAAAAAAATGTTTATTTATAATAAGAGAAGAGGCAAACATTTATTGGAAACAATAGAACAATGGTCGATTAATCTAACTATTCCCCAAACTTCATCCCATCCTCGCCCCAGAAACTCACAAGACAGACGCATGGTGGAGGGGGTGGGAAAAGTTCAAAATAATTGGGATTAAGAGGGCATGAGATGAATCCTTGCTGCTGAAGTTATGTTCTTTGTAGTTGGTGATCTTTCAAGGATGCAAGTGTTCAAAGCATCAGTTGATTTGGATCATGTAACGTATTACCTCAATTAGAACATGCAGGCTTTAAAATTCTCTCTGGGGAGTCACTTTCATTTGAATAATCTCCACCCGACTGACTCTAATATTAGAATTCTTCATCTGAAGATTTTAAATAGGTTTTGAAACAGCCTCCTCTTCCTGCAGATGGTGCTGGTCTGGATCATCCCGCAGAGTGAACTGACTGCAGAGATAAAGGTCTTTAAACACAGGCCATCAGTTGAGGAAAATCAGATTAATTTTTAATCAGACGTGAAACTTTCATAGGCCAGCAGAAAAGTGTTTCAATTGCCAGCCTTAACTGACTGAGAGTGTCCAGACCTACTGCCTTCTAGATCTCACATGATTAGCTGCAGACTGCTTACAGCATTTAAATCAGGAGTTAAATCTTCACAGGCATGATAGTGTCCAGACCTGCTCACTCCAGCTGAGGGATCAGAGAGGGAAAGGGTTTCTGGGAGAGATATTTAACAGCTCCTTCTCAGAATGCAACTGGAAGCCAAAATGGAACCTGCCTTATAACCCATAATTTTCTGAAAGGCTCTACCAATCCGAATCAAGAATAGAAGATGTCCCGGAATTTAAGAAGAGGGAATTGGCTGCTAGCCAAATCCATCAAAATAACATCACAGACTGTGCCACAGAGCATACTGAATCAAGGGGTCTGCCTGGGCAAGTCCAACTAGCAGCTTGCAATGGGGGTCAGTTCGAAACCAGACGTCTGTAGTTTTAAAAACAAGGTCTGCAATTCTGAAGCTGACATCAAGGCAGGAATTAAAAAGGGAAAACAAAGATTGGAAAGAGGTTCCTTACAGTGTGTCAAAGGAATGCCTCACAGTACCGGGACTCAGTACCAGCCCCCATGTCTGGTTCCCAACCCCGATTGAAAATCTAGTCCATTATGTTCTGAAATTGAATATACAACAATACCTTTTGAAACCTTGACCAAAACTCTGGAAGGATCAAGGATCATTTGAAAACCAGGCCTGGCAAATTTTCAAACGTATTCAGTACTCTGTTGTACCAATTGTGTATCTGTGGATGGCAAACTGTTTGCCTGTTTTTAGTTTTGGTTTGTGGGAATATATTTTCCCTCACTGCAAATTAAGATGTAACTGCAGTTTTAATTTTCATGCACGAAATTACGTTGCATAATTATCAATTACCTGCTGAGTATAAAAAGCTTTTATTTAGAAGTTCTAAGGAAATCATTATCTATAGCTCCCATGCATTTGGTGTGCAATCGTTTCACAGTGATTAACATCTCTTAACTTGATAATTTTGTAGTTCTTCAAGTTTTGAAACACTTTATAATTTTGTAGTTCTTCACAAGTTTTGAAACACTTTATAATTTTGTAGTTCTTCAAGTTTTGAAACACTTGATAATTTTGTAGTTCTTCACAAGTTTTGAAACACTTGACAATTTTGTAGTTCTTCAAGTTTTGAAACACTTTATTATTTTGTAGTTCTTCGCAAGTTTTGAAACACCTTATCCGACTCCATAATGTTCCCATGGCGCAAACTTCTTCATGATGAAGCCCGTCATGACAATAATCCCAAAATGGTTTATCTGTCCACAGTAACATCCACCGCTTCAAGGGGACTTTGCAGCCGTGTTTACATTCTGCTAGTATTGTGCCATTGCCTCCTCCTCCCATTGCCTGGCTGACGTAAAATTGTTGGATTCCTTGGGAAAGATGGTTGAGGAAACCCATGTGCTAAGAGACAGAAGTGTGAGTGCTATAGTGCAGGATGAATGCAGCCTCTGTCTCTGCAGTTCACAATGTCTGGGGGATGGCTCGCAGCACTTCATGATCATCTAGACCTTCACAGCTGCCCCTGAGTTTTTAATAGCTCATAGCTTTTTCATGGCTCAGATGAGCTGCCAAACAAAATAAGACTTGCATCAGTCAATTTACATCTTAGCATCAGAATTGCCAGCATGTTTTCGGAACACGGCTGCTTTGAAAGATACTTACCAACTGTTACATGCGCTCATTCAAAAATCCATTCAATCCAGAACAATCTGACAAGTATATCTCCAAATTTCTAATCTATTATTAAAAAAGTCAGTGACTGCTCAATAGGATTCTCCCAGATTGAAAACTGGACCTTTTTTTTTGGTTCCTCAATTGAATAGATCATTTGTGATGGTTTATCAGTGCATTTTCCCTAAGGAATCCTGACCAGAAGTGAAAGAAACAATCTCAAAAAGCCGGTGCTTAATAGATGAATAGTACTATAGAAATTTGTATCTGACTTGCGGACTTTATTGGTGAGGTTGGTGCGTGGGGGGATCTGGGAGGTCGGTTGCTTTGTAGTGGACACAATGAGAATGCAAATTGACTGACAAAAATAACATCAGCCAGTGGAACAACTGTTGGAGAATGATTAACTCAGTGTCACAGAGGCATTAAGTAATCATGCTGGTGTTATGGGCCAGGGTTTAGAGAACCCCAAAGTGTATCATGGAGTTCACCTGACCCACAACTTTTAATAGATTGTGGTATGGGGAGCACACGGCCCACTCTACAAATGTGGTACAGCAGAAATGGAAAAGTATTTTTTCAAGCAAAACAATGTTTATTCTGAATTGAAAAATGAAAATCGCTTATTGTCACAAGTAGGCTTCAAATGAAGTTACTGTGAAAAGCCCCTAGTCGCCACATTCAGGCGCCTGTTCGGGGAGGCTGCTACGGGAATTGAACCGTGCTGCTGGCCTGCCTTGGTCTGCTTTCAAAGACAGAGATTTAACCCTGTGCTAAACCAGCCCACCAACACCAAAATGCACTGCTCCTTGTCAGAAAAATGCCCCACAATGGAAATCAATTAACAAATGGAAGAAAAATTGCTATCATTTGTACATTGATATTTATTTAACGTTTACATTTGAAAAAGACATTTAAAAACTTTTAACAGAAGCACATTAGGTTTACATTCACTGCTGAGAACATCAGGAGAACATTAATAATTCTGAATTCACCAAATGATCAGGAGATAGTCTTTACATGGCAGAGAGATCAACAGTACACCTGCTCTGTCTGGCTTCAGCTCCAACACTGAAAATGAAAATAAAACACACCCTGCAGCAAATAGCCTAAAACGAAACTAAAAAGCTGACAGACAGCCCCGCTCCACCCACTGTCTGACATCACTGCAGTAGTAAACACCCATTTCTTAAAGGGAATCTCACTACAGATATTTATATACACATCCATTTATAAACACCCATTTCTTAAAGGTACTCTCACATGACACATCCCGCCAAGAAAAAAAAACCCATCAACTTCAAGATGGTTTCATTTTTCACCTTGTCACGATCCTTTAAGAAATGCACACAGTAAATATATTTTTTTGTTTATAAAAAAACAACACACGCAAACAGGTATAATAATATAGTCCATTTTTGTTCTTCCTCCAACTGAAATCCTTCTCAATTGACAGTTTCTTTGAACAAGAAGGTCCTTGCATGATCCGTCCATTTCTCTACGCCTCGGCATTTCTCTTTAAACTCAGATATTTTAGTTCAATCTGATCGCAGAGTCCCTTGTAATTCTCCAACACAGGAGCATTGGGTATCACAGCTTTCAAGCAGTCAAATGCCTGTTGAAAGTCCGCTGTCCACTGAAATTTTCGACGTTTCTTCAGCAAGTCCATCAGTGGAGCAGTCAGGCTACAAAACCTGTGCACAAATGTTCGATCAAATCCACCCATGCCAAGAAATCGTATTATTTCCCTTCATCTTGAGGGTACTGAAAACTCCTCAATAACTGTTGGTTTCACATCCCGTGTGACCATTCGACCCTGTCCGATTGTATGGCAAAGGAAAGTGACTTGAGCTTTTCCAAATTCCCTTTTGGCTAGGTTTATCACCAAACCTGCCTCCTGAAGTCGATGGAATAACTCCATCAGATGTTTTAAATGTTCTGTCCATGTCTGGCTGAAAATTACCAGATCGTCGATGTATACCGCACAATTGGGTAATCCTGAAACGACTTTGTTAGTTAACCGTTGTAATGTGACTGGTGCATTTTTCATGCCAAATGGCATAACTTTGAATTGGTATATACCATCTGGGGTCACAAAAGCTGAAATCTCCTTCGCCCTTTCGGATAAAGGTACCTGCCAGTAACCTTTAAATAAATCCAGTTTGGAAATAAAAGCTGATTGTCCCATTTTCTCAATACAATCCCCCAAACATGGAATAGGAGAAGAGTCCGTTCTTGTAACTGCATTCACCTTTCTATCGTCCATACGCCACCGTGGTGTACCATTTGGTTTTGGTACCATCACTATGGGTGAGCTCCATTGGCTGCAACCCACTTCAATTATGCCATTTTTAAGCATACTCTCAATCTCTTTGTCAACCTGTGCCAATTTTAAAGTGTTAAGTCTATATGGTTGTCGTTTGATTGCAACTGCATTTCCCACAACTCCATCATGTATAGCCATTTTAGTACTTCCCAATTTATCTCTACAAACCTGCCCACATGATATCAATAACTCTTTCAGGTCAGTTCGTTTTTCCTCTGGAATGTAACTCAACAATTTATCCCAATTTTTAAGAACATCCTCGTTTTCCAATTCAATTTGAGATATGTCAAATTCCAAGTCATCTGAATTTGGTTCGTCACTTTGAGTTAGAATCATTAAAACCTCCTCCTTTTTCTCTCCTTTCCTTTCAAAGTACCTTTTAAGCATATTCACATGACACACTCAGTGAGTTTTTCTTCTATCTGGTGTTTTTACCACATAATTCACCTCACTTAATTTCCTTTCAATCTGATAAGGTCCACAAAACCTAGCTTTTAAAGGCTCACCTACCACTGGTAACAACACTAAAACTTTATCTTCACTGGCAAACCTACGACCATTGGATTTCTTGTCCGCTACCCGTTTCATCACATTTTGTGCAACTTTTAAATGTTGTCTAGCCAATTCACCTGCTCTATTTAATCATTCTCGAAAACTTGACACGTAATCTAATAATGTAATTTCTGATTTCTCGCTCTCCAATTTTTCCTTCATCAATTTATGTGGTCCTCTTACCTCATGACCAAAAATTAGTTCAAAAGGACTAAATTTGGTTGATTCATTAGGTGCATCCCTAATTGCAAACAGTACGAATGGAATTCCTTTATCCCAATCCTCTGGGTAATCTTGACAATAAGCCCTCAACATTGTCTTTAATGTCTGATACCACCTTTCTAACGCTCCCTGCGATTCTGGATGGTGCGCAGTTGATTTAAATTGTTTTATTCCTAAGCTATCCATAACTTCTTTGAATAACCTTGAGGTAAAATTTGATCCTTGGTCCGATTGTATTTCTGTGGGTAGTCCATATCTAATAAAGAATTTAAGTAACTCCTCCACAATCTTTTTAGCTGTAATATTACGTACTGGAATGGCCTCTGGAAACCTAGTAGACACATCCATTATCGTCAAAAGATATTGATTCCCACTTTTCGTTTTCGGAAGAGGTCCTATGCAATCAATTATGACCCTCGTAAAAGGTTCCTCAAATGCTGGAATGGGTATTAAGGGTGCTGGTTTTATCACTGCTTGAGGTTTCCCCATCACTTGACATGTGTGACATGATTGACAAATTTAACTACATCTTTATGTAGTCCAGGCCAATAAAAATGTTTTTGTATTTTAGCTTGAGTTTTGCTTATTCCCAAATGACCTCCCACTAGTACCTCATGTGCAACTCGCAACACCTCCTTTCTGTACCCTACCGGCAATACTACTTGATGAACTTCTGCCCACTTTTCATCCGCCTGCATATGTAAACATCTCCATTTTCTCATCAAGACATCACTTTTACTGCAATAACAATCTGGTATACACTCAGATTCCTCTTCCGTGTATGCTTTCTGATACATCCGGTTTATTTCGACATCTTTCTGTTGTAACTCCACCAATTTTCCTGAAGTAAAAATATCCGCCTCATCCTCCACCTGTTCTTGTTCTTTTTCAACCATCCGAGCAAAAATCGTTTCTGATAATTGCACTTCAACTTCACCTTCACTCTTTGATTTCTCCTCTTGTCTTAATCTGTGACTTTGAGACCTTGTTACTACACAATCCGGAAAAATCCCAGGATATTCGTCGTTCAACACTTCAGTTGTCTGATTTTCCACCGGCTTATCAACCACAGTAGGCATCACTGCCACCTGCAATCCAGCTATATCATTACCCGAGATAAACTGTATTCCTGGACAAGATAGTTTCTCTATTACTCCTACTACCACTTCACCACTCTTCACTGGACTTTCCAACCTTATCTTATATAATGGAACACTACTCCTCTCACCCTGAATTTCACATATGACCAACTTTTCTGGCAATATTCTTCCCAAACTGCATAACTCCTCATCTATTACCATTAAAGATTGACTAGCTCCTGTATCTCTTAAAATTGTGATTTCTTTACCTGCTCCTCCTGATACACATGAGTAAACTTTACCCACACAAGTAAATTCTTTAAAGAGATCTGGCACCTTCTGATCAATCATCTCTTGATCAGGCTGTACAATCTTTTGCACCTCCTTCGCTTCACTTGGGCTTTCCTTTACCACTTTAACAAACCCAACTGTCTAATCCTGTTTTACCACATTAGCCTTCCCAGTGCTTTTCTTCAACCACCAACACTGTGACTTTACATCGCCTAGTTTATCATAGTGAAAACATTTGAAACTTTTCATTTCATTTCCACCCTCCTGGGTTTCTTTTTTAATCTGAAGTACACTCTCCTTATTATCTCCCATCAGATCACCTTTACCTTTACCACTTGAGTATTTCTCATGTCCCCAATTTCTATCCCTCACAGGCTGAAACTGATGTCAGAAACCAAGCTTTGATTTATGAACTAATTCATAATCATCTGCCATTTCTGCTGCTAACCTCGCAGTTTTAACCCGCTGCTCTCCCAGTGAGCCAGAGAAGACAGAGGCAGGAGTGGGACACAGCTAAGAGTGGGTTTGGGAATTTAAATCTAGGTGGGAATTCGAAGCTGGGTGGGGAGGAAGTGCTTTTTATCCCTGGTAAGTGACTGTTAAGTAGTGTTTCTGTTTTTCTGTTTCTTTTCAATGGTATATTTATTTATTTTTTCTTTGTTGTTTTTTTTAAAAATTGTAGTTGTTGAAGTTAACCGAAGGTTTACGACATGGCAGGAGATCGCAGACCCATGTCATGCTCCTCGTGTGCGATGTGGGAGCTCAGGGACACATCCACTGTCCCTGGCTCCTTCACGTGCAAGAAGTGTGTCCAGTTGCAGCTCCTGTTAGACCGCTTGACGGCTCTGGAGCTGCGGATGGACTCACTTTGGAGCGTCCGCGATGCTGAGGACATCGTGGATAGCGCTTTTAGCGAGTTGGTCACACCGCAGGTGAAAGGTACTGAGGGAGATAGAAAATGGGTGACCAAAAGACAGAGCAAGAGTGGGAAGGCAGTGCAGGCGTCCTCTGCGGTCATCTCCCTGCAAAACAGATATACCGCTTTGGATACTGTTGAGGGAGATGGCTCACCAGGGGAAGGCAGCAGCAGCCAGGTTCATGGCACCGTGGCTGGCTCTGCTGCGCAGCTGGGCAGGAAGAAGAATGGCAGGGCTATAGTAATAGGGGACTCAATTGTAAGGGGAGTAGACAGGCAGTTCTGCGGACGCAATCGAGACTCCAGGATGGTATGTTGCCTCCCTGGTGCAAGGGTCAAGGATGTCTCGGAGCGGCTGCAGGACATTCTGGGGGGTGGGGTGAGGGTGAACAGCCAGCTGGCGTGGTGCACATAGGCACCAACGATATAGGTAAAAAACGGGACGAGGTCCTACAAGCTGAATTTAGGGAGCTAGGAGTTCAACTAAAAAGTAGGACCTCAAAGGTAGTAATCTCAGGATTGCTACCAGTGCCACGAGCTAGTCAGAGTAGGAATGTCAGGATAGAGAGGATGAATGCGTGGCTCGAGAGATGGTGCAAAAGGGAGGGATTCAAATTCCTGGGACATTGGAACCGGTTCTGGGGGAGGTGGGACCAGTACAAACCGGACGGTCTGCACCTGGGCAGGACTGGAACCGATGTCCTCGGGGGGGCTGTTTGCTAGAGCTGTTGAGGAGAGTTTAAACTAATGTGGCAGGGGGATGGGAACCAATGCAGGAAGTTGGAAGGTAGTAAAACAGGGACAGAAATAAAAGGCAGTAAGGGGGAAAGTGTAAGGTAGAGAAGCCATAGTCAAAAATCAAAAAGGGCGACAGTACAAGGTACAGTGACTGAGGGGAGCTCAGTGAATAGGACCAGGAATACTAAAAGAAATAAAACGGGAAGTGAAAATATTAATGGTAAGCGACGCGGCAGGTTGTTACAGGAAGATATGGGTTCAACGACAAGGAAAATAAGGAGAAAGGTTAAGAGGAAATATAACTTAGGAGAGGTTACTGATCGAGGTGTTAAGATTCAGAACAGAGGTTAAAAAGCCAACATAAGTGTACTTTACCTGAATGCTCGTAGTATTCGGAATAAGGTAAATGAGTTGATGGCGCAAATCATCGTGAATGACTATGATTTAGTGGCCATTACTGAAACATGGTTAAAGGATGGTCACGACTGGGAGTTAAATATCCGAGGGTATCAATCTTTTCGGAAGGACAGAGTGGATGGTAAGGGAGGTGGTGTAGCTCTGTTATTTAAGGATGACATCCGGGCAACAGTAAGGGATGACATCGGTGTTATGGAGGATAAGGTTGAATCCATTTGGGTGGAAATCAGGAATAGTAAGGCGAAAAAGTCACTGATAGGAGTAATCTATAGGCCACCAAATGGTAACATTATGGTGGGGCAGGCAATAAACAAAGAAATAACTGATGCATGTAGAATTGGTACAGCAGTTATCATGGGGGATTTTAATCTACATGTCGATTGGTTTAACCAGGTCAGTCAAGGCAGCCTTGAGGAGCAGTTTATAGAATGTATCCGCGATAGTTTCCTAGAACAGTATGTAATGGAACCTACAAGGGAACACGCGGTCCTAGATCTGGTCCTGTGTAATGAGACAGGATTGATTCAGGATCTCATAGTTAGGGATCCTCTCGGAAGGAGCGATCACAATATGGTGGAATTTAAAATACAGATGGAGGGTGAAAACGTAAAATCAAGCACTAGTGTTTTGTGCTTGAACAAAGGAGATTACAATGGGATGAGAGAAGAACAAGCTAAGGTAGACTGGGAGCAAATACTTTATGGTGAAACAGTTGAGGAACAGCGGAGAACCTTCCAAGTGATTTTTCACAGTGCTCAGCAAAGGTTTATACCAACAAAAAGGAAGGACGGTAAAAAGAGGGAAAATCGACCGTGGATATCTAAGGAAATAAGGGAGAGTATCAAATTGAAGGAAAAAATATACAAAGTAGCAAAGATCAGTGGGAGACTAGAGGACTGGGAAATCTTTAGGGGGCAACAGAAAGCTACTAAAAAAGCTATATAAGAAGAGTAAGATAGATTATGAGAGTAAACTTGCTCAGAATATAAAACAGATAGTAAAAGTTTCTACAAATACTTAAAACAAAAAAGAGTGGCTAAGGTAAATATTGGTCCTTTAGAGGATGAGAGGGGAGATTTAATAATGGGAGATGAGGAAATGGCTGAGGAACTGAACAGGTTTTTTGGGTCAGTCTTCACAGTGGAAGACACAAATAACATGCCTGTGACTGATGGAAATGAGGCTATGACAGGTGAGGACCTTGAGAGGATTGTTATCACCAAGGAGGGCAAGTTAATGGGGCTAAAGGTAGACAAGTCTCCTGGACCTGATGGAATGCATCCCAGAGTGCTAAAAGAGATGGCTAGGGAAATTGCAAATGCACTAGAGATAATTTACCAAAATTCACTAGACTCTGGGGTGGTCCCGGCGGATTGGAAATTAGCAAACGTGACACCACTGTTTTAAAAAGGAGGTAGGCAGAAAGCGGGTAATTATAGGCCATTGAGCTTAACTTTGGTAGTAGGGAAGATGCTGGAATCTATCATCAAGGAAGAAATAGCGAGGCATCTGGATGGAAATTGTCCCATTGGGCAGACGCAGCATGGGTTCATAAAGGGGAGGTCATGCCTAACTAATTTAGTGGAATTTTTTGAGGGCATTAACAGTGCGGTAGATAACGGGGAGCCATTGGATGTGGTATATCTGGATTTCCAGAAAGCCTTTGACAAGGTGCCACACAAAAGGTTGCTGCATAAGATAAAGATGCATGACATTAAGGGGAAAGTAGTAGCATGGATAGAGGATTGGTTAATTAATAGAAAGCAAAGAGTGGGGATTAATGGGTGTGTCTCTGGTTGGCAATCAGTAGCTAGTGGTGTCCCTCAGGGATCAGTATTGGGCCCACAACTGTTCACAATTTACATAGATGATTTGGAGTTGGGGACCAAGGGCAATGTGTCCAAGTTTGCAGACGACACTAAGATAAGTGGTAAAGCAAAAAGTGCAGAGGATACTGGAAGTCTGCAGAGGGATTTGGATAGGCTAAGTGAATGGGCTAGGGTCTGGCAGATGGAATACAATGTTGACAAATGTGAGGTTATCCATTTTGGTAGGAATAACAGCAAAAGGGATTATTGTTTAAATGATAAAATATTAAAACATGCTGCTGTGCAGAGAGACCTGGGTGTGCTAGTGCATGAGTCGCAAAAAGTTGTTTTACAGGTGCAACAGGTGATTAAGAAGGCAAATGGAATGTTGTCCTTCATTGCTAGAGGGATGGAGTTTAAGACTAGGGAGGTTCTGTTGCAATTGTATAAGGTGTTAGTGAGGACACACCTGGAGTATTGTGTTCAGTTTTGGTCTCCTTACTTGAGAAAGGACGTACTGGCACTGGAGTGTGTGCAGAGTAGATTCACTAGGTTAATCCCAGAGCTGAAGGGGTTGGATTATGAGGAGAGGTTGAGTAGACTGGGACTGTACTCGTTGGAATAGACAGGATAGATGCGGGCAGGTTGTTTCCACTGGCGGGTAAAAGCAGAACTACGGGGCATAGCCTCAAAATAAGGGGAAGTAGATTTAGGACTGAGTTTAGGAGGAACTTCTTCACCCAAAGGGTTGTGAATCTATGGAATTCCTTGCCCAGTGAAGCAGTAGAGGCTCCTTCATTAAATGTTTTTAAGATAAAGATAGATAGTTTTTTGAAGAATAAATGGATTAAGGGTTATGGTGTTTGGGCCAGAAAGTGGAGCTGAGTCCACAAAAGATCAGCCATGATCTCATTGAATGGTGGAGCAGGCTTGAGGGGCCAGATGGCCTACTCCTGCTCCTAGTTCTTATGTTCTTATAAGTTCTCACTACATCAGGAATTGAATTTTTAAACTCCTCCAAAAGTATAATTTCTCTGAGAGGTTCATACGTTTGGTCTATTTTCAAAGCCCTTATCCACCTATCAAAATTACTCTGTTGAGTCTTTCAAACTCCATGTATGTTTGACCAAATTCTTTCCTCAAATTTCTAAACCTTTGACTGGAAGCTTCAGGCACTAGTTCATATGCACCAAAGATGGATTCTTTCATCTCCTCATGCGTCCCAGATACCTCCTCCGGTAGTGATGCAAACACTTCACTAGCCCTACCTATCAGCATTGTTTGAATCAGTAATATCCACATCTCCTGTGGCCATTTCATTTGTTTAGCTACCTTCGCAAATGAAATGAAAAAGGCTTCAGCCTCCTTCTCGTCAAACCTTGGCAATTCTTGGACATATTTAAATAGATTCCCACTTTTGTGAGGGCCACTAAGAATCCAGCACGAGTTTTAAGGATTCAAAGTAATAACATTTATTTACAATAACATAGATATAGAACAGCAGCAGCAACTTCCCTTGCTGCACACTCCTTCCTGCTGGTTCCGAAACTGGCCAGCTTTATTTATACTAGGAGTTTACTCATTGTTTCTCCGCCCCCCTCATTGGGGAAGCTCATACTCCCACAGGATTGTGGGATTGTCATTAGTCCCCAGCCAATGGTAAGTAGGCTGGTTATAACATCCCTCCCCCCCAAACTCCAAGGAATCCACCGAAGACCCTGGCGAAGGAGGGCGTCGGACTCGTTTTGCCGCAGGCCGGACACCATTTGCACGCGGCGCTCGATCAGGCGGCGTGTAACGAGACGGAGACCGGCGCTTCCGTGATGAACGGCGCAACGGTTGTACATCCACGGCCCGTGGACCCGAGGATTCCCCCTCTGATGCATCCTGTGTCTCCATCTCGGAGTCAGAGTCTGCTGCCTCCGTCATGTCAGCGTCCCTATCTCCATTCGGTTCTGTAACGACCTGCGCAGGCTTCGAGTGAGGCACCAGTGGAAGATTGTGAGGACTACCTTCCCTTGTCTCTTGTCTCTGCGGCTGTAGAAATGAGCTCCGGGGGCGGGGAATCTTTTGAGGGGATAGTCTTCTGGACCGAACGTGGTCTACATGTTTGCACTGGAGACGGCCCTGGGCTTGCACCTGGTAAGATATAGGGCCCGTTTGGCGAAAGATTACACCAGGAACCCACTGGGCACCACCAGCAAAATTCCGAACGAACACTGGGTCACTGGGCGCAAACTGCCGAAACGGCCGATGCCGAGAAAATCCCTGTCCCTGCCGTTCTTGTGTGCAGCGTACTTTTGTGCCAATGACCGGGAAAACCATACTAAGGCGGGTGCGAAGTCTCCGGCCCATTAGGAGTTCTGCGGGAGCTACCCCAGTCACCGCATGGGGGGTGGTCCTATACGTAAACAAAAAGCGAGCCAGTCTCATGTCCATTGATCCGGAAGACTGCTTCTTTAGGCCTCTTTTGAATGTCTGCACTGCGCGCTCTGCCAACCCATTTGAAGCCGGGTGGTAAGGGGCAGTGCGGATATGGCGTATGCCGTTCATCTTCGTGAACCTCGCAAACTCCTCACTCGTGAATGGAGTGCCGTTATCCGTGACCAGCATCTCGGCGAGGCCATGCGTACTAAACGACAAACGCATCTTTTCAATTGTTGCACAGGATGTTGTCCCCTGCATCTTATGCACCTCTAACCATTTAGACTGGGCGTCAATTAATAGAAGGAACATGGATCCTTGAAAAGGGCCTGCGAAATCTGCATGCAAGCGTGCCCAAGGCCGCCCTGGCCATTCCCAGTGATGTAGGGGCGCGGCCGGCGGAGGCCTCTGATGCTCCTGGCAAATGGAGCAGTTTTGGGCCACCTTCTCAATGTCGGTGTTGAGGCCTGGCCACCAGACATAACTCCGGGCCAACATTTTCATTTTGGTCACACCTGGATGCTCATTGTGCAAGTCTGTTAGTATCAGCTCCTGGCCTTTTTCCAGGACAATCACACGCGTCCCCCACAAGAGGATGCCGTCTTCCACGCTGAATTCTGACAGCTTGGAGGAAAATGCCCGCAACCCGCCTGGGAGCTGTCTATGCTGCCCACCATACAGGACTATATGCCGAACCTTTGACAGGACTGGCTCCGTCTGGGTCCACTCACGGATCTGTGATGCCGTGACAGGCAAGGTGTCCATAAAATTTAGGGTTGCAACCACCTCACCGGTCGTGGGGGTCGACATGGGGCCGGTCGATAAAGGCAATCGGCTCAGTGCGTCGGCATTTGCTATCTGCGTACCTGGTTTGTGCTCCAGAGAATACTCGTATGCAGCAAGCAACAAAGCCCAGCGCTGGATCCGTGCGGAAGCAATGGGCGGTATTGGCTTATCCTCTCTGAAAAGTCCCAGCAGAGGCTTATGATCAGTCACGAGAGTGAAATGGCGGCCATACACGTACTGGTGGAAGCGTTTCACCGCAAAAACCACTGCCAGGCCCTCCTTCTCGATCTGCGCGTACTTTTTCTCCGCTGCAGTCAATGTGCGGGAGGCGAAAGCTATCGGTCGCTGGCCCCGTTCTCCATCTTGTGGGACAGGACGGCCCCAATACCATACGGGGATGCATCACGTGACGAGCAAAGGCTTTCCAGGGTCATAGTGGGTTAGTAACCCAGACAACGACAATTGTTGCTTTACCCGCCGGAAAGCGGTTTCTTGCGGCTGACCCCAAACCCAGGTGTGATTTTTCTTTTGCAGAAGGTGCAAAGGGGCCAGTGTAGTTGCCAGATTGGGAAGGAACTTCCAGTAATAGTTTACGAGACCGAATAAAAAAACGAAGATGCGAAGTGTCAGTCGGGACGGGGGCATGTTGAATTGCACGCACCTTCTCTGCGACGGGGTGCAAACCTTCACGGTCCACCCGATAACCTAGGTAGACTACTTCCTTTGCCTGAAATACACACTTTGTGCGACGTAAACAGACTCCAGCCTCCGAAAGGCGTCGAAGGACAGCCTCCAGATTTTCCAAATGTTCCTGCTCCGACGTCCCTGTAATCAAAACGTCATCTAAGTAGACAGCAACACGTGGTAAACCTCTCAAAATGCCCTCCATAACACGTTGAAAAATTGCGCAGGCAGAGGATACTCCAAAGGGCAACCGTGTATATTCATCGTGTGTATTAATCGTTACATATGGTCGGGAGGCAGGGTCCAGTTCCAACTGCAGGTAGGTGTGACTCATATCTAATTTTGTGATCGAGAGTCCACCTGCAAGCTTCGCGTAGAGATCCTCTATGCGAGCCATTGGATATCAGTCGAATCGGGAAGCCGTATTCACTGTAAGTTTATAGTCGCCACACAAGCGAACTGTGGCATCTGGCTTCATGACAGGTACAATTGGTGCTGCCCAGTCAGCAAAACGGACGGGCCTGATAATACCCAAACTCTCCAAACGAGTGAGCTCCCCTTCTACCTTCTCGAGCAAGGCGTAAGGCACCGGGCGCGCCCGGAAGTAGCACGGCGTGGCTCCTGGTTCGACTTGGATACGGGCTACGGCCCCTTTTATTTTCCCCAAACCAGGCTGGAATACATCTGGGTATTGTCCTAGCACCTCAGTCAACCCTTCAGAAACTGTTTGGAGGATGTGCTGCCATTGCAACCGCAAATGGCGCGACCAGTCACCACCCAACAGGCAGGGCCCATGGCCGCGCACCACGATAAGTGGGAAACACCCCTCCTGGCGTCCATAAACAACAGGGGTCATTGTAGTTCCTGCAATGTCCAGTGGTTCCCCCGTGTAGGTGGCCAACCTGGCATGTGAGTCGGTTAATGTAAGGGTCTGTATACCCTGCTTGATGCGGTCGAATGTCCTCTGGGCGATCACGGAGACTGCTGCGCCAGTGTCCAACTCCATCTCAAGCGGGTGGCCATTGACCCGTACTGTCACCTTAATGGGGGCCACACGGGGAGCTGCCACACAATGCAACTGCAGGCAGTCATCCTCCGTCTCCACGTCCTCAGGAGTAGTCGCCGCAGGTTCATCCACATGGAAGGTACGGCCCCTGGGCTGGTCCCAGTTTCGGTCGGAACGACGGCACCTCTGGCGCCCCCAGGACCGCCGTCCGCGACGGGGTCGACGCCTACAAGTCTGACACGGACATGGCTCCTCATCCATCGGTTCTGCAGAAGCCTCTCTTCGGGGAGGAATGTCCGACGGCCGCTGGCGTCGGTCCGGACGTTGCCTCGCCCAAGGTACCGCAGGAGCGCGGGGGGACGTTTTCGGACGGAAGGGGTTGCGCCCCAAGGCATGCACTTCCATTCCCTGTAGCTCCTGCACTCCTCGTTCTGCGCTCTCTCGGGACAATACTATTTGAATGGCCTGTTGAAAAGTCAATGTTGGCTCAGCTAACAACTTTCTCTGGGTGGCCGCATTGTTAATACCGCAAACCAAACGGTCACGTAACATTTCCGACAAGGTCTCACCATAGTCACAGTACTCCGCAATCCTGCGTAGCCTGGATAGAAAATCGGCAAGGGATTCTTCAGGGGTCCTCTCAGCGGTATTAAACCAGTAATGCTGGACTATCGTGGACGGGGTTGGGTTAAAATGTTGCCCCACTATATTCACAAGTTCATCAAACGTTTTGGTGTCCAGCGCAGCTAGGTACGTAAGGCTCCTAATCACCCCAAATGTATGCGGGCCGCAGGCGGTGAGCAATATGACCACCTGGCGCTCGTTTTCGGTGATATTGTTTGCCCGGGAATAGTAACGCATCCGTTGTGTGTACTGGTTCCAGCTTTCCAGCGCAGCATCAAAAACATCCAAACGTCCGTACAGAGGCATGGTATAATAGAAAACAACTTCCAACCTGTATCCAACAAAAATCCAGGGAGGTGGCTTCAGCAGTGTAGACAGCTATTCACTTTAACCTTCATCGCCAGTTTTGTGAGGGCCACGAAGAATCCAGCACGAGTTTTAAGGATACAAAGTAATAACATTTATTTACAATAACACATATATATATAACAGCAGCAGCAACTTCCCTTGCTGCACACTGCTTCCTGCTGGTTCCTAAACTGGCCAGCTTTATTTATACTAGGAGTTCACTAATGGTTTCTCCGCCCCCCCTCATTGGGGAAGCTCATACTCCCACAGGATTGTGGGATTGTCATTAGTCCCCAGCCAATGGTAAGTAGGCAGGTTATAACACCCACCAAACCTTCGACTTTGACGCTCTTTCTCACTATCCTCATCACTATCATCCAACTGTGTGTTTCCCTTTATGACTGCCAATTTTAACTGACTATCATGTTTCATGGCCATTTTCTGAAGTTCAAACTCCCTCTCTTTATCTTTTTCCCTGATCTGTATCTCCCTTTCTATTTCTTTTTGTTCTGCCTGGCTATTCTTTCTTTTCTCCTTTCTTCTCTCTCCTTTTCTTTTTCTTCTCTCTCTCTTTTTCCTCTCAATCACTTTCTCTTTCTTTTTCCTCTTTCATATTCAAGCTGCTTTAATTCTTTCTCATGTTCCTTTTGTTTAATTTGTAACTGAATTTTTGCCATTTCCAATGAGTCAAAGTGTATCTCAGGCAACTTTAAATGCTTAACTGCCACCATAATTACCTCATCTGTTCACATTTTGTCAGGTAATGTTAGCTGCAATGTTTTTGCCAAATCTAACAGCCTGCTTTTAGACTCTGACCTTAAGGTACTGCGTGTGACCGTCTCCACCTCCAAAATCCTCAGAGCCTCTGAAAGAGCCATTGTCCACAATACACACTCCACTTAAACTAGAATACCACACCTGATAAGCAACCACAATATGCTCACCCCTCACTGTCTTTAAGTTCACTAAGCCAGTCCAATAGATAGACTTTTATCCCCCTCGAGCCCCCAATTTGTTATGGGCCAGGGTTTAGAGAACCCCAAAGTGTATCATGCAGTTCACCTGACCCACAACTTTTACTAGATTGTGGTATGGGGAGCACACGGCCCACTCTACAGGTGTGGTACAGCAGAAATGGAAAAGTATTTCTTAAAGCAAAACAATGTTTATTCTATGAACTCAAGTTAACCTTTTTAAAACATACAGGGAACATCTTAGCAACCATTAATTCAAATACAACCCCCAAAGAATCTAACACTTAAGTAATCCTTAATAACTTCCCAAACAACATCCAGAAGGCAAAAGAAACACTTTTTAACAGAAGCACATTAGGTTTACATTCACCAATGAGAACATTTATAATTCTGTATTCACCAAATGATCAAGAGATAGTCTTTACATGGCAGAGAGATCAACAGTACACCTGCTCTGTCTGGCTTCAGCTCCAACACTGAAAACGAAACTAAAACACACCCTGCAGCAAACAGCCTAAAACAAAAGATAAAGCTGACAGACTGCCCAGCTCCACCCACTCTCGGACATCACTGCAGTAGTAAACACCCATTTCTTAAAGGTACTCTCACTCCAGATATTTATATACACACCCATTTATAAACACCCATTTCTTAAAGGTACCCTCACATGACAATGGTGATGCATAAACAACTGAGTGCAGAATCTTTCTTCAAAAGAAGTGATGCTTTCTTCATAAGAAGTGAAGATGTGACAAACATGCAGCAAGTCAACCACAAAAGATGGATTATGTTTCATGAATTTGATGGTTGAAGATTTCCAGCGTGTTCTGTTGTTGAAGATTTCCATCAATTATGATGTTTTACTATTGAGATTTATGTTTGCTGAATTATGAGTGTTGAACATTAGGGGCAGCACGGTGGCGCAGTCATTAGCTCTGCTGCCTCACGGCGCCGAGGTCCCAGGTTCGATCCCGGCTCTGGGTCACTGCCCGTGTGGTGTTTGCACATTCTCCCCATGTTTGCATGGGTTTCGCCCCCACAACCCAAAGATGTGCAGGTTAGGTGGATTGGCCATTCTAAATTGCCCCTTAATTGGAAAAAATGAATTGGGTACTCTAAATTTATTTCTTTTGAAAATGAGTGTTGAAAGTCAATGAAGAAACTGTTTTTTGTGCTTACAGCTTCCTATTGCAGCTTGAACAGTGTCCCTCTGAACGGTGGAGTGTTGAACAAGACAGTCGGCGCTGTCAACAGCATGGTGCAGTTTTATTGTAAAACCGGGTACCAGTTGGTTGGTCGGAGTAATTCTACCTGTAGACGGTTTCCGAACGGCATGTATCAGTGGGATTCTGCAGTCCCACTCTGTCAAGGTAAGACTAGTAATGGCTGATATCGTAAGTAGATAATTCCATTCTCAATGTACTGAAATTACATTTTCCCCTTTTAGATTACTGTCTATGCTGAAGAGACATGTCCCTATTTTGATTACCTTCTATTTGTGTGCCAATGAATATTGTCAAGTGCCACTTATTGAACACAATGCTCTGACATTTTCCACCAGGAAAGAGGTTGCCCAGAGTGCCATGTGTACGCCTGAGGGCCAGGCATTCAACATTGACACTGCTGGTTGGTCAGATAGAGAGTGATGGGTTGTTTGAGTGATGGGGTATGCCAAGTAAATCACGCCATCAGCGATTATTTGCAGATTGGACACAATCAACCCAAACATGATTTTATTCAAAATGCCTGTGACTCCATTGGTGTCTTAGAGACTAGAGTGATGGGGTATGCCAAGTAAATTACACCATTAGCGATTATTTGCAGATTGGGCAGTTTACTAAAATAGAAATAGGTTTCCATTTTCATAATTTCAATTCAATCCAAACAACGTTAAGTGGAAAGAAATAGACTACATATGATTACAGAAATGTAAGGATGAATGAATATAGTTTAATAAATCAAATCCTAAACTTGGGATCTCCATTTTTCTTTTCAACCACTTTAATACCCAAACCATGCAACATGGGGCCAAACAGATGCTAAAAATATTATTGCTGGTGCTTTTCATAATTGGTTCGGTAATGCAAAAAAACCTCTCACTTCCAAAAAGAAGTTTTTGTTTTGGCATTTCCTAACATTGCAATCGTTATCATGTTAGGTTAGTAATTATATAGTTTAATTGCGATATTCCACAGGTGTTTATATAAAATAATAAACTGTACACAAGCAAATAATTCTAATGTTGGACTCATGCACACCCATTAAGCAGCATACAGTAACAGTTCTGCATCAACTTGCCTGTCATTATTCCTTTTGACTTCCTATGCTACTATTGTTTGCCCACTCCCCAGAGACAGACTACTGCCCATACTTCCCAGTGCGTCAGGATCTCATGTCTTCATTTTTAGCTGGGCCAGCATTCTCCCTCCCAACGTAACATTGCCCAAACCTTAGCAACAAGAACCACCTAAGATTGTAATGCCAACCAATCAGCACATCTGAGTTGCATAGCGAGAGAGACCTTACCCTGAACTTGGGCCTTTGCTGAAATGGTAAAAGAAAGAGATGACGCTACACCTGCACGTTGACATGTTTGTGGCGTTGTTGCTGCATGGTTTATTCTCTCTCCATCTGACCAACCAGCAGCGTCAATGTTGAATGCCTGGCCCTCGGGGGTACACATGGCACTTTGGGCAATCTCTTTCCTGGCAGAACACCAAGTATGGAATGACTCAGAATATGTTGTTTAGATTAAGTTGGGACTAATGGCGTTCTGAGTTCTTCGTAGCCAAATGGCAACTTGGGATGGGGGGGAAGGTGCATGCTTAAATGTAGAAATCCAATAATTACAGTCAGAGACGTGTCGCTCTGCAGTTAACCCCCAAAATTGGGCCTTTATGACTGTCTCACCATTGAAATGCGTCAAAGTGCTGGATTTGTGTAGTAAATGTTTTGATAACTGCTAATTCCTTCCAAACAACTTCCAAATGTGGCGTCTCATTCCTGTGGGTTTTAATTGGTGTAAGAAGTAATAATGGTGTAAAATCTATTTATTTCTACTTTTCGCTCTTTTGTTCTCTTTTTATCCAACCTTTCTTTCCTTTCCTTTGTTTGTCTTTTTATACCTGACTTGTCATGAATTCAGCCTCGCCCTTAATGCCATC
Organism: Scyliorhinus torazame; assembly: GCF_047496885.1. Taxonomy (NCBI): domain Eukaryota; kingdom Metazoa; phylum Chordata; class Chondrichthyes; order Carcharhiniformes; family Scyliorhinidae; genus Scyliorhinus; species Scyliorhinus torazame. Next base: position 127,638,250 of record NC_092710.1, on the reverse strand, counting down.
TCAGCCCTTGCACTGTGAATTTTGCAAACCTTCAGCCTCATTGCTGAATGAGATCACCTTGTCCATTGGTCTGTTTGCTCGGATGTCCCGGTACCCTTCACTGCTCGTACCTGGGCCAGCCTGCCATACAAAAAAATTTAAAATCTGAACAGGTAAGAGAAAGGGACAAATCTAAATAAAGCCAGGCCTTGTTATGTGCTCCGCTACAGCAAATTATGATCCATTATCTGACAATGAACAATATATAGAACCAGGGATGTGCACATTGAAACAGAATGGACATTCACACACAGTATAGAGTGGGAGGCATATTGAAGAGAATGGAAACAAACCAAAGAGAATGGAGACTAGAGGAAAGGGAGTGAGATTTAGAGCTTACAGGTTTCTATTTTGACTTTTGGTTGACCAACTAGTGGATAAGTGCTTCCTTGGTCATCTGGATCTATAGTTGTAGAGGTTGATACCATTTTGTGGCACTGACCTCATTGACATTGGCTGTGACGTGTGAAGTAGGCATCCCAGTACATCTCCCCAAATTCAAGCTGGCCAATGTTGCGCTACCTGGCTGCCAGCAAAATAAATGTAAGGTTGTGGGTCAAGATCACGGTCGTAAGGGTTGGGGTGGGGGGTGGGGGTGGGGGGTGCGTAGCGGGCGGGAGAGCAGCGGAACTAGAGAGCCATCTCAAGGGTCAAATTCCAAACTTAACGTGCAGCACTCCCTGACTGAAGGCACAATTTAAAAAGCAAAATAAAACAGGACCAGATGAGATTTCATGCTTGGTGTTACTGATGTGATAAAAGTGTAGCAAGCAGGGAAAGCCCCCAGCAATGGCAGAACAGAGACTGGGAATTCACATCCGCAAAATTCACTTAATGCGCCACATGATAATCATGTGTTCACAGGAGTATTATGTATTTGCAGGTGAACCTCGCTGATCTGAATTTCAGGACTGTAGTGTTCATATTCTTAAGTTTGCCCTGAACTTGAAAATCAGTCACAATCTTTACTGATTCGTTGGTGCTTGTCAGCACATTCTTATTTCATAACTCAGGAAGACATCAAACTTGCTTCATGATGGCTATCTTCCTGTAGCTTGCAGAGATCTGTTCCTAATCTCAAACTCTTACCATTAGGATAAACTCCAGATTAAAGGCTCCCTGTGTGATAGTAAAGATTGATTTTTATAGCATTGAACTTGTTTCTTGAACCTCCTATCTTGTCAGAAAATTCATGTAATTCTATCACATTTGCAATTCATCTCATTTTATTGCATTCAAGTGAAGATGAGATTTATTTAGTCTTGCACTGTGTAATGTTGCTTTAAATAGCAGCGGTGGCTATTTTTGGTAACTACGATTCATTTTGAAATGTGACTAAAGCAAACAAGTGTTTTGGTGCAGTGTTCCTTTGCTGCCACCTTGTGCCCACCAACGTTACTGCCACTCAAATTGTTCTTGATTCACCAACTGACTTCCAGAATACATCTGTAAATAGTATAATTGCATTCATTCTGATATCCCCTTTTGCTAGCTTTTTGTAAGGCTCAAGCTACATTTACTTTCCTTTCTGTGTTTAGGTGTCCCATTCTAATGCTATTTTGTGATTAACCGCTTTGCATCTCTCAATGTAATTTGATGCCTGGGAGATGGACAGATCAGGGTTGATCAATCTGGAGTCTAGATTGTCTATCCAGTAGAATAGATAAGGGGGAACCAGTGGCAGTGGTGGAGTTAGATTTTCAGAAGGTTTTTGATAGGGCTCCACACTGGAAGAAAAATTAGAGCGCATCGTATTGGGGATAACATACTAGCATGGATTGAGATTTGGTTAATGGACTGAAAACAGAGTGGAGGAATAAATGGGTCATTCTCATGTTGTCTGGCTGTGGCTAGTGGGGTACCACAAGGATCAGTGCTTGGGCCCCAGCTATTCACAACCTATATCAATGATTAGATGTGCGGAACTAATGTAATATCTCCAAATTTGTTGATGACAAAAAAACTAGGTGGGAATGTGAGTTGTGTGGAGGATGCTAAGAGGCTTCAAAGAGATTTAGACAGGTTAAATGAGTGGGCAACATGGAGTATAATGAGAAAAAATGTGAAGTTATCCATTTGACTTCTCTATTACATTGCATCCCAACCTTCTGTGTATTTACCTAGCTGCTTATGAAATCTGCACTGATAATTTAATGATCTATCAACCCAAGCACCTGGATCTTTGGTTTCCCATTGTAATATTACAAGCATATTTCCATGTAGCATATAGTCCATTTTATCTTTCCTCTGCCAAATTTTATACGTTTGTCGCTCTCCAAATTAAATTTGTTACTTCTCTGCCATCTGACTAACTTCTTCAGATCCCTTTCGATTACACAAGTTGATTGATATTTCCCACTGCTCCCAGTTCAATGGTGGCTGCAAATTTGGACAATTTTTGGACTTAATTAGATCCTCCAAATCTTTTCTGACGTTCCTCCTGATAGTGGTTGCTGTGACTGATCACCACCAGCCCGGTCCGGTGCAGCACAACTTACTGCTGTCTAATCCAGTCTGATAAACTGCCATCTTTCCCATAAGTCCAAACCTTATTCAGTAGTATATTAGGTGGGACAATATCAATCCCATTCTGGAATCCAAGCATACAACCAAAAGGATCTACTCCACTTGTTGCAGTCGTTGTACCCAAAGCTGCAGTGATCTTCCCTGTTTCCAGATCAAACCACCTTATTGGTTATAGTTAAGGGAAGTGCGCATAGGATAGAGGAATACAGAGATAGCATGCTATTGGCTTGCATCACCACTCTTTTGATGTACATGTACTGTGGAGTGATTAGTGCTACACCTCCATGTTGTGGGAACCATGCACAAGACCTTTTTTGGGCGCTATGTGAAAGTGAAAGTTATGTTTCTTGAAAACACACTTACAACTTCACTCTCCAAAGTGGGCAGGAGAAATTTTCTTCTCACTTTCTAGAAAAACAATCACACAGCTTACTAAGATACTGGAAGAGCTGATTCACTCAGCAGGGAAGAACTCATTTCCATTTGACATCATGGTTAAAGTTTGTGTAACTGCAACATGTTAGACATCTTCCAGATAGTAAGATTGATTCCATGTGCCATGTCTTCATTTTACTGATGTGACAACATCATTTATACAACACTGATCCACATAGCCGGCACACTTATGCTTCATGAATTTTATGTTACCTGTTTTCACGAAAATCCAATTTCATTGCGGAATGAAATAAATACGTGAATGTCAAGGCCTGAGTAAATGTATCTTTACTTAAAATGTAAAAAACAAGAAATTCATCGTTCTGAATTTTTACTGCTGGTGATGAAATACTGAAGTGAGATTTTTTTCAACAAAAAATGCAATTACCTTTTGAATTTTTCCAAAGCTGTTCCTTTCCAGAATTTAGAAAGAATCAGCAGTGCAAGCGTGAACTGCAGTTTGCCTAAACTGAGAAAATTATGTTTTGTGCGATATATCAAAAGTTTCAGACCATTATAGGGAAAAGAAGCAACTGCACGCGCATTGGATTTACATAGAGACATAAAAGTTCAGAGCAGGAGGAGGCCATTGTCCCTTCGAGCCTGCTCCGCCATTCATTCTGACCATGGCTGATCATCCAGTTCAACAGCCTAACCCTGCCTCACCCCCCCCCCCCCCCCCCCCAAATCCTTTGACCCTCTTCATCCCAACTGCTATGTCTAACTGCTTCTTGAAAACAACATATTCCTTGAAGACATAGTTTGAATGTTAATCTATTATAACTGGTAGGTTGTCTGTGCAGGTGGAAGGTCAATATACCAGCAACGACCAGTGTATGGAGAAGCTGCCAAGAACCCGTCGAATTATGCATTTTGCTTAAACGTCTTTGATAGAGTGTGGGAAATTTCCATGGGACAGGCGGTCTGACATTTACAGGTGCTAAATGGGAATTAACTGCAGTTGTGCTCTGGTTTCCTCCTACAAGCCCCCAAAGATGTGCTTGTTAGGAGAATTGGACATTCTGAATTCTCCCTCTGTGTACCCGAACAGGCGCCGGAATATGGCGACTAGGGGCTGTTCACAGTAACTTCATTGCAGTTTTAATGTAAGCCTCCTTGTGACAATAAAGATTATTATTATTATTGTATAACCCTGGATTGTTTGTAACTCTGAACGCACTGGCTTACTGGAACTCAGCAGATTGTGCAAGGTAAAAGGATAGCAGGATTTGATCAATTGATAGGCAATAAAAGGCTTTAAATAGTTAAATATGACGGCTGCTTGCTTGCCTAAGCGAAAAGATTTTGCTTACAGGACTTGCTCTGAGAGTGTGTTTTCACTGCTTCGGAGGTGATTTCTAACAAGTTAGAAGTCATTTCTGCCTTGTTTGAAGTTTTATGCCTTTGATCCTCACTCCCCTGCTGCCAACCTTCATATCAGCATAGGAGCCGCTTGTGCAGTTTTATGCAGTTCCTGATGAGGAACAAGTGGAACAGCATCAGCTGCATTAACATCCACAGGAGCAACACCGATTCTTCTGCACCATAGGTCAGAAGGAATGAGGCATAGCGGTCCAGCTCACAAAAGATAACGTCCCCACGATAGGATATGCAGGCAGAGGATAAACACCCCAGACATGACTGAGCACCAGTGCCTCAGGAGGCTTGGACTTTCCCATCAGCTCACTGCTGACACTTGCAGCTCAGTGGAAGAAAGGCTTCCTGCCAAGTGGACCAGGTGTATGTGCTTTGCCAGTGGCTGTCAGGACCAGCGCAGCAATGACTTTCTTAGCCTTCAGCTCTTTCCAGGCATCTGCTGGTGACATCAGCCGGAATCCACAATCTGCTGCCCACAAGCGCACCTACCAGGCAGAGAATGCCATGTTTCCCAGAGCTGTCCTTTGCTGAAGAGTCCAGTCAAAATGGGTGACCACCGTTTTCAGGTTTCAAAGCTGCTTTGGAACTCAGAAGTGCCAATTAGATTGTTTCTTTCAGAATATCTAAGAGTAAGAATGCTTGTACATTTCACACAGCTACTCTGCCCATTCACTAATCAACCACTCAAGGGCCAATATATCTCAATTGGGTAACAATAGCCTCTTTTTCTTAGCTATTGTAATTATTTTCTAATTTCATAGAATTTACAGTGCAGAAGCAGGCCATTCGGACCATCGAATCTGCACCGGCCCTTGTAATTAGCACCCGACTTAAGCCCACACTCGTAACCCAGTAACCCCACTTAACCCTTTTTTGGACACTAAGGGCAACTTAGCATAGCCAATCCACCCAACCTGCACATCTTTGGACTGTGGGAGGAAACCAGAGCACGCAGAGGAAACCCACGCAGACACGGGGAGGATGTGCAGACTCCGCACAGACAGTGACCCAAGCCGGGAATCGAACCTAGGACCCTGGAGCTGTGAAGCAATTATGCTAACACTGTGCTACCGTGCTGACTTTACGTCTCTCGTAATCCATTCTCTTCCTTTACCCCTATTTATTTCTTTGTGTCCAATTTGACTCTCATTTACTTAATTGTCTTCTCCATCCTTGTTTCTGTTTTTTATCTCTGCCATTTTCTTTCATTGGTTGAGCAGAGAGATGTTCTTGATGCAGCAAGGGTGATGTTGATATCACTGCCTCTTTATCAATTCACATTTCCAGCCATTTTGGCGTGAACACAGCGTAACCGGATGGGCGAGAAAGCACAGTTCACCTCGCTCACTGGGAGATACACCGTGATGGTCTCTCTTGGTGTTACCATGATATATTCTGTTGTCACTATTCTTGAAGGACATTGCTTGGACACCATGGCACAGTCTTGTACAAGTTACAAGGGTGTCTTTTTGAGCAGTAGCAGACTTGTACATATTTACAGTAGGTATAAACAGGACTCCATAGTTGGTCCTTACACATGGCTACCCATTTCTAGACTGGCACTAATCCTCGGCCATATTTTCTTAAATTCATTTATGGGATGTGGGCATTTCTGGTTTTGCTAGCATTTATTGGCCATCCCTATTTGCTCTTGAGAAGGTGATGGTGAGCAGCCTTCTTGAACCACTGCAGACCCTGTGCTGTAGATATACCCACAGTGCTGTTAGGGAGGGAGCTCCAGGACTTTGACCCAGTGACAGTGAAGGAAGGGTGATATATTCCCAAGTCAGGATGCTGAGTTGTCATCTTAGATCACCAGGGGGCGGTACTGTACTCAGTCTCAATCATGTTAACCGTTTAGGTACTAGATCCTTCTACAACACACCATTTCGACAATTCCTGGCTCTATATGTTTACTCTAACATTGCCCATCTCTGTCCCTGACTAAAGAAGGCAAAGGAAAAGAAAGGCTTGCACTTAAATAGCACCTTTCACAGCCAGTACGTTCCAAAGCTTTTGTCGGCCAAGGAAGTACTTCAGAAGTGTAACAACTGTTATAATGTAAGAGGCAAGTCAGTCAAATTGCATACAGCAAACTCCCTCAAACAGTCACGTGATGATCAAAAGATAGTCTGTTTTATCATGTTGATGGTTTAGCATCAACAAGGGACTGGTTTAGCACAGTGGGCTAAACAGCTGGCTTGTAATGCAGAACAATGCCAGCAGCGGGGGTTCAATTCCCATACCAGCCTCCCCGAACAGGCGCCGGAATGTGGCGACTAGGGGCTTTTCACAGTAACCTCATTGTAGCCTACTTGTGACAATAAGCGATTATTTATTTATGTATTATTTATTTATTTGATTGAGGGGTAAATATTGGTTAGAACACCAGAGATAACTCCTCTGCTCTTATTCAAAATGGTGCTTTGGGATGTTTCACATCCACCTGAAATCCGTATAATGTCGCACTCAAAAGACAGGTTAAGCCTTTTGGAGCTAAAGGTTTTTGACACCGAGAGATTCAACCTCTTCAATGTCCCCTGGCCATCCTCCATTTTTCTCAAACTTGAATGTATACATTCAGATATAGAATGCGGGCATTGTTGCGAAGCCCTGCATTTATTACCCATCCCTATTTGAGTTTGAGAAGCTGGTGGTGAAATACCTCCTTGAACTGCTGTGGGAAAGGTATAAAAGGGCAGTGGGCCATTTTTCAATGTTAAAGGCTTTATATAAATGCAAGCTGTTATTGTTGACACCCTGTGTGTTTTAACATAAATCAGCTATGAACCAGGTGAGTGAACTATCAAGAAAGATCATGGAGTTAACGCAGTCCTTAGATTTTCTTTTCTAACAATGAGTGCCTGAAGGCAATGACCATTTAAAATGCGCATCAGTTCCGAAACTCGTGAGACCCTTCTCTTGATGCTGGTGCAAACCTGTCTTCCAGATGCCAAATGGTTACTGCGCCGTTTGTCCATGGAATCTTACAGGGTATTTTCATTTAGAAATCACACTATGGGAATTCGCAACAAATATTTCTTGCGCATTCAAATGAAGTTCCTCTGCACTGCTATTTTTAAGAAGGCTCTAAACCATTGACAATAAATTGGTTGACATGCTTGATAAAATAACAGGGAAGCTCATATGAATATTTTATTGTTTGTTAGTGGAACTCCGCAGCAGGATTTTAATTGCAATGCAAATATAGATAATCAAAGATTAATAGCAAAAGGATAAGGTGTTCTGCTTCCATCCGAAGTGAGAGCCATCATCTTGAATTGAGCGAAATAATTCATCATTAGAAGAAAGAAAATACATGCTTTCTGAAGTATGAACAGCAAAATGAAGAACATTGTGGACTTCCAACACATTAAAAATACCTGAAGTACTTTTTCATGTTTTTCTTTACTTTTGTTGTAATATTAATTATTAAATGTTTGGTTTCTGTTTCTGTTTTATTTTCATTTTGTTTTAGATGTTTTTGTGTTTGTCTCCAAGGATCAATCAATGAATGGTTGAATCATATCATAGAATCTATGGCACGGAGCAGACAAAACTGGTCCATGCCAACCAAAAAGCCCACCTAAGCGAACCCCATTTGCCTGCATTTGGTCCATATCCCTCTCAACCTTTCCTATCCATGTATCTGTCCAAATGCCTTTTAAATGTTGTCAATGTCTCTGCCTCAACCACTTCTTCCAGTAGCTCATTCCACATATGTACTACCCTCTGTGTAAAAAAACATTGCCCCTCAGGTCCCTATTAAGTCTTTCCCTCTTAACTTAAACCTGTGCCCTCTAGCTCTCGATTCCCCAACCCTGGGGAAAAGACTGACTGCATTCATCCTATCCATACCTTGCATGATCTTATGCTCTTATGCACCTCTATAAGATCTACTTCAGTCTCATACGCTCAAAAGAAAAAAGTCCTAACCTGTCCAATCTCTCCCTATAACTCAGTCCCTTGAGTCCTGGCAACATCCTTGTAAATCTCTTCTGCACACTAGCCAGTTTAATAACATCGTTCCTATAGCAAGGCGACCAAAACTGAACACACTACCCCAGGTGCGGCCTCACAAATGTCCTGTACAACTACAACATAACTTCCCAACTTCTACACTCAATGCCCTGACTGATGAAGGCCAGCATGCCAAAAGCCTTCGTCGCTGCCCTATCTACTTGTGACTCCACAGTTAGAGAATTGTGTACCTGAACTCCAAGGTCCCTCTGTTCCACAATATCCCCGAAGGTTCTACCATTCACCGTGAAAGTCCTACCTTGATTTGACTTTCCAAAATGCAACACCTCACACTTATCTGTATTGAACTCCATTTGCTATTTTTCGGCCCACTTCCCCAGCTGATTAAGATCCTGCTGCAATTTGTGATAACCTTCCTCACTATCTACAATACACCTATTATTGTGTCATCTGCACTATTTAAATAGAGAGGTAAGGATCTATTTTAGTATCATCTGCAAGCTTACTGATCATGCTAATCAGTTTTCTTCCATCCCAATACACTACCCCCAATCCCATGTGCTTTAATTTTGCACGTTAATATCTTATGTGGAACTTAGTCAAAAGCCTCCTAAAAGTCCAAACCACATCCACTGGCTCAAAGAATTCCGGTAGATTTGTCAAGCATGATTTCCCCTTCATAAATCCATGCTGACTCTGTCCGAGCCTGCCATTGTTTTCCAAGTGCTCTGCTAATAAATCTTTTATAATAGACTCTCGCATTTTCTCACTGCTGACATCAGGCTGACTGGTCTCCTGTTTTCTCTCTACCTAGTGGAGTTACATTGAATACTATCTAATCTATAGGAACTGTTCCAGGGTCTATAGAATCTTGGAAAATGACCACTATGCATCCACTATTTCGAGAGCCACTTCCTTCAGTACTCTGGAATGTAGATTATCAGATCCTGGGGACTTATCGGCCTCCAATCCCATCAATTTCCCCAATACCATTTCCCTACTAATGCTAATTTCCTTCAGTTCCTCCATCTCCCTGTGTTCCCCAACATTTCTGGTATGCTATTTGTATTCAGGGATCTATTTAGTTGGTCAGCCATTTCTTTGTTCCCCATTATAAATTCCCCAGTTTCAGAATGTCTTCACCAATCTCTTCATATACCTATAGAAGCTTTCGCAGTCACATTTTATGTTTCGCACAAGCTTAACCTCATATTCTATTTTCCATTCTCAATCAATCCTCCTCTGTTGAATTGTAAACTGCTCCCAATCCTGAGGTTTACTTTTTTTTCTGGTCAATTTGTATTCCTTTTCCTTGGATCTAATGGTGGGTGCGATTCAACCAAAATATTTCTTTGTTATTTTGGGTGAGTTTGACAGGGTGTTTCCACTGGCTTTTTGGGTGAGATCCACACCACTATTCACCCACACTTCAGTCATTTTTTTGGCCTTGGAGAGTTTTTCCACGGTCTAGACCGCACTTAGAAATTTCTTCATTACTGGGGAGCTGAGCCTGCCGGCCAGACCGGCTCCTCAGAGTTTGAGCCGCCATTTTGAAAGGGTGCTACGATCTCTAAGGCAGCTTAAGGTGTGTCCCCCAACCCATGAACAATGTCAACCCCCGCAGACATGGCCATTAACCCCCCCCCCACACACACACACACACACACACACACGCTCACTTCCCCAAGTGAGGGCACCCTGCTTATGGAGTTGCTAAGAGCCCTCGTTTTCAGGCCTCTCCACTCCCTCTCTTGGGTTCCTCCCATACAGGGTCCCCACCCTTCACCCAATCAACCTTTATGAGACCCCTCCATCCTTGCCCTTCACCATCCACCCTTCATACCGTCCCATCCCCCCGAAGGCCTAGACCCTTGGCAGTACCATCCTGGCAAGTGGGCACTCTTACATTGGCAAGCTGGTTGTGCCCTTGCCAGTCTGGCAGTGCCACCTAGGCAGTGCCAAGGTGCCAATTCCAAGTTGCTGGGCTGGCAGTGACAAGGTGCCCAGGTGCGAGAGGAAGAGACAGTGTGCCACTTTGCCCTATCCCCGATCCCAGGGGTCTCCAATGGCATGGAAAACCACCCAGGTGATGTATTGCCTGGTCCACATTTGTGTGGACCAGTACAAAATGGTGCTCCATCAAGGCCTCACTGGGGAGGCCGTTAGTTCCTGGGAGCCCAGAAAACCTGGCACATGCATATGTTAATGAGTCCAATGGCTCATTTATATATGCTGATCTCGATCTTGCCCAGAGAGACGTCTTGAGCATCGTGAATCTCACGAGAGGCCTCTTGTGAGATACAATGGCCTCATTGCAACACCAGGTCGGCTGCGACAAGGCTGTTAAATCATGTCCAGTAGCTTTAATTTCCCTTTTAGACGATGGTTTGTCTACCTAACACATTTTATTTTTGTTCCAGACAGGAATAAACAATTGCTGCAGTTCACCTACATGCTCTTTGATTGTTTGCCATTGTCTATCCACCGTCATCCCTTCAAGTAATGTTCTCCAATCCATTATAACTAACTCGCACTTCAGACTAGTTAGATTCTGGACCCTCGTCTCAGAATCATTTACATCACTCTCCATCTTGATGAAAATTTCTGTCATATTATGGTCACTCATCCCCAAGGGGCCTTGCACAACTAGATTGCCAATTATTGCTTTCTCATCGCACAATACCCAGTCTAGGATGGCCTGTTCTCAAGTTGGTTCCACAACATATTGGTCGAGAAAAGCATCCCGTATACACTCCAGGAATTCCTCCTCTACAGTAGTGTTAGGGATTTGATTTAACCAATCTACATGCATAATTACACACATGTTCCTTTATAACATGCAGCTCTAATTTCCTGTTCAATGGTGATGTTGGGAATGGCGTTACAGTTTTGGGATCGATATACAATTCCTGCTGATGCTTTTTGCCTCTTGGTGTTTTTCAGCTCTACCCATACAGATTCCACATTGGCAGAGCTAATATCCTTCCTAACTGTTGCATTAATTTCCTCTTTAACCAGCAATACAAGTCCACCGCCTTTTCCTTTTTGGCTGTCCTACCGAAATACTGAATACTCCTGTCTGTTCAATTCCCATCCCTGGAAACCCTGCAGCCATGCCTACGTAATCCTGACTATATCGTAGCCATTTACATCTATTTGCTTGATTAATTCATTCACTGTATTGAGAATTCTCCACGCATTAAGGCAAAAAGCCTTCAGGCTTGTCGCATTCCCATTATTTTTCACTGTGGCCCTCTTTGATTCTGGCCCTCGATTTCTTTGCATATCACTTTTCTTATTCCCCTTTCTGTTTTTCATTCTTATCCTTTTTCCCCCTCTTCTGATTCCTTGCCTAGGTTCTCAACTGCCTGCCATTTTAGTTTAAACCCTCCCCATCCACTCGAGCAAATACTCACCCTAGCACATCAGTCCCGGTCCTGCCCAGGTGTAACTCATCCAGTTTGCACTGGTCCCACCTCCCCCAGAACTGGTCTCAATATCCCAGGAATCTGAAATCCTCCCCCTCGTACCATCTCTTGTATTCATCTGATATGTCTTGCTCTTTCTGCTCTGACTAGCACATGCACTGATAGTAGTCCTGAGATTGCTACTTTTGAGGTCCAACTTTTCAACTTCCTAACTCCCTATATTCTGCTTTTGGGACCTCATCCCTTTTTGTTAACCTATGTCGTTTGTACCAAGTGTACCACGGCCACCGGCTGTTCACCCTCCCCCTCCAGAATGCCCTGTAGATGCTCTGAGACATCCTTGATCCGAGCACCAGGGAGCCAACTGTTCTATTTCTTTGTTAGCCACGGAGAGAAAAAGTACAGAGGTCCCCACACTCTGGATTCTTTCAAACATGTTGAGAAGTCTTATTAAGAGGTGTTGCTCATACAGACCAAGCTGGAGAACTGCAAAGCCCCTGAAAACATTCTGCTGATCTCACTACACATCACGTGAAGTTCGACCAGCAGAGATGTATTCTCTGATACATAACACCCTTCCCTCTTTACTTCATTAGTGCAACAACAACAATTTAAAATTACTACAACAGATCCACTTATGCATTATCTTTATACGTATATATACAATTTACTAAGTCAGTCTCTCAGGACGTCTATTCGGCGTTCTGGAAACGGGCTACTTGAGACCTTGGAAGTGTCCTCATTCCCATCAGCAGGTGGTACTTCCTGTGAGGTATCTGTCACTATAGGTATCGAAAAGTCCTCAGAAACAGAATCAGAACTTCTCTCTGTTTCGAAGTATCGCTGTCTAGATTTTCCAAATGTAGAATTTCTGGAGATTTCATTTTCTGAAGCTGGTAGCTGATCAGCATGATGTGGTCAAATTGTTTCACCGTCTGTCTGTATGGTGTATAACGTTAAATCTAGCTTTGTGTGGGTTTTAGAAGGTACCCATTTCCCGGTGGTGCTGTAGCTTCTGGCTGCACTCTCTCTCCCTGGTTTAAAACTCATTGTTTAGACTTTGGTCTCTGTTATCAATTTGTGTTTCTTGTTGTCATTTGACAATCTCTGAAGTATCAGGCGAGGTTAACAAATCAAACTATGTTTGCTGTTTTCTTTTGAATTGCTGTGAACTATGTGTTGCCGTGTGAGCCACATTCTAGTAAGACATTAGGAATTTGTTCATTCCTCTTGCCAATGTCCCCTCGTCCTTCGACGCTTTGATGGAATGTTTCAAAATCTGAACAAAATGGTCCGCCAATCCACTTGTTGCAGAGTGATACAGAGCTGATTTGACATTGTGTATACCATTTCCCTTCAAGTCATCCTCAAACCCCTTTGAAGTGAACTGAGCACCTTTGTCATTTATAATCTGCTCTGGTATTCGAGATCTTGCGAAAATATTGTCTAGGTTCTCAGTGGTCTGCTCAGTTGTTGTTGACAACTTTATGATCATGACTTCCGGCCATTTAGAGTTTGCATCCACAATCACTAAGAGCATGTGACCCTCCACTGGACCAGCATAATCAATGTGTATTCTTTGTCATGGCTGAGTCGGCCATTCCCACAGATGTAAGGTTTGCAGTGGTGGAATGTTTCTTAGTTTTACACAGGATTCACATTGCCCCACTTTCTCTCAATTTGAGGATCTAATCCTGGCCACCAAAATTTAACTATGTGCCAGTTCCTTTATCCCCACCACACCAGGATATCCCTCTTGCAGTTGGTCAAGGACTTTACGACGCAAGCACGGAGGAATAATCACACTGATTCCCCATAATAGAACTCCATGTTGCACTGTGCACTGTGCTGCACTCAGTTTGTAGAGCTTTGTTGCTAATTTTCTCCTTGGCTCAATTGCTCTGTTTTATTACCTTTGCTTTCGAGTCGCTAGGTATCTTTATGATACCGCCACGAGGTTCAAGTCCGAGTAAGGATCAATAATCCAATACACCGATTAGTAAGATTCAAATCAAAGCACATTTATTATACACAGTAATCGATACTCATGCACAAATTCTACATCTAAGCTACTTCTACAACTAACAGGCCTATACTTAACTTTGGACTGGCCCACCAGGTCAGGGGAACAAATGGCCTTTCGTTTGGGTTCTGAGCCTGCGGGATTCGAAGTTGGTACGGATTGGTAGCTAGGAGCGCCTATCTCGTAGCGAGCGTTGAATTAAGACTTATGATTGTCGGTCTTCACTGCACCGGTCAATGTCAATGTTGGTTCATGTTGCTGGGTGACCCGGGCAGGAAGAAGAGCTGAAGAGGAGCTGCTGAAGAGTGAAGAGAGCTGCTGAAGAGTGAAGAGCGAGATTTGAACTTGGGGCTTAACTCTTATAGTCCCCAGGGGCTTCCCGCCTTTCGGGGCGGACCCTGTACCTGGTCCCAAGTGATTGGACTTTGTCCCAATCGCTTGGTTCGATTTTCTCCAATACTGGAGCGGTTCCCTGATCGATGGGCAGTCTTGAGCTGCTCGTTCACCTCCTTTGTGTTGGCTCCTGCTGGCGCCGAGGCGTCTGGCTTTGCTTTTTGTGTCAAAATGTTACTTATTGTTCCCGGGGATTGCTCATCAGTATGCAGATGGCTGTTACTTTGTTATGCTGATGGTCGCTGGTATCGATGTTGTCTGGTTTTTGCAGAGGTAAATACACAGCAAACCTGCAGCTGCTGGTTTTTGTCTTGTTTGCTGTCTTTCCCATCAGCCTTTGCCGTTTGCCATTTTAAATCGGGAGTTGGCCTCTTTAGGTGGCTACAGCTTGAGGTCTGGATTTTTCTTATGAATGTCTGACAGCATTCCTTTTTGAACCAGGTCCATCACCTTCCCCATTACTGAATCAGTTCTCTGTACCTCTGAACTTGAGATGAAGTCACAGGTACATTACCTGCAAGCGAGTAATATATGTTCTTCAGATTCATTTTTCACTTGGAATGGCAATCTTGACAAAGGATCAGCATTTGCATGCTGCTCTGACTTGCAATATTGGATTTCGTACCTATGTGGCGACAATATCAAAGAGCAGCTAAAGGAGGTATATGTTTATACGTCCCAAAGATTGTCATTAAGGGTCGATGATCGATCAAAAGAGTAAAATGACATCCATAAAACCAATGGTGGAATCTTCGTAACCCAAAAATGATGCAACAAAGTCTCTTTTTCTAGCTGAGCGTAATTCATTTCTGTGCTAATAAGAGTTTGTACAGCAAATGCTATCAGTTGTTCCTTTCCTGAAGGCATTATCTGCGTTATAATTGAACCAACCCCAAAAGGTGACGCATCGCAAGAAAGTTGCAACTTTAGTTTGGGATTATAATAAACCAACAGCTCTGACTTCTGCCATGATTCCTTTACCTCATTGTATGGACTTTCACATTCTTCTGACCAGTGCCCTGCCTGTTTGGCACATAGCAAAGTGTGCAAAGGCTTCAATTATGTTGTTGAATTACCATATTAATTGATCAATCTTTAAAATTATCTTAATTGTGTCACATTTTGAGGATGTGGTGCCTCTTAGGTTGCTACCATCTTCTTTGGTTCCTTGTATAGCCAGCTTTATTGAAGATTTGACCCAGGTACTTTGTGGATAATTTTAAAAAGTCGCACTTTTCCTTTTTAACTCTCAGGCTGTGGCTCTGTAAACATTTCAGAGTAACTTCCAAATTCTCCACGTGTTCCTGTTCATGGTAAGTATATCATCTAAGTAATATTGGACTCCATTAAGCCCACTTAGAATTTGATTCATGAATCTCTGAAAAAGAGCAGGAGCAGATGTTATTTGACAAGGAAGTTTTCTGTAACAAAACAGACCCTTGTGTGTGACAATGGTGAGTAGCCACATTTATCTGCAGATATGCCTGTGAAAGATGGATTTTACTGAATTTCTGCCCTCAAGAGAGTCCAGCAAACAAGTTTTCAATCAGCGACAGTGCATAATGATCTACGCCTAATGCTAGGTTAATCTAAATTCTTCACATATTCTCACTGAGCCATCACGTTTTAACACAGGAACTATTGGTGTTGCCCATTCCTTGTAGCAACTAGTTCTATGATCCCTATTTTGACTAGTTCATCTATTTCTTCAACTTTTGACCTCATGGCGTATGGCACAGTTCTAGCTTTGAGACATTGTGGTGTCCTGTTTCGCTTGATTTTTAAGTGCACCTCAATTCCAGTAGTTCAGAAATGTATTGCCGGAAAGGGTGGTAATATGTGGAATTACTGCTGAAGTGAGTAATATTCCATTATGTAAGGTAAGGTTAGAGGTCCAGTGAAAAGTGGTGAATTCGTGGTTGGAGTGTTTGAGAAATTACGGGCGAAATTCTCCCCCAACGGCGCGATGTCCGCCGACTGGCGCCAAAAACGGCGCCAATCAGACGGGCATCGTGCCAGCCCAAAGGTGCGGAATGCTCCGCATCTTTGGGGGCCGAGCCCCAACATTGAGGGGCTAGGCCGGCGGCGGAGGGATTTCCGCCCCGCCAGCTGGTGGAAATGGCGTTTGTTGCCCCGCCAGCTGGCGGAAATGGCGTTTGGTGCCCCGCCAGCTGGTGCAGAAATGCGGCGCATGCGCGGGAGCGTCAGCGGCCACCGACAGTTTCCCGCGCATGCGCAGTGGGGAGAGTCTCTTCCGCCTCCGCCATGGTGGAGGCCGTGGCGGAGGCGGAAGGGAAAGAGTGCCCCCACGGCACAGGCCCGCCCGTGGATCGGTGGGCCCCGATCGCGGGCCAGGCCACCGTGGGGGCACCCCCCGGGGTCAGATCGCCCCCCGGGGCCCGCCCGCGCCGCCTGGTCCCGCCGGTAAATACCAGCTTTGATTTACGCCGGCGGGACAGGCAATTTCTGGGCGGGACTTCGGCCCATCCGGGCCTGAGAATTGAGCGGGGGGTCCCACCAACCGGCGCAGCCCGATTCACGCCCCCGCCCAATCTCCGGTACCGGAGACTTCGGCGGGGGAGGGAGCGGGATTCACGGCGGCCAACGGCCATTCTCCGACCCGTCATGGGGTCGGAGAATGACGCCCAACCTTTTTCATGGGTACAGTTCATCTTGGGTAATGATATAGCTAGAGTGATACCTTCTGTGCTTGAAAAGCCGACAGAAAGTCAAATAATTGAGGTGTTGAAAGAAGCATATCCTGGTGGTTTTTCTTCCAAACTGAGGTATCAAGATCACTAAACCACAGTTTGAGACAGGAGGAGGAGAAATCAAGGGAGTAAAAATAGGGAAGCTGAGGTTCAGTTCTAAAAAACAATCTTTGACTAGATGGATGCTAAAATACAAGAACAGGTGGAGGATGAAGCAGATATCTTTAGATCAGGAAAATTGTTAGTGTGACAATGGAAGGATTCAGAGATAAAACATTTGTGTCAGAAAGCATACACAAAAATAGAATCTGAGTGCATACCGGTGTATTATTACATTAGAAATAATGTTTTTGTGAGGAAGAAGAGACCATTACATATTCAGGCAGAAGATAAATGGCTAGAAGTTCATCAAGTTGTATTACCAGTGGGTTATAGAAAGGAGGTTTTGTGGGTAATGAATGAGGTTCCAGTAGGTGGTATATTTAGGACTAAGGAAAACTCAAGAAAAAATACAAACACATTTTTATTGGCCTGGACTACAAGAATGTAGTGGAATTTTGCTATACATGTCACACATGTCAGGTAATGGGAAAGCCTCAAGAGGTAATCAAACCAACACCCTTAATACCCCCTTAATACCCATTTCGGCATTTCAGGAACCTTTCACTAGAGTCCTAATTAATTGCATGGGACCCTTCCTAAGACAAAAAGTCGGAATCTGTTTTTGTTGACCACAATGGATGTGTCTCCTAGATTTCCATTTTTACTATTCGCAATTAGGGATGCACCTAATAAAAATTGATGAGTCAACGTTCTGAGACTACCTTGTTGGACTATTTGCCAAACTTTATCGAGATTAAAAAGGGTGAGTTGGCTAGAAAGCATTGAAAATTGTCACAGCACGTGATGATAAAAGAGGCGGATAAGAAATCAAAACCTTGTAGTTTTTTTCACGGGGAGAAAGTATTAATATTATTACCAGTGGAATCTGAACCATTAAAAGCAAGATTTAGTATCAAATCAAAAGGAAATTGAGTGAGGTGAATTATTTGATAAGAATGCCAAATAGAAGGAAAGCTCACAGTGTGTCATGTTAATATGCTCAAAAGGGAAGGAAAGAAGGAGGAAGAGTTATTCATTTTAGCTCAGGGAGGAGAGATAAATCCAGATGATTCTGAATTTAACATTCCTCGAGTTAGATTGGACATTGAGGAAATAATACAAAATTTCATTAAAATACTTTGGAGGAATTTCTTCAGCCAGAGGGTAGTGAATCTGTGGAACTCATTGCCGCAGAAAGCTGTGGCGGCCAAATCACTGAGTGTCTTTAATACAGAGATATATAGGTTCTTGATTAATAAGGGGATCAGGGGTTATGGGGAGAAGGCAGGAGAATGGGGATGAGAAAATATCAGCCATGATTGAATGGCGGAGCAGACTCGATGGGCCGAGTAGCCAAATTCTGCTCCTATGTCTTATGGTCTTATGGATAAGCTACCTTCCAGAGGAGAATCGGAGGGACGTGAAAGAGTTATTACAATCACAAAGAGCTATATGTGGGAAGAAAGGTGATTATATATGATGTAGATGTCGGAAATTCTATTCTCATTAAGCAACATCCATATAGATTAAATCCACTAAAGTTGGCTCAGATACAAAAGGAGATTGAAAGCCTGCTTAAGATTGATATCATTGAAGTTAGTTGCAGCAATTAGAGCTCACCTATTGCGATGGTACCAATACCAGATGGAATGCAACAATTGCTTGAAGGCTATAGGAAAGTCAACATAGTTACGAAGTCAGATTTGTATCATTTTCCTCGTTTTGAAGACTGTATTGGAAATGTGGGACAAGTGAATTTTATTACCAACTTCATTTACTTAAAGAATCCTGGCAAGTAACTTTATCAGAATGGGCGAAAGAGGTTTTGGCTTTTGTAACACCACATGGTCTGTAGCAGTTTAAAGTTATGTGGTTCGGAATGAAGAATGTGCCACCAACATTCCAAAGACTGACCGCCAAGGTCATTTCTGGACTAAAGAATTGTGCAGTGTACATAGACAATCTGGTGGTGTTCAGTCAAACGTGGAAGGAGAATTTGGAACATTTGAAGGAATTTGGGCCGAATGGCCTCATTTTGCACTTTAGGGATTCTATAATTGTTCGATCGTCTGGCAAACTTGACTAAAAGTGAGTTTGCTAAAGCCCAAGGCAATTCGTAGGCCATACTGTTGGACATGGTCAGGTGGCCTCACGGAATGTGAAAATAAAAGCTATTGGGGCTTTCATAATACCATCAACGAGGAGAGAAGTTCTGAGATTTCTGGGCATGAATAGTTTCTACAGAAAATCCATGTCAAATTTCAGCAGTGGGGTTGTACCACTGACTGAACTTTCAAAAAAAGAACCTGAAATTTAATTGGATGTCAGAATGTCATACAACCTGAAAACTGTGTTAACCACCACACCAGTTTTTGCAACACCAAATTATTACAGACAGTTTAAAGTGGCCATTGAAGCAAGTGATGTGGGTGTAGGTGCTGTACTTTTACAAGAAGACAACAAAGGCATAGAAAGACCTGTTGGTTATTTTTTTCAGAAAACTAAAAATTCATCAAAAGAAGTATTTGACTGTCAAGAAGGAGACATTGAGTTTGGTATTGGTGTTCAACATTTTGACATTTATGTTGCTAACAACACATCAGAGACAATTGTTTATACAAACCGTGATCCATTGGAGTTTCTAGATAGTTTAGAAATGCAAGACTGTTTGGATGGAGTTTATTGCTATGGCCATTTAACTTAATAATTATAAATGTGGCAGGAAGAGAAAAGTTGATTGTGACAAATCACAACTTTGAGATGTAAGAGGAATGGAATGTTTAAAGTTGGGAAAGGAAGAATGAAATGGACAATACTGATGTTTAAATTTGCATGCATAATATGACAATATGTACCATATGGTGTAATAGTAGTGTTCATAATGAGTAGTTTTTAAAGTTGAAAAGGCTTTGGAAAATGGAGCCACATTTTCATATTGCTGGTTCGTTTTATTTAAGAAGGGAGGTATGATGAATGTAGAAAAATTATTTGGGGTTCTCATCCAGAACAAAAATTGGGTTGCATGTTGAGTGTATATGTGTGTGTGTGTGTATATGCGTATGGTCCCGCATCTTCCTTTGCTCCTGACATTGCGTACACAGATTTCTTCTTCCACAATTCTTTCTTGCCTCAATCTGCATCGCCAGTTTTCTCTTTTGTTATGTTTCTTTGTTAGCTGATAAGAGAAAATGTACAGAGATGCACACACTCTGCATTCTTTCAAATGTGATGAGAGATTTTATTAAGATGTGTTGCTTGTACAATTTAAGTTGGAGAACTGAAAAGCCTGCACAAACACTTTACTGATATCACTCCATATCATGTGATGCTTTACCAGCAGGAATGTATTCTCGGTTACATAACAACAACATACAATCCTGGGGTCTTGTTTGCCGCCACATAAAAGCCTATCTATTATACTTACATTTGAATCCCCTGTAACTATTGCATTCACACACTTTTTCCTTCTCCCCTGTGCAGCAGAGCCAACCGCGGTGCAACAAATTTGTCTGTTGCTGCTTTCCCCTGAGAGGCCACCCCCCCCCCAACTGTATCCAAAGTGGTACATCTCTTTTGCAGGAGAATGGCCACAGGAGATTGCTGTACTGCCTGCTTAATCCTCTTGCTCTGTCTGATGGTCACCCATTCCCTTCCGTCCTGTGGCATGTGAGCCTGTGGCATGACCAACTTTGTATGTGCTTTCCGTGATACTCTTGCCTCACAGATGCTTCATGGTGTACTAAACTGCCACTCCAGCTACAAAACCCAGGCTTTCAAGAGCTGCAGCTCGAGACACTTCCTGCACACATACTGGCCCAATCACCAGAAATGTTTCTGGCTTCCTACAAAGTGTAGGAGGAGCACTCCACTGCTTTAAGCTCTCCAACCATTACTTGCCCTTTAAAATAAACCTTTTGGAAGATATATAAAATCAAATAATATCAATTACTCTGGGGCCTTTATTCCCTGGTCCTCGTTATTACACAATATAGCCCTTCAAACTATAGACCACAAAATATAGACCTTACAAATTATAAGCGATAAAAATCGTAAATACTTACCTGACTGTACTCACCCAATCAACTGCTTCCATTTGACCCTCGTCACTTTGGTATCCTGACATCAGCTTAGGAACTCAAAACTCCAAGCCAGCGCTCCATTTTCAATCTCGCTTTTACTCAAGTTCTTTTATTCCGACTTCGGGTGACTGTCTGTGTGGCATTTGCACTTTCTCCCCGTGTGTTTCCTCCAGGTGCTCTGATTTCCTCCCACAGGCCAAAGATGTGCAGGTTAGGTGGATTGGCCATGATAAATTGCCCCTTAGTGTCCAAACAATAAAGGTTAGGTGGGGTTTCTGTGTTATGGGGATAGGGTGGAGGTGTGGGCTCAAGTAGGGAGCTCTTTCCAAGGGCTAATGCAGACTCGTTGGGCCAAAGGGCCTCCTTCTGCCCTGTAAATTCTATGATTCTATGATCCACCCAGTTCCATTCTCAATCTCGCCGTTTCTCCTCTTATCGTCCTGGCTCCGTTCTCAGTCTCGTTCTTTCTTGAGGGCTTTTATCCTCCAGGTTCACCACTCTCAGCCATCGATGGAACAGAAAAAGAGTTGCGGGAATGGGCCTTAGTGGGCTCTGTAATGTCTCCATCCCATTCTCCCAGTTTTTCCGCATCCATCGCATCTGTTCCGCTGATGTTACCTTTGAAAATGGTGCTTCAGAAATGTCTGCATTGATCTTAACCGAGGTTTCCCCCCACCTGTGGTTAACAGGGCCCTCACTTGGTTTGACCTATTTCTTGTGCATCTGCCTTCACCCCTTCCTCTCCTTCCCAGAACCATGATAGGGCCCCCCTGTCCTCATTATTCACTCCACTCTCCTCCACATTTAAAGGATCATCGTCGTCAATTTCCGCCAGAGCCAGCACAATGCCACAATGAAACACAACTTCCCCTACAGCAGCATTCTGCAGGGATCACGCCATCCTTGACACCATGGTCCACTTTCCCATAAAACCCAACTGCCCATTACCTTCCAAAGGCACCTTCCCCTGCATTCGCAGAAGGTGTAACACCTGCCCCTTTAACTTCTCCCTCCTCGCCGTTCCAGGTCCCAAATACTCCTTTCAGGTTATGCTTCACTTGCTCATCCTTCAGTTTGGTTTATTGTATTTGCTGCTCCTAATACGGTCTCCTCTACATATGGGAGACTAAGCGGCGACTGGGTGACCACTTTGTGGAACAACTTCGCTCAGTTCACAAGCATGACCCCAACCTTCCTGTTATGGGCCATTTTAACTCATTACCTCACTCTCATGCCCCCATGTCCGTACTTGGCCAGCTGCAATGCTCCAGTGAAGCCCGGCTCAATCTGGAGGAGAAGCATCCCATCTTCCGGTTGGGCATGTTACTGCCCTCAGGACTCAATGTTGAGTTTGGCAACTTTAGATTTTGGTTGTTCCTTCCCACTTCAACCTTCCACCTTTTTGATATCCCATACATCTGTTGCCTCAAAAAATGCTCCCTCCCCCCCCAACTCCCTCAGAGCAGGTCACCTTCTTTTGTTCTTAAAGTTGCCACTTTCTGTTGCAGTTCTTCCAGCTTTAACACATTCTGCCTCCTTTCAGTTCTGACGAAGAGTCCAAGGACTCGAAACGTTAACTTTGTTTCTCTCCTAGCAGATGTTGGCAGACCTGCTGTATTTTTCCAGCATCCTCTGTTCTTGTACGTAAAACTATACGTGACTGTAGATGATTAGGTTTAAAAATCACTTGAGCCACTACTTAATAGTTACCTTTGTGTCAGGTACATTTTGTACAGATTCTCAAAGGAAGCTGCTATTTCCATTTAACTCCAGCTGACTGGATACAAGTTAGTGAATTCCGACAGAAAGAACCAACCAAACTTAATCCTTCAACCTTTTTGCTTTTTCCAAATGATTAAACTGAGGCCAAGTGGCAGGAAAACAGACATGATATCAGTCAGCAAAGATGAAACCACTAAAATTAATATTGAGGTGAAATCTGAAAAATGTCCATTGATTTAGGCACTTACCCAAAGGATTTGAGCAGGTTTAATTCAGATTACAAACCTTGTATGTCTCTGGTCATTTAAAGTTTATAACAAATGTGCTTGTCCCTCAAACTGTGTGACCTTTGTGTCACCTGAATGAATGTGGGCCCTCAAGGGACAGAAAACTGATGTTTTTGAAATAAAAACAGAAAATATTGGCCATACTCAGCAGGTTATGGCAGCACGGTAGCATTGTGGATAGCACAATTGCTTCACAGCTCCAGGGTCCCAGGTTCGATTCCGGCTTGGGTCACTGTCTGTGCGGAGTCTGCACGTCCTCCCCGTGTGTGCGTGGGTTTCCTCCGGGTGCTCCGGTTTCCTCCCATGGTTCAAAGATGTGCAGGTTAGGTGGATTGGGCATGCTAAATTGCCCTTAGTGTCCAAAATTGCCCTTAGTGTTGGGTGGGGTTACTGGGTTATGGGGATAGGGTGGAGGTGTTGACCTTGGGTAGGGTGCTCTTTCCAAGAGCCAGTGCAGACTCGATGGGCCGAATGGCCTCCTTCGGCACTGTAAATTCTATGATCTATGATCTGTGGAGAGCAGCAGAATTAGTGTTTCAAGCCTATGACCTTTCGTCGGAACTGGGAAAAGTTAGAGAAATAATGTTTTGAGCAAGGGGTAAGTGGGACAGGGAACAAAGGAAGATCTGAGAGGGACTGAATGATAGACGAGTCAATATTCCAGAGTCAAAGGTAATGGCGATGAGGCAAGAAAAGGGACAGTGAAACACGTGGTGGGCCGAGAGCTGATGTGCTGCTGACTGTAAGCACAAAATAAGAGAAAGAAATTAAACGTGCAGAGAAAAGGCACTGAGATTCGAGTCTGAAATTGTTAAACTCAGGTAATTGAGTCCTGAAGGCTGTAAAGTGCCTAGCCAAATGATGAGGGTCTGTTCATACAAACATATGAATATACATACAAGCATTAGAAATAAGAACTAGTTCTTCAAAATTTTGTTCAGCTTCACTGGGGCAGTGCAGTGGGTAATCCAAGGACAGAAATGTTGGTCCGAGAGCAAGGTGGTGAATTAAAATTACAACCCAAGTTCATGCCTGCCGGCTGAATGGAGGTGTTCTTCAAAGTGGTCACCCAGTCTGCGTTTTGTCTCAGCCCATGTCGAGAAAACTATGTTGCGAGCATGGAATATTTTGCAGCAGATTGAAAATCGCCCTCAAGGGACTGAAAACTGATGTTTTTGAAATAAAAACAGAAAATATTGGCCATACTCTGCAGGTTATGGCAGTATCTATGAATCGCTGCTTCACTTGGAAGGAGTGTTTGAGGCTTTGGACAGTGAGGAGAGAGGAGGTTAAATGGCTGGTATTACATCTCCTGTATTTGAATATAAAGCTACTATGGGAAGGAGGCAAGGTGTAGCGGGTGACTCGAGGGGGCCCAGGGTATTGCGGAAGGAAATGTCCCATTGGAATGTTGAAAGGGAAAGATGTGTTTGGTGTTGGAATCGTGTTGAAGGTGGAAGAAATGCTGGAAAATGACCTATTGAATACAGAGGCTGGTGGAGTCGCACTTGAAGATGAGGGGAACCCTATAGTTGTTCTGGAAGGAAAGGGAATGAGTGAAAGCAGAAGAGTGGGAAATGTGGCAGCCACAGTTGATGACCCTCTCAGCCACGGTGGAAGAGGAATAAGAAACTCTGTTGAGGAATATGAAACTCTGTTAAAAACGATATTGTGGAAGGTTACATCATCATAACAGATGCGATGGAGACAGAGAAACTGGGAGAATGGAATAGAATCCTTGCAAGGTGAAGGGTGCAAGGAAGTGTAGTCGAGGTAGCTGTGGGAGTCATTTGGCTTATAATGAATATTGGTTGATAGCCTGTCACCAGAAATGGAGACGAGGACGTCAACGGAGGGAAGGGAAAAGTCAGAAAGGAACCGTGTGAAACTGAGAGAAGGGTGGGAGTTGGAAATTGATGAAGTTTTGATTTGAAGTCTTTTTTCGGCTGATAAATTTTGTTCGTTTTAACATGGATTAGGCAACCAGGTGATACAATGGGCTTTAAGTTTGGAAGCAGGGTTCAAATCCAGTCCTCTCATTCAGCCTGTTGGCTGTATGGCTTTTATATTAAATTAATCTAAGCAACACCCCAGTTCCCAGTGGGTATGCACTCAGAGCATCAAACTGAATGTGACACTAATTGATTATGGGATAATTGGTTTGGGATATAAAAAATTGTCACATTAATACGGTAATGGATGCTGCTCTCAGGGTATAGGTGAGCAACATATTGTTTCAGCACAGTGAAAAGAGTTTTGCTTTCCAGTGCTATATCTGACCCAGGAATCCTCAATGCTGAAATTGACTGCCTAAAATGGAAAACATTGCATTCATTATCACCCACATCCTTCAACTTGACATATACAAAATCCACAAAAATATTTAGAGTGATAGTGGAATCATAGATAGTTCAAGGGCCAGAACGAAGCCACTTGACCCATTAGAGTTATAGATGTTTACAGCATGGAAAAAGGTCCTTCGGCCCAGCTTGTCCATGCCGCACAGTTTCATTGTGTGCGAATCTCCCAGCTCCGCGCCGGGCCGGAGAATTGGCGCAACCGCACCACGCCGCCCCAACGCCGGCGCGCGATTCTCTGAGGTACGGAGAATCGGCGCCATTTGCACAGGTGCGTTTCGCGCAGCGCCGGTCACGGGCCGCTGTATGTGGCCGGGCCGTCGATGTTTCGGCCCGGATGGGCCGAGCGGCCCCGTGGAAAAAGCAGAGTCCTGCCGGCGCTGTCCACACCTGGTCGCTGCCGGCGGGAACTCTGCACGAAGGGTTGGGGGGCGGCCTGTGGGGGGGGAAGGGGGACTCCATCCCCGGGGGAGGGGCCTCCGATGGGGTCTGGCCTGCGATCGGGGCCCACTGATCGGCGGGCCAGCCTCTCTTCCCCCGGGCCTACTTTGTTGCGCATCCAGCCCCAGCACCCCCGCGCCATGTTGCGCTGAGGCCGGCGAGTTCCGTAAAGCCACTGCGCATGCACGGGTTGGCGCGTCGCCACTGCGCATGCGTGGGTTGGCGCCGCCGCCAGTGCGTGCCAGGAGGTGAGGCTGGAGCGGCGTGAACCACTCCAGCGCCGTGCTGGCCCCCTGTGGGGGACAGAATCGCTCATGCCCACGCCCATTTTGCGCCGTCGTGAAACGCGACGGCGTTCACGTCGGCGCGGACACTCTGTCCCGCGATCAGAGAATCGCGCCCTTTGTGTCTGAGTGGCTGGAAAAACAAGCCACCCAGCCGAACCCCACTTTCCAGCATTTGGTCTGTAGTCCTGCAAGCTGCAACAATTCAGCTGCAAACCTAAGCACCTTTTAAATGAGTCGAGGTTTTCTGTCTCAACTACCCGTTCAGAAAACGGGGTTCCAGACCCTGACCACTCTCTAGGTGAAAAGGAAATGTCCTCATCTCCCCTCTGATCCTTCTACCAATGACTTTAAATGTATTCCCCCTAGTCACTGACCTCTCTGCTTAGATAACTAGGCCCTTTCCATCCACTTGTCCAGGCCTCTCACAATTTGTGCATCTCAATCCAATCTTCCCTCAGCCTCGTCTGTTCCAAGGGGAACAATCTCAGTCCATGCGCTCTTTCCTCAATTTTCCAATCCTGGTAACATCCTGGAATCAAATAATGTATTTTAGAAATAGAACCTTGTACATTTGTTCATTACTTTAATCATAGATGCATCACAGAACCCCTGTAGTGCAGAAGATGGCCATTCACCCCATCATGTCTG
Organism: Scyliorhinus torazame; assembly: GCF_047496885.1. NCBI lineage: Eukaryota > Metazoa > Chordata > Chondrichthyes > Carcharhiniformes > Scyliorhinidae > Scyliorhinus > Scyliorhinus torazame. The sequence goes on along the minus strand of NC_092710.1, from coordinate 127,611,414 downwards.
GACCGACCTTCTGAAAGAGCAACCTACATCGGCTTATTCCTCCGCCCCATCCCCATAACCTCACCTGTACAGCCCTGGACACTATGGGGCAATTTCAGCATGGCCAATCTACCTAACCTGCACATCTTTGGACTATAGGAGGTACGGAGCACCCGGTGGAAACCCACGCAGACACTGAAAGTGCAAACTCCACGCAGACGGTTACCCAAGACAGGAATTGAGCCAGAGCCTCTAGTTCTGTGAGGCAGCAGTGCTAATACTGTGCCACTGGAATTTTTTTTTCTCCTTTAACATTCCCACCATGTACTGCTTGGCAAATAATATAGAATATAGAGCACAAGTGCGAGGCTTGTCTATACACCACACAAAGCATCTCCCATCCCTCTTCATCAAAACGCTTATCAGCATAAATTTCTATTCCTTTCTCCCTCTTGTGTTTGTATAGCTTCCCTTTAAATGTATCAATGCAATTCATCTTAACTGCTTCATGTGGCAGCAAATTCCACTCTCAGAATAAAGAATTTCCGCCTGAATTCCATGTTGGATTTATCGCTGACTATCTGTTATTTATGGTTCCCTCATTTTGGAACCAGACTAACATCAAATTTGATCGCTGTCTGAATTTGTTCTTGATATTTCAAAACTGATCTAAAGATTTTGCAGCTTTCACGATGCTAGCATGTTTTAAATACAGCATTTTTGAAACAGCATGATCTTGGATCCAGAGTGCGCTGAATGCACTGCTAAATTATGTTTCAGGGTTGATGCTGTTAATGGCCCACAGAGTGCTTTTCATACATTCTTTGAATGAATGTGATAAAGACCATTCAAACAGCAATTGCAATACCACTTTCAGGTCATTATGAAGTGAACTCGGGTGCGCGTCCACACTCCTATCATTTACAATTCAGTGGTCTCCGGCTGACTCGCAGACACACGAAAGGCTAGCAGTGTGAAGCACTGCTCAGGAGGCTGCCATACAGCATTTGGCCTTCAGGTTGAGTGCAGCGTAACTCCAATCCAACTAAGATTAAATAATTCTCAGGTGGTCTGTTGAATCTCCTCTTTATAAGTATACCATTGAATCTTCATGATGAATGAAACTGCCTCCTCGCTCCCATTAATCAAGCTGCCAATAGGAGTCGAGCTTTGTGCATGCTTTCATAGAGCGAAGCACAACCAGGTGCAGCCTGCAGTGTCACACAGGACTTGTAGCTGTGCCCACTATGCAGTTCTGTGTCTCCATTCAGTAGTGATCTATAACAAGAGGATTATGGAATGTATTTAAAAGGCCATTACTGTCATTAAAAAATGCTTGCCAAACATTCTTTGCCTGCTTAAAAATACCCAACATGATGATCAGGAATCCATTCAAATGCTTGACAAAGGCTTATTGTGACAAATAAAGGTCTGGAACTCCTCACTCTTGTTTCTCTCCCAGAAATATAATTAGCATTTTTACAGAATAATGCTTTATTGGATATTGGGCGTTTGGGTGGGTTGATTCTCGTCGGGTGTTTGGGTACGATCCAGACAGATATTCACCCACACTTTGTCATTTTATTTGGAGCTTGGGTAGTTTCTCACCAGTAAATCCCACACTTTGAAATTTCTTCTGCAGTGGGGAACTAAAGTCGCCGGCAAGACGTGCTCCTCAGAGATTGGGGTGCTATTTTTAAAGGGTGCCCAGATCTCAAAGGTGAGAGAGCGGGTCCCCCACACCCTCCATCTATGGATGTTACTGCACCCCGCAGACATAGGCAGTAACCTCAATCCTCGACCCCGGAGAGGCAACATATCCCCTCCCTTCACTAAGTGCCTACCTGACGCTCCCCCCATTCCCCTCCGCCTCCCTCCCAACACACACACACATAAAGGCATGACGGTGACCCACACCTATAAATTCTCATGGGCATCAGGGCATAGCCTCCACCCCCAAGTGAACATACCCCTCCCTGCTTTTAAGTCAGTGAGGGCATTCCATCTTTTAGTCCTGCCCCTTTCAGGCCCCGCCCCCTTTCAAGCTCCCCTTCACTGAGCTTAATGGATCATTTAAATATGATTATTTGGATCACACCCAGCGAGGGCCTGGTCCAGGTCGCACCAGGTGTAGCAGGTCAGGTGTATCATGCTTGATGCATGGCGTGAAACCTATCGTGGGCCTCTCACGCAATGCACCCAGCGCAATGGGATTGGCACCTGGTGCAACGGGGTGGGAAAATAGCACCTATTGCTTCAAGTCATATTTCTCAACTTGCACATTTGAAAATTGTGGTTACAAGCCCAAAATATCAGAGATGTTTTAGTTTACATTATGTAGAGCACCGTGAATATTTGTGAACTGTAATATTTTCAGTCATTTACTCTAACTTGCGTACATCAAATAAGTTTAATTCACAGTCATACTTTTCACACATTTCAATTTCCTTCCTATTGCACATGACTGTGGCCTTACTGATATGGTGGAATGATCTCATGACAGTGCTGCAGTCATTCCACTAAGGTGATGACTTCAGGGAGTCTGAGATTTTCCGAAAATTAAAGCAAAACTTTGTAAATGATGGAATCTGAATCAAAATCCAGATTTCTCTGTTTTTTGCTGCCAAAATGTTCCCGTTATGCTGAGTAACATTACCAAGGAGGGTGACTGATCAGCATTGAGGGTACGATTTGAGAAGAACATCCCAATCGGGCAGTAATGGGGTAGGGTCTCAGAATGTAGCAAAACTTTCACAAAACTACTTGAATAGAAGCATCGTGCAGGGGTATGGGGAATGGCACTGAGCCACGGTGCCCATTTGGAGAGTCGGTATAAACACAATGGGCAAAATGGCCTCCTTCTGCACCATAGCAATTCTGTGATTCTGTACCGAGAGGGACAGAGGAGCAAGGAAGTCACCAGGCTCCAGGAAGGGGTAAATCTGGAAACAATGAGTTAAATCCTGGGATCATTGGGGAGAGGGTTTCTGGTAGGTTCCAACAATGGGGAGTGCTGTACTGTGGATGAAGTGGGCCCAGGAAATAAGAGCCAAACCTCACCTTTGAAGTGGCTTATGGTCCCACAACTTATTTCTGACAAACAGCATCCTCCTTGTGTTTCTGTTTATGCCTCAAATCACATGAAAGTAATTCTTAAGATATTTGAGCAGATATCTATCTCAAGGCTATGGATGCACAATTTCATATTATGTACTCCCATGCTATGCCAGATGTGTCTAAACATAAAATACATCCTTTAGTGAACTATTAGTGAGTTTGGTGACTTCACTTCCCATGCATTAAGAAATATATTACTGCATGAAGCATGACTCCAAAATTTGTTATTTAAGCCACTTCAGGCATTTATATTAAAAGGCCCCTGTGCCTCAAAATGATCCAGAAGGGAGTTTTTTTCAACTGAATATGTACAACCAAACTAGAGATAGGTGGCTTAAAAAAAAAGAATCGTTCCTTGATGAACCATTTGTTCTCTGACCATATAAAAAAGAAATTGCAGATGTGACCTGTAAGAACTGATGTGAATCTGAGAGCTTTGTACCACAAATTATAAAACAGATTCAAATACCAAAGTAACAGTAAAATCAATAGCTACAGGATATCTGTTGGACACCAGGCTAGCCAGTCAGCACAAAGAGTCAAGCATTTGGCCCATCTCTTTGATCTGGACCTGCTAAGGGAATCTTGGATCAGCAATGGCGCCGATTCTTCCAGCCAGAACAAGTGCCAACTCGCAGGCAGACCCCAGCAAGGAAATGTCTCAGAAACAACCTGTGACTTTTTATAAATTGGATCTGCTTTGTAAGATTCTGACGCCCAGATGCAATTGCCTCATTAGAGATGGCTGTTGAAATAATATTTCTGCATAATTTACTGAAAGCATTTTACGGATCAATTAAATAAGGTGCCAAATCCAAAATCAGGGTCTTTATTTCCGTATCTGATTGAATTTCCTAACCTTCCTAACTTCAATAATGGATTTTCGATTGATGAAGCTGCGGTTCCCTATGACTGTGTCATTGTGTGTAGAGATTTGTGCCAGCACAACGTGCAAAAAAACAATGATACCATCTCAAGATTTGTATATGCAATTGGATCTAAACTTTCTAAAATTTATCGTAAATGCGCATATGCTAATATCTCTGCTCACACTTGCATTGATTGCTTTCTAAATCTGTTATTCACATTCCATCCTGGCAGTTCTTACCTTGATGGCATGTTGATTATGGCATTATATTTAGCATCCATAATTTTTTGGCAAAGTGATTCAAGGACAGAGATTCTAGGAGGTGATTTTTAAACCACTCTGGTCAATGGAAACCAGACTTTTGGGGACTGATTTAACTCATTCAAAACCCCTTCACATAAAAGAGTTAAAATCAACGCTGTGGTCAGTTAAAGTTGCCCAAGATACTTACGCAATGTAAAGCTGATGGGTTCCAATTTTACTAAGAAAGCAGCAAGGAAACCCACTCAAAATCAAGATGGCCTGGTATCCAATCCCATGACTTAACCTAATATCAGCGAGTGGCCACTCGGCAGTATAATTTTACTCTATGGCCGGGTTGGATATAGATGGGGGGCTGGATTCTCCACGCCGCCCCAAGGCTGGCACGCGATTTTCTGAGGAGTGGAGAATCGGCGCCATTGCGTGCGTTTGGCACGGTGCCGGTTGCAGGCCACTGCCTGTGACTGGGCCGCCGATTCTCCGCACTTAATGGGCCGAGCAGCCGCGCGGAAACGGCAGAGTCCCGCCGGCGCCGTTCACAGCTGCTCGCAGCCAGCAGGGAACTCTGCGTGAATGGTTGGGGGGTGGCCTGTGGGAGGAGGAAATGGGATCCTTCACCGGGGGAGGGGCCACCGATGGGGTCTGGCCCGGTATCGTGGCCCACCGATTGGCGGGCTGGTCTCTCCAGCCCCGGCCCTATTTTAGTACGCGGCCGGCCCCTGAACCCCCACGCCATGTTGCATCGGGGCCGGCACGTTGAGGAAGTCCCCCACTCATTTGCGGGTTGGCGTGGCGCCACTGCGCATGCGCGTGTTGGTGCGGTGCCAAGTTGGCACCGGGAAGGGAGGCTGGAGCGGCGTGAACCGCTCCAGCGCCATGCTGGCCCCTGAGGGGGCCAGAATTGGTAGTGCCCGTGCCCGATTCGTGGCGTCGTGAAATGCAACGGCATTCACGACGGTGCGGACGTTCTGCCTCCATTTCAGAGAATTCCGCCCGGGATCCTGGTGTTGAAAAACCCCGGGCGGGATTCTCCGAGCCCCGTGCCGGGCCGGAGAATCGGCGCAACTGCGCCACACCGCCCTGACGCGCGATTCTCTGAGGAGCGTAAAATCGGCACCATTTGCGCCGGTGCGTTTAGAATGGCGCCGGTCGTGGACCGCTGTCCGCGGCCAGGCCACCGATTCTCCGGCCTTGATGGGCCGAACGGCCACGTGGAAACGGCAGAGTCCCGCCGGCTCCGTCCACACCTGCTTGCAGCCAGCGGGAACTCTGCGCGCAGGGTCGGGGGGCGGCCTGTGGGGGTGGGGAGGGGGCTCCTTCACCAGGGAGGGGCCTCCGATGGGGTCTGGCCCACAATCGCGGCCCACCGATTGGCGGACGGGCCTCTCCAGCCCCGGCCCTATTTTGTTACGCGGCCGACCCCTGAACCTCCACGCCATGTTGCGTCGGGGCCGGCGCGTTGAGCAAGTCCCCCACGCATGCGCGGGTTGGCGCGGCGCCAGTTGGTGCTGGGAAGGACAGCGGCATGAACCGCTCCAGCGCTGTGCTGGCCCCTGTGGGGGCCAGAATCGGTAGTGCCCGCGCCTGTTTCGCGCCATCATGAAATGCGGCGGCGTTCACGACGCCGCGGACACTCTGCCTCCATTTCGGAGAATCCCGCCCCCCCAGGTTTCATTTCTGGAGCATTCAGTGAGTTTCTATCTACATCTTAAACGGCATAGAGCTAGCTCAGAGTTAAAAATTAGGCCCCTTGGATTTTGCTCCTGTCCTTTTCGTTGCCAGGGCTAAGTAACTGTACGTCCAGAGCAAATACAACACTGCTGCTTTTATTTAATTACCAATCCTATTTTTCTGCGTAAGGACAGCTCCTCTGGTCATCTCTCCACACTTCACAGTCCTGCACTTTCCACTTCGTTTACTCATCAGAAGTTCCCATTTTGGAGTTCAAAATGACAAGGGAAAAAAATACATGAGGTAGTTTCCTATTACCTTCCTCATGTGTGCCTGAAGAAAACACAAATGTTCTTCCTGAAGGATCCACCTCCACCATCTGTAAGCAGACAGTAGGCATAATCTACTGACCTCGCTGTGCCCGACTCAGGACGCGACGAGGCCAGTAAATCTCACGAGAGGCGTCGCAATCTGGATCTCGCCTTCACTGGGCATGAGCGAGATTTGCATATTCAACTGAGTAGTTAGTCTCACTTGATTATGTCGACGCCGGAGTTACCCAAGGCGTGGGATCAAACGGCCTCTCCTCAGAGACCCTGCTGTAGTGCCATTTAGCACCAGTTTCCACAAATGTGGACCAGGCATGACGGCACTTGGGGGGGTTTCGCAGGTGACCGGGGGCCGCCAGGTGGTTGGGCTGTGGATGGGGTGATACCCTGACACTCCCAATTCCACCCGGGAACCGTAGCACTGCCAGCCTGGAACCTTGGCAGTGCCTTCTGGCCACCCTGCTAGTGCCACTTGGGTGCCATCCTGGTAATGCCAGGATGTCCATGTGGCACTGCTAGGCTGGCAGTGCCAAGGTGCCCAGGATAGCATCTTGCTTATGTTGGGGATTGGGCCGAGGGCTGCCTGTTTTTATGTGGTGGGGTGCTGGAGGACTCCCTAATTATTTAATGGGGCATTGGGGGGGGAGGGGGTCAACAGATCGAGGCACCATTTAAAAATGGTGCCCCAATCTCTCCCTGGACTGGGGAGCTGAGCTTGTTAGTGCAGTAAATGAATCTAGGTGCGGACTCAGTGGTTTATTCCTCGCTGAGGACCGAAAAATAAGCAGATTTTTGTTTAATAGCGGGGCCGTTCTAGGCACTGCAAGTGCTGGGAAACACCCCACTTAATAAACTGAACTTTTTTCCATTAAATCGCGCTCATTGTTTCTCGATTATCTAACTCATTCTACCATCATCGTTGAAAATTTTCTCATTCTGCCATTGACCATGGTTCATGCACACTTTTCTGGGCTTGAGGCAAAAGGGCAAGAGACCACCTCCGAGGCATCAATTGACCCCATTATCCAATTTTAACCATTCTCAACCCATTCCTGGCTATATTTAAGTGACTATTTTAGCTAGCTGCATAATTAAAACGATCAGCATATTGTAAAATATTTGTGACTCTGTCTAACTCACCTTTCACAAATGATGCCCTTTGTCTACCTTTGAAACAAATCAGGAAGTTTGTCAGGTTCAAACTAATTTGAAGTTGCATCTTTTGTTTCAGCAATCAGCTGTGGTATTCCCCAAACTCCTGGAAATGGCTCAGTCTTTGGCAGAGATTACAGCATGGGCAGCAAGGTCAACTATCGGTGCAGTGAAGGCTTCACACTGGAATCTAGTCAACAAGCAATAGCTGTTTGCAGAGAAGATGGAATGTGGAGTAATAATTGGAAGACTCCGCAATGTAAACGTGAGTTTCTATACTCATTGTATGACATATATGTACTTTTTAGTGGAAAGTATGTGGTTTCTTATAATCCTTTACTCTATATCATCTGAAAGAATAATTTACCGTCAAAATTCTTTGTAACCAGATGGATTCAAGGTGATCTGCTTCCAGGGAAATCAATGCAACACTTAGAGTTTCTTTTTCTTATATCTTTGAAAAGTTCACTGAGAAACAGATGCCTCTTCCAGCTTTCTATTTTGACAAAGATGCCTTGCATTTGCAGCTCTCTAACTACTATATATTTATCAGAAGATTTTGAGCCTATTCAACCCATTGTGTGAAAATGTGGATCCTCCTTAAGTGCAGAAGATCTTTCGAATCATTATTTTTATATATGCCTTGCAGATGGTTCAGATATAATATCTAAAACTGGGATAGTTGGCGGCACAGTGGTTAGCACTGCTGCCTCACGGCGCCGAGATCCCAGGTTCGATCCTGGCTCTGGGTCACTGTCCGTGTGAAGTTTGCACATTCTCCCCGTGTCTGCGTGGTCTCACCCCACAACCCAACGATGTGAGGTGGACTGGCCACGCTAAATTGCCCCTTAATTGGGAAAAACATAATTGGGTACGCAAAATTTTTTTAAAACTGGGATAGTTACTCAAATAGGGACAGACTTTCCTGAGATTTAAGCAGATTTTATTTTTTTAAAAGGCATGTCCTCATATCGTGCCATCCGCAACCACCAAACATTCAACTGAAGTTTTCACTGGTGAGGCAGGGAGGCCAAGGAGAAGAATTCATGATCAAATTACTGTTTGTTGGAGTTTGCTGTGTGCAAATTGGCTTCTGTGTTTCCTCACTGATTGGTTTGGTAGCATCTGGCTCTCTCTTTGTGGTGTCGTCTCATGTCCTGCCAGGGGCTGCCTCTTCTCTGCTCCTCATTTTGCTCCCTCCGTCCCTGCTGTCCATCAGCCCTGGAAATCACTGGCAACCAGTGTTTGTGGTCCATGTCACAGGACTTCATGTCACGTTTGCAGACATCTTTGAAATGAAGGGATGGGTGGGTCTGGTGCCAGTGGCGAGCTTGCAGTACGTCCTTGGGGATCCTGCCATCCTCACAGGTCCAAGTCATCCCAAGCAGTGCTGGCTCAGTATGGCGTGCATGCTGGGATATTAGATACCTCAAGGGCCCAAATCCGAGGATTCGTCAGAGGCAGTAAAGAGGCATTGTTGAGGCGTGATTCTTTGCTGGCATACATTGTCTAGGCAAAGTCATAAAGCAGGATACTGAGAATGCAAGTTTGAAACAGTCAAACTTTTGTGTTCCGTGTGAGAAAGCCATTTTTCCACTTGGTCAGTCTGCACAAAGCAGCAGATGCCTTTCCAATGTTTCTGTTGATCTATGCATCAGGCGACAGGTTGCTGGTAATGGCTGAGCTCAATTAGTTAAACTCTTGGACCAGTTTAGTCAGTGGTAATGGAGGAAATACATCAGCCAGGTAACCGCAATTTAATCATGAGTGTTGTAGTAATATACCAGCAAATCTAGCTGGGCCACATAAAAGCATATTAGATCCTGCTTCTTGTTTGCCAAAACTGTCCACTAATCCAGGGTCATTCTGGAATATAAAGTTAACCACCCACCACCACCTGACCACACCACTGAACACCCACCCCCCTGTTAGACGATTAGCTGCTGCTGTATAAAGAGTCAAAGGTTCTGCTCCTTTTCCACAAACACCTTTATTTTACTTTAACAGACTCTGCACAAAACTCTATCATCACATCACCTGACACAAAGGCCAACTGAAGCCCCTTTACATATCAGTGTCAATTATTGGATACTTAACATAAATGAGACAACTAATTGGAATGTCTCTTAGCCCATTACTTAACACCCCTGACTTCTTTTCTCTGCTGTAAACCTTCTTCTTAAACCTCTCTCCCCATGTCTTCCATTCTTACTTACAACAATAAGTATGAGAGGCTCACGTACCTCTTTGTCACCAAAATCAAGACAATCCAATCAGCAGACCACAATGCTTCCCTCCCTTTCTCTAACCCCCAGGCCAAACATCCTCTTAAGTTCCCCCTTGCCCTATCCCTGCACTCGTATCTTTCTCTAATTTGCCTCTTATTTCCTCTTCTGTCTTCTCTGAGGTTGTCTTCTCCATAAGACTCACCTCCTACCTCGACTGCTTGCCCATCCAACTTCCCCTCTTGACCCTCATGTTAGCCCTCTCTCTTCAGGTCTTGTCCCTCTAACGTTTGAATCTGCCGTCATCACCCCTCCCTGCAGAAAACAAATTCTTGATCCGACCAGCCATACAAACTATAGGCCAATCTCCAACCTCCATTTCATCTCCAACATCCTTGAATCTGCTATCGCTTACCAAAACCATTACCATCTTTCCCAGAACACAATATTTGAATCCCTCCAATAGGTTTCTGCTACAGTACCAAAACAGTTCTCATCAAAGTCATAGATCACATGCTTTGTGACTGTGACAAAGATAAACTATTCCTCCTCACCTTTCAACATGTCTGCAGCCTTTAATACAGTTAGCCATGTCCCTCTCATTCAATGCCTCTCCTCTGTTTTTTGGCTGGATGAGACTGCACTTGCCTGGTTGCATTCTTAGCTATTTATTCATAACAAGAGAATTGCCATCAATAACTTCTCCTTCTGCTCCCATATTGATTCCACTGATTGTCCCCAGGCATCTACCCTTGGTCCTGTCCTATTTCGCATCTACATGTTGTCCTTCAGCAATGTCATCTGAAAGCACAACATCAATTTTTACAGTATGCTGACGACACCCAGCTCTACCTCAACACCATCTCAACACTTCCACTGGGGCTAAATTATCAGACTGTTTATTGACATCCAGTACTGGATGAGCAGAGAATTCCTCTTAATTAAATATTGCAAAGACTGAAACCATTGTTTTCAGTCCCCGCTCCAAACTGTTTCCCAGCTACTGACTCCACCCCCCAACCTAGCAACTGCCTGAGACTAAACTAGATTGCCCACAACCTTGGTGTCAATTTTGACCCCGAGATGAGCTGTCGATCACATATCTCTTCCAACACACATACCCACCTATACAAACTCCATAAAATTCCCTTCACCTCAGTTCATCTGCTGCTGAAACCCTCATTTGTGTCTTTGTTACCTTGGGATTTGACCAATCCAATGCACCTTGGCTAATCTCCCATATTTGACCCACTGTGAGCTTAGTTTCACATAAAGTTCTGCTGCCCAAGTCTTGACCTGCACCCATTTACCTATCACCCCTTCACTGATTACTGGTTGAGCAATGCCTTGATTTTAAAATTGTTTCTAAATCCCTCCGTGGTCGCCCTATCTCTGTAATCTTCTCCAGCCCTCGAGACTTCCAAGATATCTGCACTCATTTAATTCTCGTCTCTTGTGCATCCCTGATTTTAATTGGACTACGTCTAATGACTGTGCTTTCAGTTGTCTAAGCCCTAAACTCTGGCGCTCCAGCCCTACACTTCAGAATCTCGCTACCTTGCTCTCTTCCTCTCAGGCATTCCTTACAAGCTGTGTATTTGATCAGGCTTTTGATCCTTTTACCTAATGTCACCTTATGCACACAGTGTCGAATTTTATTTCACATTGCTTTGGGATGGTTAATCACCATTAAAGGTGTTTTATAAATGTAGGCTTTTGGTGTTGATCTGTTTTTGTGATGCTGAGTGAGAGATAAATGTTGGCCAGGGGATATCTCCCCTGTTCTTCTTCGAAAGAATGCCAAAGGTTCTTTTACGTACAACTTGGAAAGCAGACAGGCTTGTTTTGATGTCTCATCTGAGAGACAGCACCTCTGGTAGTGAAGCACTGCCTCAGTACTGCACTGCTACGCCCATCTAGATTGTTGTGTTTAAGTTCGGAGTGGGCCTTAAACGAGAATGCTAACTGAGCCACAGCTGGTGCTCTATATTTACATATGAGATGTTATTGTGTATATATTATATAGCTTATTATGATATAATTTAGATATTATCCATGAATAATTAGATGTATTGAAAAATACTTCAGAGAAAAGTGGCAAGGAAGATCTATTCCACAGGGTAAATGTTAATGTAGAAATGCTCAAATGGCTAATCTTACTTGCTTCAGAAAAGGACTGATGACCTTTAAAATAATGAAAAGTGCAGATAATGTTGAATTAAGCATTTTGCCCCATTGCAGAACATGTGTAGAAATGAAACTCAAACATCAAGCAAAATTTAAAAGAAAAGGGGTGAGATTCTCCATCCAGCGGCACCGGAATCCTGAAACGCGATTGGGCGGAGAATCGCACATGAGGCAAAAATCATGGCAGGGGCCGGGCACCCGACTGAATGCCATGCTCGGGTGCCTCTACAGCGGCGTGAATGCGTTCTACTTTGCATTTACAGTAAACACTTTTGTTTATAAATTTAGAGTACCCAATTCATTTTTTTTTCCAATTAAGGAACGATTTAGTGTGGCCAATCCACCTAACCTGCACATCTTTGGGTTGTGGGGGCGAAACCCACGCAGACACGGGGAGAATGTGCAAACTCCACACAAACAGTGACCCAGAGCCGGGATCGAACCTGGGACCTTGGTGCCGTGAGGCAGCAGGGCTAACCCTCTGCGCCACCGTGCTGCCCTACAGTAAATGCTTTTGGCATATCATTAACGGGCTGACCTGGTATTCTCCGGGGCTCCTCTGAAGCTCCATCTCTGCCAGGAAGAATTACTGATGGCGGATTTCACTTGTGGCTTTAAAAGTCGGGAAGCAGGCGCCGTGGCTGCTGAGGGAGAGAGGAGGTAGGTCATGTTTCCAGGCTGCCTGTCCTACTGCTGGCATGGCTAGCTGTGGGGGGGGGGGGGGGGGGCGCACAGGAGCTGGCGGCAGCTGGCAGGGCCAGGGGGAGTAACAGGGGGTGACCAGGGGATGGGCCGTGTGGTTGGGGTGAACCCCCCCGCCCCCCCCCCAGAACCGGGATGTCCAGGCACGGACCACCATCGCTGTAGCCTACAAGGCAACCATCTTGCTGCGCACCCCACTGACCTCCCACCGCGGTGTGGTGTGAAGGGCAGAGTGCCAGGGGGAATGGCCGGGCGTGAGAAATTTGGATGGAGAAGAGTGGGTGGTAGGGGGACAGGCGGGGGCAGGAGGTGCAGTGCAGACTGGGGTCACCGTGTAGCCTGGTAGACCAGGTTGGGCATGGCAGCACGAACCATGCTAACATGTCTGCCATCCACCGCCTGCAGAGAATGGATTTCGGAATCCAACCAGGAATAGTTACCTTCATCCTGGCCGCCGCAATCCTGGAGGATGCACTGAGGCTGTACGAATAGGAGCTGCTCGGGGAGGACCTTGCAGCAGCGCAGCCTCCCCCAGAGGAATAGGTGGCAGCCGGTGAGGATGGAGAGCCGACCGCCCTACAGGCCGAGGAGGAGGTTGAAAGAAGATGGCGCAAGAGGCCTCGTGTGTACTGGCAGCAGCTGTCATTCAAGGAACTTTGGACCGGACTCCGTCTGAGCAGGGGGACAGTGCGACATATCTGCCGGATCATGGCGAACCTGGTACTGCGGGGATATAGGGGAGGACACCTACTCTCGGTAGCAGTCAGGTGACGGTTGACCCGAACATTTACGCCATGGGGTCCTTCCTGCGCTGAGTGAGGGCCTGTCCGAAATCTCTCAGACCTCTGTGCACAAGAGCATCCGTGCCACCATGGAAACAATATATGCCCATTTAGCTCAATATATCAAATTCACTGTGGACCAAGCCCACAAAGATGACCGGGTAGCAGGGTTCACTGCCATCGCCGGGATGCCGCAGGTCCAGGGGGTGATCGGCGGGATGCATGTTGCCCTATCAGCACCGGTCCATGACAGACCAATCTTCACAAAGGAAAGGGGTTCCAATTGATGAACGTGCAGCTGGTTTGTGACCATAAGCTGCACATCATGCATGTCTGTGCCCAATACCCTGGCAGTGTGCACGACACCATCATCCTGGCACACTCGGCGGTTCCTGACACCTTTGGGGCATACCTTCCAGATCAGGGGCTGGCTGTTGGGTGACAGGGGTTATCTGCTGCCATTGTGGCTTATGACACCCATCAAGAGACCCGCTACAATGATGGCCATGCAGCGAGCAGAGGCGTGATTGAGCAGTGCTTCGGCATCCTGAAGATGCACTACAGGTGCCTGGACCACTCTGGAGGGACCACCCAGTATAGCGCTAAGACGGTCGCCCACATCGTGATGGCCTGCTGCGTTCTCCACAACATCGCGCAGGTTCACCGACTAGGTTGCGTGGCCAACAGCACAAGCATGCATTTCCACCCCACCCCCGGCCGATCACAGCTCCCATGGGCCACCCGTCCTACAACATCACCCCTTCCCTCCGGCCCTGCAACCCCCACTGTGATTCCTACCTGCGGGTGCGGGCCCTGGGTTGGAAGTAACAGCGGATCTGGTCCATGGGATGGAGGATGATGACAACCCGCTCTGCTATGAACTCTGGTGCTCCGGCTGGTGTTCGGGGGGGGTCTCATCGCTATCCATCACCTCCTCATCGCTGGAATCTGCTTGGGGTTGGGGGTGGGGACACTAGAAGGGCTCACCTCATCGCCAGGTGATCCTGCAAGACATATGACATGATGCATGATTGGATGGTGGGTTGGGGTGGTGTGGGGGTGGTGTGGGACTGGTTTGAGGGGGTGGGGGTGGTGCCACACATGCCATGTGAAACCGCAATGCAGCGGCATCTCACTTGGTTGCTTGATGCTGACCTCCGCCTCCATGACTGCCCTCTCTCCAGGCACATGGACCAGGTCCTGTGCCCACCACTCTACTGGGGTGAGGGGCCGCAGGTCCGGCAGTCCCCCTCCGGCCACCTCTCTCTCACTGCGGTTGGTGGAGGGGGGCACGGAGTATAGACAGTGCACAGTGTGAGACACTCAGATGCAGGGTACACGGGGGGTGGGAAGCTGGTCGTCTTCGTGGCCAGGGTGTGGGTGCTGGCAAGTGGGAGCGAGCACACAGCCGGCAGGCGGGGTTCAATCAGCCTCTAGGTGCGAAGAAGGGGGGTTACGGGGGTTTGGACCGGGGGTTGGTGCCAGAGGCACAGTGCTACCTATTCACCATGGCTGCCCTGAGGAGATTGTGCAGCTTTTTCCAGCACTGCTGACCGGCTCTTGCAGTGGGGCCCACTGCGCTCACGGCCTTTGCCACCTGTGCCCAAACGCAGTGTACAGAGGTTGGTGGCAACCTCCATCCCACCCATAGGAACAGAGTGGCCCACCTCTCCTCCATGGCATCCAGCAGGGTCTCCACCTCGGTGCCTGCAAACTGGGGTACCGCTCTCCATGCTGCCACGAGACGTCCTGCTTAATCGACTCTGGGAGCACGGAGAGCTTCATACACCCTGACACGGTAAGGCGCTGTTCTCTCCTCGTTCACCACGTTAATCAAAAAATCTCCCTGGCCTCCGGTTCCCACTCAGTAGAGATAAAGGGGTTTTATGTTGCAAACCTCACAGTCCAGGGAAGGGAGTTTAAAATTACCGTCTCTACGTCCTTCCCCACCTCTGCGCGGCCACACTCTTAGGTTTAGACTTACAGTGTAATCTCCAAAGTCTAACTTTCAAATTCGGCGGCCCTATACCCCCCCTCACTGTCTGCGGCCTCGCGACCCTTAAGGTCGACCCACCTTCCCTGTTTGCGAACCTCACCCCGGATTGCAAGCCCATCGCCACCAGGAGCAGACGGTAAAGTGCCCAGGATCGGATCTTTATTAGGTCAGAGGTCCAAAGGCTACTGAGGGAAGGAGTCATTGAAGCTAGCAACAGTCCCTGGAGAGCTCAAGTAGTGGTGGTAAAGACCGGGGAGAAGCATAGGATGGTCACCGACTACAGTCAGACCATCAACAGGTTTACGCAGCTGGACGCGTGCCCTCTCCCCCGCATATCCAACCTGGTAAACAGGATCGCGCATTACAAGGTCTTCTCCACGGTGGATATTAAGTCCGCCTACCACCAGCTCCCCATCTGCACTGGTGACCGCAAATACACTGCCTTTGAGGCAGACAGGCGGCTCTATCACTTCTTAAGGGTTCCCTTCGGTGTCACCAACGGGGTCTCAGTCTTCCAGCACGAGATGGACCGAATGGTTGACCGGTACGGTTTACGGGCAACATTCCCGTATCTCGATAATGTCACCATCTGCGGCCACGACCAGCAGGACCACGACACCAACTTCCGAAAATTCCTCCAGACCGCAAAGATACTTAACCTTACATACAACAAGGATAAATGCGTGTTCAGCACCGACCGCCTAGCCATCCTCGGCTACGTAGTGCGAAATGGAGTTATAGGCCCCGACCCTGAACGCATGCGCCCCCTTATGGAGTTCTCCCTCCCTCACTACTCCAAGGCCCTGAAGCGCTGCCAAGGGTTTTTTTCTTACTATGCCCAGTGGGTCCCCAACTATGCCGCCAAGGCCCGTCCCCTGATCCAATCCACAGCTTTTCCCCTGTTGATAGAGGCCCGCCAGGCCTTCAGCCGCATCAAAGCAGACATTGCAAAGGCCACGATGCATGCCTTCGACAAGTCCCTCCCCTTCCAGGCAGAGAGCGACACATCTGACGTAGCTCTGGCGGCCACCCTCAACCAAGCGGGCAGACCCGTGGCTTTCTTCTCCCGCACCCTCCACGCTTCCGAAATCTGCCATGCCTCAGTCGAAAAGGAGGCCCAGGCCATAGTAGAAGCTGTGCGACATTGGAGGCATTACCTGGCCGGCAGGAGATTCACTCTCCTCACTGATCAACGGTCGGTTGCCCTCATGTTCGATAACGCACAGCGGGGCAAGATTAAGAACGACAAGATCTTGCGGTGGAGGACCGAACTCTCCACCTACAACTACGAGATCTTGTATCGTCTCGGGAAGCTAAACGAGCCTCCTGATGCCCTGTCCCGAGGCACATGTTCCAATGCACAAGTTGACCGCCTCCGAACCCTCACTGACTACAGGTAGTGATCGAGGCAGTGAGCTGAGAGACCAAGGGTTGGGAACAGGCCAATCAGCAAAATGGCCAAGCATTGAGAGCAGGACAGTGAATGAAGAGGTCAAAGGTTGGGTGCGGGCCAGCGAGCGAAGAGGCCAAAGGTAGGGAGTATGGTAGTGAGGGAAGAGGCCGAGAGTCGTGAAAAGGGCGGCGTGTGAAGAGGCCAAAGGTTGAGAACGGGGTGGTGAGTGAAGAGGTCAAGGGTTGGGAGCAACGCAGGGTGGTAAGCGGTGAACAAACTGATGAGTGGGGTGGAGAACAAATGCCGGGTGGGGTGACAAGTGGGATGAGCAAGTGGGCTGTGAGTATTCAAGGGACGCAAATGATGTCAGCAGCACCATGAAAGTGCCTACGGGAAAGTGCCTTCTGGAGAAGCACAAAATTGCTGACAGCAACTTTTGAATTTCCACATATAATTGCGCATCTGGCGAGCCCAGAAGTTAGCTGTCATTTTCAGAGGAGCAATAGATGCAAATGGAAACCATTTCACCGTGATTACATTTACAAAGTATGGGCCGATGTTGTGCCTGGAAAATCAGCTGGGAGGTCACAACAGCTAGAAAGGATGGTCTCTAAAGTGAAGTAAAGAAAATGAGATAAACACAGTCAATCTTCAAAATGGTTCATTACAGATTAGTGCCACGGACAGGTTGACAGACAAGTATTATCTTTTTTCTGAGAAAAGAAGCATGTTCGTTTATCAGCATAATTAATTGAGAAACTTCCATAGAAAACACATTCACTGAAATCAAATTCTCTCTATTGATGTTCATGAGCCATTAGCTGTGGCGAAAAATATTCTCCCATTTTTCATTAAAGTGAAAATTTGGATCTAAGGGTCGTTTTCTTCCCTCTCCCCAGTCAGGAAATTGCTCAATATTTAGTGATTTTTAAAAAAATGTATATTTACTAAGGTTTCAAATGTTAAAGAATAACGCAACATAATTACAAAATACGACATCTTATAAGCAAGAATCAAAAAAAAAAAGGTTCAGCATACATGAGTACAGGGAGAGAGAGACAGGAGAACAACATCATAACTGGCTGAATACAAGCAACAGACACAAATAGGTACCCATACAGCCCCACCAGACACTGAGGGAGAAACAAGACAAGGCCATGAAAACCATGGGGAAATAAATGGTGCACACACTCTCACACCGCACCAGCCGATAATTATTGCAAGAAATCAAGATATATTTTCCATGCCATGTTCAGATAGATACACACCAAAAGACATCTCCCCCCATCTCCAGCAGGACCAAAGGCACCAACGGCCCACCAAAGCCTCTTTTCAGATACCAGAATCATTAGCACCAATGTGGGAACCAAGCACAGATTCTTCATACCCACCGTTTCAAAAGTAAAGGAAATATGCAAATACCCCAGTTATAAAGGGATTTATATACACCACACAAAGCAACTTAACCCCACGTTAAGGTCCAGTGGAGATTATTATTATGTAGACCAGCAGCAACATGTTCGGATTATGATCAAACCTTCAGGGTCTCCCAAGAAAGGAAGAAGAAGAAAAAGGAAGGAATGTCTAGAACTAGCGGAATCAATCCGTAGGAAAACAGGGGATCAGGACCCAACACAGGCTCCAACCCAGCCCAGGCCAGCACATCCCGACACACCGGAAACTATACCCCCAGGGCCTCCAGTGCCAGAACCCATATTTCTCCCATCCCATTCAGGGAAATGCACTGTTCCCCCCCCCCCCCCCAGAAGAGAAGGATGATCACTCCAGCCCCAGCTGAGGAGAGGGGTGGGGGGGGGGGGGGGGGGGGGGGGAGGGTGCAACCAGAGAAGAAGAAGAACCGTTAAGACCCCAACAATTGGGCATGCTGGTCGGGAGTTCCGATTCCCTCCTCCCCGGTACAACCAGTGTAATTTCCACCAGGCCAACAAACCAGATCAGGATTAAAAATAGCACCGTGCTCACTCAGATGAACAAAGAACAAAGAAAAGTACAGCACAGGAAATGCAGTTTAAAAAATAAGATTCTTCTATTAAATTCCTCAAGAGTTCTACGTTCCGATATGCCTGCGCCGACCATGCGTCCCGTCTAAACTAAAATCTTCTACACTTCCGGGGTCCGTATCCCTCTATTCCCATCCTATTCATGTATTTGTCAAGGAGCCCCTTAAATGTCACTATCGTCCCTGATTCCACCACCTCCTCCGGCAGCGAGTTCCAGGCACTCACTACCCTCTGTGTAAAAAACTTACCTCGTACATTTCCTCTAAACCTTGCCCCTCGCACCTTAAGCCTATGGCCCCTAGTAATTGACCCCTCTACCCTGGGAAAAAGTCTCTGACTATCCACTCTGTCTATGCCCCTCATAATTTTGTAGACCTCTATCAGGTCACCCCTCAACCTCCTTCATTCCAGTGAGAACAAACCAAGTTTATTCAACCTCTCCTCATAGCTGATCCCCTCCATACCAGGCAAAATCCTGGTAAATCGCTTCTGCACCCTGTCTAAAGCATCCTTCTGGTAGTGTGGCGACCAGAATTGAACACTGTACTCCAAGTGTGGCCAAACTGAGGTTCTATACAGCTGCAACATGACTTGCCAACTTTTATACTCAATGCCCCGGCCAATGAAGGCAAGCATGCCATATGCCTTCTTGACTACCTTCTCCACCTGTGTTGCCCCTTTCAGTGACCTGTGGACCTGTACACCAAGATCTCGCTGACTGTCAATACTGTTGAGGATTCTACCATTCACTGTATATTCCCTACCTGTATTAGACCTTCCAAAATCATGACCTCACATTTTTCCGGATTAAATTCCATCTGCCATCTCGCCGCCCAAGTCTCCAAATGATCTAAAACCTGCTGTATTCTCTGACAGTCCTCATCACTATCCGCAATTCCACCAACCTTTGTGTCGTCCGCAAACTTACTAATCAGACCAGTTACATTTTCCTCCAAATCATTTATATATACTACGAACAGCAAAGGTCCCAGCACTGATCCATGCGGAACACCACTAGTCACAGCCCTCCAATCGGAAAAGCACCCTTCCATTGCTACTCTCTGCCTTCTATGACCTAGCCAGTTCTGTATCCATCTTGCCAGCTCACCTCTGATGCCGTGTGACTTTACCTTTTGTACCAGTCTGCCATGAGGGACCTTGTCAAAGGCCTTACTGAAGTCCATATAGACAACATCCATTGCCCTACCTGCATCAATCATCTTTGTGACCTCTTCGAAAAACTCTATCAAGTTAGTGAGACACAACCTCCCCTTCACAAAACCGTGCTGCCTCTCGTTAATACGACCACTTGCTTCCAAATGGGAGTAGATCCTGTCGTGAAGAATTCTCTCCAGTAATTTCCCTACCACTGACGTAAGGCTCACCGACCTGTAGTTCCCTGGATTATTCTTGCTACCCTTCTTAAACAAAATAACAACATTGGCTGTTCTCCAGTCCTCCGGGACGTCACCTGAAGACAGTGAGGATCCAAAGATTACTGTCAAGGCCTCAGCAATTTCCCTCTTGCCTCCTTCAGTATTCTGGGGTAGATCCCATCAGGCCCTGGGGACTTATCCACCTTAATATTTTTTCAAGACGCCCAACACCTCGCCTTTTTGGATCTCAATGTGACCCAGGTTATCGACACACCCTTCCTCAGACTCAACATCTACCAATTCCTTCTCTTTGGTGAATACTGATGCAAAGTATTCATTTAGTACCTCGCCCATTTCCTCTGGCTCCACACATAGATTCCTTCCCCTGTCCTTCAGTGGACCAACCCTTTCCCTGGCTACCCTCTTGCTTTTTATGTACGTGTAAAAAGCCTTGGGATTTTCCTTAACCCTGTTTGCCAATGATGTTTGTGACCCCTTTTTGCCCTCTTGACTCCTTGCTTAAGTTCCTTCCTACTTTCCTTATATTCCACACAGGCTTCGTCTGTTCCCAGCCTTCTAGCCGTAACAAATGCCTCCTTTTTCTTTTTGACGAGGCCTACAATATCTCTCGTTAGCCAAGGTTCCTGAAATTTGCCATATTTATCCTTCTTCCTCACAGGAACATGCCAGTCCTGAATTCCTTTCAGCTGACATTTGAAAGTCTCCCACATGTCAGATGTTGATTTACCCTCAAACATCCGCCCCCAATCTATGTTCTTCAGTTCCTGCCTAATATTGTTATAATTAGCCTTCCCCCAATTTAACACATTCCCCCTCGGACCACTCTTATCCTTGTCCACCAGCACTTTAAAACTTACTGAATTGTGGTCACTGTTCCCGAAATGCTCCCCTACTGAAACTTCTACCACGTGGCCGGGCTCATTCCCCAATACCAGGTCTAGTACAGCCCCTTCCCTAGTTGGACTATCTACATATTGTTTTAGGAAGCCCTCCTGGATGCTCCTTACAAACTCTGCCCCGTCCAAGCCCCTAGCACAAAGTGAGTCCCAATCAATATTGAGGAAGTTAAAGTCTCCCATCACAACAACCCTGTTGCTTTTACTCCTTTCCAAAATCTGTCTACCTATCTGCTCCTCTATCTCCCGTTGGCTGTTGGGAGGACTGTAGTAAACCCCCAACATTGTGACTGCACCCTTCTTATTCCTGATCTCTCCCCATATAGCCTCGCTGCCCTCTGAGGTGGCCTCCCGCAGTACAGCTGTGACATTCTCCCTAACCAGTAGCACAACTCCTCCACCCCTTTTACATCCCCCTCTATCCCGCCTGAAACATCTAAATCCTGGAATATTTAGCTGAAAATCCTGTCCTTCCCTCAACCAGGTCTCTGTAATGGCAACAACATCATAGTTCCAAGTACTAATCCAAGCTCTAAGTTCATCTGCCTTACCTGTTATACTTCTTGCATTAAAACATATGCACTTCAGGCCACCAGTCCCACTGTTTACTGCAACATCTCCCTGTCTGCTCTTCCTCAGAGCCATAGTGGCCCTATTTCCTAGTTCCCCTTCAATTTTTTCACCTTCGGACCCAACCCCCTACCATACTCGTTTAAACCCTCCCATGTGACACTAGCAAACCTCGCAGCCAGGATATTTATGCTTCTCCAATTTAGATGCAACCCGTCCTTCTTATACAGGTCACACCTGCCCTGGAAGAGCGCCCAGTGGTCCAGATAACTTAAACCCTCCCTCCTACACCAGCTGTTTAGCCACTTGTTTAGCTGCTCTATCTTCCTATTTATAGCCTCATTGGCACGTGGCACAGGGAGTAATCCAGAGATTACAACCCTTGAGGTCCTGTCTTTTAAATTTCTGCCTAGATCCCTGAACTCCTGCTGCAGGACCTCATCCCCCTTCCTGCCTATGTCGTTAGTACCAATATGTATCACGACCTCTGCCTGTTTGCCCTCCCCCTTCAGGATGCTCGCTACCCATTCGGAGACATCCTGGACCCTGGCACCAGGGAGGCAACATACCATCCTGGAGTCTCTTTCACGTCCACAGAAGCGCCTGTCTGTGCCCCTGACTATAGAGTCCCCTATGACTATTGCTCTTCTGCGTTTTGACCCTCCCTGCTGAACATCAAAGCCAGCCGTGGTGACACTGCTCTGACTGCTGCTGTTTTCCCCGGATAGACTATTCCCCCCCGACCGTATCCAAAGGGGTATACCTGTTCGAGAGGGAGACAACCACAGACTCCTGCACTGACTGTCTGCCCCTTTTGGTGGTCACACATCTCTCTGCCTGTACCTTGGTTGTGACCACATCTATATAACTGCCAGCTATGATGCTTTCCGCCACCTGTATGCTCCGAAGTGCATCCAACTGTTGCTCCAACCGAACCATGCGGTCTGTGAGGAGCCCCAGTTGGGTGCAACTTCTGCAGATGAAACCAACCGGGACGCTGGAAGCCTCCCGGACCTTCCACATCTCACAGTCAGAGCACTGCACCCTTCTAATTGACATTGCATTAATTAATTAGTAAATTAAATTTAAAAAAATTTTTTTTTTTAAAAAGCTACTGTTAACTATATGTTTCCTAGCACTAGATTTCTACTATAAATGTAAATGCTAAATACAGTACTCTCTGATCTCTGGCTTAGATACCCCTCTAAATTATGTTTAATTAGCTTAACCATGTTTAATTTTTAAATTTAGTGCAGATTCCCTGTCAGCCAATTAGGTCATAGCTTTCCTGTGATGTCACTTTTCAGTTCCCTCCCCCTCCCCCGCCCCAGTCAGAATATCTAGCACTTACCTGTTCCCAAGTTGCTCTCCGGCTCTCTCTTTCGCTCCCGAAAATGAAGGTCGCTGGAACCTGGGTAAGATTTTATATCACCTATCTGCCCAGGGTGCTCCCTGATTTTCTCTCTGCTTCCCGCAATGCACTCTGGATCTCTCCCTGCAGATTACCAGTTACAAAGCCAAACAGTGGAAACAGAACATAAAGGGAAGCAGCACCTCCTCCCACTCCGCGCTGAATTACCACACTGCCCAAATTACCAAGTTCCAATTCCCACTCTTGCTGTGTCTCACTCACTCAGGATGTGTCTCCTTCACCTGCGCAAAGCTTACTGAGTGCGCTTTGTGCCTGTCTTTTATGCAGAATTCAGCTAAACAAGATGAGTCACACTACTTAAGCTTCAAACAGAAGAATACAATGTACACCCTTGTGCCACTAAACAGGCCTCAGGTGACTGACAGATAACTGCCTCTCAGCAATTAGGGTGGGGGTATAAAGAAGTCTCCCAATGAAGAGACACCTGGATTAATTCAGAATGACCGCACAGAAAGGATACTAAGAACGATCACTTTCCTCAACCCAACAGCGATCAGCCAGTCTCACATCATGCCTCAGTATTAAATCTTTCTTGTTTTAAATGCTCAAAAAGGACCACAGAGACAGACCCAGCCGAAGGAAGGCTCAACCTCAGGAGTCAGAACTCACCCAGTCCTCCCCAGGATACAAAATTTGTCCAGATCATCAAAGGATAAAGGCATGGATTTTTAAATTAAAATGCCCAAAAATTAGGAAAAAAATATAATAATATATGTATTAAAAAAGGATACGGATTTGTTCTAACTGGGGGGCTATCCTCAATCTCAGTGAGACTGAAATAACCCTACCAAACATCGTTCACTCTGCTTCGGCTCCATTCATCCTCCTTATAAACAACATTGGGGTGGAAAAAAAAACAGAACACTCCCCTACGACAGCCACACGGATTATAAGACATAATGACAAACAAGGTGAAAAACTGTGCACAGATTTCAGATAATCGACTCAACATGATTTTTCTGAAACAGGACGATCAATACCACCGCCCCCCCCCCCCCCCCCCCTCACGTTCACATGTGCACTCACTTTCAAAAGAAAAGACAACCTTAAATATTAAATAATCAACAACATAATCAGAAGGGAGTAATGTTCAGGATTGTAGAAGAATTGCAGAGTGAATTGCAGGATCATGGCACCTAACACATTGCACAAGACGATAAAGGATAAACCAGGATTAGCGAGCACTCTTCAGGATCCCTTCCAACGGCCAAAAACACGAGGCACGACCATTTCCATTGTGCCATCTCTCTGACGTCCAGATGGTCAACAGTCTAGGCCCAGGCCAGGACGGGGAGGGGAGACGACTCGACCAGTTCGGCCACCTCCAACCCCTTGCAACCAACAGTCAGTTGGCCCGATCCTGGCCTCAGCGAACATATTTGTTGTGCTCCATCAAATCTGATGCACCCAGCCTCCAAATCATGATTACCGAGCACAAGAACACACCTTGCTCGGCCCCTGCATCTCAAAGCCATCAAGATAGATGACACACCATGCAATAGGATCTCGATGACACGAAGGCGGGCCCTCACTTAGGAAAGCGCTCTTTCGAGGGCAAGATCTCTCTCATGTATCTCCACCACTGTCAAAAACATACCCCACAATTCCTCCAAGTGAACTCTGGCGACCTGCATCGTAGAGTCAATATTTTCATCCAAGGAAACATTATCAATGGCGGCCGACATCCAGATACACACAGCATTGCCATGATGAGAACCCGCTTGGCAGCAACTATGCCACTGCAAGCGGGACCCCACTCTGACCGCCACGTACAAATGAGGATATTTACCGATTGTCTCAGATATCCTTGCAAAATACAAATCAGAAACCTCCAGGGACATAGTACCAGCCATGTATCCCAAGAGAAAGTAAAAATGAAAGGTGCAGCAAGATAAAATAAATGATAAACCAATGAACAGCGCCGGAGTTCTCAAAATGCAACCACTTCCGTGATCACATCATGTGACCCCTCCCCTTGTGACGTCATAGAGGTCTATAGCACAGAAAAGGTCCTTCGCCCATCACACGTGCGGCAGTCACAAACATCCACCTCAGTATTTTAATCCCATTCTCCAGCACTTGGCCCATAGCCTTGTATGTCTTGGCATTGCAAGGGCACATCTGAATACTTCTTAAATATTATGAGTGTTTCTGCCTCCATCACCCTTTCAGGCAGTGTTCCAGACTCCCACCACCCTCTGGTTGAAAATGTTTTGCTCACATCCCCTCTAGACCTCTTGTCCCTCACCTTAAATCTGTGTCCCTGGTCATTGATCCGTCCACCAAGGAGAAACGTTTCTTCCTGTCTACTCTATCTGTGCCCCTCATAATTTTATGCATCTCACTCATGTACCCTCTCAGCCTCCTTTGCTCCACTAAAAACAACCCCAGTCAATCCAATCTCTCTTCATAATGAAAACGCTCCAGCCCAAGCATAATCCTGGTAAATCTCCTCTGCACCCTTTCCAGTGCTGTCACATCTCTCCTACAATGTGGATTCCAGCATGGCACACAATACTCTAGCTGTGGCCTAACCAACATTTTATACAGTTGCAGCATAACCTCCCTGTTCTTAAACTCTATGCCTCGGCTAATAAAGGCAATTTATACCAATGCCTAACTATCCACAATTTATCCACCTGCCCTGCTACATTAAGGAACTGATGTACATGCACACCAAGGTTACTCTGATTCTCGGTGCTTCCCAGGTCCTGATTTTCATCATGTATTCTCTTACCTCGTTTGTCCTGCTTAAGTGCATCATCTCACACTTATCTGGATTTAATTCCATTTGCGACTGATCAGTTCATCTGACCAGCCCGTCTATATTCTCCTGTAATCGAAGGCTATCCTCCTCACTATTAACCACCCCACTAATTTTCATATCATCCATGAATTTACTGATCAACCTTCCTCAAACAAACTCGAAATCATTTATCTAAACTACAAACAGCAAGGATCCCCACACTGATCCCTGCGGGACCCCACTCGACACAGGCTTCCAGTCAGAAAAACATTCCCTCAACCATCACCCTCTGCTTTCTGCCACTCAGCCAATTCTGAATCCAATTTGTCAAATTTCCTTGGATCCAATGGGCTGTTAGCTTTGCTATCAGTCTCCCATATGGGACCTTATCAAAAGCCGTGCTGAAGTCCAAGTAGACTATATCAAATGCATTGCCCTCATCGGCACACCTAGTCACCTCTTTGAAAAATTAAATCAAGCTGTTCAGACAAGACCTCCCCTTAACAAAACCATGCTGACTATTCTTGATTGATCGCTGCCTCTCCAAATGCAGATTAATTCTGACTCTCAGAATTGTTTCCAATAGTTTCCCCACCACTGAGGTTAGACTGCCTGGCCTGTAGTTTCCTGGTTTATCCCTTCCTCCCTTCTTGAATACACACATTTGTTATCTTCCAATCCTTCGGCACCACTCCTGTGGCCAGGGAAAATTATTACAAGCGCCCCTGCTATTTCCTCCCTTACCTCACTTAACAGCCTGAGATACATTTCACCTAGCCCTGGAGATATGTCAATTTTAAGCATGACAGACCACTCCGAATTTCCTCTACATCTATGTTAGTTTCTTCAATTTTGTCACAGTCCTCCTCCCTGATTTCTATACTAACACCGACCCTTTCACTAATGACCACTAGTGATGCCGGATTCTCCTTTCAGGGGACTAAGTCCCCACGCCGGCAGGAAAACCGGCACCAACAACTCCGGCATCAACGGATCCCCAAGGTGAGGAAATCTCACCTGTCTCGGGGGCTAGGTGGACTCTGGAGGGGTTGGCACCGCTCCAGCCGCGGCAAAGGGACTGCGCTGGTTTGCGCATGCGTGGAACCGCCGGTATGTTTTGGTGCATGCCAGCCATGGCGGAGCCCTACAGGGGCCGGCGCAGAAGGAAGGAGTGCCCCCACTGCATAGGCCCGCCCGCAGATCGGTGGGCCCCGATTGTGGGCCAGGCCACCGTGAGGGCCTCCCCTGGGGTTGGATCCACCTGAGCCCCCCCGGGGACCGCCCCAGCCGACTTAGCTGCCAGGTCCCGCCGTGTGGGACCATGCGTAACCCACGCCGGAGTGACTGGCCAAAAACGGACAGTCAGCCAATCGGGGCCCGGAGAATTGCCGGGAGGAGGGGCGCTGCCAACGGCGTGGGGTTGGAGAATCTCGCCCCATATGTTTTAGTTTGTGCCCTCAACTCATCCGCCATAACGGCAAACTCCTTTATGTCTTAGCTGGTCTATAACTTCTGTGCTTTCCTGACTCACTTGCTATCTCTTCTAATTTTGGCTGTGCATTTCCCCTTGCTGAAAAGTCTGTCAGGATTCCACCCCCTGCCAAGTTTGTTTAAACCCCCCCCCCCAACAGCACTAGCAAACATTCCTGCAAAGACGCTGGTCCCATTTCAGTTAAGATTTGTTCCACCTTGTGCAGGTTCCACCATCCCCCAAAACGGTCCCAATGTCCCATAAATCTAAAGATATAGAGAGAGATGGTGCCTCCTGCACCATCTCTCCAGCCATGCATTTGTCTGGACTAACCTCCTATTTCTGTAGTCACTGGAAGTAGTCCAGAGATTACTGCCTTCTGGATCCTGTTTTTTAATCCTAGCTCCCTAAATTCTGCTTTAGGGACATCATCTTTTTTCTACCTATATCATTCGAACCAATATTTACCACAATATCTGCCTGTTTTCCCTCTCCCTTCTAAATACCATGCAACCGTTCATTGGCATCCCTGACCCTGGCACCAGAGAGGCAATATGCCATACTTATCCATAAAACCCATACAGTGCAGAAGAAGGCAATTTGTCCCATTTGGTCTGTATCGATCCTCCAAAAAGGCATCCTACCCAGGCTCACTCCCCTGCCCTATCCCTGTAACCCCTACCTAACTTATTCAATCTTTGGACCACGAGAGGAATCGGAGAATCTGGAGGAAACCCACATGGACACGGAGGGAATTTACAAACTCCACACAGACAGGAAATGAATTCTCTTCTACGGCCGTGGAAACCTCTGTCTCTTCCCCTTCCTATCGAATCCTCTACCACTCTAGCCCTGACGTTCTTCCTCCTCCCCTCTTGTAGACCCACCCATGGTGCCCTGAAGATGGCTGCAACTGCTTTCCCCTGCAGAGTCATCTCCCCCAACAGCATCCAAAATAGTATCTGTTAGAAGGGGGGATGACCACATGGGACTGCTGCACTACCTGCTCTCCTCTACTCGATCTGGCGATCACCTGTGCCCTTTCTGCCTATTCAATCTTCACCTGTGGGTAAGAGAAACTTTCAGCTTGAAATACAGGGTAACTTTTCAGTGAGATGCTTCCTTGCACTGACTTGGAAAGCGTGGATTTTTCATTTTCAGACTACCTGCCAAGGACAAGATAGGGAATCAAACTAAGTAAATAAAATGAGTTCATTACAAATTTAAATTAGTACAGGCTGTTTTAAAGTGATAATTGAATGGCCTAAGCATTTGTAACCCCGTATGATTCTTGAAAGGAGCCCATGATTTTGAATTGTTAATCAAGACATTAATGTGTTTTAAATTCACAGGCTAAATGTGATTACATCATTTACTTTAGCTAAGTGTGTCCGAACATGATAATCACATTTTTCAGTTGTTTGACAATTTTGTTTAATTGGAAAATGAAGAGTTGAAAGGCCATGAGCAGTAAATCTCGTGGCAGCAATAGTTAGCTACTGCTCCGAGACAAAACGCAGGTGCAAAATCCCATTTGACAGGAATTCAGAAGCAAGGTGAAACCTACATCAAATCTGGAGTTTAAATTGAGGGAGTTAATGGAAAGAACCTTTAGAAAGTAACCTTTCCTATTTCTGGCCCGCCATGGAAAACACTTAATTAGTTTGCATATTAACTATCGATTCATCCACTTTATCTGTCCCCTATTTCTCATCAAAGTAGACAACAAATAACATCCAGTTCTTCTTCTCTGCAGCAATTATTCTGCTCCTTATATAGTTATTCATTCAGTATGCAGAGAAAAATGGCTGTCTCAGTCCTATCAAAGGAAATATGGGTAGAATTTTAACTGCCAAGCAAATTTAGGTGTGCATGGGCAGTTTTATCCCCTAAAATGGACGTGTCAGGATCCCGACATTATCTTGCCCACTCTGGGGTTTCATCCAGGAGTGCTTGTGTGTGTCTGGGGAACCTATTTGGAGCTGTTGGGTAGGTGATGGTCATGTGTAAGCTTGTCATTAATTGGTGTTTTACTGAAATATTTTGGCTTTAACAGTAAGCACCCTACTTCCCCATCCTGCCACAAACACGCTAGAGTCAACCAGGTGGGTATGTAGTGGGAACTGCCCCTTAGTGAAAATGACAGGCTGGGATGGCTTTCAAAAATGAAACTGAGAGCTCCAGCTATATTCAGGTTGATGCTCACAGCACTCCTGAGGGTGAGCTCACACTGTTTGACTGGAGATTGTCAACTTCATTCAAGTCAGATCATCTGCTTTGAACTTCATTCACCTTGAGCTGAACTTTCCTGCTGTCAGCACTACCTTGCCTCTGATGAGGAACAAGAGGACCAGCAAAAAGGTGGGGGAGGGGCAGTGGTGCTGTTGCTGGGCTAGTAATCCAGAGACTGAGTCATTCTCTGGGGACCCGGGTTCGAATTCCGCCATGGCAGGTCATGAAATTTGAATTCAATTTAAAAATCTGGAATTAAAAGTCTAAAGATGACCATGAAACCATTGTCGATTGTCGTAAAACCCCATCTGGTTCAATAATGCCCTTTAGGGGAAGGAAATCTGTTGCCCTTACCTGGCCTACATGTCACTCCAGATCCACAGCGATGTGGTTGACCTTTAAATGCCCTCATGGATGGGCAATAAATGTTGGGCCAGCCAGCGACGCCCTCATCCCATGAACATTTGTTTTAAAAGGCAGAGGATGAGCTTTCTATACATGTCAGCACCAGTGAGGCAGGAGACTCAGGATTTCACTGCAGGTCAGTGCTGATATCTGCAGCTTCCTAGACCAAGATTTCCATGTGGATACGCCAGATGGCCAACCACAATCCTTGCCTCTCCAAGAGGTTGGGCAATCTGTCCTCCTGCAAGCAGAGAAAGAATGGAAACATTTATATTTACATGGGATCAGACATGACCGGATCTGTCTCAATGTGCTTTCCTTCTGAAGTTTAGTCTCTGTTGTTGTGTAGGGAAGCAAATAGTTATGAGTGTTTGCATTGTTTTGTGTGATAAGGGAGGAAGGACAAGATACATGATGGGTGACTGGGGCATGGGAGTGAGAGGCCAATTGGCTGAGGGTGAGTATTGGCTGTTCAGGTAGAGTTATGAGAATGTGCCAGGAGAGCGAGGACTGAGTGGAGCTGCTGTGTGTGGGTCCAAGTAATGCGGTGCAGAGGAATGCTGGGAAATGTAGAATGTGGGGGCACCTCAAAATGGCATCCCAATCACCCTTTTGAGTCCCTGAATCATCCTGCTGTACTAACTCCTGTTTGGACAGACCAGAGTCCTGCTGCCTTTTGCTACGGTATCTGAGCGAGATCAATTAACTCCAGCTTCTCAGATCCTGTAGCAGGTTTCCAGGTCAGAGTGAGAGACCTGGGGAGCAGTTTTCCCAGGTGTTCTCTCCACTCCTGTCGTTGGAGTGTCAGGAATCCATGTCCATCTTGGAAATCTGAACTCCAGTCTTTAATCCTTCCATTGACAGATTTGGCATGCCATCCTACCAAATTCTCAGATTTGTAAACACAGAAGGAAACCCGGAGACAGAATACTAGTGCTATGGCTCAGTTGAAGAGCTACAGCAAGCCTGCTCAATGACTTGCTGACCCGCTCTTGATCCCATCATTTTGGCTGAGATTTTCAGTTCAAATTTCCACTCTGATCAGTTAACTAGTGTCATGGGAGTGTCCCTTGAAGAAATGGTTTTGTCTGATCACATGGCTTCAGTGATGTCATTGTGTGGGTGGAGCTGGACTGTGGCTCTGTGAGTTTTTACTTTCGCTTTGAGTTTGGAGCTGGTTTTTGAACTGCACAGGTTGAAAGAAGTGTCTCTCTATCGTCATTTCAAAATCTGTTTCCAGACTACTTGATAACTTAAAACAGATAATTGCTCTCGGGTGAATTCAAACCTGCTGTGTTTGGAAAGGGGAGCAAGAGTATCAATAACAAGTCTTATACCAGTAAGAGTGCCATGTGCTGGGCCACACCTTTGAAAAGGGGTTACTGGTTTTATGTGGATTTTGTTACTGAATTGGAACAGTTAAAGGGGGAATTTATTTCGGGTAATACATAGATTACTGTAGCTGTGTCGGGTCTTTATATTTGTAATTTATAAAATTCTTACTGTGTGTTTATAAAAATGTTAACTAAATTTGTAGAATAAAGCTTGATTTTTTATTTAAAATGGCTAGGAATTCAGTTGAATACACCTGAAAGGCAGGCTCTTGTGCTCATTGTAACCAAAATCAATAAACAGTTATAGGTCAGGTGAACAACATAATATACTTTGGAGTTTTCTAAACCCTGGCCCATAACACTAGAATAGTTGTGAAGTATGCTCATCAGAAAGAAAAGTCCTTGAAGTGATCATCGACAGATACACAAAGATGTCAAGCCAGTACTTGTTTATAGATAAAGGTAAAAAAAAATTACTCAGCTGAATTACCAGGAAGACAGAGTGCAAATTTAAAGAGGGTTGTATCAATGAATAAGCAGCACATCCCCCACTCTACTTTTACCATTCAGCCCAGGGACCAAGTCTGGCTCAGCGAGGAGTGTTTGAGAGCATGCCAGGACAGCTCCAGGCGCCAACCTTGTGAAGCTACATCTCAACATGACAAAAATGCTGAACAGTGGAAGCAGCATGATGTAGATGGATCCCACGACAAATGAATCAGTTCAAAGCTCTGCAATTCTGCTACATCCAATCATGGCTGGTGGTTGACAATTGAGCAATAGGAAGACAAGGCTCCATGAAAAATCCCAACCTGAATGATTAGGAAGCCTTGCATGTTAGTTTGCAACCATCTTCAGTCAGAAGGGCAGGGTTTATACCCATTCATACAGACACGAGTCGTTAGTCAATTCAATTCATTCAATGCAATCAAGAAATGACTGAGGGCACTGGATACAGCAATAGTTATCGGTCCTGACAGCATCCTGGCAGCAGCACTGAAGACGTTGCTCCAGGATGCGCACGGCCCCATGCCAAGCTGTTCCAGTACAGCTATAATACCGGCAATAACCAGACAATGAAAAATTGCTCAGCTGTATCCTGTCCACAAAAAAAAGGTGAAATACAATCTGGACAATTGTTAAAAATTCCACTGGTGCTAAATGTGAGGAGCTCCCAAAACTCAGAAGGGTAACTTGGAACATCAGTTCTTAGTGGTATATATTTTCAATTTTGTATACTATGGGAAAAGATAGGCGAACCAAGGAGGAATAGCCTAGTCACTGCGTGATTAATTAATCGATAATATTCATTAACTTAAAAGACAAAATGCACAAGAAGGACAAAATACACTACAACACTTAATTATACTGATGACTATACAACGCACAGTATTACATGAAGTTACCCCTTGGTTCCCAACTACTTATCTTTCCTGAACTCTGAGACACGCCTGTGTTATCAAACAACATCCAATATTATTTAATTCTATGAGCTAAATCCAGCAGATTATTACCATGCACAGGTTAGTTGGCTGTATTTGGGACAACGTGAAATCATCTTGATTTGAGTTTTGGATCTTAACCGACATCCCATTTAGCAATAACTTGTTTTCGGCAGACTGTTTATGCAGCTGGCTGTGGCTGTGGTGGCAGCTGCTGGTGTGTATTTTGCTCCAGTTATTTTGTTACAGATATTTAATTCTTTCCCTTTGATGTTACCCATCGAGTGGATCCAGCTTTTAGCATATACATGTAAATTTCCTTATCTCTCTCCTTTGAACTTACTCTTCTTTACCCTGTTGTTTTTGCC
The DNA here is from genome assembly GCF_047496885.1 of Scyliorhinus torazame. Classification (NCBI taxonomy): domain Eukaryota; kingdom Metazoa; phylum Chordata; class Chondrichthyes; order Carcharhiniformes; family Scyliorhinidae; genus Scyliorhinus; species Scyliorhinus torazame. The sequence goes on along the minus strand of NC_092710.1, from coordinate 127,578,438 downwards.
AAGTCACAGAGGTAAACACTTGCTTTACTCACTCTAATGCTAATTTGCATATCAAAATCCCTACAGGCATCTGTCCTTATATTCCCCTTTTTATTTTATATTATGTTTCATATTAAGGCAGCACGGTGGCACAGTGGCACCGCGCCAGGGACCTAGTGTTCAATTCCACCCTTGGATGACTGTGTGGATTTTGCACTTTCTCCCCGTGTCTGCGTGGGTTTCCTCCAGATGCTCCGGTTTCCTCCCACAGTCCAAGGATGTGCATGTTAGGTCGATTGGTCAAGCTAAATTGCCCCTTAGTGTCCAAAAGGTTTGTAGGTTAGATTAATGGTTTAATTGGATAGGGCGTGGAAGTGAGCTTCAGTGAAGTACTCTTTCAGTGGGTCGGTGCAGACTTGATGGGCCGAATGGCCTCCTGCTGCACTGCAGGAATTTTATCATTCTATGATTGTCCCAATTTCATGTTTTAATTCTCAATAGAATTATCACTCTACCAGTCGATCTCAATCAAAGAAATGGAAGGTATAATTGAAAATGTTATCTAGTGGCACTTACTCACCCAGGTTCAGTTTAGGCTCCATAAGGACGAGTTCCTGACCTCATTACAGCCATGGACAAATAGCTAAATTTGGGAGGTGAGATGAGAAGAATTGCCCTTGGCATCATGGTAGCTTTTTACTGAGTGCCGTCTCAAGGAGAAGCCAATAGGAATCAGAGGGAACACTCTCACTGCCTGAAATCATGTCTAGCACAAAATAATATGTTTGTGCTGGTTGAAGGTAAATGATCACATTCCCAGGGCATTGCTGCAAGTGTTCCTCAGGGCAGTGACCTGGGCCCAGCCATCTTCAACTCCTTCATCAGTGATGATCCCTCCATTATAAGGTCGGAGGTGAGGATGTTCACTCCTGATTGCACAATTTTCAATCCCATTCATAGCTCCACAGAAAACCAAGTAGTCAGTGCTTGCATGCAGCAAAGCTGAACAACATTTGGCCTGATAACTTACAAATGACATTCGCACTACACAGGTACCAAGCAAAGACCAATCTTCAACAAGAGAAAATCGAACCATCCCCCCTTGACATTCAGTGGCATTACCATTGCTGAATCTGCCTACCGTCAATAACCTGGGGTTACCGTTGACCAGAAACTGCACTGGAGCAGTTATATGAATGGCTGCTCTCAAGAGCAGAGAATGTGAATTCTGTGGCAAGTAATTCACATACTAAGTTCCGAAAGGTCCATGACTCAAAACATGAACTCTGTTTCTCTCCTAATAGATGCTGGCAGACCTGCTGAGTATTTCCAGCTTCCTCTGTTCTTGTTTCTCAACTCACATTCTGACATGCCAAAGCCTGCACACCATCTACAAGGTACAAACAAGGAATCCAATATAATACATTACACAAGAGTCAGGAGCTCAACACCATCCAGGAAATAAAACAGGCAGCTTCATGGTTCCCTCTTCATCACCTTAGGCATTCATTCCCACCCTCACCAGTGCACAGTGGCAGCAGTTTGCACTATCTATAAGAAGATGCATTGTAGCAACTCGCCAATGCTCCTTCGGCAACACCTTAAAATCCCAAAAGCTCGACAGCCTAAGAGTCAGGGCAGCAGGCACATGGGCAGTTAGTGATGGGCAATAAATGCTGGCCTCTCCAGCAACGTCCACATCCTATAAATGAAATTTAAAAAAAAATTCTTCTCTCGGGTTTTCTTCCAAGTACACAATGTCCGAACTTGGAATTACATCGCTGTTCCTTCACTCTTGCTGGGTCAAGATCGTGAAACTGCCTGCCTAGCAGCACTGTGAATGTGTCTGCACCGCACAAACTGCAGTGGTTCAAACAACTGATTCCCCTTTTCCCTCCTGAGGGAAGTTAGGGGTTAGCTTTGCCATTGATGCCCACATCCCACAAACACATAATTCAAAAAGGTGACCTTGCAGAGTTCTGCCACACGATTATGGGGGTGAAGACAAATTTAATTAGAGTTTTCAAACAGATGAGGGAATTGAGAAAGTCAAACAAGGCAAGTTGTTCAGTATGGTCAGTGAGTCGACTACCAGAGTACAAAGTGAGTAATCTTAGGAGTAAGAGAGTAAATCAAGGAGGACTGATATTCACAGTCAGTGACAAAGTTTATTTCATGGGTGAGGCTGCTGTACAAGAACACCGTGTCTAGCATTAGCATTATGTGATATACTCAGGATACTTCCTACTGAATGGGGATACAAGACAGGCGTGCCCATTGTCACCGCTCCTTTTCACTCTGGCACTAGAACATCCAGTGACAGCACTGAGGGCTTCTAGGGGATCGGGGGAGATTAATTGAGGGGATTCGGAACATACTCATTTTATGCTGATGACCTGCTCCTGTATGTCACAGATCCCGTCTCCTCTATAGACGAGATTATAAAATTCCTGAGGAGCTTTGGCTCATTTTCGAGCTATAAATTAAACCTGGGAAAAATGAGTACTTTCCAGTTAATCTCCCAAGGAAGGGAGCCAATCTGGGAGTTTACCCTTCCGCCAGGCCAGAGGTAGCTTCTAGTCTCAGGGTATCCAAGTGGCATATGGTTGGCATCGGCTTCAGAAGTTATACTTTGCACGTTTGTTGGGTGAGATTTGATTTGAAGAGACAGGGTTGCCTTCCATTATCTCTTGCGGGCAGAGTTCAAACAATCAAGATGAATATTCTCCTATTCTTGTTTTGGTGCTTTTCAATTTTTCTCACTAATTCCTTCTTTGCTGGGGTGAAGTTAGTAAATGTCTTTATATGGGCGGATAGGGTGCTGAGAATACGTTGGGCGTGCTACCAGAGGGACCGACATATGGGGGGCCTAGCACTGTCTGGTTTTCTCATGTATTACTGGGCAACCAACGTAGCGAAGGTGTTGTGGTGGTACAGAGAGTCGGATACCATAAGGGGAGGATGGAGACAAGTTTGTGTAAAGGGTTGTTGCCTCTGCGACCAAGTAACAGCGCCTCTCCCACTCTCCAATGAAATATGCCTCAAACCCAGTGGTGATCTCCGCTTTGAGGATATGGCGGCATCTCAGACAACTTACAAGCTGAATGCCATGTCATCATTGGCTCCTATAAGTGGTCACCATTTGTTTGCACCATTGGGTTTGGATTCAACATTTAAGGCATGAGGAGGGAAGGGGTTGGAGTGTCCCTGGACAGTTCGCCAATTGGGAGGAGTTCTCAGCAAAATTCCATCTATCAGGGACACCTATTCCGATATTTCCAATTGCGTGACTTCTTTCGGGGGGCTTGCCATGTGTTCCCCTTGGTGCTACAGCATTTCCTGTTGGAGAAAATCTTAAGGTTGGTGAGGACTGGGGGAGGGTGATGCGGTGGTGAGGTGGTAGGAGATCTCAAATATCTCTGAGCGGACCACCTCATTGGAATCTACGCTGCTAGATCGGTGTAGGTGAAATGGGAGGAGTAGTTGGGACCCATCCCAGATGAGGATGTGGCGATTGAGGCCCTTTTTAGGGTAAATTCTACCTCATCATGCGTGGGGCTCAGCCTGATCCAACTCGAGGTAGTCCATTAAGATCATCTAACCAAAAATACAATGAGCAGGAGTGGAGGACAGGTGTGAATGGTGTTCTAGTGGGCCCGTCACCCATACCCACATGTTCTGGTCTATCCAAAGATGGTGAGCTTTTGGGTCTCCTTCTTTAGCACCATGTCAGCGGTTCTTAATATCGATCTGGAGACTTGTCCGTTGGTAGCCATCATGGGGATATCGGACTTGCTGGGCTGTGGACTGTGGTGAAGGTGGATGCGCTTGCCTTTGCCTCGCTGATAGCCAAAGATGGGTTCTGCTGAGATGGAGAGCGTCAGCTCCGCCTAACGCCTCGGACTGTTTGGGTGACTTTCTGAACTTTTATACCTGGAAAACGTCAAGTCCACCGTTGGGGGATCGGTGGTGGGATTCTACCTCAGGTGGCAGCAATTTATCTCTCACTTCAAAGAGTTAATTAACATCAGCTGTGAGGGGGAGGTCGGGTTTATTTGTGAGATTAGGGGGTATACCTCTCAAACCATCTCACTGGCTCAAAACCTATCACCGACTTCAAACCTATCACCATTCTCTCTTTCTTCAGTTCTGATGAAAAGTCATTTTGTCCTGAAATGTTGGCTCAAATTCTCTGGCTGCTGGGATTCCCTTTTCCTGCTGGCAGCACCCCCACCCCCCACCTGCCCGCCGCCGGCGTGGGGTGGCTTCAATGGGGAATCCCATTGACAAGTGGCGGAAAGAGAGAATTCTGCCGGCAGCAAACAACATGCTGCTGAGAGACACAAGGATCCCCCCTCGCCCCCCAGGTGCTTCCCAAACTGCTGAACATTTCCAGCATATTTTGTTTTTATTACAGATCGCCAGCATCCACTGTCTTTTGATTTTGTAATGGCTTTGGAACCTTTGCTGTCATTGTTTTCTCATTGGTGTTCTATTGTAGCCTCTGGTTACTGTTCACCATTAATTCTATTTTTCAGTTCTATATTTGGGTAATAAGGTTTAGAGGGGAATAAATCATTTGGATTAAATGGCATTCAAATCATACTTTTGCACTTCAGATTGGATTAAGTTGTAGAAAATGCAGTTACACAATAAAGACACACAAGTGCTGCCCTAATAGAAATGAATTACTGCTGGAGTTTTTCTGCTATACTTTGCTGCATTTGCATCTATTTCCAATCATCTTTGACATGATTTATTACTCTTATTTGACAACTATCTTATCCATAATTCAGAAGACGAGAGGAAACGGATTTCTTCATTAAAAGTACTAACTTATCTGACCTCTGTGTATTCAGTGGAACAGTTTTGTTTTTAATTTGTTCCTTCGCTGGAGGGGATATTGTCAAACATGCTCACTGTAAAATTACATGATACTTTTACAATCCCACACTTTGATGAGCCTGTGTTGGTTGGGCTTGTTGTTGATCCGTATGTCACTTAGGCTTCGGAAGCACTTTGGAAAACCCTGGCTGGAATTTTCCAGCTGTTTATGCCTGCGGGATTTTGTTCTCCCACCGACGGCGCACGCCTGCCGCGGAGCTCACAACAGCAAGGGGAGCATTCAACTGGAAACTCCATTGACAATGGAGGGACCAGAAGATCCCGCCGCTGGCCAATGGTGGGCCGCCTCTGCTGCTGTGGAGTGGAAAGTCCCGCCCCCTGAGCTTGTGAAAGTGGCTATGTAAATTAAAGTCTTTCTTTCTATTATTGCCCGGTATGTGGCCAGAAAAATATTGAGGCTCTCCAGCCTAACTGGCTATAATAGTAATAATAATAATAATAATAATAATCGCTTTTGTCACAAGTAGGCTTCCATGAAGTTACTGTGAAAAGCCCCTAGTCGCCACATTCCGGCCCCACGTCCGGGAGGCCGGTACGGGAATTGAACCCACACTGCTGGCCTTGTTCTGCATTACAAGCCAGCTGTATTAGCCCACTGTGTCGTATGTAAGCTATTTTCAACTTGTTCAATTATGCTGCAAGCTGATCCAGCAGCAGAATATTAAGCCCAAGGAAAGAATTATATGAAGCTTTATTCCGGCCTAGTTAACATTGTTACTATTCCTCTGTCCCCATCTTAGATTGATCTTTCCTTATGATCCACTTAACTCCCCACTGCCGGCCTCGTTCTAATTCCTTGCTTTCCCTCTCACCCAACTTTGCCTGTCACTGCCCCACTGCATCAATCCCAGGTCACTCTTTTAAAACAAACCTTCCTAAACCATCTGAACCCAACTATCAGATCACTGGTATATTTAGTGTCTGACTGTAGTCCTTTGCATAGGCGTGACTGTTAATTTAATTCATTATTCACCTTCAGTTCGAATCACTTGCAAAGTTTTAACCTGACGAGATGGATGGGTTTCCATGTGAGGGGTAGGTTAAAACACCAGAAACTGCTGGTGTATCAGGAAGCGGGCAGCAACCCGTTGACTTCTACCTTTCACACGTGGCAATCAAGATGCCCTTGGATCATCCTGGGGTATTCTTCAAGCAGAATTAATTTGCCTGGGTTAAAAAGGCACTGGCAGACGTACTGCTGAAACCTTCAGATTCCCGAAGAACTGCCAGTCTCCCGCATTGCAGGCCGGACTGAAAGTTAAAATTTGACCCATGGAAGCTTAGAGCAGAGAAGAGGGCTTTTTGGCTCTATGTGCCAATGTCAGTGTTTGGAAGAGCTATGCAATTAGTGTCACCCCTCCAACCTTGTATGTCCTTTTCAAGTATAAAGCTCATGGCTTTTTGCAAGTTACCATAAAATTTGCTGCCTGCACATTCACCACCCATGCATTGTAAAGTAAACAAAGTTCTGCTTCATCTCATATTTTCTTGGCTGATTTATTTAGGTTGGCGTTCTGTGGTTACTGAGCCGTCCCATCAGTGGAAAAATCAAAAGAAAGCAGCTGAGGCCAAAATATGTATGTTTTCAAGAAGCAGTTAGATATAGCACTTGGGCAATGGGGATCAAAGATTCTGGGGGGAACACGATCAGCCATGATCATAATGAATGGCGGAGCAGGCCTCGTTGGGGCTGGAACCAATCTTCCTACAATCCGATAGGTGTACCCAACTCGAACGTCCTTCGAGTTTAACGGCAGTCGGTATCGTCAGCAATACTTGAAAAGGGCCGCTCCAGCGTTGCCCTAACTTCTCTCTGTCCCAATTCTTTATCAGCACGTAGTCTCCTGATTTGACTACTGGATATCGAGGGATCTTTGTTCCGGCTGTTGCTGGGAGATGGGCCTGTTTTACCTGCGAGTGGAGAAAGTTCAAAGAAAATGTTAATTGCTTCAAATAACTCAGCATTTTATCTCCCATAACGTGGAGGTCTATTCCCTCTAGGGGTTCTTCATGGGCGTCCCCGGGAGTCCTCATTGGCCGACCGTAGACTATCTCTGCAGCTGACAGTCCGGACCGCGAATGTGGAGTAACCCTCATGTGAAACAGTGCCAAAGGCAATATCTTTAGCCAATTTAATCCAGTTTCTTCAGTCAATTTAGATAATTTTTCTTTTAAGGTCCCATTTGCTCTTTCTACAATCCCTGCTGCCTGTGGATGATACGCGCAGTGCAGTTGTTGTTTAATTTTGAGTGCTTCGCATAATTCAGAATTGTCTGAGCTCATCGTTCTGGGAATCCCAAATCGGGGAATAATTTCTGTCAATAGTAATTTTACCACCGTATGTGCAGTACAGTTGGTGGTGGGGAAGGCTTCAATCCATTTACTAAATACATCAATGATCACTAAACAATATTTATAGCATTGTACTTTAGGTAATTCAATAAAATCAAGCTGTATGCAGGCAAAAGGACCATCTGGCAAGAGGGTTGTTCCGGGAGGGCATTTAATGCCTTTACCCTTATTATTTTTCATGCAAATAAGACATCGATCCAGCCGCATTTGTGCTGCTGTATTCAGATCTGGGTGCCACCAAGTTTTCAAAAGTAGCTGTACCATTCCCTCCTTGCCAAGATGGGTACAAGAATGCAAATAATCAATAAGTATCGGCAATAACGAATCTGGAACACAAACTTGACCTACTGGGGTAAGCCAGAGGTTTTGTGTCAACGAGTGCGAACACCCCATTGACTTCCATTGTGTGCGCTCAGAATCAGAGGCGTCCCTCTGTAACCTTTGAATTTCAGCTAACTCTGGCATGCCCTTTGTTGCTAGAATAGGTAGCTGATTTAAAGCCTGTGTACCCCCTGCGGGAACAATCATAGAGGCTGATGCAGACGCTGCCTTAGCGGCTGAATCCGCACGGGCGTTTCCTAATTGCACAGGAGTGTCCCCGGAAGTGTGCGCAGCACATTTAATGATAGCCAATTGACGAGGACGTTGAATAGCAACGAGGAGATTTTTAACCCAAAGAGCATTTAGAATGGGAGAGCCTGCAGAGGTAAGGAATCCACGTTGCTGCCAGAGGCGGCCAAAATCGTGGGTGACACCAAAAGCGTACCTAGAGTCTGTGTACACATTCGCACTTTGGTCTTTGGCCAGAACACAAGCTCTAGTAAGGGCGAATAGCTCGGCTTTCTGCGCCGAGACTGGAATCTGGAAAGCAGCTGCTTCCAGAATGTCAGTGTCTGTAACAATGGCATACCCTGATTGCGGGACACCCATTTGGGAAATAGAAGAACTGCCATCAACATAAAAAGTGAGATCAGGATTATCAAGAGGGTGGTCAGTTAAATCGGGACGAGGTGCGGTAAGGAAGTGATTCCTAAGCAAACAATCATGTGGTGGATCAACAAGTACGTCAGGGGGATGTTCGAGAAATGCTGCGGGATTTAAAGTGGAACAGTAATGGAAAGACAGATATGGGTTCTGTAATAGTGAGACCTCATATGGGCTCAAGCGGGCCTGTGTCAGGTTCTGGGTCTGCTGAGATGTAAGGAGAGCCACAACAGAGTGTGAGGTATACACATGCACGGGCTGATGAAGGGTTAAATTAGAGGCTGCCTGAGCTAACACATGTACAGCAGTGAGAATTTGAGTGCAGGGGGGCAAACCACAAGCTACCGGATCCAATTTAGTAGAATAATAGGCAACCGGACGGCGTTGGTCACCATGTTCCTGTGTCAAGACACCCGTGGCACATAGGTCAAGGACATTAACATACAACTGGAAGGGCCTGTCATAAAGAGGTCGTCCTAGAGCCGGGGCGGAAGCCAGCGCGTTCTTGAGAGTGACAAAAGATTGCTGTGCTAAATCGGGTAGTTCAAACGTAAGGGGTGAATTCTGGGAGGAATAAGGAGTAAGCTCCTTGGTATGAGCAGTAACATTCGGAATCCATTGTCTGCAAAAGTTCACTAAACCTAAAAAGGCTCTCATCTGCTTTGGCGAGGTAGGAAGTGCGGTTTGCAAAATGGGAGTAATACGATCCTGCGTAAGGGAACGTTCAGTAGCGCTTATCAGAACGCCCAGAAATTTAATCTGCCTCTGTCCTTTGTGTACTTTATTAGGCGGTATTACATATCCCCAGGAATGGAGATGGGTGAGCAGATAAATGGAGTCGCGTTCGTTAGAAGCAAAGTCAGGGCTAGTAAGGAGCAAGTCATCGACATACTGTATAATAGTAGATCCCCCGGGGGTGTCAAAGTAGCTAATTGGGAGTGCAGTGCCTGTGAGAAGAGTGTCGGTGAATGAATGAAACCCTGCAGTAGCCTAGTCCAAGTGTACTGGTGCCCTTTGAATGTGAAGGCAAACAAATACTGGAATTCAGCGGCAAGGGGTATCGCAAAAAAGGCGTGTTGTAAGTCCACAAGGGTAAAGACAGCTGCCTCAGGCGGGATATTACTGAGGATTGTAGCCGGGTTAGTGACCAAGGGATGCAAGGGTTCAACGATCTGATTGATACGGCGGAGGTCCTGGACCAAACGCCATTCAGACGGCTGCCCAACCTTAGGAACGGGAAGAATAGGGGTGTTACAGGGCGATTGGCACGGAACCAAAATTCCCTGTTGAAGGAAGGACTGTATCATGCTGGAGATTCCTTCCTCAGCGTCAGGGCGAATAGGGTACTGAGAAATGGAGGGCAGGGGCACACCGGACTTAACCTTAATGAGAACTGGAGGCACATTAGTAAGACCAACTTCGTGTTTCGACGCAGCCCATAAGTCTGCAGGAATCTCTGGGGATGGGGAACGGTTGGTCTGATGGTGGTTCAATGTACCATCAACACAAAAGGGCTGCGAAAAATACTGTAACGTGCCTTCAGGGAAGGTCTGTCGTCCAGTATAAAAAGGATCACATTTTCCTTGGAGGGTAGCAACCAGAAAGCCCAGTGACCTGGCACTATAGCCTGCATTGTCAGTGAGGGTAACGTGAGGTGCCACTAGCCCAGACTGTTTCCAGAATACGAGGGGCACTTCAACAAGAAATGCAGAGCCCTCTTTTCCCTCAGCATGAGCGATGAAAGTAACCGCCACCGTGGACCCGAGGGAGTCCTGGTAGATGGTCTCCAAATCGGGTGAGCACCCCGTGTGGTCATAGCAAAGGGTCACGTGTGGATGAGGAACATGCAAGGGAGGTGAAAAATTGGAGGGATCAAAATCAACAGACCACCATTGAGGAGTGAAAAAAAGGGGTACATTTCGAGGCTGGACTTGTGGAGCTGTGGAGATCGTGACGCCATCGTCAAGGCAAACAATCTCAACTTGTAAGGGACATAACAGATCACGGCCAGCAAGATTAACACCGAGGGTACGCGTGACAGTGAAGGGAATACAACATTGACGGTCATTAAATTGAACCAAAGGGTTTCGTGAGTTGGTATGTAGCCCCCTCACCCATAAAACCAGAAAGTTCCACATAATCGTCTGAGAGAGGAAAATAATATTGTTCAACTAACGTCAAATTCAACGTAGAAGCAGTTGCCCCTGTGTCAATGAGGAAGGGGACGGGAATACCCTCAATGTGAATTGTAGCTGTGGGTTCCTCAGAGTGGTCGCCAGAGAGAACCGGGAAATTGGAGCGGGCCAGTCAATAGGGTTGGGAGTCAGTGAAGGGAGCATACCGCCGTGGAGGGGGTGCCCTGTCTCTGCGTGGAGCAGGGCAATCCCTAGCGTAGTGACCCGTCCGTCTGCAATTAAAGCAAGTGACACTGTCTCGGGTTGGAGGACAAGGCCGGGGAGGGCCATGGTGACGTTCATAGAGTGGGGGTTCCTGTGAGGGGGTCGCTGGACAAACTCCGACTTTATTTTGGGTGTAGGAGGGTCCCTTCCAAAAGCTTTGCGGTCACGGCCATTGCTCCAGTAATAAGAGATAGCACGTCGCATGTGGGATTTGGAGCTATCAGACCAATCCATATTATTAGTTTTAATACTGGTCGCTATGCGGTCAGACACGACCTGCATAAGCAGCGCATTGAACTGGGGAGATTTCAAGCCCGCATTAAAAGTCTCATCACCGGAATAAAGAGTGTAAATTCCACAAAAGCGGTCATAAAATTCAGGACCCTCCTCCTTAGGAGTGGGTGTACAATCAAGAATTTTGGAGATATCTACAGGTTTACGGAGAGCACGCTTATGTGCTGGGAAGATTAAAGCGAGTTGAGCCTCATCTGATGGATTGTTGGTTTTAAACGCATCCCATGTGGTCCCATGATCCCCTAATTCTCGTTTCCATTTCTCACCTAAATCTGGGGGAAGGGATAAAAAATAAGGGAATACTGATCCCTAGGGGTAGCACCATACACAGTCGCAGTTCTCCTCAGATATTCAGTAAAGTCCTCTGAGTCCTTTTTATGTGACGGACAGTGAGCCATGATCAAACAGAGCTCCTGAGGTTTAAAAGCCTGCCATGTCTCAATAAATTGGTCGTCGTCATCAGTCGCTCGAGGGTTAACGAGACGTCGGATTGGAAAATTTGCAGGGGGAGGCAGTGGTGGAAAAGGCTCCTCTACCGGTGCTGTGCGGATAGTTAATTCTTGGAAAGCCTGACGAACAGAGGTAACAGGCTGATCGAGGAAGGGGGTTGGTGCTTTTGAGCGAGTGCGTGTTGCAATGGGAGTATTAGCAGTAGAGAGATTATCGGCAGCAAGGTTGTTACAAGGGGGAGGGTGAGAACGGGGCTGCCGCACCGTGGAGGTGGGAAGGGGTGGATATAGGGGCATCGTGGGATTTAATTCCTCCTCCTCCTCCTCTGTATCAACCGAATAGGGAAACAACGGCATGCCAGAGGTAGTGGGAGGATCCTCCTGATTTTTAATCTGATGGGCTATTCCGACCTGCTTACCACCCGATGCAGTATTATCCCCCCCTTGATTCTTAGGATCTTTCCTGTCCCATAGTTCACATTCGAATTTCAACGTTTCCCAGTCTTTGGTTTCTCCGTCTTTATAATCAGCAATCCCCCTCCGACGTGCATTGTCCTTCCAACTCATTAACAAGGACAGTTTGTGTCGTCTGTCTGATTTTTTTTGCCATTTGGTAATTAATTTCTTCCATTTGGCTCCGGCATTCCTAGTCCAAATGGCTGTCTCTGCCGCGGTGCAGTTTTCTAAATTCCAGGTACCACCTAGTGGCCAAACTTCAGATCCGAATTTCTTATTTAAAGCTGAAAACAAGAGGCGTAAATTGCGTTCCTGATCAGGGAACGCTTTGCACGTAAAAAGCAAGGGAGAATTGTCCTCCATTTTGTCCAGGCTCTTGCCCATGACTTTTAAGGAGTGGGAAAAATATTAAAAGAGAAAAGAAAATGGGAAAAAACTGCCTTGTAAATTTAAAAGTCAAAAATCAAAATCTGGTCCCTGACCTAGACAAGCCTCTGTATCCCTGTCCCTGGGAAAAAAAACAAGAGCAGGGGGTCCCTGACCTTAGGCTACGAACGACAACCGGCTCCCAGACCCTAAGAACATTACTCACAGTCAAATTTAGATACGAACACCGTCACCTGTCAGCGTTATCCGTCAGGGACGAGGGGTCACAGCACCGATCCGAGAGAGAGAGAGACCAAGGTTAAAGCTTACCTTGTTGCGCCGTCCGTCTCCGCTCTCCGGGTTCGTGCTCGATCACTTGTTCGGTCCCCCACGGAAGCCACTCAGGGTATTGGTGAGGGCTCGCAGCGCCACTGTCGTCTTTAAAATCTTTCCAACTTCAAGATTGTGAAGAAAACAACTTTACAACTCAGTTTCGATAAAACTAACTTTGTCTTTATTGACCAAAGTCTGCATGCAGTGTGGCTACAGGTTGGAGAGAGAGAGCTGTTAAGCAAACCTGCTCATTCTTTCTCAAGCTCGCAAAGACATGGAGAAAACATTCAATATTCATACAAAAGCTGTATCATTTTACAAAAACAGACCTTGTTCAAAAATGTCAATACAGTCATAACTTCTGACCAAACATGTTGTCATGGAAAGACCCTGTATACTTATTTGCAGTATTTTGTCTTTAGAGACGTGGTCCTATTTTGCTTTCACCTCTGCCCTCATGATGCCTTGACGCAGATGGACCTAGGTCATGAGGAGGTTCTGTTATTAGGACATTCCTAGATCGTGGCTTTGTTCTCAGGTTTCACTAAGGTCAGGCACTATTTTCCCTCTTCTGGCCTTGTATGATACGATTATGTGGATTCTTAGCTTTGTCTAGTTTGTCAGGGTCTGGTCTTGGCACTAGCTGACACAGCTTTCTTATACATGGTTACATTAGTTGGCTATTTTTCCCATCATGCTATTGCTGAGTTTGTACACTTTCACACTCACCACCTCTCCAACCTTTCTGATCCTTCCCTCTCTCCTTTCTTCTCTCCGCTTGTGGCCTGGGGCCTCAGGCCTTGTGGCCTGGGGCCTCAGGCCTAGTGCCCAACCCTATGCCACCCCCACCCCTCAATCCCTTCCCCCAACTCCCACCAACAGCCAGGCGTTTTGCCAATCTGGCTAGCTGCAAATGGGAAACATAAATTAAATATAAGAATCAGCCCCTGATTTTAAACACAGCAGGACCTGAGGAAAACATGTTCTTTCAGGTTTATGACCACAACATTGCAAGGCACCGCTCAACCTCCGCTCCACTCTTCTGCCTCTGAAAGATAATTCGTGACTCCTATACTCGTGTCATTCTATCAATTTAAATTTCCTCTACTATATGTCTTCCCGTTTTGCCAAGCTATGCCATCCTGAAGCCCCCTACAATACTCTTATTTACTGTATTTCCAAGTTTTACATCTTCTGTAAACTTTAAAAATATGTCCCTTTTCGCTAAATGTAGGTAATTAATACAGATCTCCATTTTGAAAAACAATTATTCACCGTCCTCTCTGCATTTTCTCTCTTAACCAATTTCATAACCACAGTGCTACTGCTCCTTGGATTCCCTTTGATGGACTTCAGATTTCCTGAAAGGTCCATTATATGACACATTATCAAATTTATTTTTCAAATCCATATACACAAAATCAACTACAGTACTTTCAACTGCCGGCTCATTATTTCATTGTGGAACTCAATCAGGTTTCTCAGAAATGACTTGTCTCCAACAAATCTGTGCCAGCTATCAATCATTAATCTGTGCCTTTGCAAGTAAAATTCTCTTTCTCTTGATTATGATCTTTCATAGTTAGCTACCCACTTGTGTGAGGCTGATTGACCTGTCTTTGTAGAAATTATCCCTCTTTCCTGTCTTGAGCAAGGATGCAACATTTGCAATCCTCCTCTATTGTTCCTCTATTGTTTTGGCTATCTAATCTCTTTACTAAATCCACCTTTTCTGTGAAATTGGCAGGTTTTTTTTTGAGTAAAGACAGATGAAAAGCATTCTTTTAACTCCTTATCCATGTCCCCTGTCTCCAAAACGAAGTCTCCAATATTGCTGACAAAAGATGTTGTTGAAGCTTTTCATTTTGCACTCATCAGAATAGACATAAGGGGCGGATTCTCCCGTACCTGGCGGGACGGCGTGAACCACTCCGGCGTCAGGCTGCGCCAAAGGAGCGGAATCCTCCGCACATTCAGGAGCTAGGCCCGCCCCTGAGTGGTTGGCGCCCCGCCGGCCGACGTGGAAGGCCTCTGGCGCCGCGCCAGCCGGGGCTGAAGGGACTCCGCCGGCCGGCGCAGGTCCACTCATGCGCAGGAGCATCAGCGGCTGCTGACGTCATCCCCGTGCATGCGCAAGGGGGGTATCACCTAAGCGTCGGTCATCGCGGAGGCTGACACGGCCGGCGTGTAGGAATAGAATGCCCCCACGGCACAGGCCCGCCCGCGGATCGGTGGGCCCCGATCACGGGCCAAGCCACCGTGGGGGCACCCCCCACCCCCCAGGCCAGGTCACCCCACACCCCCCCCAGGACCCCGGAGCCCGCCCGCGCCATCAGGCCCCACCGGTAAGGGACCTAGTCCAATTTACACCGGCGGGACCTGCATAGAACGAGCGGGACTTCGGCCCATCACGGGTCGGAGAATCGCTGGGGGGGGGGGGGGCCTGCCGACCGGAACTATTCCCGCCCCTGCGGAATCTCCGGCGCCGGAGAATTCGGCAGCCAGCGGGGGCGGGATTCACGCCGACCCCCGACGATTCTCCGACCCGGCCGGGTAGTGGTAGGAGAATCCCGCCCAAGAATACCAAATTTCAAAGGGTAGAACAATTTATACTGTGTGAGAAAAAAGGTGCTGATTGGTTGGCAAGTGGACTGTGATTGGTCAAGGTATTGTCATGGAGAATGCACCAGGAATAGCTACGCCCCTGGATTTTGCTTAAATTTAAAAAAGGCAAGTGGACTGTGGTTGAGGCTTTGCCATGGGGAATGCACCAGGTAACAGTTGTTCCCCCATGCTTTTGTTTAATTGAAAATGGCACAATGCCTGAATGTGTTTTTCTGTCTGCAGAAGACAGGGCCCTGCCTATGAACATATGCATCTTTTAACAAGCATAAGTGATCCACAATACAAGCCCAGCTGATAATCTTAAATTGGTTGTCAGTGTAATTCCTAACACAATCAAGATTGTTTAGTTAGTGTCGTCCAATCGAAGAATCTCATCTAATGTTGGACATGATGTTCTGAGTTTTGCAAACATGGGCTGGTTAAGTTTGACCCCCACACTGCCTGTTACAAACTGCCAAAATGATGTGCTGTTTGATATTGTTATGGGTCCGGGTTTACAGAACCCCAAAGTGTTTCATGGAGTTCAACCGACCCACAACTTATAATAGATTGTGGTGTGGGAAGCACACGGCGTACTCTCCAGGTGTGATACATGAATTATGGACAAATGGTTTTTAAAACAAAACAATGTTTATTCTATGAACTCAATTTAACCTTTTAAAAACAATCATTGAATATCTTAACACCCATTTCTTCAAAGATAATGCCAAAGGACTACAACACTAAATAATCCTTCAAACTGTTCCTTTAAACATCCAAAAGACTTCACCTTCAAAAACAGACATGAGGTTCCAATCAATATATTTATAGTCATTGGATGTGCAGACATCCACAGACCAGCTATGTGTTTTCTTCATGCAGCTCTCAGCAAAACACACAGACACTCCCAGATTTCTCCTCAAACTGAAACCAAAATCAGAAGTGAGCTCAGCTCCCCCCACCCTCTGACATCACTTCAGTAATATGATCAGCTCCATTTCTTAAAGGTACATTGCTTAAACATCCATTTCTTAAAGGCACTCTCATATGACAATATGATCCACCAGTCATTGGGATATATGGCCGACATACACAAGCACTGAAATCATATGCCACATTACTGACTTGTATAAGAAGGGGATCATCTTTTTGGCTTGACAGCAACACCTTGTTAGTGGAGAATACTACTGGTGTTGATATTGCATAGTAGCGGTCTGAAACATCTAGCTTTGCCTGTTGCTCACATTTTTGAAACCCCTTACTCTTCAAGGTAATTTGAGGCAGCCTGGGCATTTTTCAGAACTAAAAGTGGGAACCTTAGGCCTTTTCATGAGTTTGCACAATATACAGCGAGCAATCATCTGATCGGTGTAGCAATTATTCCACAGCGTAGCTTTGATACTCCCTATTTCAGCATCAAGCTTGCAGGGTGAGCAAATGGCTCTTATTCGATTTGCAATATTCCTAATAAGGCCAATCTTACAGTGTGGGGTGGATAGGGATCCTAAACACATGTTAACTGGCGAAGGGAGGCTGCTCAGATAATAGTGGAGAATCTATCAGTAGATTTCTATACTACCACTGGTCCCATTGAGATTCCAACAAAGCTGATCGACTTCAGGATGTACAAGCATGTGAAGATCCAGCCATTCACTGTAGCACCTCAGCAGCTGCCAAAGCAGTCTGGCCCTACTGATTTTCAGGGATTTTCCCGCCGGCTCTGCCGGTTTCGCCCACACTTCGAATTTTCTTTAGCACTGGGGAGCTGAACTGAAAAGATCGGGCTGCCATTTTGAAAGGGTGCCCTGATCTCTACACGAGCTTGTGGGTCCCCCACCCATGGGAAAAGTCACCCTCCACACACATGCTCTGCCCCCCCCACCCCAAAGTGAGGACACCCTACTTAGGGGTCCCTAGGGGCCCCCCTCTTACAGCAGCCCCTCCCTTCCAGGACCCCCATTTATCACCCCCAACCTCCCGGAGACCCCTACTTAACTTTTTTTTTATTGTTTTTTTTAACAAAGTATATTTGCCGTTATGTACAGAGGATTAGAAACATATATATATATATACATATATAGAACAGAAGGGCACACCCAAACATACCAAAGAAAAGAAAATAGTAAATAGTTTTAAAAAATTACGATAAAACAATAAAATCGGATAACTGGTATGGTATTGTGCACCAGCTCAACAGTAGCAACTCTGTACAACTGGCAAAATTATTTACAACATAAATAAGTAGGCGACAGTTTGCGGGAGGGAGGGAGGATGGGGGGGCGGTGGAGACCGGGGAGGTAAAGATACATTCAGGTGCCGGAGAGAGAATTACAGTGGGCAATACTCAAATGGGTTTGGTGTTGTGGTCGCTTGCTTCTCCCGGACAGATCTCACTGCCGTCTCGCACTTACCGCCGCTTCTGCCGTTCCTCCCATCTTTCGTCTTCATTCTCCTCGTTCCCTACTCCTGGAGATGCCATGTTCGTTATTGTATCCTGTGCCTTCCTTCCGTCTCTCATTTCCCTGCCCCCCCCACCTCCCTGATTCTCCTCTCTTGTTCCCTGTCTCTTCCCTCTCCGCTCCCCTCCCCCCCCCCACTCCCGTGGTTCGCCTTTCTTTCCTCGTAGGCTTAGCTGTCGTCCCCCCGCCACCCCCCCCCCCCCGCCCCCCATGCCCCGGCTACTCCCCCCTGAATCTTGGCTACCTGGCTATTCTTCCTCTCGTTCGTTGGCTACAAACAGGTCCCGGAACAATTACGTGAATGGCTCCCACGTTCTATGGAAGCCGTCATCTGACCCTCGGAAGGCGAATTTGATTTTCTCCATTTGGAGAGATTCCGAGAGGTCGGACAGCCAGTCTGCAGCTTTGGGCGGTGCTGCTGACCGCCAGCCGAACAGGATTCTACGGCGGGCGATCAGGGAGGCAAAGGGAAAGGCGTCCGCCCTCCTCCCAGGAATAGATCTGGCTGGTCTGAAACCCTGAAGACAGCCACTTTCGGGCATGGCTCCACCCTCACCCCCACCACTTTGGACATTGCCTCGAAGAAGGCTGTCCAGTACCCTGCAAGTCTGGGGCAAGACCAGAACATGTGGGCGTGGTTGGCTGGGCCTCCTTGGCACCGTTCACATCTATCCTCCACCTCCGGGAAGAACTACTCATACGGGTTCTTGTTAAGTGGGCTCTATGTACCACTTTTAGTTGCGTCAGGCTGAGCCTTGCGCACGTGGAGTTGACCCTATGCAGTGCTTTGCTCCAGAGTCCCCACCCTATCTCAATCCCCAGGTCCTCCTCCCATTTCTTTCTTGTTGCGTCCAGTACGGTGTCGGCCCTTTCTATCAGTCGGTCATACATGTAGCTACAGTTTCCTTTGTCTAGTATGCTTGCGTCCAGTAGCCTTCCAGCAGTGTCTGTCGTGGTGGTTGTGGGTACGTCCTTGTCTCCTTTCGTAGGAAGTTTTTGAGCTGGAGATACCTTAGCTCAGTCCCCCTGGCTAGCTGGAATTTCTCTGTCAGTTCGTCCAGTGTTGCGATCCTGCCATCCGTGTATAGGTCCCTGATTGTCAGTATCCCTCCATCCTGCCCCCGCCTTTTGAAGGTGGCGTCAGTCAGTGCTGGTGTGAACCTGTGGTTGTTGCAGATGGGAGCTTTGTCCGACATTTTGGTCAGGCCAAATTGCTGCCGTAGTTGATTCCAGGATTGGAGGGTGGCTATCACGCCGGGCTGCTGGAATGTTTTTTGGGTGGGGATGGTATGCTGTACCCAGCGAGGGCCCGGGGGGAGGTCCCCATGCAGGAGGCCTCTTCCGCGCGCACCCACTCGGCTTCTGACTCCTTGATCCATCCCCTTATTCGCTTGGCCGTCTTGCCGATCAATATCGCCACCCCCCTGGCCCTTGTCCCATAGCAGGAATGGTAGGTTTATCCCACCCAGCCCTTTCTATCCCGCAGTCGGCCCTGCTCTCTCATGTGTGTCTCTTGGAGGAAGACTATGTCAGCCCTCATATTTCTTAGGTGGGTGAGGACTCTGGATCTCTTCACTTTGCCGTTGAGTCCCCTTACGTTCCAGGTGACTACCCTGGTGGGGGGCTTCTGCCCCCTCGCCCCTGTGGGATTAACCATACATACCTGGTGGACACGCCCCTGCCCTCCGGGGTTTCCCTTTGTTAGGGGGCCGTCCAGGATGGCCGCTGTCACTGCTCTCTCCATGCGGTCGAGTCCCTGCGCTCCAGGGTTTCCCTTTGTCCCGGGGGCACTCGACATGGCTGCCCACTGTGCGTCCACTGTGCGTCCACCATGCGGGTAGTCCCCTGCAGTCTGGAGTCTCCCTTCGCCCAGAGACCGTACTGGGTGGGTGCTTGCAGTGATTCCTTGTTTCGGGTCCTTGGTTGTGGCACTTTGTAGCTCTATTCCTTTTCTAGCCTTGTTTGTCCCTCCTTCCCTGTGCCACCCCCCCCCCCCCCCCCCCCCACCTCCAGCCTGGCACCTTCCACCATGTTGGGGCGTGCTGCGGCCCTGCTTTGTTGCGTGCCCCCGGCACTTCTTTTCCCGCTTGTACTGTGGCCCCCCTCTCGGGAGTTACTGCCTCGCTTCTCCCCTGCCCGGTCTCTGCGGTTTTCTGCCCGCTCTTCCCCTATCCTACCCTGCACTCCTCTTGCTTGCTCTCCCTTCTCCGCTACTCTCGTTCCCGCGTGCTGGGGCCTGGCCTCCCACCTGAAGCGGTCCCTCGGGAAGTGGTTTGCTCTTTGTTCAGAGTGCGCTCGCCGTGACGGGTGCGGGGGAGCCTGGCGTTGCCTCCCTCCCCCCCCCCCCCCCCCCCCGCCCGCGTGTTGTTGCCCCTTGCCAGGGGCCCCTCATTTCTACCCTCGCTGGTGGTTTTCCAGCCCGTGTTCGTCGACAAACTTGTTTGGTTCGGCAAGTATTTATTTTCTTGGTGTGTGACCCAGAGTTTCGCTGGGTACAGCATACCAAAACGCACGTTACTCTTGTGAAGAGCTGCTTTCGCTCTATTAAACTCAGCCCGTCTCCTGGCTAGGTCTACCCCAATGTCCTCGTAAATTCTAATGGCGTGTCCTTCCCATTTGCAGGTTCTGTTTTTCCTGGCCCAGCGTAGGATTGTTTCCCTATCTTGGTACCGGTGCAGTTTAGCTATAACTGCACTCGGGTGGTCCCCTGCCATGGGCTTCGGGCGCAGCGACCGATGTGCTCTGTCCATTTCTGGTGGGCTGGGAAAGGTTTTCTTCCCCACTAAGTTGCCCAGCATCTCGGCCACGTGTGTCGTGGGATTTCTACCCTCGAACCCCTCTGGTAGGTCCACTATCCTGACGTTTTGCCTCCTCGAGCGGTTTTCCTGGTCGTCCACTCTGCCCTTCAGGCTCCCCTGTGTTGTGCCCAGTCTCGCCACCTCCCTCTCCAGGACCGTGATCCGGTCGCTCACGGCAGTCGCTGCTTTCTCCAGCTCCTTGATGGTCGCCTCTTGGGCTTCCAGTTTCTTCCCTTGGGCGTCCAATTTCTCCTCTGCTCTGCCCAGGGCCTGCTGCACCTCCGTCAGGGCCTTGGCCATTGCTGCCTGCACTGCGGCCTCTATGTCTGCCCTAGCCTCTGCCTTGTTTACCTGCTGATGTTCCCTCAGCGCCTCGGCAAAGGCTGCCTTCCAGTTCCCCCTGACCCCGGGGGAGAACGCACCTTTTTGCCCAGCTCTTTTTGATGCGGCGATACTTCCGTTCCGCCGCTTCGTGCGCTGATTAGCTCATCTGAACTGACTCGCCCATTGCCCTGTCTGCCTTTGGTGCCCCTCGTCCCTCTTCTTTGGCTCCCTTCCGGCATTTTTTCCCCCTTTTTTTCCCCCTGTTTCCCCCCCCCCCCTCTTTCTCTCCCCCCCTTTTTTTTCCTGTTTCTTCACTTTTTCTTCTCCCCTCCCTTCTCTCCCTTACCACTTTATTATTCCTCTTTTATAAAATTCTTCTCAGGTGAACTTGTTTTGGGTGAGAAAAAGAGAGAAAAAAAAAAGTGCCAATAGAATTTTTAAAAGATTTAAAAGTTTATAAGTTTTCTTTTCAGAGTTTTGTTTTTGCAAAATTTTTGCAAAAGTTCTTTTTTCCTTCCTTTTCCCTCAGTCACCCAGGTTGTGTGAGAGAGAGAGAGAGACACTTCTGGTTAGGAGTCCCTCTTTGTTCCTGCCTCGTGGCGGTCGCCACCGGTGGGGGGGTTGGTCGTTCGGTCGGTCGGTCCCCACTTCGTTCCCCGCTGCTTGGTCCGGGCCGCCGCTCGTCGCACCCTGCGCTCTCCTGCTGGGGGTTCCGGGGGGCTGCCTTCGGTCGTCGGTTGCTCCTCCGTTCCGTTCCTTCCTCCCTGCAGGTTCGGCCCCCGCTTCGGTCTTGGCCGCTCCCGAGGGCCCAGTTCCACTGCTCCCGATTTCGCGGGACTTTAATTTTTTTTTAACCCGGAGACCTCCTGCCCAGACTTCGAGGACCTGCGGGAGCCTTTTTGCTGCGACCGTTCCGCTCACGAATCCTCATTGACTTCACCGACCCCTACTTACCTATCTGCACTCCCCCATCCTTCAACCCCCCCCCCCCCTCCTCCCTCATTTCATGTCATGGTGCCTCTTGCCCCCTGACCATTGGCAGTGTCACCCTGGCATTTGGACACCCTGGCACTCGTACAGTGCTCTTGCCTGCTTGGTACTGTCATTTGGGCACCTTGGCAGTGCCAAGGTGGTAGTGCCAAGGTGTCCACATTCCAGGGGGAGGGCCAGGGAGCCACCTTGCACTTACCTTGACCACCCAGGGGTCTACGATGGCCTGGGAGACCCCCGGGTGCCATTCCGCCTGGTCTACGTTTGTGTGGACTAGTACCGGTCGGCGCCCATCTGCAGCCACCCTGGCGATGCCGAAGAATTGAGGGAGGCCGGTGGATCCCATGCAGGTAGGTCATAAGTAGGTTTATGAACTATTTCCGCGAGCATCATTCGGTCCCGCCTATTTGGGGCCGGGTTCCGACTCCAACATTTTGCGGGACTCCGCAGAGCCTGTCGAGAGGCTCGCTGGAAAGCCTCTCCTGGCATTCTCCGGCTGCGCTGTGCTCTCCATCGAGCACAATGCAGCCAGAGAATTATGCCCAATATCTCTGTACTCCTGAGCAGAGCCTGCAGGGACCTTGCCATTCACCGAGCTGTTTCCTAGGCTGTCCCTGCTGCCAGTTCCTATTGCTGTCTTGTTTAATTACTTAAATATTTTGATGTTAATTTTTGTTTTAGTCACGCTTAATTTTAATTTGGCACTGCATATCGTTCTTTGATAACTTTTCAGCCCCCTCACACCCGAAGGAGAGACATGCCTAAAGTATTGCATGGAGAAGCATTTACTGACGTAACCACTCTCATGTTGTCTAATCATGCTTCAGTGCTTAGACATGGAAACATGGAAAATAGAAGCAGGAGGATGCCATTCGGCCCTTTGAGCCTGCTACACCATTCATTTATGATCATGGCTGATCATCATCTCTGTCCTAAATGGTCTACCCCGTATCCTCAGACTGTAAAACCCAGTTCTGGTCACCCCCACCATCAGGAACATCCTTCTTGCATCTACTCTGCCTAGTTATGTTAGAATTTTATAGGTTTCTATGAGATCCCCCCTCATTCTTTTGACCTCCAGCTAATACAGTCCTAACTGACTCAATCTCTCTTCTGCCATCCCGGGAATCAGTCTTGTGTACCTTTGCTGCACTCCCGCTAGAGCAAGACCATCCTTCCTCAGATAATGAGACCACACAATATTCCAGCTGTAGCCTCATCAAGGCCCTGTATAATTGCAGCAAGACATCCCTGCATCTGTACTTGAATCCTCTCGCTATGATAGCCAAGATACCATTTACCTTCTTTACCGCCTGCTGTACCTGCATGCTTACCTTCAGTGACTGGTGTACGAGGACACCCAGGTCTCGTTGCATATTCCCCTCTCCTAATTAATGGCCATTCAGATAATAGTCTGCCTTCCTGTTTTTGCTACCAAAGTGGATAACCTTGTATTTATTTAAATTATACTGCATCTGCCCACTCATCTTTTGCCCATTCACTCAACTTGTGAAAAATCACACTGAAGGATCTCTGCATCCTCCACACAGCTCACCAGGCACCCAACTTTGTGTCATCTGCAGACGTGGAGAGATTACATTTAGTTCCCTCATCCAAATCATTAATATATGTTGTGAATAGCTGGGGCCCCAGCACCGATCCCTGCTGCACTCCACTAGTCACTGACTGCCATTTGAAAAACAACACTTTAATTCCTACTCTTTGTTTCCTGTCTGGCATCCAGTTTTCTATCCATCTCAATACACCACCCCTAATCCCATACACTTTAATTTTACATGCTCATCTCTGATGTGGGACTTCATTGAAAATCTTCTGAAAATCCAAGTAAACCATTTCCACTGGCTATTTTTTATCAACTCTACTTGTTATATCCTCAAAGAATTCCAGTAGATTTGTCAAGTATGATTTCCCCTTCATAAATCCATACTGTTTCTGTACAATCTTGCTACTGTTTTATAAGTGCTCTGCCATAAAATCTTTGAGAAAGGATTCTAGAATTTTCCCCACTACCGAAGTCAGGCTTAGTGGTCTATAATTCCCCGTTTTCTCCCTACCCTCCTTTTTAAATAGTGGAGTTACATTTGCCACCCTCCAATTACAGGAACTGTTCCAGAGTCTATAGAATCCTGGAATGCACCAATGCATCCACTATTTCTGGAGTCACTTCCTTAAGTACTCTGGGGTATAGATTATCAGGCCTTGGGAATTTATTAGCCTTCAATCCTATCAATTTCCTCAAAACCATTTCTCTACTAATATTGATCTCATTCAGTTCCTTCCTCTCATTGAACCCTGCATTCCCCAACATCTCTTGTATCTTAATTATGTCCCCATTTGCGAAGACAGAGCCAAAGTATGTATTTAGTTGCTCAGCCATTTCTTTGTCCGCCATTATAAATTTCCCTGTCTCTGACTGTGAGGGTCCTGCATTTGTCTTCACCAATCTTTTTCTCTCCATGTACCGATAGAAACCTTTACAGTTAGTTTGTATGTACCCTGCAAGATTACTCTATTTTCCCATTCTTAATCAATCCCTTGGTCCTTCTTTGCTGAATTTTAAACTGCTCCTAATCTTTAGACTTGTTATTTCTCTTGGCCAATATGTATGCTTCTTCCTTGGATCAAATACTATCTCTAATTTTCTTAGTAAATCATGGTTTGGCCACCTTTCCTGTTTTACATTTTTGTCAGACAAGAATAAACAATTACAATAAACAATTGCAAACATCTCTGTAAGTGTCTTAGGGTTTGTGAGCGTTCTCGCTATTAATGAAGAATCCACTTGTATTCATTATTCAAAGTGAAATTCAAGTTTCAGTTTCGAAAACACAAATGTTCCTAAAGTCAGATGGGAACCTGGGGCGAAATTCTCCGACCCCCCGCCGGGTCGGAGAATCGCCGGGGGCTGGCGTGAATCCCGCCCCTGCCGGTTGCTGAAGTCTCCGGCACCTGAGATTCGGCGGGGGCGGGAATCGCGCCGCGCCGGTTGGCGGGCCCCCCCCACGCGCTTCTCCAGCCCGGATGGGCCGAAGTCCCGCCGCTAAAATGCCTGTCCCGCTGGCGTAAATTAAACCACCTACCTTACCAGCAGGACAAGGCGGCACGGGCGGGCTCCGGGGTCCTGGGGGGGGCGCGGGGCGATCTGGCCCCAGGGGGTGCCCCCACGGTGGCCTGGCCCGCGATCGGGGCCCACCGATCCGCGGGCGGGCCTGTGCCGTGGGGGCACTCTTTCCCTTCCGCCTCCGCCACATCTCCACCATGGCGGAGGCAGAAGAGACTCTCTCCACTGCGCATGCGCGGCAATGCCGTCAGCGGCCGCTAACGCTCCCGCGCATGCGCCGCCCGGAGATGTCATTTCCACGCCAGCTGGCGGGGCACCAAAGGCCTTTTCCGCCAGCTGGCGGGGCGGAAATTCGTCAGCCGCCGACCTAGCTCCTTAAGGTTGGGGCTCGGCCCCCAAAGATGCGGAGCATTCCGCACCTTTGGGGCGGCGCGATGCCCGTCTGATTTGTGCCGTTTTGGGCGCCAGTCGGCGGACATCACGCCATTTCCGGAGAATTTCGCCCCTGATTTCATGTAATGTCTGAAATTTGTCTTACCCGGTTCTACGACAGAATGTCCTCTGCCTTTTGTTATTTCTCTCTTTTCCTCCATTCTGGAATTAGTGATATGTTTTCGTATACAATGGAAGATTTCCTCACATTGCGTGTATCTACATGACTAATTGCTTTGTGAAGAATGAGTTACCAATGTTTTTACCCCTATACTTCACAGGATGTCCTTGCCTCTAGCCCTTTGGGTACTCATATTTCGCCTGTGCCTCCTCCCTCTTTCTCCTTTTCATGTGTGAATCTCCACAGCATCCTCAGGCACACAATTGATTCGGAAAGCATCACAGCCAAATGTTGCTCTTGTTTCAACCAATGTACATATATGGATAGTGAATAGTTGCAGAAGTTCTGGGAAAAGTTTCACCTCCCTTGGTCACTGAAAAATTTTGGCATCTCACCAACATCTTATGAAATTTGACCAGTGGAGCAACTAATAGCGTTTCCAATTTGCGTAGTGCTGTAACACTTTATCTTTTATAGAACCAGTACCCTGTTGACTCAGTATTGGTGAACTATTTTATCAATCAAGTTCACGAATGCTAAGAAACATACATAAGGCACTGCTGATTGACTGGAGACTCTATTCGATGCAGTCCCTTACCACTGTGGGTGGCACAGTAGCACAATGGTTAGCGGTGTTGCTTCACAGTGCCGGGGTCCCAGGTTCGATTCCAGCTTGGGTCATTGTCTGTGCAGAGTTTGCACGTTCTCCCTGTGTCTAAGTGGATTTCCTCCGGGTGCTCCGGTTTCCTCCCACATGTCCTGTTAGGTAATTTGGAACATTCTGAATTCTCCCTCTGTGGTGACTAGGGGATTTTCACAGTAACTTCATTGCAGTGTTAATGTAAGCCTGCTTGCGACAATAAAGATTATTATTACATTCACTGTTTAGCTATCAGAGGCTCGTTCAGATGGCACATGCACTAATTACCTGCCTGACTAAATTTCCAGGGATCACAACTGTGTTCCATCAGAAATTGGTTGCTCATCAGTAAATGTCAAGCACATTTTATTAAAATGTTCTCTCTTTGCTTCTGGAACAAAGTATATGCAGCATACTAAAGGAATGTATAGATCAGTGGCCTGGGCTGTGCCTTTTTTCAAACTGAGAGCTATTTTTAATGGAGCAAGTCTATCTAAAATGTGAATCTCCTAATTGGTCAAGAATTAAGCACTTACTTTCGGTGGGGAAGAAAGCTTTCTAAAAATGCTGCCATGAGAGACTGTTACTGGGTAAGCAAGGACACAACTAGGGGTGACTGACATTGGTAATGGAACTGTGATAAAGCTAGGGGAGTCCTCCGAGCTTCTTAAAAGTCCTTTATTTCAGCAACAGCATCATACATTCACAGGGCCCGGTTCCCTTTCATCAGGTCCTCATTCCTTTTTAGCTGGCTCTACAGCTGCCTGCCTTTTATGCTAGTGCTAGGTTAACTCAGTCGAATTGAACACAGGGAACACTCATCCCCAGGTGGATGAGTCTTGTGCAGGTTATTACACCCCTCCCCTCCCCCCAAAGCCCGAAACCCCTCACAAGGACAGCCATTTAGGAGGAGTGGATAGGAGAGAACCAAACAGGGTGCAAACTCCACAGTGACCAGACAACAAACCTAAAAAGAAAAATTAGTTTGGATAAGGCTCCACCGAACGGGGAAGCAGGACGGGCAGGCGTGTACTCCACCAAGCATTATGTCCGGCCCAACACACAGTCACACAGGGGGCGAAGCTGCCAACAGCCGAACCCGGGGATGGCGCACGCCACAGCATCGGACCCATCAACCCAAGGCCCAATCGGCGTGGCATGCCTTCCAGCCACAGAGGGGAGGAACTTCAGACAACGTCCACCTCAACGTCCCGCAACTCCCCTTCATTTTTAATATTGGGCACTCTAAATTCTACCCAAAAAGAAAAACACCGACCAAAATGCCCAGGGAGCTGTCACCCCGACATTCTTACAGTACACAGGCAAATCAACACACAGCGCAAATTTTAAAAAAACAGTAGAGTTCCGTGCAAGCTTCCACAGGACCAGAAGTCACATATGGAATGTCCAGTCAACTCCACACCAGAGTCTCCAGGCACAAAACCTGCAGTCGTACAATAACTGTCAGGTCGCAGCAAAACATCACTGTTGCAAATCCCACAGTCCAAGCTGCCGCAGAACAGTCTTCCAAACACAACGCTGCACTCACGACCAGAATGATGTTCCAAAACGGCAGCAGCAACTCGAGAACAGACTCCCAGGTGGACCACTCTGCCAGCATCAGGAAACAACAGCAGACAGAGACAGACGAAACGCTACGCGACCCACACCAGAATGATACCGCATCTGGTACTGCCAGAAACATCAGACTCCAGATCACTCCCAGCGGACACACCTCACAAGCCGGCGGAAAAAAAAACTCGACCCGGCTCTCGCCTTCCATAACATTAGAGGCTCTAAAAAATAAAACCACAGAAACAAACTCGGTACTGTAGTCCACTCTTTTTAAAACAAAAATCCCGGGAGGTAGCTCAGCCGAACGAGCAGCACGCCGACAGCTCCAATTCATCATTGTCACCAATGTGATAAAGCCAGGGGAGTCCAACTAGCTTCTTAAAAGTCCTTTATTTCAGTGACAGCATCATTCATGCACAGGGCCCGGTGCCCTTTCACCGGGTCCTCATTCCTTCTTAGCTGGCTCTACAGCTGCCTGCCTTTTATGCTAGTGCTAGGTTAACTCAGTCCAATTGAACACAGGGAACAATCATCCCCAGGTGGATGAGTCCTGTGCAGGTTATTACAGGAACTATAGTGAACTTTTCAAAATTTTCAATTTGGTCCAGAACTTTCTCCTGCAGCCTGCCCTGTCAATCTGTGTTGATCTCATTGTCATGTATGGCAATGCTTGAAATCTAGACCTTGTAGAGCTAATTATTTGTGTTCAATGTATAAGAGTAATAGATCGCCTTTTATTTGTGTTATGTTCCTCACAGCTGTGTCATGTCCTGCTATTGAAACTGTTCTTTCAAAAGATGTTGTCAGACGGCTCGTTTATGGATCAGTGAATGAATATGGAACCAAAGTCATGTTGAGCTGTAAACCTGGCTATTACTTAAGGGGCCACAAGGTCATACAGTGTCAAGCTAATGGCACCTGGAGTGGGTCCAATGAAAAAGCAAGCTGCAAAAGTAAGAACAAATCTTTGTCCTTTTGATTTAAAAAAAATTGTGTAATTCAAGACTAATAGTGTATCTATGGCAGAAGCTGTATCAATGGTCACTTGTAAATAACGACCCGCTCTAATTGTACTTTTCTATCAGGCGCAATGGTTATTCATCGATCCACACTTTATGTGAACTGAGATCTCTGTGGAAGCATGTACAGGGTTAGAACTGCCAATTTTACGATACAGCTTTTAACGCTTTAAAATGCATGACTTGACATAAGATTGATGCATTAACAGGAATTAAGTGAATGTCTCGTACGCATGCAATTTGCGGATGCTGAAGTCAAATGATGTCAATGCTTTGATGAGGGTGCAATGGAGAGTTACAGGGATAAGAGACTTCAGTTATGCAGAAAGACCAGAAACTGGAATTATTCCCTTTAATTTAGTGGAGGTTAAGGGGAGATTTAATAGAGGCATTCAAAATTTATGAAGGCTTTTGAAAGATGTAAAAGAAACTGTTTCCAGCAGCAGGAGGAGTGATAAGGACATTTATTTTTCCACAGTGAGTTCTTTTGATCTGTACTGCAATACCAGAAATGGGCGTGAAAGCAAATTCAGCAGCAATTTCCAATGACAAATGGAATACATTGCTGCTCTCTGGAAAAGTGCAGGGGTGGAGGACTATCTCCTTCAAACAGGCAGCACTGACAGAACAGGGTCAATGGCCTCCTTTGTGCTTTATGATTCGACGAAACCGACCTCTGAAGTGAGATTTTTCACTGCAATGAAACCTTACAGACATTGGCTTAGAAAACTGATAGAACAGTACCCATTTTGTCTCCACTCTTGCAGATTGGAAGTGCCTGCTCATTATACTCTGTAAGTGGCAGTCATGTTAGTGTAGCCAGAACAACAAATTATTGGCCATGTTGGAAAGCTGAAATGGAAGCAGAAAATGCCAGAAATAATCAGGTCAGGCAGCGTTAGTGGGGAGAGGAACAGAGTTGGTGCTGTTCCATCAGAACAACATGGTATATCTCCAGTGGATTGAGTTGCGTCCATCAGAAATAGGCTTCTTGCAGGGCCTGTTTCTGATTCTAGTAAATTCAAGTACCTGATGCTCAACGTGCAGAAGTCACTCAGCAACACCTGGAACAAACTGGCAGGAAAGGGATCCCTCACCAGAACAATTTTAAATGCATTCTGTAGAACTTAGAGTTTAGTTGCTGGTTTGATATTTCAGGCTGCTAATCATTTCTAGGTGTGATGTTTGTTCACTCTGGAAGCTTCATTTTGTGTGAGGAGAGAAGCCTACTGCCTGTGTTGCTCTGCTGTTGATGCCTCATCGGTAGTTTAGCTGCAGTCATGGCTGATCTGGCTTGGCTGACTCTGGGGTTAGACGATGCAGTGGAGTAGCAAGGAAGCCAGCAGAAAGCAGGAGCATCTGCCCCAAAAAGGAGGAGGAGAGCACCCCGCAAACACCCACACTACAGAAGGCATTGAGGGAGATCTCTCTTCCATTAACTTTACTCAGGAGCAATGCCTAAGATGCCTTCACTTCACCAAAGATACTATTATGAATATTATTTGTTGCCTGATTAACAGTAAAAGATGGACGTAGTGCTTATAACATTCCCTCCACATACAATTCTGGACCTCCTTTTGTAATTTCTTGATTATTTTTAAATTTTCCTTCTTTCAAAGATGTTTCTTAAGAATCATTCAAGCTATGGCTTCACAGAATGATGTGCAACTGAGCCCTGCAGGGCAGGAAGATCCACAATGTAATCCCTGACCTTTGCCTAAGTAACGTTAGGGATATTACAATAAACTAGTGAGAAATCAATTAGATTCTTGCTCTTGATTACTATCTAATGGCCTGTGCTGCAGCCCGTGCAGATGTGGATGTTGAATGCTGTCAGGATCAGTCTCTCATGTGATTTACCCACAGTCAGACAGCTTGTTAGCATTCACTGCCTTATCAGATTTCGTTTTGATATTGAAAATACACCCAAAGGAAAAAAGAATGATCAATGAATGTTCATTTGAAACATTTAAATGTAAGTCCTCATACTGAACTGCTATACTTGACCACAAGATAAGAACTATAAGCAATTCCAGCAGGTTTAGCGGGTTCTATTCTTAACAATATGACATTTTTTTCACCAGTTGTCTCATGCGGGGATCTTCCTTCACCACCAAATGGCAATAAGATTGGGACATTACAGACATATGGGGCGACTGCAATCTTTACTTGTAATACTGGGTACACACTGGCTGGATCTCATGTTCGAGAGTGCCAAGTAAATGGGCTGTGGAGTGATGTGGAAACCAGATGCCTGGGTATGTATCATAGACAACTTGCACCTGCAACTGAAGTATCTCAAGTCCACCTTACAGCAACAAATGTATTCCACTTTAAAAATACATCAAAATTGTTAGTTCATTTTGAAGTTGGGTATAATTTATCACGGTTCAGTGAAAAATGAAGGATTCACCTGAGGAAGGAGCAGTGCTCCGAAAGCTAGTGATTCAAGACAAACCTGTTGGACTTTAACCTGGTGTTGTAAGACTTCTTACTGTGCTCACCCCAGTCCAACGCCGGCATCTCCACATCATGAAAAATGAAGTAATGCAGAGGTAAAAATGTTGACCTCCCAGCTCTGAGACCAGAATTTCAGTTAAGCTCAGCTCGATGGGGTGGATGCCATTTAACTTCTAGGGATTTAAGAGTCAAAGGTTACTTGTATTTGGGAGATTTGAACATTGTACCGATTCGATATGGGTTATTCCACAGATGTCAGATGTATATGTGTGGGAGAGAGTACAGCAAAGATTCACCAGATTGGTTAACTGAAATGAGAGGGTTTTCCTGTCATGGGAGGCTGAGTAAATTAGGCCTAAAGAGTTGTGGATGCTCCATCGTTGAGTATATTCAAGGCCGAAATTGATAGATTTCCGATCAGGGGAATGAAGGGATATATGGAGCGGGTAGGAAAGTGAGACAGGAAATTAGCTGTGATTATATTGAATGACCAAGAGGCCAAATGATTTGCTGCTGCTCTATTTCTCATGTTCTTATGTCTTTAAATTCACAAAACCACTCCATGCTGCCTTAAAATTGCAGCCTTAAAGATGGTGTGTGTCAGATTGACACATTTACTTAATGCATTAAGAGTTGCCGTTGTCAGAGTAGGATGCATGTGGGGCATGAGTAAGCTAAATTATTGAAGCAGAGTGCAGGGAAATTTAATTGTAACAAACCCACACCATACCTGCACTAGGCCAATATTGTTCTAAAACTGGATTTCCAAAATGGAAAGAAAAATGCATTCCTTTGCATCTTTTTACAGCTGGTGCAGGTAATTGTGTTTTCTAAAACATAATGTTCCAATTCAGTGCCTGGAACCCACTGATAGCCCATATTAAAAATTCAGGTGCACATATCACATAACTCCTGGCTATTCATTTAAATGGTGAGAAATTATCAAAGCACACATCCGCTTTCCAATATGTACTTTGAGCAGAAGAGTCTTCCTGCCAGGAGCATGAAATCAGACAATTACCTCCATAATACTGTGTCCTTATGATCACGATTCAGCCGATTTGCTACCGTTTGCATGCGCTCTTCCAAAGTAAAATGACATTTCACATTGCATTACTAAAGAGTTGTAACATCTAAATGTTACATTTCTGGTTATGATGTTATATAGGCTGACATTTTTGGGAGAGGTATATTTTGACTTATCTTTTATATTCAGTTATACCAATGTTTTTTTCAAATTTGAGAAATTCCAGGTTAACAAGGTGTTTCCATTCCTCTGATTTTCAATCGAGAATTGTAGCATTGTACTCACATCCCACATTCTCCACTTCAATTTGGGGGGTCAGTTAGCAGTTGGCTGGACGGTTGGTCTGTGATGGGGAACATTGCCAACAGCATGGGTTCAATTCCCGTACCAGCTGAGGTTATTCATAAAGGCCCAATCTCCTCAACTTTGCCCCTTGCCTGTGCTGACCCTCAGGTTAAATGACCACCAGTCAACTCTCTCTTAAAATAAAAAGGGGGGCGGGCAGCCTAGGGTCCTCAGGAACTGTGGCGACTTTGATTACATTTCATTTCCCTTGAGCATAAGTCCATATTTCTCAGAGGTCAATGATTCTTATCTGAGAACATTGAAATATTGTGGTTGTTGATTGTCTTACCTACTTCCCTTTTCTACCAACTTTAGCTGGTCACTGTGGCTCTCCGGATCCAATTGTAAATGGCCACATCAGTGGAGATGGTTTTAGTTATCGTGACACTGTTGTCTATCAGTGCAATCCAGGTTTCCGACTTGTTGGTTCCTCTGTGAGAATTTGCCAACAGGACCATAAGTGGTCAGGACAGCCGGCAGTCTGTGTTCGTAAGTACTTTTCCTTTGGTGCGGTAAAGGTTAACTTTATCTACTTTTACAAATCTGGGTGTTGTTCCTTCTGTTTTTATGGCATTGAATAGAGATGATAATTGTTGCAGTTTTGTATTCTGTGTTAGTTCATCAGACCTTTAACAGCCTGACTGTCAGGAACTTTGCTAATAAGAGCACCAACACAATTCCCATGTTACGCCTCTCGACTGGTTTAACAGTCAGCAAACTCAAAAGCCATGAGGGTGGTGTCAACCTCTGGACATGGCCTTTTAGCAAGAGCTATTAAATTAAATTATACACTCTTGCCTGAGTTTACTTTCCATTATTGAGAAGAAAGCTGAAAGCTGTTCATCAAATGGCGAATCCAAAATGAACTTCCATACACCATTATCCAAAGTGAATGTTAAATAGAATTCAAAAGGGTGTAATTTGTCTTTGGAGATAGTGCAAAATGAATTGACAGCCCATTTCACCGTAGTTGGGTTTTCTAGACTTGCGCAACCTCTACTCACCTGGAAATTTCTGAATTTTGAAAGACAGGTTGTTATTTTATTACACCCAGAGTATTTGTTCTTACTTATGGATGCAGAATCTAAGTAATACACTTAGAAATAAGGATAAATTTAAGAAATGTTTTCATTATTGACCTGCATAAATTGTTTTGAAACTTCAAGTATTAGCTATTTCTGCCCTTCTTTGTCGATTTCTGTTTTACATGAGATTTTTTGATCTCCTAGTAAGACATTGCAACCAACGTAAAGCCATTGACACCTTTAAAGAGTTTAATGCTCATCCTTTGATGTGTTCATGTGTAGGGTCTGCACTATTCAATAAAGTGCCAGCTGTTGGTCCTTGAAGGGCGAATACCAACTTGGGTGAACCTTAACACTGTCAACACAGAAAATCAGTCAATATAATCATGATAGTAAAATCCATGTTCAACAGATACTCTTCGAAAGATCATTGCTCATGTGTTTATTTGCGAAGAGCCTAGAGGGTGGTCCATAGATTATATTTTACATCCATTCATCGGGTGGGATTCTCCCAACGGGAGTCTAAGTGCCGACGCCGGAGTAAAAACTGGAGTGTTTTACTCCAGTGTCGGCGCCCGTTCCCAGACCCCTATTCTCCCCCCTTCGTGGGGCGAGCAGGGCCGTTGTGCGATTTACGGGGGCGCGGCGTCAGAGAACCGGCGCCGCGTAAAAGACGCGGCGCCTTGGGTCCCACACATGCGCAGTTGGGCCGGCGCCAAGTAGCGCATGTGCGGTGGCCGTCCTCCCCCAGGCAGCCCCACACAAACATGGTGGATGGATCCAGGCTCGCTGGCGAAAGAAAGGAGGCCCGCCGACAGAGGCCGGCCCGCCGTTCGGTTAGTCCCGATCGTGTACCAGGCCACTCCAGAGGCCCCCCTGGGAACGGTTCCCCCCCCCCCACAGTCCGCCCCCCAAGCCCTTGCGACGAGTACCCGCCGGCAGCGACCAGGTGTGGACGGCACCGGAGGGACTAGGCCGTTTACGCGCGGTCGCTTGGCCCATCCGGGTCGGAGAATCGGCGCTCGCCGTTTGTGCCGATTCTCCGAGCGGCCCGGCGCGATTCGCGCGCCACTGGTTTCGGGGGGGGGGGGAGAATCGCGTACAGGTGTTGGGACGGTGTGGCGCGATTTGCGCGGCGCCCCACCGATTCTCCCGGGGGAGGGGAGAGAATACCACCCATAGTCAATGGATGAAATATCTTACCGTGAATCCATTACAACAGTGATCACCTGTTTAAAAAGTCATGCCATTGAAGGCTTTGTGACCCTTTAAATATGAGAATACTGAGTATAATGCATAAAAATATAAAATCACAATGAAACCTATTTAAAATGTGGGGAGAAATGGAGGGGCTGGTTTAGCACAGGGCTAGATAGCTGGCTTTTAAAACGGACCAAGGCAGGCCAGCAGTGCAGGTTCAATTCCCGTATCAGCCTCCCTGAACAGGTGCCGGAATGTGGCGACTGGGGGCTTTTCACAGAAACTTCATTTGAAGCCTACTTGTGACAATAAGCGATTTTCATTCATTTCATTTTTTTCAAATAGTCCATCTACCAAAGATGGACTATTTATGCATAGAAAGATTCTGCATATATTTTCCTGAATTTCAGACAAAATGCATGAGTCACATCTATTATTTGATTATTATTTCTCCATGACAGATGGTGAAATTTGAATTCAATAAAATAAATCTGGAATTAAAAGTCTAATGATGATGCCGAAACCATTACCGATTGTCACAAAAACCCATCTGTTCACTAATGTCCTCGAGGGAAGGAAATCTGCCACCCTCAACCAGTCTGGCCTCCATGTGACTCCCAATCCACAGCAAGACTCGAAAAATGCAAACTGAAATGGCCTAGCAAACCACTCAGTTCAAGGACAATTAGGGATGGGCAACAAATGCTGACCCAGTCGGCGACACCCACATCCCAAGCTCAATATGAATCCTCTTCTTCAAGCCTTTATTTAAACATGTGCTCACAAAGGTCCCCTTTTTCCACAAATACCGAGCAATACAGAGGCAGCAATGTGTCGAATACTTTGATCACAACATGGGTTGTAGGTTATGGTGGCATATTATAGTGAGTGGGGTGGAGGGGTGATGGCTCTCTATCCCCCCCCCCCCACCACCACCACCATCACCCCAACTCCATAATATGCTGTGGGTGGACTAACTTGGCTCACAGTGAAAATTTTCCTCCCACTGGGGAGGGATTCCTGTTCTCAGCAGTTGCTGGATAAACCAATTGATCAACAGTTCCATCAGTCTCAGCAGCACCAGGAGTTCAGTAGTGGGCACTGACAGGTCTACAACCAGTCCCAGGAAGAAGGCCTAGTGGA
Source organism: Scyliorhinus torazame (assembly GCF_047496885.1). Classification (NCBI taxonomy): domain Eukaryota; kingdom Metazoa; phylum Chordata; class Chondrichthyes; order Carcharhiniformes; family Scyliorhinidae; genus Scyliorhinus; species Scyliorhinus torazame. Next base: position 127,542,677 of record NC_092710.1, on the reverse strand, counting down.
TCCCAGAGTGTGGTATGTCAGGGTATAGGGTAGGGAGGATTTGGAGCAGGGTGGCAAGGTTGGGTTTTGGAGAGCAAATAGGTAGAAGGAAGGGGGAGCAGCCAACTATCTTTGGGGGCCTTGCCTCAATGCACAAAGCTCACCCACTCCCTTCCCTTTTAAAAATATATTTGAAAAAGCAGCATGCCCACAGCGACCGTGTTATAGTGTGGGCAGCATATTATCAGGGTCAGTTGGCTTGTTAACAAGTTCAATTGACCCTTAATTATTTATTTACATTTTGCGGGCAGACTGAGAATTTTGTCACCTGCCGATTGACTGTTATGGGGGTAAGCTCGGGCATGGGTGGGAAGGTGGTGGGCTGGATCCACCCTGGTTTACGTGCCTCTCCCGCCAAAAACACACCCAGAGAGGGCATGTAAAATCCAGATATCAGTATCAAATTAGTATCTGTTAAATCTGACATTTAATAGATGAAAAGTTCATTCAGACAAGTCTTCAAGACAGACAGCACAGACAACATAAACTGCAATTAGTAAACATACATTTGCAGTATTCAAAGTTCATGAGAGCTCAACAGCCACCGAATTACATCTGATCTATTCCATTTTTTTTTTCAGATCATCTCATGTCATATCAGCTCATTGTATAATTTCTATTTTTTAGTATAATCACTTCTCACATGTAACGGCACATCTAATTGCACTAACAATTATATTTATTTCAAATAGCTGAGTGCAATCTAAAACACTCATTTGAAAACAAAACATATTCAATTGTGAATTGTTTGAGCTGAAGTGTTTTTATTTCGTACCTGTCTTAATACGTGTACCTCAAACTTAATTATTTCAGCAATCACGTGTGGTCACCCAGGCAACCCAACTCATGGCAAAACTAATGGGAGTCAGTTCAATCTAAATGATGTTGTAAACTTTACCTGTAGTAAGGGATATTTACTGCAAGGTACAATGAGAGCTCAATGCCGGTCTAATGGTCAGTGGAACAGCCCCTTGCCAACTTGTCGAGGTAAGAAAAGTACTCGTATGTTTAGCCATCTTTATTTTGATTAAGGTACATATTTCAATGTTTTGAGGACATTGTTAGACAGTCAACTGTTGAATATGTTTCAATACCTGGGGTTAGTGCACGGTTGATTCTAGCCCGGCAGACCCTGGAGTCCCAACACAAGTGAACTAACCGATAATTCTTTATTTCTGAGATCTTTGACCCTTGACTACTCCAATAACTTACAGGCAACAGATTTGTAAGGGAAACACAACTGTTTATTTGTAACAAAATAATAATAATCTTTATTGTAACAAGTAGGCTTACATTAACACTGCAATGAAGTTACTGTGAAAATCCCCTAGTCGCCAAATTCCTGCGCCTGTTCGAGTACACAGAGGGAGAATTCAGAATGTCCAAATTACCTAACAGCACATCTTTCAGGATTTGTGGGAGGATACAGCAGCACCCGGAGGAAACCCACGCAGACAAAGGGAGAACGTGCAGACTCCTCCGCACACTGACCCAAGCCGGGAATCGAACCTGGGACCCTGGCGCTGTGAAGCAACAATGCTAACCACTGTGCTACCATGCCACCCAAATAGAGATAAGACATGAAATACTTATAATAGAATAACGGCCAGCTAATATACTGCTCCCCCATTTTACCATTCCAACTTCTACACAAACACAAACAAGACAGTCACATACAGAGGGAGGGGGAGGGGTAAAAATAATAAGAGGATTAATATGAAATGGAAGATGAGTGTCCTTACTTTGGATGTTGAAGTTGTTGCAGCAGCAGACTATCCTACCAGGATGTGAAGTGATTGCAACTATTGGTTGGATTGCCAACAAGGATCTTCTGGCAGTAGCATTCAGTCAGAAACTCCTGGCTGTAGGGTTTCCTCTGGCAGAGTCACTTTAACTTTTATTACCTTGGGCCTTCACTCAAAAGAACACCCTCAGGCCTGTTTATTTCCAACTCCACCAGAATAACCAACAGTCATTCTGAGATAAGAAAAGAGTTCCCCACACGAGATTTTAAAAGGGATTTTAAAACAACGAACCCTGCCTTCAGCTGGTGGCTTGTCTGGATTTCCTTAAAATTTTCTTTGTCTTCCCTCAAATCTAGTTCTCAGCCTGGGTTTTACTCTAAGTTGGTTTCCAGTCTCACGAGAATGTCCTCCAGCTTAACTGAGGAGAAAACAGAATCTCCAACCGGTGTTTGAGAAAGGTTTCACTATTCAGGGAGAGAAAAAACTCAGAGCCTCCTTCAATAAAACTAAAACTGGAAAGACAGTCTCACAGAGGAAGGAACATTCCAAAGAAAAATCTGACCAATCAGCACGATCCATTGATAAAGCCCGGCAATTCAAAATAGTCTATTGGCCAACAGCCAAGTCCATCAAGATGTATCAGCACTGATTTCAGACCAAACAGCACATCCTGCTGGAGGTCCTGTTTTCAACTTAAAGGTGAAGTCCGTATTAAAGCTAGAGGCAATTTTTTTGTACAGAATAACAGTAATTAAAAGGAAAAACAAGGGACATACAGGGATTAACACGAGGATCCTTACAAATGCTAAAGAAAACATTTTTATTTGCAGTACATTATGAACCACGTATTTTAAGTTAAATTAGAAATGTTCAGCAATTGTTCATGCTTCTCTATTTATTGTTTCAAACTCTGATTTTTGTGAGAAGTATACAACATTTCAAATGACTGGTCTGACCATTTCTCAGCTTCTGGGGGCACTTACATTTATTTTGTAAAAAAGTATGCAACAACCCATAGGCTTTGGGAAAAGTCTGTATTTTCTTTTTCAAAGATGTTCTCTTTAAGCCAAGAGTGGACTGGGGAGTATTCTGAAAAAGGGTGAATTGATTTCCCCATTAGGATACCATTGTGTTCAAAGCAATGCATTTGACCTGAGGTTGCCATGGGGATTAGCAGTTAAGAAGCAAAGGGTGAATAGAAAACAAATTATAATGGTGTTGGGATTCCGCGTGTATTTTTGTATGGCAGTTGAGAACACAGTGAGTATTTTGTCTGAGAGGAAACGAGCGAGGTTTTATCTCAATGGAACAGTTTTTTGTTTGGCAGGTTTTGATCAAATCCTTGTGGTGAAGCAGGTCTCTGAGAAAAGATCCGAGACTGCGTTACAGTGTGTGTTGTGCAGTTATAAAGAACAGAAATTTGAAGGCAGGAGGTGAAAGGGATTGTGAATTGGACAAGATCCATTGCTGCTGTTTCAGTGTTGCCCAAGCCCACCAAATGATTTAAAGGAATCATAGAAGTGAGTCTCTGGGATAGCCATGCTAGCAGTACTGAATACCTGCTAGCTACCTGTGAAAACAAGGGAGATACAGTTCAGTGGGATATGATGGTGCTGGCACAACAATTATTATTTCACTCACATGGGTGAAAATAAACTGTTACTATTAGACATCATGAAATAGAGTTTAAATTTTGAAGGTATGTTTATTTTCAGGGGATTTAGTAGTATGCCTGCCTGGAGTTGGATTTTAACATCTAAAATTGAAAGGGCTGGGTATAGGTCAGAGATTAACATTTTAAAAAATCTCAAATCTGACCCTAACCCTTTTCCAACTGATGTAGAGATGCCGGCATGGGACTGGGGTGAGCACAGTAAGAAGTTTTACAACACCAGGTTAAAGTCCAACAGGTTTGTTTCGATGTCACTAGCTTTCGGAGCGCTGCTCCTTCCTCAGGTGAATGAAGAGGTATGTTCCAGAAACATATATATCGACAGATTCAAAGATGCCAGACAATGCTTGGAATGCGAGCATTAGCACGTGATTAAATCTTTACAGATCCAGAGATGGGGTAACCCCACGTTAAAGAGGTGTGAATTGTGTCAAGCCAGGACAGTTGGTAGGATTCGGAGGCCAGATGGTGGGGGATGAATGTAATGCGACATGAATCCCAGGTCCCGGTTGAGGCCGCGCTCATGTGTGCGGAACTTGGCTATAAGCTTCTTGTCAGCTTCTGGATTCAATGGAGGCGGGACAAGGAATGGGCAGCCAACCCATTCCCAGGAAGTAGCTTGGCAATTTTAATGTTGGAATTACGCCAGAAGCTTCTGATTAAACCTGTTTTACATGGTCTTACTGTAGCCAAACAGGTTTCTGAGGTTATGGGAAACCTGACAGGAGAGTAGAGTGTGAAGCCTTCCACAAGGCTTCCTATGGCAGCAGTGATATCCAGCCAGCCAGAGAGGGCTTCTAAATCCACCTGTTGCGCTGCCTCCTCCATTCCCCACCCCAGTCTACTGCTCGGAGGCAACTCTAGGCAGCTCCACAGACCCTCATCACCTGTAGCGATATGGACCCCTGATAGTTGACCTTAAAGACCCAGTAATAACATGAATTAACTGTGCTAAAATAAAAATCATGATACTGGAGATGCTGGGAACCCAAACTAAAAACAGAGTGATACAAATATTCAGTAAGTCTGGCAACACTTTTGGCGAGAGAATCAGCATTAATTGCTTTGAGTTTAATATCATCTTCGGGACCCTTCTGAAGAATATTCAAATTTGACGTGATTTGGCTGCCCACTACTTACAGGTGGCTAGCCCTGCTCCCCCGCCCCATTCCACCTCTGCAAAAAAAACTGGGAGCAGGATAGCACTGGGGAACTGGTGTGTGGGCCTAAAATAATCCAGCTCCTCAGGTTTGCTTCAAAAATTTAAATGTTCAACCTGAATACAGAAACCCTGTATTTAAGTAGAAGTACTTGTTATTTGCTTTGGATGGCAGAAGAAATTTAAGACCGAATGAACAATAACACAAGAACTGCTTTAATTTTCATTTTTTGCCATTGATGCTGCCTTGATATCTCAATCCACCCTCAGTAGGAAGTGTTGTCTGTGAACTATCAGACACTTAGACCAGTTCATTATTAAAACATTTCACCCAGGTGCTCTTATTTGCGAGATGAACAAAGGTTCACAATTCAATTCAAATTTATTTTCAAACAATTATCCCAACTATTATATGCCCAAGATTTTAATACTACCGATGAACTTGATCGAGCTGCGGGTCCAGTCCTCTGAGCCTCCGTCATCTCAGGGCCTTTGTCTGCGAAGGTTGGTCTCGCACACCTCTTCCGTCCATTCTCTGGTCTGTCTTCGGGTCTGTTCCACTGCTTCAGCATTGAGTCTTCACTGGGGAGTGTCTCTGGGTGTCTGTTCTCAGACCCCTCTTCATGCTCTTCCAGAGGTTTCTCTGGCCCTCAGTCAATAAGTCGCTGGGCAGGGGTCGCAACACCCGGTGGGAAATCTAGGTGCCAGAAAGTCTGGCTTCATCTGGGCAATACACAACAATTGATCCATTTGAATGGGGCCGATTATCTTCCGATCTCCAGACTTGCCCCGACTGTCAGTCTCTGTGCAGTGTATTCATGTTTGGCTGTTTGACTTCCCCATCAGGCCTGTCTGTGATTCTGACTGGGACTTCAATTTAAAGTGTCCAATTCTGTATTGGGAGTAGCGGCCAAGCATTGTACTTTCTGTTGGTTCTTGACTGGAGTAAACACGCAGCCACATTCACTGCAGAATGGCTAAGTTTGAAGTTGAAGCTGCCATTAATGACAGGCTTGCAAATCAACAATTTACCCTCAAGTGTGTATCAGCGAAACCTAGAATGCAATCAGAGTTTATTATGAAAATAAACCATGGGGAGGCCCTAGACCAGCAGAATCTGAGAATCATGTATTTAAACTGTTTATAGTTGTTGCACTCGTTCAAATCTGATTAATATGAGGATGATGGGAGACGGTTGACACTGGCGACCATGTGAAACCACTACTCCAAATTAATTTGCTTCTGAAAAGATATTTTCCGAGTGAAATCATATTTACATTCTGTTTATTTTATATGTGTTTGGGTACAAGGAGATAAATTGGACGTTTACAGTGTATAAAAACAGAATGTGTTTCACAGCCCAGTGCACTTTCAAAGTGGTGAATTAGGAGAATATTGATTGAGGATCATGGGCATGAACGTTTCATAGTTGTGATCCAAACATTGAGGTAAATTGCCTATTTGGCAGGTATTCTGATTATCTTTTATGCATCAGTAAGTAAACAGGCCATGTATGAGATGCTGAAATATCACTAGTAATGTTGTTATCAACTGGCTAAATTAACTCAGTAAACATCCAATGTGAATTCTGCTTTGCCGAAAGGATTCAGCACTAAATCCTTTCTCAAGGCTGTAGCTGGGGTGGGTGGGTGGGTGGGTGGGTGGGGGGGGGGGGGGGGGGGGGGGGGGGGTGGCGGCGGCAGTGGGAGGATTGACAATTTCCAGACATTCACTAGAGTAAACTGAAAGTGTATTTACTATTATTACAGCTGACACAATTGATGCTTTTATTTATACGGGGGGACAACAGATATTGTCACTCTCTATTTTGCACCATTAGGGCTAATTAATCACTGCCCCTGGTAAGGAAAACCAAAATGCAATTGTCAAAATTTGTTATAGTAGTGTCGGATATGTGGTGCAAAAGTCTCATTTTTGAGACTTTCTTGAGCCAAAATTCATGGGCTCACCTTTGGCATGGGTAATGTTTTCAAGGAGTTAACATTTCTTGCTTGAGTTGAGTTGAAGTGAAATCGAAAAAAAACAATCGCAATGTAATAAAATCAAAATCAGCAGTACTAAAGATTTAACAATGATATGATGTGTATTTATTTTGCAACATTACAAACTCTATAGGTGGAATTTTACACTGGGAGGATTTTATGGTCCACCGAAGGCAATTAGTACTGGCCCAGCCAGAGACACCTACATCCCATGAACAAATTAAGAAAAATGAGATTGGCATTTGCGTGCATAGACGGATGCCAGCAGAAAAGGTTGGCTAGATTACAAGGGAGAAACAATGGGCGAAATTCTCCTACCCGCCCCGCCACATTTCTGCGCCGACCGGCCGGCGGGAGTCTCCGTAACACCGGCCGGTCAATGGGGTTTCCCATTGTGGGGCACCCCCACGCCGTCGGGAAACCCCCGAGCGCCGGCAGAACGGAGACTCCCGCCGGCGGAGAATGACGCCCAATGTCCGGAATTCTCCATCCGTTCATGGCAGCAGGATTCTCCAGTCCCGCTACAGTGAATGGGAAATTTGGCTGAGCGACAAATTGGCTGAGAATCCCGGCCAATACCTTTCATAGTTCAATCATAGACACTAGCCCCCAAATAAATTGAATCTCATGAACTCAGGCTTCATGGGATTAGCAGAGTAAGGGACTCCCACGCACATATGGACTGAATAGTGCACCAGAGTGATGGAGAAAAGCAAATTACTGCGGATGCCTAATCTGAAACAAAAACAGAAAATACTGGGCAATCTCAGCAGGTCTGACAGCATCTGTGGAGAGAGAAGGGAGCCAATGTTTCGAGTCTGGAAGATTCTCTGTCAAAGCTAGATTCCATGCCTTCACTGAATTGCAAGGGAAAATAATATTTTGAAACTTAGAATTTCCTAGATCAAGAAAGAAGCAGTTGCTGAGGATTTGCTAGGCTTTGAGGGAAACAAATATTTCGGATAGACAATCCTCACTAAATCGCAGTAAAAATAGATGCTGCAGATGTCAGGCCGTTAATAAATCTCAAGAGAAATTAACCATGAGAATCACTTTGGCAAGCAGAAATAATAAATGCAATGAGAAAAGCAACTAAAGATAAAAATTACTGACCGTTGCACAGAAAGAAGCAGAGTTAGTGTATAAGCCTGCTACAGTGCAATGTTTCAGTGTTACACATGACTAATGCATATTGACCCATTGCACAATCCACTATTATCATAAAGGGAAGTAAACTAATTGAAAGTCTGACGTACCATCAATTCACTACAAGACGATGAGATCGAGTGAACATAGGCTTTATTATCCAAGAACTTGCCTGCCTGTGACTGCTGTAACAATGAGCACTGCCCACAGGCGGCAGGTCTATATACCGCCCCGGAAGGGGGACGGGCGGAGCCAGAGGCGGAGCCCACCAGGGTTCCAGTACAAGACATGGAAGGAGATCATATTACCATTCCCTGGCCATAGGCCACAGTACTATACAGCCAACTTATATTATGGTGAACACATTCACCACAAAGTCAAAGGGACATAAATTGTTACTGGAAAGGCAGGCTACTGATTGCCCGCTTTGTGCACCTCGCCAAGATTAATTTAGATGGCGTACTTTGGATTGATTGGAATTTGGTTGAGTTGCAGGCCTGTCCGAGTGTCCAATGTCAGCTCCAAAACCGAGGAAGCTCAGTGGGAAACTTGGTTTATAAAAGTTTACTCAGAATGGTGGACAAATAATAAACAAACAAAATAATCCCCTGCAGTGTAGTTTATTATTGTGATATCTGTTTGAAACATTTAGAGCTGAACATGAGGGACTTGTACTCCACGAATGAGGTATAGCAATTGTGGAACAGCCGACTCGGTGCTAGCAGTGAAGAGATGCAACTTACCAAAGATGGGATTCAGAGTTTTATTGGCACTGGTAGTTGTGCCATTTGAATGCCACTTTTAAAAAATATAAATTTAGAGTACCCAATTCATTTTTTCCAATTTAGGGGCAATTTAGCGTGGCCAATCCACCTAGCCTGCACATCTTTGGGTTGAGGGGGCGAAACCCACGCAAACACGGGGAGTGTGTGCAAACGCCGCACGTACAGTGACCCAGAGCCGGGATCGAACCTGGGACCTCGGTACCGTGACGCAGCAGGGCTTACCCACTGCGCCACCATGCTGCCCTTTGAATGCCACATTAATTAAACTTGGCAGAAAGGGCCGTTATCCAAATGTTTCATCCGAAAGAAGGTATCTCTGACTGTGCAGCACTCACTCAATATTGCATTAGGAGTGTCAACCTTGGGCAGCATGGTGGTGCAGTGGGTTAGCCCTGCTGCCTCACGGCGCCGAGCCCCAGGTTCGATCCCGACTCTGGGTCACTGTGTGGAATTTGCACATTCTCCCCGTGTTTGCGTGGGTTTCGCCCCCACAACCCAAATATGTGCAGAGTAGGTGGATAGGCCACACTAAATTGCCCCTTAATTGGAAAAAATTAATTGGGTACTCTAAATTTCAGCAAAAAAGGACTGTCAACCTAGATTATGTGCTGATGGTTCAAGAGTTAGCAGTGGGGTGGTTGGGGGGGGGGGGGGTGCTAGGTGTGGGGGTGGTGGTTGGCCTTCTGTCTCAGAGGCAGATGTGCGACCAACTGAGTTGTGGATGGTGTTGATCTATTTAAGAGGGCAGTCGAAAAGCATGTGAGGGAGAATGAAATGGACGGATAGGAGAGAGACGAGGAAAGGTGGAAGGAGGTTCAAGTGGACTATGAATGTCAGCATGGACTGCTTGGGCTGTACAGCCTGTTTCAGTGCTGAATATTCCCTGTAGTTCTATGTAAACCGGTCTATATTTTGACACTGAGAGACATGGATGGTGGCTATAAATGCTGGTTTGGCAAAGTTTCATTGTTCCATGTGTAAAGCAAAGAATGTTAAGATATAATTCAAATGTCAGGAGTTATCAGTTTAAAAATTCAGAGATTAAGTGGAAGACTGAAAGTAAAGAAGAAAAAAGGTTTAGTTAAAATTAAAATCAAACTTCGAAGCAAATTTAATTATCTTAATCTTCATAATTCTTTGCAATGTTTTGCAGATAAAATGTTTGTGAAGCTGTGGGAATATGAGGCCTTCTGTCATGCAGAGCCTCACTCCCACAGCACAGAATGAAAAAGAGTCCTTTTACTGGGCATACTCCAGGGATTCGAGTAGTAAGACAAGGGGCGAGATTCTCCGACCCCCCGCCGGGTCGGAGAATCGCCGCAGGCTGGCGTGAACCCCGCCGGTTGCCGAATTCTCCGTCACCGGATATTCGGTGAGGGCGGGAATCGCGCCGCGCCGGTTGGCGGGCCCCCCCCCCACAATTCTCTGGCCCAGATGGGCCGAAGTCCCGCCGCTAAAATGCCTGTCCCACCGGCGTAGATTAAACCACCTACCTTACCAGCGGGACAAGGCGGCGTGGGCGGGCTCCGGGGCCCTGGGGGGGGCGCGGGGTGATCTGGTCCCGGGGGGTGCCCCCACAGTGGCCTGGGCCGCGATCGGGGCCCACCGATCCGCGGGCGGGCCTGTGCCGTGGGGGCACTCTTCCCTTCCGCCTTCGCCACGGTCTCCACCATGGCGGAGGCGGAAGAGACTCCCTCCACTGCGCATGCGCGGGAATGCCGTCAGCGGCCGCTAACGCTCCCGCGCATGCGCCGCCCGGAGATGTCATTTCCACACCAGCTGGCGGGGCACCAAAGGCGTTTCCCGCCAGCTGGCGGGGCGGAAATTTGGCCGGCGCGGGCCTAGCCCCTTAAGGTTGGGGCTCGGCCCCCCCAAGATGCGGAGCATTCCGCACCTTTGGGGCGGCGCGATGCCCGACTGATTTGCGCCATTTTGGGCGCCGATACCGGAGAATTTCGCCCAAGATTTCCCCCGTTCCAAAAAATGCACGGACCCCACCAAAAAGCCACTTTGTCTCTCCACCAGAACCACTGGATTGTTTTAACATTCTTATGCCCTGACAGTTTATGGTTTAATGAGATTTGATATATTCTGTTGAATCACAGTGATGAATTGTACAGATCCGGGGGTTGTGGAGAATGCCGTTCGCCTAGGGCAACAGGATTACCTGCAAAGCTTCAAGTTTGGCAGCAGTGTGGTGTACCAGTGTAAATGGAACTTCTACATCCTTGGCTCAGCCGTGCTTACCTGTCAAGCAAGTGGTCTGTGGGACCGATCTCTACCAAATTGCTTACGTAAGTAACACTGCCGCTTTGAAGTATACCCTTGTTCACTGTTAAACCTAGCAGCAAATTTGGTTTTGAATTGCCAAGTAATACAGGAAGCTGAATCTCTGACATGCAGAATATGTTATTCTCCCAATACTCCAGGCAAATATTGTCTACACGAGGCCGAATAGTGGGTCTTTACCATAACCAACAAGGTCATACTCACAAATATACTTATTGAACGTCTCAGACTCCCCCAATCATTGCTGTTGCCTTTCCCTACCACCACCTAATAACCCCTTCCCGGCACTTCCTCACTTACCTGAAGGCTGCTGCGACCAGTGGCCTGTTATCCTACTGCAGCTCAACAATTCAATGGAAATCAGACCCAAGGCCAAATGTCAGGGATACCTTACGCCTCACCATTCAAGTTCAGGGGCTGATAAAAAGAGTAAAAACAGATCTTTTTGACAGAGGGAGGAAAGTGTGGGATAGAGACAGAACAAAAACCTTTTGCTCCAAGTCGAAGGTGAGGGGAGATTGAAGTCCTGTGGCTGGGAGCATGTTTTTTTCCAGAAGACGAAGCAATGCTAACTTAGAAGCAGCTATATCTTCGTAATGACATGGGACATCTGCCAGTTATTCCAACAAGATATTGAAAAGTAAATAAAAATTAAAGCTCTTCTGCATCATGATGATAATTCTGTATTCAGAGCAAATTGAATTTTCAGTTATTTTGTGAGGGGATGAACCGCCAATGAAATTGCTGCAATGTTTTTATTTTTTTGTACTATTTCCTGTGAATATCTGGGGTAAGCAAGATAACTATGCAGGTGACTTTCTCCTCCTGTCAATCGTGTGAAATATATATGAGCAGCAGAAGACTGATTAATAATAAACCCAGTTGCCGTTAATTTATTTGTCATCAGGAACATAGGAACAGGAGTAGGTCATTCAGATTGTCAAACCTGCTCCATCATTCAATTAGATCACTGCTGTTCATCTACCTCGATGCCACTTTTCCATACTTTCTCCATATCCCTTGTTGTCATTAGTCCCCAGAAATGCCTGCTCCTTATTCTGAGATTAGGTCCCCTGGTTTTAAGGTCACCCACCAGGGAAACATCCTATCTACATCCATCCTGTCAACGCATGTAAGAATTTTGTTAATTACACTGAGGCCGCCCTTCATTCTTCAAAAGTTAAGGGAAGACAGACGCAGTCTCCTTAATCTCTCCTCATAAAGCAATCCTGCCCGCTGATTAACCTGGTGAACCTAAACCAATAACCAGCTGCAGGTTGGGTACTGCAAAGCAAGCTCAAACAAGCATCAATATTTTAACTATTATTACGGTTTTACCACATCTCCAACAATTTAACAGCGGAAGCTTTGTCCAGCCCAGTCAACTTCTGCTTCCTAGTGTATCTACCCAGAGAGACCCTGCTGCACGTTACCCTGGAGGGAACAAAAGACCTTCTCAATCAAGGATCAATAGTTGACTAAACTGTTTCCAACTTCATACATAATACCCAGTTACAATTGCCCTTGCATCTCTGCCAGTGTCTATGGTGGTGATGAAAGCCTTCACATAAATGAAGAACAACAAAACAGCTGGAGGCGATGGAGTCCCCACGGAAATCTTTAAATGTGGAGGAATGGAACATGCCTCATCCTATAGATGGGGAATGAAGTGAAAGACCCAAATGATCAAAAGAATACCATGATTGTGGGCTGCACGGTGGCACCATGGGTTAGCACTGTGGCCTCGCGGCGCCGAGGTCCCAGGTTCAGTCCCAGCTCTGGGTCACTGTCCGTGTGGAGTTTGCACATTCTCCCCGTGTTTGCGTGGGTTTCGCCCCCACAACCCAAAAAGATGTGCAAGCTAGGTGGATTGGCTACGCTAAATTGCCCCTTAATTGGAAAAAAATGAATTGGGTACTCGAAATTAGAAAAAAAAAGAATACCATGATTGTGACAGTCTTCAAGAAAGGGGACAGATGTAACTGTAGAATTTAGAGGCACCTCGATGTTTCCCATGGCAGGAAAGATCATTTCAAGAACCCTGGGCGAGATTCTCCGACCCCCCACCGGGTTGGAGAATCGCCGTGGGCCATCGTGAATTCTGCCCCCGCCGAATTCTCCGAAGGGAGAAAAGTCGGCGGGGCGTCAATCGCGCCGCACGCCTCGGAGAATGGCACGTGTGGGCGCGAGGCAATGGATATCGGGGCTGCCGATATTCTCCCATCCGGCTGGGCAGAAGTCCCACCGACGGGACCAGGGGTCGCGTCGGCGTAAATCAAAACACCTTTCAATCGGCCTCAACCAGTGCTCAAGGTAGATGCCGACCAGCGTGGAGGTGGGTGACGGCCTGGGGGGTCGGCCGCTGGAGAGGTGATGGCGTGTCCGCAGTCTGTATGTGTGGGGGAGAGGTGTGTGTAGGGTTGTGTGTGTGTGTGTGCGGCGGGGGGGGGGGGGGGGGGGGGTTAGAGTGGGGTGGGCTCCAGGGGAGTGCCGGGAGGGGGATGAGTGCCGGGGGGACGGGGGGGGGGGGGGCTCTGTGCCGGGGAGGTGGCCCGGGGGGGGGTCCGTGCCGGGAAGGGGGACGGGGAGGTACGTGCCGGGGAGGGGGAGGGGGACGGCGAGGTGTGTGCCGGGGAGGGGGATGGGGGGGGGCGGGTCCGTGCCGGGGAGGGGGACGGGGGTGTCCGTGCCGGGGAGGAGGACGGGGGGGTCCGTGCCGGGGAGGGGGACGGGGAGGTGCGTGCCGGGGATGGGGACGGGGGTCCGTGCCGGGGGGGTGGGCGGGGGGGGGGGGTTTGTGCGGGGGAGGGGGAGAGGGAGGTGCGTACTGGGAAGGGGGACAGGGAGGTGCGTGCCGGGGTGGTGGCCTGGGGGGGGTCCGTGCCGGGGAGGGGGACGGGGAGGTGCGTGCCGGGGAGGGGGGCTGCGAGGGCAAGTGAGTTGGTCCACATGGCCAGCTGTCAGCCTCCAACAGTCGGACCCATGCGGTCCATGCCACCTGGCTGGGGGGAGGAGGGGGTATGGGCAATGATGACATGTCGTCGTTCCCCCCCCCACCCACCCCCACCCACCCACCCACAGGCCGTCATGTTTTCCGGTCAGCCGGCGATGTTGGCGCCATGGCGGCAGCCGCTGATGTCCATGTTGCCCTGGATGAGGAGGAGGAGCGTGCCAGAGATGCGGTGCAGGCTGCCGCAGAGGGGCAGGCGGCAGCCGACCAGGCTGGAGGGACACCCGCCCGACAGGACGAGGAGGGGGTCCACGGCAACGGAGGCACCCGAGGACGCCCCGTGTGTACCGGCCCCGGCTGTCGTACCAGGACCTCACGGAGCGGGAATGCAGGAGGAGACTCCGAATGAGTCAGGAAACCGTGGCACACACCTGCCACCTGCTGGCACACCTGTCACCGCGTGGCACTGGCGTGGGACACCCTCTCCCCGTGTCCGTCAAGGTTACGGTGGCCCTGAACTTTTATGCAACGGGGTCATTCCAGGCACCGAGTGGGGACCTGTCCAGCATATCGCAGACATCGGTGCACCGGTGCATCCGGGCAGTGACAGACGCCCTATATGCCTTTGCGCACCGCTACATCCGCTTGCCTGTGGACCGGGCCAGCCAAGATGCCTGGGCCGTGGGCTTCTCTGCCGTGGCCGGGTTCCCCATGGTCCAGGGTGCGGTTGATGGGATGCACGTCGCCGTGCGGCCACCTGCAGATAACAGGGCCTTGTTCACCAATAGGAAGGGGACCTATTCGATGAACATACAGGTGACCACCGCATGATGATCCTGCACATCTGCGCCCGTTACCCGGGCAGTGTACATGACTCATATGTGTTGTCGGGTTCATACATCCCCGGCATGTACGAGGGACGCCATCCCCGGCTGAGGGGTTGGTTGCTGGGCGACAGGGGCTACCCATTGCGATCGTGGCTGATGACGCCTATATGGAGGCCACGCAATGAGGCGGAGAACCGCTACAATGATGCCCATGTAGCGACAAGGGGAGTGATAGCGAGGTGCTTTGGCGTGCTGAAGATGCGTTTCAGGTGCCTGGACCTCTCTGGGGGCGCCCTCCAGTATCGGTCAGATAGGGTCGGCCGCATCATTGTAGTGTTCTGCGTCCTGCACAATATAGCCCAGCAGAGGGGCGATGTGCCGCAGGCAGAGGACGGTGGAGTGGAGGAGCAGCAGGAAGAGGCGCAGTCCTCCCCAGATGAGGGGGATGGTGGCAATGGTCAGGGCAGACGGGCTAGACATGGCGGGTACTGTCCACCTTTACCGGCTGGACCAGCGGGCTCGGGACAGGCTGATAGACGCCCGCTTCACTGACTAGATGGGCGTGGGAATCGGGTAGAATGGCCACAGACCGCACACCATGGCAACACCCGACCACCCACATCCCCCACCCATCCACCCACCCAGCACCCTCACCCCCCTCCCCAACCTCACCCACCACACCCGCATGCACACCACCCCCCCCCCCCCCATTGCCGATCCACCTGCGACACAATGGCCGGGCTCACACAGTTGCCGGTGGACGCGTGTCTATTGCAGGCCATGGAGGATGATGACAACCCGCTCTGCGATGAGCTCCTGGCTCCACATCGTTGGACTATGTCTGACCCATGGCCACAGTACCACCATCCACCCGGACCATCCCTGCATGCGGCTGTGACACTGCAGCGCACGGTCCCGTCCTCTGCCCGGGGGATGTTGATGGCGGCCCAGGGGGAAGGGGGCAGACTCACCTGGGGCTGAGGTAAGACCACCCGTCACACACACACTTGCGCTCAACATACATGACACGCCCGCACACTTTGGACAGAGCACAAAGGCAGCTTCGGTAGGTGTAACATTGACTTTAATAACCAAAGGAGTTCATGCACGTGCCCTAGCCCCTAAAACTCATCTCTGCCCTGCACCCGTGCCAACTTACTCAGTGTCTAATTGTTTGGCCTTAGGGGCCCTTTGACTATGCCTAGGTGGTTCCCCAGACGGTACAGCAAAACTGGAGGTGGACTCCTGCAACTCCTGCCCTCTGACACGGGATCCCTTTGGCGGCCGTTTCCTGGGGCGTCCTGGCGTAGATGGGCCAGGCTGCGGCCCGGGCGACTGGGATGGCGAGCTGCCAGCCTGTCCTGCCCGTTGCCCACCCAATGCACCTGGGACGGAAGGGGGGGAGCCCGAGGTGTTGAGGTGTTCCTGGATCTCCCCTACAATGGGACCCGGAACGGGCCCCAGCACCTCCTCCTCCCTCGGGGTGCCCGATGGCCCCGATGTGAACGGACTGGCCATCCGACGCCCCCCCGACATCTGGCGCTGCCAGTCCTGAAGGCCCATGCTGGTATCGGCAGGGGTCTGCAGGTTTGCAGCCATGGAGCTCAGGGGGTTGGCAAACCCTGTCTGTGACTGTGCGATGCCGGCTCGCACATGGGCAATGGCGCCGATGCCCTCAGCGATGGCCTGCTGAGACTGGGCCATGGCCTTCAGAGACTGTGCCACGGAGTTGAGCCCCTCTTCCATCTGCCGCTGGCGCTGGCTCATGGCCTCCTGTGAGAGGGCAGCCATGTCCTGGGCCACAGACGCCGCCTGCACGGAAAGCCCCAGGCCTCGCAAACCGCTCCCCATGTCTGACACCGTCGCACCATTGCCTCCACCGCGGACGCCACCCGTGCGGTGTCGGCCTGGGTGGCACGCATGACCGGCACCACGGCCAGCTCCTGGACGCGGGTGGACTCCTCCACCTGCGACTGCAGCCGCCGCAAGCTGGCCGTCACCCTCTTCGCTCGTCCCAGGTTCGGTGGTTGCATCGGACCTATGGGTGGGTGTGGTAACTCCAGGAACCCAGGATCCATCTGGGCGGCAGATGTTCGCATGCGCCGGGCTGCCCTCTGACCGCCCGGCCCCTCTGTTGCTCCTACCTCCACCTGCTGTACCGGGACGGCTGTGTTGTGCGCACCAGTCAGTGTACCAGATGCCTCATCACTAAAGTGCCCAACCGAGGTGAGCGTCTCTGCGATGGTGGAGGGTGTTGGTGACAGCAGTGGCGTTGTGTCGTGCGCATCGTCCGACTCGGAGTCCATGGCACTTTGGGGTGGCAGTTCGTCTCCGCCCATCCAATCTGTGTCACTGTCCTGTATTTCAGTTTCCTGGGTAGGGGTGTCCTGGGTAGGGGTGTCCTGGGTTGTGGTTTTGTGGCTCGGCTGTGACGGGGGCCTGTGGCTGCCCCTCTCGTCGCTGGGTGGCACACGCCTGCGTCGCCACACCCGCATGAGACCGGGGCGCCGTCTCCCTGTTGCTCCAGGTCTCTCCGTCTCCCGTGGTCTCCGAGGGGTATCGTGCGGGCGTCGCATGCCAGAGGGTCCGGGTCTCTCCGTCTCCCGTGGTCTACGAGGGGCATCCTGCGGGTGGTCTGCATCTGCGGGGATGGGTGCCTCGACGTTTGCTCCTGCGATACACAATGAAGCATGCATGGTTAGACACGCAGGCAGTGATCAGGTGATATGGGGGAGGGGGGATATGGGGGAGGGGGGATATAGGGGATATGTGAGATATGGGGGAGGGGGGATATGGGGGATATGGATATCGGGCAGAGGGGATGGGGTGGGGGGAGGGGGTGGGGTGGGGGGGCCCACCCTGGCTGCCCTGACGAGGTTGTTCACCTTCTTGTGGCACTGGGTGCCTGTCCGTGGTGTCAGGGCCACAGCGGTGACGGCCTCTGCCACCTCCCTCCACAGACGCCGGCTGTGGCGTGGGGAGACTCTGCGGCCGTGTCCGGGATACAGGGCGTCCCTCCTCTGCTCCACTGCGCCCAGGAGCACCTCAATGTCACTGGACTGGAACCTCGGAGCTGAGCGGCGGGCGGCCATCCGGTCGGGTCTTCTGGTCGGGTGGGTGGAGCAGCGTGTCTTATGCGCCGTCACGCCGTGCGGCGTGTATGGCGCCGCATGGCGTGAACCACGTGAGCCAGCGCGGATAGCGTTACGTCGCTGCTAGCCCATTCCGGGCCGGAGACTTTGCGACGTATGGGGCGGCGCGATGCAGGTGGGATTTGTGCCGTTTTGGGCGCCGGTCGGCGGACATCGCGCCGATATCGGAGAATCCCGCCCCCTGTTATACTTGCCGAAGAACTATTGCACAAGTTTAGAATATCAAGAGGCAGCCAATAGGATTTTTACAGCCTGCCAACTGAACGGAAAATGTCGTGAACAACTCAACCTCACTACATCACGAATCTTAGAATTCACAGTGCAGAAGGAGGCCATTCGACCCATCTAGTCTGCACCAGCCATTGGAAAACGAGCACCCTACCCAAACCCACCCATCCACCCTATCTCCGTAACCCAGTAACCCCACCTAACCTTTTTGGACACTTAAGGGCAATTTAGCACGGCCAATCCACCTAACCTGCACATCTTTGGATTGTGGGAGGAAACCGGAGCACCCGGAGGAAACCCACGTAGACACGGGGAGAACGTGCAGACTCCACACAGACAGTGACCCAAGCCGGGATCGAATCTGGGACCCCGGAACTGTGAAACAACTGTGCGAACCACCGTGCTACCAAGCTGCCTTGGTCCTTGATTTGACAAAGGCCTTCCGCCTGTAAATCATGAGGCACTCTGGAAGATTCTGCTGAAGCATGCATGCTCTTCAAAATTCACCATCAACCTTTGCCTGCTTCAAGATGACAGACAAGCAGTGATCCTTAACAATGAATCCATTACAGACTCTTTTGAGGTTAAGATAGTTCAAACAATGTTGTGCCATTGCCCCAACTCTCTTTGTTTAATCTTCCTTGCTGCCATGTTCGATCTGAGTTAAACAATCTCCCTGCTGGACTGCAGCTTATTTATTGAATGCCCAATCAACTATTTAACCTCAGACAACTCCAGTCAAAAAAACAGACCTCCCCAACCTCAGTCATTCACCTTCAAAATGCAGATGACGCTGCAGTAAGTATTGTGTCAGTAAAGGCTCTCCAATGAATTGTCATTGCATTTACTGAGGCAAACCTTACACTTAACATTCAAAAGACCAAAGTGCATCATCAGAAAACTCTAAATGCACATGCCTCAGTCCTATTGATTAGGGTGAATGCCTGGAAAATGTAGAACACTTCCAGTACCTTGGAAGTTATCTTTCTCTTAGCGCTGGCATTGTCAAAGATTTGATGGCAAATTGCGATTCTCCGTCGCCTCGAAATCGGAGTCAATGCGTAGACACCGTTTGCATATCATTAGCAGTCCCCACCCCGTATTCTCCAGGGCCTCCGCAATTCTCTGCTTCCGATTGGCCAAGTTCTTGACGCCGTGGTTCACTTGTGCTTTCAAAAATTGTGAAACCGGCGTGCTGAGGGAGAGGGGATACGGAAGGTGTCCAACATCACAATAGTTTGCTGACAGTTGTGCCGCTGGTTGTAGGCTTCTGCCAGGGCTGGGAGAAGTAGTGGGGGGTGGCCAGGCGGTGTGCTGTGGGGTCAGGGTGGACGGGCATGGATCACCATTACCGCAACCGTCAAGGCAGCCATTCAGCTGCGCACACCGCTAGCAGCCCACTTTGAACCTTGCGCCATGGTTCGTATGGGTGTCCCCCCAGGGCATCCCCCCCTTCCCCCAGGGTGCCCTCTGGCCCCCCGACCCATCAGCTGTATGGGCACGCTTCAGCACAACCAGTGCCATCTTGTTGGCTGGGATGAGTGTGTGGGGAGAGTGCAGTGTGTACATGCAGCTGCAGCTTGTCAGCCTCCCGAGTGTCGATCACGGACCCGGCGAATCCCACACCGTTTTTGATTGGAATCAATTGTGTTTCATGCGGCACCAGTGGTAGCCCCTCAACGGTAGCGGAATCGGTCCAGGTGCGGCGCTGGTTTTCTGCCGTAAAAGTCCACGGATTTTGCGTTGACGTCAACACTTAGTCTCAGAAACGGAGAATCCAGTCCCCTGAATCCGTCTCAACCAACATCTTCAGCTCATGGGAGACAATCTTTCTCGTTGTCGAGCAATAGCCAATAATAGCAAAGTTTGTTTAGATTTCAAGCAATAATATTTCACATCCATCATCCCATGTAGTAACCCTATATCTCAGTCGGTATATGCACAGCCCATTCAACAACTGAACAACCGGGACCTGAAAGGCCCCATTTTCATTCCCCTCCCTAATCTCTGTGTCCTGTGTTCAGCCAGGTTGGCAATATGGAACTCTGGCCTAAACACCCCCGAATTTAGGCAGGGTCAAATTAGCAAAGTGACTGCTCTTGATTGAATCTAGTGATTCCTGCTAGCAACTGCCCATGAGTGGATGTTGGGCTTAGCTCTGATGCCATCTATGGTTGAATGACTTCGCAACATTCGCAGGAGGAAAGTTTGAGGCCTTCTCCACTCCAGTGGAAATAGGGCAACACAGCTGTGAAAATAAGAGGGAAGAACACTGTCCTTTATATTTTCTCCATCATCCTCAAAATAGGAAGATCAGGCAGCCACCAGAAGCAAGTGTACATCTAACTTAGGATTTAAATTAGCGCACTAACAGAATCCAATGCCATTTTAAGACTCTGACTAGAATCAGCAGTCAGACCAGCTGAAGAGGAATTCAGAGTTAAGCCTTTACCTATTTTTGTGGGGCTGGCATGCTTGTCTTGCCTTCAAAGAACCTAGACCGCTGTCACATTGAGTCCCAATCGCAACTTTTTCCAGTACAGGGGGCCAGCTTTTTTAGAGGTAATCGTGTGCAGAGGGTTGCCCCTGGGTGTTAGCTTCCCCCCTTTGGACTATTAGTCCTGTATCAGTGAGGCCTGACTCTCATTATGGAGCAAAAGAGTCTCCCATCAATAGTATCGGTCAGCCAACCGGTGAAATAAAAACCGCACCAAGTGATAAATGGTCACTTGTTATGGGCCAGGGTTTAGAGAACACCAAAGTGTATCATGGAGTTCACCTGACCCACAACCTTTAATAGATTGTGGTTATGGGGAGCACAAGGGCCTACTTTACAGGTGTGGTGCATCAGGGATCTAAAGTACTTTTAAAACAAAACCATGTTTATTTATGAATCCAGTTAACACTTTATAAACCCACAGTAAACAACTTAACAATGATCAACACCAATAATTCCCACAGATACAATATTCTATATGTAACCCTTCGTAACTTTCCTAACAACATCCATAAGACCAAAAGACCCTTTTTACAGAAAGACAGCAGGTTTTTAATTCTCTACAGAAACAGGTATTACTTTGAAATCCTCAAATGATCTGGAGACAGTCTTTAGATTGCAGAGAGAGATCAATGCACCTTCTTGCTGTGACTGCAGCTTCTTCAACTCCAAAACGAAACTAAAACACACAGACACACACCAGCTTTTTTGCTCAAAGCGAAAGTAAAAGCAGAGTCACAGCTCAGCTCCACCCACACACTGACATCATTGCAGCTATTTGATAAACACCCATTTCTTAAAGGTACATCCACATGACACACTTGAGAGGGCAGCAGGTGCCTGTGCAGAGTCAGCATCTTGAGGAAAGATAAGAAAACTGGGGAAAGATCTCAAAGACTTATTATTTTATTTAAAAAGTATATTGCACCATGAGCTATATAACCCGGAATCCACCAAAAGAGTAAATATAATGCGACTCTTACTATTTTAAATCTCAGAGGAATAATAGGAGTTTTGAATCACCCCAATGTAAATTGAAACATTGCTGAGATTCAAATTGTTTTTAATCCATTACAGTGCATGTGAGCCTTATTTGATGATAGATGTGCAATCAAAGGCACCAAATTGTATTAACAACAATATCCTGATTAAAATGCACTGTGTTGTCACTCTGCAAAGTCAACAGTTGTGATCTAATTGCTCGTCCTTAAAGCGCTGTGGGCTAGTTGATTCATCAAGGTGCCATGGGTACCTTGATAAGAACATAAGATATCGGAGCAGGAGTAGGCCATTCAGCCCCTTGGGCCTGCTCCACCATTTAATAAGATCATGTCCAGGGGCGGCATTGTGGTGTAGTGGTTAACACTGCTGGCACTGAGGACCCGGGTTTGATCCTGGCCCCGGGTCACTGTCCGTGAGGAGTTTGCACGTTCTCCCCGTGTCTGCATGGGTCCCACCCCAACAACCCAAAAAGATGTGCAGGGTAGGTGGATTGGCCATGCTAAATTGCCTTTTAATTGGAAAAAAATTATTGGGCACTCTAGACTTTAGAAACAGCTGAGCCAAAGGGAAAGCATTGCTTAATTGACAATTATAGCTTCCTGATCTATGCTGTCATTGCACAATGTTTATTCAACAAGATAAATAAATTTAACCAACCCTTTGAGAGAAGAGATTTCCCAACATCTCCATCTTAAATGGGAGACCCCTGATTTTGAAACCGATCTCCTTAATTCTAGATACTCCCATGAGGGGAAACATCCTCTCAGCATCTAACTTGTCAAGCCCCATCAGAATTGTATATGTTTCAATCAGATAGTCTAAGGTTTAAATCTTGCATATTCTGGTTTAGCTGGTTTCAAGGAACAGAGGTAGTGAACTCACCCAATATGTCTCATCTTCTCACAATCGTCAAACAGACTCCATCTTCCACTATCTTTACCAAGCCCATCTTCCTTATGGTTCCACCTGACTCGAGTAGTCATCCATCTTAAATACTGTGTGTAGTTTTGTTCTTATTTAAGGAAGGATGTAAATGCGTTGGAACTGGTTCAGAGGTGGTTTACCAGTGTAATACCTGGAATGAGTGGGTTATATAATGAGGAAAGATTGGGCAAGCTAGGCTTTAGTTTAGAAGAGTGAGGGGTGACTTGACTGAAGCACATAAGATCCTGAACTGTATTGACAAGGTTGACGTGGAAAGGATGTTGCCTCTTGTGGGTCAGACCGGAACCGGGGAATTGCCCTTATAGGGCGGAGGTGAGTATTCTTTTTGTCTCAGAGGGTCGTGCAACTTTGGAACTCTCTGCCTGTAAAGGCAGTGGAGCTGGGATCATTGAATATTTTTAAGGCAGAGGTAGATAGATTCTTGGCCAGGGAATCAAGCGTTATCTGGAGTGTGGAGTTGGGGTGGGGGAGTAGACGGAAATGTGGAACTTGAAACACAAACAGATCTGCCATGATCTTATTGAATGGCAGAACAGGCCCGAGGAGCCGAATGGCTCTAATATATCCCCGCACGTCCATCTCGGTTAAAAGTAGGAACAAGAACTCTGTCAATGTTTTCACACACAGATTTATCACATTAAAAACACGTCCCCTCACCTTCGCAAGTTTGTCCATTCAGTAGCTGAGACACAGCAAGCTGGATGGATTTGTTTCTTTGACTAATGCAAGGTAAGATATTCCAGTAGGCCTTCATTATATATACTCAGGATATAATTGGCACTTTGTATGTTTGTCCATGTAGCTGTGCATCTTGAAGAGTGTGTGGAAATTATGATTGATTATTATTCATTATTTGCCTTCCCACCCTCCTTAATTTGTTTATTTTGAAATCAACAAACATCATTAAAGTCATGATCACCAATTTGTTGATTTCAGCCAGGCACTCAATAACTCTGCTCAATTAGAGTATTTATAAAGCTTGAATCACAATCATGAATTATGATTAAATTCCCATCATTTAAGGATCAGCAGTAAACCTATCACCCAGCTTTGATATCTTCAGAAAAACAAAACTTGGTTGATTTACTGCTGAATCCACAAAGGATCTTCCTACAAAGCTACTTTATTGGTAAATGGAGTATGGGGGTGTTTTAAGATTACAACTAACAGCAGATGTTAATGGTTAAATTATGATCCACAGTGTTACAAGTAACCTTCCAATATGAAAGCATTGTTGCGTAAAGTGAGACCCACAAGAACACTGCAGCTTAGAAGAAAGAACAAAGAAAGGTACAGCACAGGAACAGACCCTTCGGCCCTCCAAGCCTGTGCCGAACTTGATGCCCTTACATTAAAAATAAACCTTCAGCCCTTACTCAGTCCATATCCCTATATTTCCTCCCTATTCAGGTACCCATCCAGATGATGCTTAAACATTGCTAATGTGCCTGCTTCCACCATATCCTCTGGCAGCATGTTCCAGGCACCCACCACTCTCTGCGTGAAACAATTACACCTCCCTTAAACTTTCCCACTCTCACTTTGAACCCGTGCCCCCTTATAATTGACACTTCCACCCTTGGTAAAAGCCTCTGACTATTCACCATGTCTATACCTCTCTCTTTGTAGATATACCTCTGTCAGGTTTTCCCTCAGCCTGTCTTTCCAATGAAAACAATCTAAATTTATTCAACCTCTCCTCCTCGCCAACACCCTCGAGACTAGGCAACATCCTGGTGAAACTTTTTTGCACTCTCTCTAAAGATTTCACATCCTTATGATAATATGGTGATCAGAACTGCACGCAATACTCCAAATATCTTCTTTCTGATAACTTTCATCAGCGCAGCTATCATTTTTCCATAAACCAACCCATGTTCCAAATATTTCTGCTGAAATATCCTTCATTCAGTTAACATGAGGGGCGAAATTCTCCCGAAACGGCGCGATGTCTGCCGACTGGCGCCCAAAATGGCGCCAATCAGACGGGCATCGCGTCGCCCCAAAGATGCGGAATGGGCCGAACCCCAACATTGAGGGGCTAGGCCGACGCCGGAGGAATTTCCGCCCCGCCAGCTGGCGGAAACGGCCTTTGTTGCCCCGCCAGCTGGCGCGGAAATGACATCTCGGGGCTGCGCATGCGCGGGAGCGTCCGCAGCCGCTGACAGTTTCCCACGCATGCGCAGTGGAGGGAGTCTCTTTCGCCTCTGCCATGGTGGAGACCGTGGCGGAGGCGGAAGGGAAAGAGTGCCCCCACGGCACAGGCCAGCCCGCGGATCGGTGGGCCCCGATCGCGGGCCAGGCCACCATGGGGGCACCCCCCGGGGCCAGATCGTCCCGCGCCCCCCCCAGGACCCCGGAACCCGCCCGCGCCGCCTTGTCCCGCTGGTAAGGTAGGTGCTTTAATTTACGCCGGCGGGACAGGCAATTTATCGGCGGGACTTCGGCCCATCCGGGCCGGTGAATCGAGCGGGGGGACCCGCCAACCAGCGCGGCGCGATTCCCGCCCCCGCCGAATCTCCGGTGCCGGAGACTTGGGCAACCGGCGGGGGCGGGATTCACGCCAGCCCCCGGCGATTCTCCGACCCGGCGGGGGGTCGGAGAATGTCGCCCGAGATTCTTCAAGTCTTTCATTAGCATGCTGCAACTTACAACAGAACTGAAAACAGCAATTTTGATAAACTACAGAAGTGATACAGCCCACAAGCCATTGCTAACACACAATAGAGTGGAAAGACTTTAATAGATCAAAAACTAACAATGGTTATTCTCATTTTATTACTGACTGAAAAACTGGAGTATTCATAGTTAGTTCTGAGGGGTGATTCTGCTAACTGTTAAAATAATTGATTTTCTTCTAAATCCTGCTCCAAATTAATTTAATAAGCAGGGTTATTAAGGGAGTTCCTTGAAATTACTTTTTTATTTATCAATTAGAGCCAATTGTCATTTGTGTACAAAAATATATTGTTTGCTTGCCAATTGTAACTAGCTGGAGCTTATTTAAGCCAGTGTCCGAGTGTGCTGTTTTTGGTTCTTTTAAATCTTGTGCAGTCAGTCAAGCAGCTAATTGAGATATATGCCATATATTATAATGGGCGAAATTCTCCTACCCGCCCCGCCACATTTCTGCCCCGACTGGCCGGCGGGAGTCTCCGTAACACCGGCCGGTCAATGGGGTTTCCCATTGTGGGGCAGCCCCACGCCGTCGGGAAACCCCGGGCGCCGGCAAAACGGAGACTCCCGCCGGCGGAGAATGACGCCCAAATTATATTTCTCCGATAAGCCACAAGCTTTGAAAACAGGCCTTGTATTTTAATCTCTGTTTATCGATTTACCTTTTCATCTCTCCCGCCCTTTGCAAACTTAACAGTGCAAATGTGGTTTGATACTCCACCTGGGCTTTCGACAATACTTTTAAAAAATGAATTTTTTGACTTTTGGCATTTGATTTAATGTTTTACGAATGCGATTGGTTGCAAAAGAAATACAATTCAAATTTCTTCCTCACTGATTGCTGAGTATCGTTCTTCCCTTGAATTATATATTCAGTTTATGCAAATCTAAGCCCAGAAAGCAACCTTTATGAACTCCAGCTCTTTTTCTCGCTTGAGCTCAGAAACTTGAATTCCCATTCAAGAGGCAAGTCAAGAGAATAATTTTTTAAAAATCATTGTGTGCTTAATAATATTCTAGTCTGTAAGTGATTTGCGACATGCAGAGCTTGCGCACCTTCAGGTTTTTTCATTTTTTTGGAATTCAATGATGTGAAATAATTTATTTACCACAGTTGAGCACTGAACTAAATGCTTTCGCCAAGCATTTGGTCATCTGTGCTCCCTCTGCTGGATGTTTTAAGCATCTGATTAGTGGATGTTGAGGTAGAGAATGAAATGCACAATTTTTAAATTCATTTATGGGATTTGGGCATCGCTGGCTAAGCCAACATTTATTGCCCATCCCTAATTGCCCTGGAGAAAATGCTGGAGAGCTGCCTTCTTGAACCGATGAAGTCCCTGTAGGATAGGTACACCCACAGTGCGGTTAGGGAGGGATTTCCAGAATTTTGACCCACTGCCAGTGAAGGAATGGCGATATATTTCCAAGTCAAGATGGTGAGTGGCTTGGAGGGGAACTTCCGGCTGGTGGTTATCCCATATGTCTGCTGCCGTTGTCCTTTTAGTTAGTAATGGTCATGGGCTTGGAAGCTGCCGCCTAAGGAAGCTTGGTGAGTTCCCACAATGCATTTTGTAGATGGTGTGCACTGCTGCCACTGTGCGTTGGTTGAGGAAGGAGTGAATATTTGCAGATGGACTGATCAAGTGGGCTGCTTTGTGCTGGATGGTTTTGAGCCTGATGGGATCTACCCCAGAATACTGAAGGAGGCTGGAGAGGAAATTGCTGAGGCCTTGACAGAAATCTTTGGATCCTCGCTGTCTTCAGGGGATGTCCCGGAGGACTGGTGAATAGCCAATGTTGTTCCTCTGTTTAAGAAGGGTAGCAAGGATAATCCCGGGAACTACAGGCCGGTGAGCCTTATTTCAGTGGTAGGGAAATTACTGGAGAGAATTCTTCGAGACAGGATCTACTCCCATTTGGAAGCAAATGGACGTATTAGTGAGAGGCAGCACGGTTTTGTGAAGGGGAGGTCGTGTCTCACTAACTTGATAGAGTTTTTCGAGGAGGTCACTAAGATGATTGATGCAGGTAGGGCAGTAGATGTTGTCTATATGGACTTCAGTAAGGCCTTTGACAAGGTCCCTCATGGTAGACTAGTACAAAAGGTGAAGTCACACGGGATCAGGGGTGAGCTGTCAAGGTGGATACAGAACTGGCTAGGCCATAGAAGGCAGAGAGTAGCAATGGAAGGATGCTTTTCTCATTGGAGGGCTGTGACCAGTGGTGTTCCACAGGGATCAGTGCTGGGACCTTTGCTCTTTGTAGTATATATAAATGATTTGGAGGAAAATGTAACTGGTCTGATTAGTAAGTTTGCAGACGACACAAAGGTTGGTGGAATTGCGGATAGCGATGAGGACTGTCGGAGGATACAGCAGGATTTAGATTGTCTGGAGACTTGGGCGGAGAGATGGCAGATGGAGTTTAATCCGGACAAATGTGAGGTAATGCATTTTGGAAGGTCTAATGCAGGTAGGGAATATACAGTGAATGGTAGAACCCTCAAGAGTATTGAAAGTCAAAGAGATCTAGGAGTACAGGTCCACAGGTCATTGAAAGGGGCAACACAGGTGGAGAAGGTAGTCAAGAAGGCATACGGCATGCTTGCCTTCATTGGCCGGGGCATTGAGTATAAGAATTGGCAAGTCATGTTGCAGCTGTATAGAACCTTAGTTAGGCCACACTTGGAGTATAGTGTTCAATTCTGGTTGCCACACTACCAGAAGGATGTGGAGGCTTTAGAGAGGGTGCAGAAGAGATTTACCAGAATGTTGCCTGGTATGGAGGGCATTAGCTATGAGGAGCGGTTGAATAAACTCGGTTTGTTCTCACTGGAACAAAGGAGGTTGAGGGGAGACCTGATAGAGGTATACAAAATTATGAGGGGCATAGACAGAGTGGATAGTCAGAGGCTTTTCCCCAGGGTAGAGGGGTCAATTACTAGGGGGCATAGGTTTAAGGTGAGAGGGGCAAGGTTTAGAGTAGATGTACGAGGCAAGTTTTTTACGCAGAGGGTAGTGGGTGCCTGGAACTCGCTACCGGAAGAGGTAGTGGAAGCAGGGACGATAGGGACATTTAAGGGGCATCTTGACAAATATATGAATAGGATGGGAATAGAAGGATACGGACCCAGGAAGTGTAGAAGATTGTAGTTTAGTCGGGCAGCATGGTCGGCACGGGCTTGGAGGGCCGAAGGGCCTGTTCCTGTGCTGTACATTTCTTTGTTCTTTGTTCTTTGTTCTTGAGTGTTGCTGGAGCTGGATTCGTCCAGGAAAGTGGAGAGTATTCCATTTTGCTTTGGGGAGTCAGGAGGTGAGTTATTCACTGGGGGTTTCCTCACCTCTCAACTGTTTTTGTAGCCACAGCATTGTTATGGCTAGTCCAGTTTAGTTTCTGGTCATTGGCAACCCTCACGATGTTGATAGTGGGGGATTCAGTGGTGGTAATGCCATTGAATGTAAGGCGCGATGGTCAGATTCTCTCTTGTTGGAGATGGTCATTGTTGGTATTTGTGTGTCACGAATGCCTCAATTTTGCATTTATCCTATGTGCTGTAATTATGATATGTCAAACCCATCTACTTAGTCTTCAGTTTAGGCTCAAACATTCTTATTATCAATTCCTGTATTTTATTACCCGTTGCAGTAGGTGTTAAGTACTTTTAATGCAGTCTACTGGGAAATTTCAAAATGTATTCACTATCTCTTTTTGCAGCAGTAAATTGTACAGAATAACATAGCTTATTCTGTGAACAGAGAAAAGTTAGTGTTCGTGCAGCATAATTTGGTGAAATGCAAGGTTACCACTTTGCAAAAACGAGAAGGTAGACTATTATCTGATAAATCAGGAGAGGGAAATGAGCAACACGACCTGGGTGTCCTCGTTCACCAGTCACTGAAGGTCAGCATGCAGGGACAGCAGGCAAATGGTATGTTGACCTTGATAGCGAGAGGATTAGAGTGCAGGAGCAGGGATGTCTTGCTGCAATTATACAGGACAATCGTGAGGCCACACCTGGAATATTGTGTGCAGGTTTGGTTTCGTTATCTGAGGAAGGATGTTCTTGCTCTAGAGGGAGTGCAACAAAAGTTTACCAGAATGATTCCTGAAATGGCAGGACTAACGTATAAGAAGAAATTTTAAAAAAATTAATTTACAGGATGTGGGCGTCGCTGGCGAGGCCAGCATGTATTGCCCATCTCTGGTTGCCCTTCAGAAGTGGTAGTGAGGTGCCTTCTTGAACCGCTGCAGTCCTTGAGTGTAGGTACATCCTCTGCGCTGTTAGAGAAGGAGTTCCAGGATGTTGCCCCAGCGACAGTGAAGGAACGACGATATATTCCCAGTCAGGGTGGTGAGTGACTTGGTGGGGTTCCTAGGTATCTGCTGCTCTTGTCCTTCTAGATGGTAGTGGTTGTGGGTTTGGAAGGTGCTGTCGAAGGAACCTTGGTGAGTTACTGCAGTGCATCTTGTAGATGATACACGCGGCTGCCACTGTTCATTGGTGGTGGAGGGTTTGAATGTTTGGAGAAGGGGGAGCAATCAAGCGGGCTGTTTTGTCCTGGATGGTGTTGAGCTTCTGGAGTGTTTTTGGAGCTGCACTCATCCAGGCAATGGAGAGTGTTCCATTAGGTAAGAACATAAGATCTAGGAGTAGGCCATCTGGCTCCTTGAGCTTGCTCCTTCATTCAATAAGATCATATCTGATCTTTTTGTGGACTCAGCTCCACTTACCCTCCCACTCACCGTGGCCTTTTATTCCTTTACTGTCCAAAAATCTACCTACCTCTCTGCCTTAAAAACATTTAACGAGGTAGCCTCAACTGCTTCAGTGTGTGCAGGGAATTCCACAGATTCACAACCTTTTGGGTGAAGAGGTTCCTCTCAACTCAGTCCTAAATCTGCTCCCCCTTATTTTGATGTTTGCCCCTAGTTCTAGTTTCACCCACCAGTGGAAACAACCTCCCTGCTTCTATCCTATCTATTCTATTCATAATGTCAGAAATTTCTATAAAGTCCCCCCTCATTCTTGTAAATTCCAATGAGTATGGTCCCTGTCTACTTAGTCTCTCCTCATAAGCTGATCCTCTCCACTCTGGAATCAACCACGTGAATCTCCTCTGCACACCCTCCAGTGCCTTTACATCCTTTCTCAAGTAAGGAGACCAAAACTGTACACAGTACTCCAGGCCTCACCAGCACCCTATACAGCTGCAACATAACCTCCCTGCTCCATCCCTCGAGCAATGAAGGATAAAATTCCAATTGCCTTCTTAATTACTTGCTGCACCTGCAAACCAACTTTTTGCAATTCATGCACAAGGACACCCAGGCCCCTCTGCACAGCAGTATGCTGAAATTTTTTACCATCTAAATAATAGTCCATTTTGCTGTTATTCCTACCAAAATGGATGACCTCAAATTTATCAACATTGAAATCCTGACTTGTGCCTGGTAGATGGTGGACAGGCCTTTGGCGGGGGGGGGGGGGGGGGGGGGGGGGCTCAGGAGGTGAGTTACACACCATAGCATTCCTCTTTTTTTATAAATTTAGAGTACCCAATTACTTTTTCCCAATTAAGGGACAATTCAGCATGGCCAATCTACCTACCCTTCACATCTTTTTGGGTTGTGGGGGTGAGACCCACGAATACACGGAGAGAATGTGCAGACACCACATGGACAATCACAGGGATTGAACCTGAGTCCTCTGTGCCCTGATGCAGCAGTGCTAAGCACTGCACTACCGTGCTGCCCCTTCATAGATACACAGAAGATAAGAGCAGGTGGATGCCTTTTGGCCCTACAAGCCAATCTTTGGTTGAAGAAATGTCTCCTCTTCTCTTTCCGAAATGGTTTACCCTGAATCCTCAGACTGTGAGGATTCGCCGTAGGATTCCTAGCCTTTGACCTGCCTTGGTAGCCATAGTATTAAATTGCTAGTCCAGTTCAGTTTCTGATCAATGGAAACCCCCAGGATATTGATTGTGGGGGATTCGATGATGGTAATGCCACTGAATGTCAAGGGGTGGTGGTTAGATTGTCTCTTGTGGGACATGGCACTTATGTGGCGCAAATGTAACTTGCCGCTTGTCAGCCCAAGCCTGGATATTTTACAGGTCTTTCTGCATTTGGATATGGACTGCTTTGAATCGGCTAGGATTGTATTCGCTGGAGTTCAGAAGAATGAAAGAGATCTCATAGAAACCTATAAAATTCTAACAGGACGAGACAGGGTAGATGCAGGAAGGATGTTCCCAATGATGGGTGTGTCCAGGGGTCACAATCTGAGAATACGAGGTAGACCATTTATGACAGAGATGAGTAAAGAATTATTCACCCAGAGAGTGACCGGCCTCTGGAATTTGTTCCCACAGAAAGTAGTTGAGGCCAAAACATTGTATGGTTTCAAAGAACAATCAGACATGGCACTTAGGATGAAGGGGATCAAAGGATATGGGGGAAAGCTGGATTTGGCTATTGAGTTAGTTGATCAGCCATGACCATTATGAATGGTGGAGCAGGATCAAAATGCCAAATGGCCTCCTCCTGCTCCTATTTTCTATGTTAGTTACTTGTTATTAAGAAGCAATAGTTCAAAAGTCTTTATTTCCCTCATTAGGCTTTTGTATGGATGTAAACAGTCTTCTTCAAAGGTCACTGACGAATGCTTTATGTGTGGTTTTGATTTAATATGCAAGAGATTAACATCAATTTCTATAGAGTTATACACATTTTATAATGCTTGCAGAGAAATGATCTTACGATTTTGTTCAGTTTTCCACCTCGGGCTCAGCGACATTGCTGGGTCCATCCCTCATTTTGAAATGTGGGACTTTGTGAGGAGCGTTTGTGAGGAGAGTATAGTGCAGCACGGTAGCACACGGGCAGCACAGTGGATAGCACTTTGGCTTCACAGTGCCAGGGTCCCAGGTTTGATTCCCCGCTGGGCCACTGTCTGTGCAGAGTCTGCACGTTCTCCCTGTGTCTGCGTGGATTTCCTCCGGATGCTCTGGTTTCCTCCCACAGCCCAAAGACATGCAGGTTAGGTGGATTGGCCATGATAAATTGCCCTTAGTGACCAAAAAGGTTAGGAGGGGTTATTGGGTTACGGGGATAGAGTGGAAGTGAGGGCTTAAGTGGGTCGGTGCAGACTCGATGGGCCGAATGGCCTCCGTCTGCACTGTATGTTCTATGTTTGTGAGAGGGGGTGAGTGTGTGTACGTGTGGGAAAGAGAGGGGAAAGTTTATGTATGTGTGAGAGAAAGGCATGTGTGTATGTGTGTGAGAGAAGGATGAGTGTGTATATGAGAGAGGGATGAGTGTGTATGTGTGTATGGGAGGGATGAGTGTGTGTGTATGTATTTGTGAGAGAGGGATGAGTGTGTTTATGTACACGTGAGAGAGAGGGAGATCAGTGGATCCATGTTTGTTAGAGAGAGGGGTGACTGTGAGAGATGAGTGTGTGTATGTGTGTGTGAGAGAGAAAGGTATGTGTGTCTGTGTGTGAAGGAGGGGTGAGTGTGAGTCTGTGAAAGAGAGAGACAGGGCTGAGTATCTCCGTTTTTGTGAAAGAGAGAGGTGCACATGTGAGTGATAAGTGTGTGTGTGTATGGGGGGGCAGGAGAGTGGGGTGATTGTCAGTGTGGGAGAGTGGGATGGGTGAGTGTGTGGGAGAGTGGGAGGGTGAGTGTGTGTGGGAGAGTGGGTGTGTGTGGGAGAGTGGGGAGGTAAGTGTGTATGGGAGAGTGGGGAGGTGAGTGTGTGTGGGAGAGTGGGGAGGTAAGTGTGTGTGGGAGAGTGGGGAGGTGAGTGTGTGTGGGAGAGTGGGGAGGTAAGTGTGTGTGGGAGAGTGGGGAGGTGAGTGTGTGTGAGAGAGTGGGGAGGTGAGTGTGTGTGGGAGAGTGGGGAGGTGAGTGTGTGTGGGAGAGTGGGGAGGTAAGTGTGTGTGGGAGAGTGGGGAGGTGAGTGTGTGTGGGAGAGTGGGGAGGTAAGTGTGTGTGGGAGAGTGGGGAGGTGAGTGTGTGAGAATGTGGGGTGTGTGTGTGTGTGAGTGGGGTGTGTGTGTGTGAGTGGGGTGTGTGTGTGTGAGTGGGGTGTATGTGAGTGCGGTGTGTGTGTGAGTGGGGTGTGTGTGTGTGGGAGAGTGGGATGGTGAGTGTGTGTGGGAGAGGGGGAGGTGAGTGTGTGTGGGAGAATGTGTGAGTGGGGTGTGTGTGAGTAGGGTGTGTGTGTGTGTGTGTGTGAGTGGGGTGTGTGTGTGTGAGTGGGGTGTGTGTGTGAGTGGGGTGTATGTGAGTGCGGTGTGTGTGTGAGTGGGGTGTGTGTGTGTGGGAGAGTGGGATGGTGAATGTGTGTGGGAGAGGGGGAGGTGAGTGTGTGTGGGAGAATGTGTGACTGGGGTGTGTGTGAGTAGGGTGTGTGTGAGTGGGGTGTGAGAGTGGGGTGTGTGTGTCTGTGTGAGTGGGGTGTGAGAGTGGGGTGTGTGTGTGTGTGTGTGTGAGTGGGGTGTGTGTGTGTGTGAGTGGGGTGTGTGTGTGTGAGTGGGGTGTGTGTGTGTGAGTGGGGTGTGTGTGTGTGAGTGGGGTGTGTGTGAGTGGTGTGTGTGTGTGAGTGGGGTGTGTGTGAGTGGGGTGTGTGGGGGTGGGTGTGTGTGAGTGGTGTGTGTGTGTAAGTGGGGTGTGTGTGAGTGGGGTGTGTGTGCGTCTGTGGGTGTATGTGTCTGTGTGTGAGTGGGGTGGGTGTGAGTGGGGTGGGTGTATGTGTGTGTGTGAGTGGGGTGTGTGTGTGTGAGTGGGGTGTGTGTGTGAGTGGGGTGTCTGTGAGTGGTGTGTGTGTGTGTGAGTGGGGTGTGTGTGTGTGTGAGTGGGGTGGGTGTGTGTGTGTGTGTGTGTGAGTGGGGTGTGTGTGTGAGTGGGGTGTGTGTGTGTATGTGTGTGTGAGTGGGGTGTGTGTGTGTATGTGTGTGTGAGTGGGGTGTGTGTGTGTGTGAGTGGGGTGTGTGTGTGAGTGGTGTGTGTGTGTGTGGGAGAGTGGGGTAGTGAGTGGGATGGTGAGTGTGTGTTTGGAAGAGTGGGGGGGAGGAGTGTGTGAGTGGGGTGTGTGCGTGTCGGAGAGTGGGTGGGGAGGAGTGTGTGTGAGTGGGGTGTGTGCGTGTCGGAGAGTGGGTGGGGAACTTTGAGTGTCTGCGTTTTTGTGGGAGATTGTGCAGCGAAAATGGGTGTCTGCCTCACTCCCAGTCTTCGGGTTCTCATTCATCCTCACCTATACATACCACCCCCATCGCTCTCACAGGGAGTGAGCACCATGAAATGAGGAGGGAGCTGGACATGCTCTCTCACCCTTTCACACTCTGATGGTTATTTTTACACAATGTTCATTTTGGACTTTGGAGGGCATCCGACTTATGCTCCGACCCCCTTGACCCACACCTGGGTTCACTGCGTCAGGGCCAGGCTTGGGCATGCTAGCTCGAAAGCACACCTGGAGATTTCCCACTGTGAGGGTCAAAGCATAACGGGGTGGGGGGGGGGGGGGTGGAGACTCAGACTCAGACATTAATGACATTAACATTTATTTAAATGCTTGATTTGCATTGTCCAGCCAATGTGGGTGGTTAATGAGCTGAGGTCGTCAGCATGGGATTGGAGCATCCACCCTCGCACTCCCCTCTCCCCTGCTCCACCCTATCCACTGAGTGTGAGAAAAATTGAAGTATGGCAACCATACTTCGGTAGTAGGGAAGATGCTGGAATCTATCATCAAGGAAGAAATAGCGAGGCATCTGGATGGAAATTGTCCCATTGGGCAGACGCAGCATGGGTTCATAAAGGGCAGGTCGTGCCTCACTAATTTAGTGGAATTTTTTGAGGACATTATAAGGTAGATAACGGGGAGCCAATGGATGTGGTATATCTGGATTTCCAGAAAGCCTTTGACAAGGTGCCACACAAAAGGTTGCTGCATAAGATAAAGATGCATGGCATTAAGAGGAAAGTAGTAGCATGGATAGTGGATTGGTTAATTAATAGTAAGCAAAGAGTGGGGATTAATGGGTGTTTCTCTGTTTGGCAATCAGTAGCTAGTGGTGTCCCTGAGGGATCAGTATTGGGCCCACAAATGTTCACAATTTACATAGATGATTCGGAGTTGGAGACCAAGGGCAATGTGTCCAAATTTGCAGACGGCAGTAAGATAAGTGGTAAAGCAAAAAGTGCAGAGGATACTGGAAGTCTGCAGAGGGATTTGGATAGGCTAAGTGAATGGGCTAGGGTCTGGCAGATGGAATACAATGTTGACAAATGTGAGGTTATCCATTTTGGTACGAATAACAGCAAAAGGGATTATTATTTAAATGATAAAATATTAAAACATATGCTGCTGTGCAGAGAGACCTGGGTGTGCTAGTGCATGAGTCGCAAAAAGTTGGTTTACAGGTGCAACAGGCGATTAAGAAGGCAAATGGAATTTTGTCCTTCATTGCTAGAGGGATGGAGTTTAAGACTAGCGAGGTTATACTGCAATTGTATAAGGTGTTAGTGAGGTCACACCTGGAGTATTGTGTTCAGTTTTGGTCTCCTTACTTGAGAAAGGGCGTACTGGCACTGGAGGGTGTGAAGAGGAGATTCACAAGGTTAATCCCAGATCTGAAGGGGTTGGATTACGAGGAGAGGTTGAGTAGACTGGGACTGTACTCGTTGGAATTTAGAAGGATGAGGGGGGATCTTATAGAAACATATAAAATTATGAAGGGAATCGATAGGATAGATGCGGGCAGGTTGTTTCCACTGGTGGGTGAAAGCAGAACTAGGGGGCATAGCCTCAAAATAAGGGGAAGTAGATTTAGGACTGAGTTTAGGAGGAACTTCTTCACCCAAAGGGTTGTGAATCTATGGAATTCCTTGCCCAGTGAAGCAGTAGAGGCTCCTTCATTAAATGTTTTTAAGGTAAAGATAGATAGTATTTTGAAAAATAAAGGGATTAAGGGTTATGGTGTTCGGGCTGGAAAATGGAGCTGTGTCCACAAAAGACCAACCATGATCTCATTGAATGGAGGAGCAGGCTCCACCACCAGATGGCCTACTCCTGCTTCTAGTTCTTATGTTCTTATGTTAACCACCCCCTCTTCCAGGCAAAAGCTTGGACAAGTTACATTTGCGTCACACAAGTGCCAGGCAAAGGCCATCTCCTACAAGAGAGAATCTAACCACCACTCCTTGGCAGCCCATCACTGAATCCCCCACAAATCAACATCCTGGGGATTACCGTTGATCAGAAACTGAACTGGACTAACCACATTAATACTGTGGCTACCATGGCAGATCAAGTCTAGGAATCTTACTGTGAGTAACTCATTTCCTGACTCCCAAAAGCTCTCCACTATCTATAAGGCACAAGTCAGGAGTGTAATGGAATACTCTCCACTTGCCTGGATGAGTGCAGCTCCAGTAACACTCAAGAAGCTTGACCCCCATCCAGGACAAAGCAGCCCACTTGATTGCTCCCCCTTCCACAAACATTCAAAACCCTCCACCACGACCAGCAGTGGCAGCTGTCTGTACCATCGACAAGATGCACTGTAGTAACTCGAGAGCACCTTCCAAACCTATGGCCACTACTATCTAGAAGGACAAGAGCAGCAGAAACCTGGTGACCCCACCACCTGGAGGTCTCCCTCCAAGTCATTCACCACTCTGACTTGGAAATATATCGACGTTCCCTCACTACCGCTGGGGCAACCTCCTGGAACTCCCTCCCTAACAGCACAGTAGGTGCACCTCAAGGACTGCAGCAGTTCAAGAAGGCAACTCACCACCACCTTCTGAAGGGCAACTAGGGATGGGCAATAAATGCTGGCCTAACCAGCGATGTCCACATCCCGTAAATGAATTCTTAAAAAACCAGTCTCGTCCAAAGACTAGAAAGGGGGAAAAAAACAATTGTAGAGCACCTTTTGGTACTTTCTGATGTGTAGTCACTTTTGTAATGTAGGGAAGCACAGCAGAAAATTTGAGCACAGAAAAGTCCCATGACTGGTAATTAAACAATGACCAGAGAAGAAATTTTAGATAAATTGTTTGCATAATAAACATTTGTCAGAACGGCAGGAGAATGTTCCTGCTTCTCTTAACGGGCAGCACGGTAGCACACGTGGCTAGCACTGTGGCTTCACAGCGCCAGGGTCCCAAGTTCGATTCTCAGCTGGGTCACTGTCTGTGCGGAGTCTGCACGTTCTCCCCGTGTCTGCGTGGGTTTCCTCCGGGTGCTCCGGTTTCCTCCCACAGTCCAAAGACGTGCAGGTTAGGTGGATTGGCCATGCTAAATTGCCCTTAGTGTCCAAAAACAAAGGTTAGGAAGGTTTATTGGGTTACGGGGACAGGGTGGAAGTGAGGGCTTATGTGGATCGGTGCAGACTCGATGGGCCGAATGGCCGCCTTCTGCACTGTATGTTCTATGTAATCTATGTAATAGTGTTATGGGGTTCGACTGAGGGGACACACAGAGCCTCAGTTTAATGTCCACAAGAAGCGTATCCTGCAGAACTGCACTGAAATGTCAGTCCATATTGTATACTCGAGTCTTTAGAGTGAGGCTTGAACTCATGAGAGACTACCACTGAGCTGAGGTTGATACATTGTAAGTAGACACTAATGGTATACTGACAGCAATAAATCAGAACATTAAACTTCACAGGTAATTTCCCTTACTAATGGAGAGATCAGGCTGGTCAGAGTAATAAAGAATTGGCTTGAAACTCTTATCATGCATATGTGCCCTTCTATAAACTGGACAATTGATTGTGGTCACCCCTTTAAAAAAACCTCTTTGGCTGGCTATTTCATTAATAGAGGAAATGTTAGCAATAATTTATAATTCCTGCCATTATTTTTATATTTACCCTATTCTCTGTCTTGCCAGTCAGAATGCGTACTTTCCCTCACAATTGACATTACCCGAGGCTTAAACTTAGTGAAAATCAGATGCTAACTTCACTACGCACTGAAAAATCCAGCACATTTAATTCCACAAAGTTACTGTAGCCAGCCTGAACTTGTCTGTGTGAGGTAGGTTGCTATTGAAGCATTGTCATCAGTAGCACTTAACAAGAGCCTAGATGTGATTAATCTTGACCGGACTGTCAACAGTAGACATAGCCAAAATGTAAATTTTTTCTCAAAGTCAGCTGTGTACACGAGATATAATTTCAAGGACAGTTGTCTAATTGCTAATGTTTAACATTTACCAGACATTCAGTGGAGTTTTGCTTATGCATGCAAGCATGGATATGTGCACAGTGAACTTGGGCTGAATTCTCCGGCCCTCAAAAATCCCCCCGACGTGAATCGCGCCGCCCGCCTCGAAGAATGGCGAGAACCGGCGCAATGCAATTCTCCGAATTCTCCGGCCCGCAATGGGCCGAGCGGCCGCCCGTTTTAGGCACGTCCCGCCGGCATATATTAAGGTAGGTACTTACCGGCGGGACCCGACTCCACGGGTGGCCTCCGGGGTCCTCGGGGGGGGTGCGCAGGGGGTCTCGCCCTGGGGGGTGCCCCCATGGTGGCCTGGCCCGCGATCGGGGTCCACCGATCCACCCGCGGGCCTGTGCTGTGGGGGCACTCTATTCCTCCACGCCGGCCGGTGTAGCAGTCCGCGATGGCCGACGCAAAGATGGACGCCCCTTGCGCATGCACTGGGATGTCGCCAGCACACGCTGGTGCTCCCGCGCATGCGCCAGCTCGCGCCAGCCGGCGGAGGCCCTTTGCCGCCAGTTGGCATGGCGCCAAGCCCCTTCTGCGCCGGCCGGCATGGCACAAATCACTCCGGCGCCGGCCTAGCCCTTGAAGGTTCGGAGGATTTCGCACCTTCGAAGCGGCCCGACACCGGAGTGGTTCACGTCACTCCTTTGCGCCGTTGTTGCCCGCCCCGCCTCTTCGCGGAGAATTCCGCCCCTTATTTTTCCTGAGCAATAGAGTGAGGTAATCATAGAATCCTGACAGTGCAGAAGGAGGCCATTCGGCCCATTGAGTCTGAACCTGCACTTGGAAAGAGCACCCTACTTAAGGCTACACCTCCACCCTATCGCCGTAACCCAGTAACCCGCCAAACCTTTTGGATACTAAGGGGAAATTTAGAATGTCCAATCCACCTAACCTGCACTTCTTTGGACTGTGGGAGGAAACTGGATCAACCAGAGAAAACCCACGCAGACACGACGAGAACGTGCAGACTCCACTCAGTCACCCGAGGCCGGAATTGAACCTGGGTTCCTGGAGCTGTGAGGCAGCAGTACTAACCATTGTGCCATTGTGCCGCCCACTTACTTAAGGTAAAGTATGCAGTGCAACTAAAGTCCACCAACCTCGCATATTTGTCAGCAAGTCTCACTGGCACCATTAGAATTCCCTGTTTTAGGAATTTAAAATGAGCCCTTTGCACTGTCGTAACCTATAAATAGACCATGTAAATAATGTTATTACTGACTGTACTAACAAACCCCTTTGCTGCTGACGTATTTTAATGATTTAACATTCCTTTTACTAACTTAATTAAATGAGTCTTGCCACACTTGAGACGTTAGTTTATCTTCATTAGGTGTTGTTAAAGCCAAATTGCATCTCCTGTGCGGTATAAGACATGTGCTTTTACCAGCCTCATAACTCAGGACACACATCTTATGGCTTTCACACATAATTTAGTATCAAACCAATTGCAGTTATGTCCCCTGAACCGAGACTTAATCCTACATTTATCAATGCTTGTCTGGATGCAATTAAATGTTAACACCTCTACTTATTGTTGAATACAATCTGTTACTATGGTGATATCATCGTTACACTAGTATCCCAAGGCAGAGTGCCTTTTACAGCCGGTGACTTGCTGAATATGCTGCCATGCATTTACATTGCAGCAGCAGTCTGCCTTCACTAGCTATGTTGCAATATATTGGTGCAGCATGCAGATCCTGGCTGCAAGGGCAGTACCTCTTCATGACATGGACCGGCAAACTCAATGATACAACACGTATTTCTGAGGGGCAAAACTGGTATGTAAAGAATCCCATAGGATGGGCAAGTAACCTGCAGCATGGTAGCACAGTGGGTAGCACTGTTGCTTCACAGCTCCAGGGTCCCCGGTTTGATTCCCGGCTTGGGCTTGCATCACTGTCTGTGTGGATTGTGCACGTTCTCCCCGTGTCTGTATGAGTTTCGTCCGGGTGCTCCGGTTTCCGACCACAAAACCCAAAAGATGTGCTGATAAGTGAATCTCCCCCTGTGTACCCGAACAGGCGCTACAATGTGGCGACTAGGGGCTTTTCACAGTAACTTCATTGCAGTGTTAATGTAAGCCTACTTGTGACAATAAAGATGATTATTAATTATTAATTAATATGTCAAAAATGTGCTGCCCACCATATTGGTTTGGGCTGCTTCATATTGGTCTCCAGACATGTGTCCAAATTTATGATTTAAATATTTAAATGAGGGCTTTGCATCTGAGATGGGGCCCTTTTAGTGTTATTCAGCTGCCACTCCTTGCCATGTGATGAACTTTTCCAATAACTCATCAAGTTAAATGGCAGGAAAAACCTGATGTGGCACCTTTATTTCAATTGGACCATCTGGTCACAGGTTGGCTAAGAGTTAACGAGGGAGATCCCTCTTAGGCCTTGCTCTTGACCCCTGACAGACAGAGAGCTTCGCTGTTACCAGAAATGTCAGACAGCTGCTGTGCTGAAGCAACATTTCCACAGTCTGCACCATTTGGAAAGAACTTTGCTCTCCAGCTACAAACAGGCATCCAGACCTCTGGGCCATGATTCTCCGGTATCTGGCGGGCCGGGCCTTACCAGTGCCAAGGAGTGGTGTGAACCACTCCGCTGTCAGGCCACCCAGAAGGTGCGGAATCCTCCGGTGCCGGCGTAGCCCCCGAATGTGCGGAGGATTCCGACTGGCCCGACTGGGGGGGGGGGGGCAGGCAAGCGATCAGGCGGCACCGTTCCTCGGGCGTGCACGATCCCGTGGGGCATGGCGGACTCGCACCGCGGACCGCGATGGAAGAAGTAGGTCCCCCGAGATTGCACGCGCCCACGGATCGGTGCAACCCGATCATTTGCCTGGCTGTCAATGAGCCCCTCTCCTCCCGGTGAAGGATCCCCCCCCCATCCTCACCCCCCACTAGGTGGCCGTGGACTGAGTCCGCAACCACCACCAAGGTTCCCGACGGCCGATAGGTTGTTAGAACCATGCTGTCGGTACCTCGGCCAATTGCCCTCGGTGAATCGCAGGCGGCGGCCTCTGTCAATGGCCGCGTCGAGTAGACCGCGGGCACGCGATTCGCGAGCGATTCTCCGGGGAACACAATTTTGCTGGGAGGCTAAGAGAATCCAGCCCCTTATGCGGCGGGACGGAGAATCCCGTCTCATATCATTTCAATGTGGTCCTTCCAAGCTTTCCAGCTTCCATTTTTTAATCATACCTACCTCTTGAT
Source organism: Scyliorhinus torazame (assembly GCF_047496885.1). Lineage (NCBI taxonomy): Eukaryota > Metazoa > Chordata > Chondrichthyes > Carcharhiniformes > Scyliorhinidae > Scyliorhinus > Scyliorhinus torazame. The sequence goes on along the minus strand of NC_092710.1, from coordinate 127,501,074 downwards.
GAATATTTCTGACTGATTTGGCGTGTATGTATATAGTCATACATGTGTGTATATGTATATAATATTAAATATTGAAAATTGAGAAAGATTTTGATAGGGTCAATTGCACTTGTGGGAAGAGCCCAGACAGTCAGCAAGAAATCCACAACCTCTTGGAGTGCATGTTCGATGTGAAATGGACATTGTCAATAGAGCCTGTAATTGTAAGTGTAGCGAAGCACCTTAATATGTCAGATGCTGTATTGAAATAAACCTCGGTTTTCCACTTTACTTAATAGTTCAAATTTTACATTACAATGTGCAATCACAAATTTTATGAAAACATTATATTTCTGTGGAAAAATAAACCAAAGAGCAGAATAGGGACTCAAGAAAAAAAGGACTTTACTCCGCGAGTGGTGAAATTGTGGAACTTGAGTGCGTAGTATTGATGCATTTGAAAGGTAAACTGGAGTTGCACATAGGGATTAAGGAATTATGCCGATCGAGCCAGATGAGAAAAGTGGGAGAAGGACCACAAGGTGCTTAAATGCCATCATGGACTAACAGTGATAAATATTAATCCAATACTTAAAAATTTAAGTATTATGAGGAGCTATTGCTTAGAAACTTAGAGACGTGGAAAATAAGAGCAGGGTTAAGCCATTGAGCCTGCTCCTGCATTCAGTGTGATCATTGCTGATCCTCTAATTCAACACAATACTCCTGCTCTCTCTGCACCCCTTGATGCCTTTGGTATCCAGACATCTATCTGTTTCTTTCTTAAATACATACAATGACATGACCTCCACAACCTTCTGTGGTAGAGAATTGCATAGGTTCACAAGCCTCTGAGTGAAGAAATCATCTCAGTCCTTTTAAAAAAAATAAATTTAGAGTACCTAATAATTTTTTTTTAGCGTTGCCTATCCACCTAACCTGCACATCTTTGAGTTGTGGGGGTGAAACCCACGCAGGCACAGGGAGAATGTGCAAACTCCACACGGACTGTGACCCAGGGCCGGGATTCGAACCCGGGTCCTCAGCGCCACATACTGCCCTTTCATCTCAGTCCTAAATACCCTACCCCATACTCTGAGACCGAGACGCTTTGTTCTAGACCTTCCCCATCCCCCACTTACCCCCGTCCCCCACTTACCCCCCTGCCCAGACTGGCCAGGGGAAACATCATTGCTGCATCCAATCTGTCCAGCCCTGTCAGAGGTTTAAAATAAATACTTAAGACATGATATTTTAGTTACAATAATTTCTGTTTGCCCTACTTTTTTAGGTTTCCCCACTTTGGCCTCTTCTACTTGATACCTTTCACTGGAAGACATTATTTTAAATTGAGTTGCATTAGTAATTATAAATTTTTTTCAAGTTTAATTCCCTTGACTCCTGTGTCGTCCTCTACTTTTTCTCAACTTTAGAAATATGGCTGCCATGTCAGTGATAATAGCGCAATGTGATTCAACACATGGTACACATCAACATCTCAAAAAAAAGACTGAGGGGGTTATTTTCCGTCCCCATTCGGCACAGGTGCAAATCCTGTTATAGCCGGAAACTCGCGAGAGGGCCATAACGGGATATGCGACAGGGAGATCTTAGAATGAGATCCTCCCTGCACCCCATTGCAATGTAATTGGGTTCACGCCCTTAATTTAAATATTCAAAGTCGGCTTAATGCGGAATTTTCCGGGAACGTCAGATGTTCCCAGCCACTGGCATGACATAATGGGCTCTTTTCGGAGACCAGGGTCTCGGATTCTCCATTATTGGGATCATGTCCCCATGCCGGCGTCAAAACGGTGGAGTTTTACTCTTGAAATTCCTGCACAAAAGTGAAACGAAATCTTAGCCTTGCAGGGGGAACCAGGGACCCGGAGTGAACCTCGCAGCTTTTGCTGCAGATACGGGCCCTCGCACTTCCGGGTCAGAGGCTGCGCATGCGCCAGGCGGTGGCCGCCAGCTGCTGCGCCGTGCTCCATGGCGGATTCGGATGCGGAGCCAGATCCAGGAAAGAGACCCCCCAATTGGCCGCGTGCCCGACCCTCAAACTCCGCAATGAATTCTCCGGCCGCCTATAAGGCCTCCAGCCCCGGTCTCCGATCGGCCTGCCCCTGACCAGGGCGGCCGCGGACTGAGTCCGCAGTCGCCATGTGAGCGCGCAATTGGCAATAGCGGGTTACTTCCGCGCCGTTGGAACTCAGCCAGTCAGGGGCAAAGGACTCCCCGGAGACTCTGATTTTCGGTGCCCAGAGAATCGCCAAACTGGCACCGAGCCCGATTATGGTGTAAAACCGGATTCTGCGCCCCTGTGCCGGCCGCAATTTCAGCGTCGGGGTGTGGAGAATGCAGCCCCAGATGTGATGACCATGCTGGAGTTTAGAGGTTTAGAGGCCACTGTAGCCCCCAGGTGGTCAGGGACATGGCAGGGCACTGCCCTTCTGGCACCCTGGCATAGACCCCAGCAGTGCTAACCTGCCTTTAACCCGGATTTGAGATTGGGGCACTCAAACCGATCTTGTCGGAGTATGTAGGCCATGCTTCTGACAATAACGGCACACAACACGCCCTCTTCTTAAAATATGGTAAAGGTTTTTTGCCCTGAGTGCTGAATTTCGGTGCATTGAGTGCTATAGTGAGAGTTTGGTGACTGAGGGAGTTAGGTGAGGAGGGAGTAAGGTGCTCCTTTCATTTCATTTCTTACATTTCCTCAAAGAGCGTGAAGGGAGCCGGGAGTTTACAGAGAGTGCAGCTGACTGGGAGCAGAGTTGGAGGGCGGAGTTCCAGTTGCTCCACAGGGCAGCTATATTCTGTAAGGTAAGAGCAGATGGAGGCTAGGGCAGTTGCATGCTCCTCCTGTAGGATGTGGGTGGTGAGGGATACCACCGGTGTCCCCGCTGACTATACCTGCGGGAAGTGCACCTAACTCCAGCTCCTCAAAGACCGTGTTAGGGAACTGGAGCTGAAGCTGGATGAACTTCGGATAATCCGGGAGGCAGAGGGGGTAACAGAGAAGAGTTACAGGGAGGTAGCCACACCCAAGGTACAGGACAAGAGTAGCTGGGTTACAGTCAGGGGAAAGAAAACGAACGGCCAGACAGTGCAGGGATCACTCGTGGCCGTTCCCCTTCAAAACAAGTATATCGTTTGGATGCTGTTGGGGGGGATGACCTACTGGGGGAAGGCCTTAGCGGCCAGGTCTCTGGCACTGAGTCTGGCTTTGTGGCTCAGAAGGGAAGGGGGGGAATAGAAAAGCAATAGTGATAGGAGACTCAATGGTTTGGGGAATAGATAGGAGATTCTGTGGTCGCGAGCGAGACTCCCGGAAGGTATGTTGCCTCCCGGGTGCCAGGGCCAGGGATGTCTCTGATCGAGTCTACAGGATTCTTAAGGGGGAGGGGGAGCAACCACTAGTCGTGGTGCACATAGGCACCAACGACACAGCTAAGAAAAGGGAGGAGAATCTAAAAAGTGATTTTAGGGAGTTAGGTTGGAAGCTAAAGAGTAGGACAAGCAGAGTAGTGATCTCAGCATTGCTACCGGTGCCACGTACAAGTGAGGCAAGGAACAGAGAGCAAGTGCAGCTGAACACATGGCTACAGGGCTGGTGCAGGAGGGAAGGCTTCAAATATGTGGATCATTGGAATATTTTCTGGGGAAGGTGGGACCTGTACATAAAGGACGGATTGCACCTAAGCTGGAGGTACACCAATATCCTGGGTGGGAGTTTTGCTAGAGCTCTTCGGGAGGGTTTACACTAGTTTGGCAGGGGGATGGGAACCAGAGCTATGGATCAGAGGATAAGGTAGCTGTTGAACAGGCAGAAATAGTATGCAGCAAGTCTGTGAGGAAGGATAGACAGTTGATAGGGCAAAGTTGCACTCAGTGGAATGGGTTAAAGTCTGTCTGTTTCAATGCAAGGAGTGTCAGGAATAAGGGAGATGAACTTAGAGCATGGATTAGTACTTGGAGATATGGATTTCACAGGGGCATGAATGGTTGTCAGATGTTCTAGGGTTTAGATGTTTTCAAAAGAATAGGGAGGGAGGTAAAAGAGGAGGGGGAGTGGCACTGTTAATTAGGGAGTCCACCACAGCTGCAAAAAAGGAGGTAGTTGAGGAGGGTTTGTCTACTGAGTCAGTATGGGTAGAAGTCAACAACAAAAAAGGAGCAGTCACTTTATTGGGAGTTTTCTATAGACCCCTCAATAGCAGCAGAGACATAGAGGAACAGATTGGGCGGCAAATCTTGGAAAAGTGCAGAAGTAACAGAATTGTTGTCATGGATGACTTCAACTTCCCGAATATTGACTGGAACCTCCTTAGTGCAAATGGTTTGGATGGAGCAGATTTTGTCAGGTGTGTAATAGAAGGATTCCTGACTCAATATGTAGATGGGCCGACTAGGGGGGAGGCCATATTGAACTTGGTGCTCGGCAACGAACCAGGCCATTTGTCAGATGTCTCGGTGGGAGAGCATTTCGGTGACAGTGACCACAACTCCTTGACCTTTACCATAGTCATGGAGAGGGATAGGATCACACTGTATGGAAAGGTATTTAATTGGGGGAGGGGACATTATACTGCTATTAAACAGGAGCTGAGGAGCATAAACTGGGAACAATTGTTCTTGGGGAAATGCACAACAGTAATGTGGGGATTGTTTAAGGAGCATTTGCTGCGAGTGCTGAATTGTTTTGTCCCACTGAGACGAGGAAGGAATGGTAAGGTGAAGGAACCTTGGATGACAAGAGAAGTGGAGCTTCTAGTCAAGAGGAAGAAGGAAGCTTACGTAAGGTTGAGGAAGCAAGGATCTAACTCGGCTCTGGAGGGTTACAAGGTAGTCAGGAAGGAACTCAAAAATGGACTGAGGAGAGCTAGAAGGGGACATGAAAAAGCCCTGGCGGGAAGGATTAGGGAAAACACCAAGGCGTTCTACACTTATGTGAGAAATAAGAGGATGATCAGAGTGAGAGTAGGGCCGATCAGGGATAGTAGAGGAAACTTGTGCCTAGAGTCTGAAGAGATGGGGGAGGCCCTAAATGAATATTTTCCTTCAGTATTCATTGGAGAGAGCGACCTTGTTTCTCATGAGAACAGTGTGAACCAGGTTAATAGACTCAAACAGGTTGATATTAAGAAGGAGGATGTGCTGGAAATTTTGAAAAGCATCAAGATAGATAAGTCCCCTGGACCTGACGGGATATACCCAAGGTTACTACGGGAAGCGAGGAAGGAGATTGCTGCGCCATTGGCGATGATCTTTGCATCCTCACTCTCCACTGAAGTAGTACCAGATGATTGGAGGCAGGCGAATGTTGTTCCCCTATTCAAGAAAGGGAATAGGGAAATCCCTGGGAATCACAGACCCATCAGTCTTACGTCTGTGGTGAGCAAAATATTGGAAAGGATTCTACGAGATAGGGTTTATGATTATTTAGAAAAACATAGTTTGATTAAAGATAGTCAGCATGGCTTTGTGAGGGGCAGGTTATGCCTCACAAGCTTCATTGAATTCTTTGAGGATGTGACGAGACACATTGATGAAGGTCGGGCAGTGGATGCGGTGTATATCGATTTCAGTAAGGCATTTGATAAGATTCCCCATGGTAGGCTTATTCAGAAAGTTAGGAGGCATGTGATACAGGGAAATTTGGCTGTCTGGATACAGAATTGGCAGACCGAAAGAAGACAGCGAGATGTAGTGGAGGTCGATGACCAGTGGTGTCCCGCAAGGATCTGTTATGGGACCTCTGCTCTTTGTGGTTTTTATAAATGACTTGGATGAGGAAGTGGAAGGGTGGATTAGTAAGTTTGCCGATGACATGAAGGTTGGTGGAGTTGTAGATAGTGTTGAGGGTTGTTGCAGGTTACAACAGGACATTGACAAGATGCAGAGCTGGGCTGAGAAGTGGCAGATGGAGTTCAACCTTGATAAATGTGAAGTGATTCATTTTGGAAGGTGTAATTTGAATGCTGAATACAGGGTTAAAGGCAGGATTCTTGGAAGTGTGGAGTAACAGAGGGATCTTGAGGTCCACGTACATAGATCCCTCAAAGTTGCCACCCAGGTTGATAGGGTTGTTAAGAAGGCGTATGGTGTATTGTCTTTCATTAACGGGGGATTGAGTTTAAGAGCCGTGAGGTTTTGTTGCAGCTTTATACAACTCTAGTTAGACCACACTTGGAATATTGTGTCCAGTTCTGGTCGCCTCATTATAGGAAGGGTGTGGATGCTTTGGAGAGGGTAGAGAGGAGATTTACCAGGATGCTGCCTGGACTGGAGGACATGTCTTATGAAGAAAGTTTGAGGGGCTAGGGCTTTTCTCACTGGAGCGAAGTGGGCAGTGAGGTGACTTGATAGAGGTGTACAAGGTGATGAGAGGCATGGATAGAGCGGACAGCCAGAGACTTTTCCCCAGGGTGGAAATGGCTGTCACGAGGGGACATAATTTAAAGGTGATTGGGGGAAGGTATAGGGGAGATGTCAGAGGTAGGTTCTTTACACAGAGAGTGGTGGGTGTGTGGAATGCACTGCCAGCGAAGGTGGTGGACTCAGAGTCATTAGGGACATTTAAGTGACTCTTAGACAAGCACATGGACAGCAGTAAATTGAAGGGGTGTAGTTTAGGTTGCTCTTAGATTACGATAAATGGTCGGTACAACATCGTGGGCTGAAGGCCTGTACTTTGCTGTACTGTTCTATGTTCCATGTGGGGAGATCTTGACTGCCAGTTTGCAGTTAGAACCTGACACTTTGCCATAAATATTGAAAATTTAACCCAGAGTTTCAAATAGTTGAACATAATCATCAATGTTTCAGTCTTGCCTAGTCAGGAAGAGGCATTTATCGTGAGGCAAAGGTTGTTTCCAATAAGAATTCCTCGGAAAAAGCAAAATTCTGCAGATGCTAAATATCTGAAAAATAACACAGAAAATTCTGGATATCCTCAGCAGTTCAGGCTGCGCATGTGGTGGGTGAAACGGAATTAACGTTCCAGGTCTGACGAAAGGTCGTTGACCTAAAACATTGGCTGGAATTTTCTGGCCCCTCCTACCAGCAGGATGTTCTGGTCCCTCCAAAAGTGAATGGAAGTTTGAATGTTCTTCCGTGTCCGTTGTGGCAAGCCCTGTCGCACCGTCTCCCATCAATCCCGGTCATTAAGTCTGTTTCTCTCTCTACGTATACTGCCTGACCTAAGCTGTGCTTTTCCAGCATTTTCTGTTTTTATTATGGCATTCCTGGCAGATTGGTATCTGCCTGTCTAAGCTGTTTGTCAGTCCATCTGTTTTCTCTGTTCCGTCTTCTCTCTCTCCATGTGAGAAACGCGACTGGAAAAGCTGTTCAGAATATTCCTGGAGAATGAAACAAAACTGGAATGTTTGTTGTTCCACAATGTACTCTCCTGATCACGTTTAATAACCAGAGATTGATGGTGTGGCTGTGGGTTCTTCCAGCCAGACTCTTCTAATTTATACCATGCAAATAAAAAACAAACAGCACAGTACAATCCATTCTCTATGTAGAGCCATAGACGTCTGCTCCCAGCTACCCACAATCTCGGTTTTCTGCTCTCACAGACCAAAGTAATACACTGGCATAGTCAGGTAACCTGAATAATATTACAAAAATGTAAGTGAAAAGAAACATTTGACAAATGTAATTGATTATGCTTCTATTAATGTCTATTTCATCTGAAGTTAATGAGATTTGAATTCATGTCTAGCAGTACAACTAGGCTAGTTGACGGCTCTGAGCATTTTTGCACTAAAATACAATACATTAGACGAAGGACAGGTTAAAAGAAAGACTTGTGTTTACATAACTCATTTCGCAGCTACTGGCTGTCTCAAAGCACTTCAAAGCCATCAAAGTATTTTTGCAATGCGGTCACAGTTGTAATAAATGTAGCAACGAATTTGCACTCAATTACCACTAACAGCAATGTGTTAATGACCAGATAATCTGTTTTACGATGTTGACTGAAAGATTGGCCAGGACATTGGGAATAATTCTACTCTTCTTCGAAATAATGCCATGGGATCTTTAACATCCAAATGCGAGATCAAATGGGGCCTCATTTTAACATGTCATTCGCGAAACACACCTTTGACAGTACAGCACTTTAGTGTCACCTTAGATTTTTATTTTGTGCTCAGTTAAGCTCTGGTGTGGAATTGTAGCACCTTGTGACTCCGAGGTGAGAGTGCTATCAACTCAACCACGCTGACACTCAAAGCAGATTCATGTCCTCTGTACTAATTTCCATATTTTGGCTGTGTCAAAATGGTTGCTGCAGTATCTCCTAATAGTGGCATAGGGAATCCGAGGAGTAAGGTACACTTGGGCAGCCCACGGCAGCTCTCAGTGCACCATCCTCCGAGCTTTACCAATATCGCACCTGTTGAATGAAAATAAAAGAAAACTGGAGAAAACTTAGAGGGCCAACCTTCAGACTGCGCACGTGGAAACAAGCAATATTTAAGAAAAACAGTAAGAAGCAGGTTTGGAGAAGATTTTCAGAGTTGATTGTCAGAGAACATTAAATCTTAACAGTACGTTGTAAGCAAAGACACTGATAATTCAGCAAATTTAAATTCTCGCAGCACATTTTGAGGAGCAAATCCATTTGCCCTCACTGAAATTCTAATATAAAAAGCAATAGCTATCTTGCCAAATGTAACTTGAAGAAGGCAAAGACTTCAATTCAACCTTTGCCATTTTCATTGTTGTGGCAGACATTCAATTTCCACTAGCCTTGGCAAACTAACAACATAGAATTTCAATTACAATATTAATTTATTTCTCACTTATTTTCTCTCAGCAGAAAGTCATTACATTTATGCTTCCCAGTTTATTGTATGTTTGGTACCTATCTTTCTAAAGTTAAATCATATTTGACTATGAGGCACAGCACTAATCACACTGAGAGATTTAATTCCCAGCTAGTTACTTATACCCGGGAGCTGCTCTCCAAGGGTAATTCAGCCATCAGTTGCTCATTCAGTAAAATGTGCCTTTCTCATTTTTGTTCAGACTTATGTAGACTTTGACTTTTTGCATTTTTAAAAGATTATGGACATAAGGATTGGCTTCATTCTTCGCATTGGATAGCTAACTGTGAAAGTCTGTTGTATCTACCATCAACATGCAGTGCTGTAAAGGGGGTAAATCAATAATGTCCAGTTCAACTGCAAATGGTGGTCTGACATAGGTACCTTCTCTAGAACAGTGCATAATTGAAGTACTGGCCTGAATTTTGCAAACTTACCAGTGATATCATCCACATCCTGTCAGAAAATTTACGATATACCTTTTGGATAAAATTGCTAGCAATGCTGTCAATTCCCTGTCCTCTCCAACCCAAGGAGCACTGTAGTCATTGGACTGGATTCTCCGGCCTCCCAGCTGCATGTTTTCCGGTGGCGGGAGGCGGTGCGCCGTTCACTGGTGGCAAGATTCTCTGCCACCACTGTCGATGGGAATTCCCATTGAAGCTACCCCATGCCGCCTGAAAACCCATAGGAGCGGGTTCACTGCTGGTGGGACCAGAGAATCCCACTGATGTGACTGGCTGGAGAATATTACTTCCGTTGTGTTCTAGTACTTACGTGGAATATATTCCTTTGCACTCCTGTCTTATGCCTTGTTAATGCTGGCAGTGCTTTGGGGAGTCAGGAAGTGGCTACTCACCACAGGCTACCCAGTCTTGACCTTCTCTAGTGGCTTTTATGTGGCTGGTGTAGTTGACCTTCTGGTTAATGGCGACCCCCAGAGTATTTATGATGGAGGATTTGGCAAAGAAAATGCCATTGAATTTCAATGGCAGATGGTCAAGCTCTTTCCTGTTTGAGATGGATATTTCCTGGCACATCTGTGATGCAAGTATTGGCACATTCAGAAGGAGAAGTGAAGGAAATCTTCCAACAGCCACAATAGGATTATGACAGTAATTTTGAGAGGTCACTGGGCAGAATTTGTGCTTTGCGCCCATTGCCCAGCTTTTTTTCAAATTTGATCATGTGTGCCCATCCCTGAGGGTATTTCAGAGTCAACCACACCATTTTGATCTGGAGTCACGTGTAGGCCAGACCAGATAAAGATTTCCTTCTCTAAAGGACATTAATGAACTAGATGTTTTTTTTATGACAATCAACAGTGGTTCCAGAATTTTTTAATTCCAGATATTTATTCAATTCAAATTCCACCGAGGTGGCATGGTTGCACAATGGTTAGCACAGCTGCCTCACGGCACTGAAGTCCCAGGTTTGATCCCAGTCCTGGGTCACTGTCTGCGTGGGTCTCACCCCCACAACCCAAAGATATGCAGGGTAGGTGAATTGGCCACGCTAAAATTGCCCCTTAATTGGAAATAAAAATTGGATACTCTAGATTTTTGAAAAAATTCAAATTCCAACTTCTGCCATGGCAGGATTTGAACCTGGATCCTCAGAGCATGACTCTGGGTCTCTGGTCCAGCAACAACACCACTATACCACCATCTATCCTTCTCTAACTTATTCATTGATGGAATATAGGCATCGCTGGCTAAGCCAGCATTTACTGCCCATCCGTTGTTGCTCCAAAGAAGATGGTGGTAAGCCACCTTTTTGATCCACTGCAGATACAGCCACAGTGCTATTTTGAAGGAGTTCCAAGGTTTTAACCCAGTGACAATGAAGAGATGGTGATATAGTTCCAATTCAGGATGGTGCGTGATTTGGAGGGGAACCTCAGGTGGTGGCTTTACATGTTTCTGCTGCCCTTGTTTTTCTTAGTGGTAGTATTCATGGGTTTGTTGAAGGAGTCTTGGCAAGTTGCTGCAGTGTATCTGTGTAGATGGTACAGACTGCTGCTATCATGCCTCAGTGATGGAGGCAAGGGTTGTTGAAGGTGATGGATGGGATGCTGATGAAGCGGACCGCTTTGTCCTGAATTGTGTTGAGCTTCTTGAGCATCTTTGGAGCTGCACTCATTCAGGCAAGTGGAGAGAATTCCATCATACTCCTGACTTGTGCCCTGTAGATGGTGGGCAGTCTTTGGGCAGACAAGACATGAGTTTCTCGCTGGTTGTAAAATTAAAGACACCAAAAATGATATGTTTAAATTTATTTTGTAAACATTTAGACATGAATGATTGCAACATGGACAAATTATGAAAAATGGGGATTACATTTCAGCAAAGGTCACTTTCTTTAGGAAGTTAGGGGATAAGACTAATGGGGATTGGAAGAGCTCCACTCTGTGTATCATTCCATAAACAGAATTTGCTTATAATAGATACAGTTCAATAGGAATTTTAAGATTAAATGGAAGCATGGTTATTAGTAATAATTCAACAAAAATGCTAATTAATAATTTTATGTGTATTTCCATAATGCTCACTTTACACAATCACAAAATAATTGTTGAATTGTTAACTCCCATTCTACTGAACCCTCAGAACTTGGATACATTTCAGTATTGTGGGTCCTGTCCTGGTACAAATCCAATTACTGTTCCACATAAATCTTTAGCTCAGTTGGCTGGACAGCTGGTTTGTGATGCAGAGCGACGCCAACAGCACGGGTTCAATTCCTATATCGGCTGAGGCTATTTATGAGATTATTTTTAACCTTATTTGAGATCTGGTGATCCTCAGGTCAAATCAGTCAGCTCTCCCCCTCAAAGGGGAAAGCAACCTTTGGTCATCTGGGACGATGGTAACTTTACTTTACCTCTTGGATTTTGTGCTTGTGATGATGGCACAATTATCAGTGTCCGCATGTTATTATAACTGTGACATTGTCAGAAATTCCATACATGCACACATGCGCAGTGAAACTAACATAGAACAGCAGAAGTTGCTCTAGGTGATTCCCTGCCCCGCCACAAGATCTGCCGTTGAATTCTTCACAGGCAAAAATCAATTAGAAATCACTAAACTGTTGAGAACTTTACCTTTTTATCCTATAATATTGTTGTTAAAATGAAAATGTTTTGTCTTACTAATGAGGTGTAACTGGTTTTTTAATGGAATACTAAGTCATAATTACTGCTGAACAACTCCTCTGATCTGGAAAATTAATTAATTCATTAATCAATTAATTAATTGGGTCTCACATTCACATTGAAGATAAAGGCAGGCCCATATTTCCTGAAATATGGGCTATATTTAAACATATGGGCTGAATTCCACAGGACGGGGTGGTCATATTGCTCGCCCAACAAAGTTGGGCGGGGTGGTCATATTGCTCCCTGTTGCAAAGTTTTGTTTAGCTGAGTGATTTGGGTAAATACTGCCCCGCTGTGACAATGCACTGCAGGTGGGCTACGTGAGCACAGTGTTGGCCTTATGCCCCACGGTGGGAGGACGTCCCACCCTCCCACTGCTGACCAATCAGATTGGCCAGCCACTCTCACAATCCCAGGAGCCCTAGAATTGAGTAATAGGCACTGCTGGGACTGCAGGTAGTCGCCAGGATGCAGACAGCCATGGTGGTCTGACCCAGATAAGTCTGTGGTTTTGGACAAGGAGAGGTTAAAGAGCTGTGGCGGGAGGTGGAGAGGAAAGGTTTTGGAGGAAAGGTGGGTAGGAACAAAGGTGGGTGGTGGGGGTACCTCCAAATCACACTGTGAAGCCCCCCCAAATGAAGTTTCCCCCCTTTTCCAACCTTTTCCACACAATTGTTTTAAAAATGGCCTTCTTACACCCACCTGACCATGTAATATTTGGGTCCACTGGATTGGTAACTCATTGAATTTCTCTTTGTACAAATGGCAGGCGGGACTCCCAATTTCGGTGTCCGCACCATACCTTTTTATGGGGACCGAATTATGGGATTGGGCGGGAAGGTGCATTATATTTTATATGTCTCCCCACCAAAAACATGACCGGCAGTGGGGTTGTGGAGGGCCTGGGTCGTAAAATCTAGCCTTATAAATTTGACGTGTTAAGTTATGGAGGTAGGACTGATATTCAGAAGTAATCTAATTTCAGGATTATTACATGCATTTAATCCTGAATTTGTGCATTTTACCCTTCAAGTATTTGTGTTGAATTTTCAACCCAACATGGGGATGGAACAAAGGTGCACGGTGCATAATTTCATGGCACAGGCCGGCATGCTAGTTTATTAGCACTATCTAGCCCACAAGCCAGTTTTGGGAATGCTAATTCAGGAGTGATAAGGTTGTTTGCCACAAGCAGTGGGGGGCTAGCGAAGGTATTTAAAAAGCAAATAAGGCTGTTGATTAAATGCTAGCTGAATTTTTCCAGTCAACCTACAGGCTCCACTAGTGGCTCTTGCCTAATGGCAGCTTCCCGGCAAGAGGCTGGTGTCAGTGCTGTAAGATGACTGTGAGACCCCCCCCCCCCCCCTCCCCCTACCCTAATCCCTTTACCTCACCACAATTGCAGCCACTGGCACCCCCTGTGTTTCCATTTAATCCATAGTTATTTTTAGTTCAAATCTTAAAAAACTTCTGAGAGGGCACCTCTGGATAAAGGGCCCCTCTCTCACCCTTATCTGCAATGGCAGGCTACAACTCCTTCCATGTTGGAGGGGCCTCCACAGCTTGGTAGCCCATTCACAATCCTTCATTGGGTGACAGGGGTTGGTTTAGCACACTGGGCTAAATTGCTGGCTTTTAAAGCAGATCAAGCAGGCCAGCAGCACGGTTCAATTCCCGTACCAGTCTCCCTGAACAGGCGCCGGAATGTGGCGACTAGGGGCTTTTCACAGTAACTTCATTGAAGCCTACTTGTGACAATAAGCGATTTTCATTCATTAATTTCATTCAGGTGTGCCCTCTGGCTACCAGTTGGCCAGACAGGCAAAGTTGATATTGGGTGGCTGCTCACACACAATGTGGGGTCGAGACCTGACTTCAGCATCCCAAAAATGGAAAAATACTGCCTTTTATTCTTTTTTCCAATTGCATGGCATCATAGGATTGTGTAATATAATAAGAATAGCATGGACAAAAAACAGCATTAGACCCAATTGACCGTTTACTTTTGACAGATTGCAATCCCACCTTGCTCCCTCAACTGTCAATTCCTTCTAACTGAGTGGAATAGTATCACCTAATTTTATCCATATTCTATAATCTTTTCTGATAGAGTTCAATCCCACTTTACTACCTATAAGCATACTCTGAATCACTACTGATCAATCTCCGTCATCCCACTTTCCTGCCTCTCTGAAAATCCATCCAAATGCCAGGAACAGCACGGGCAAATGGACGGTAGCACAATGGTTAGCACAATTGCTTCACAGCTCCAGGGTCCCAGGTTTGATTCCCGACTTGGGTCACTGTCTGTGCGGAGTCTGCATGTTCTCCCCGTGTCTGCGTGGGTTTCCTTCCGGTGCTCCGGTTTCCTCCCACAGTCCAAAGATGTGCAGGTTAGGTGGATTGGCCATGATAAATTGCCCTTAGTGTCCAGAAAGGTTAGGTGGGGTTACTGGGTTACGGGGATAGGGTGGAGGTGTGGGCTTGTGTAGGGTGCTCTTTCCAAGGGCTCGTGCAGACTCGATGGGCCGAATGTCCTCCTTCTGCACTGTAAATTCTATGATCTATGAATCTTCCTTGGTGAGTTATTGCACAACTTCTGGGTGAGCAAGTTCTTCCATTTGAATAAAGTTTGTGCACCTAAATTTCTCATTATTGATTTGCATTCTCTAGTAATTTAATCCATCACCACTGTCAACAATATGACTTAATCAATTTCAAAATCCTGAACACTAACCGACCTTGGAATTTATTTTAAGACAGAAATCACTTCTGCTGAAATAAATGAGAGAAAATTCCGAACGTGTTAAGCATTTGTGCACTTTTGTCACATAATATAGTTTCAAGGCAGAGGTCACAATTTTCTATTTGTAATTTAATGTGATGATGTCAGTCATCAAGTATTTGCACATTATCTATAATTATTTTAATACTACTGTACACATTTAACTCAGTTGAAATAGCTCCAGATAATATATGAGTAACTAAGGTCAGTTTAAATTTGTTAAGCAGATTTAACAATTAGGACAATGTTGCCTGTCATGGCCTGTTTTGGCCTCCTTTTTTGAGGAAGGATGTGGTGGCATTGGAGCCAGTTCAGAGGAGGTTCAGCAGATTGATTCCAGGGATGAAAAGTGTAGACATATGAGGAGAGACTGAATAGTTTTGGCTCATACGCGCTGGAGTTTAGAAGAATGAGACGGGATCCGATCGAGGTATATAAAATACTAAGAGGGATTGATAAAGTAAACAAAGACCAAATATTCCCCATTTTGGGGAAATCTAGAACGAGAGGTCACAAAGGTAGGTTGTGAGGTGGTAGATTTAAAACTGAGATGAGGAGGAGCTACTTCTCGCAGAGGGTGGTGAATTTGTGGAACTCGCTGCCCCATAGTGTGGTGGAGTCTGAATCATTAAATGGTTTCAAGAGGGAGTTGGATGTATTTCTGATTTAAAAAAAACAGGTGAAAGGGATATGGGGAACAGACAGGGAGGTGGGTTTGAGACCAGGAAGAGATCAGCCATGATCTGATTGAATGCTGCAGTAAACCCGAAGGGCTGAATTGCCTACTTCTCCTCCTAATTCCTATGTTCCCATGGCTGCTCTCACCATCCTGAGTATAAACATAGCTACGGAGCGTAAAAAAACGCTAAAACATTATTTCCTCTTTTCTTTCAGAGTCTGTGGGTCTCCTGTGTTTTGCTTGCATTTTGCTTTACTCTTAAACCTGCTTGAGTTTTAAACCTGATGTTTAGGTTTTCTAAGCCTTCCAATTCCCCCAGTTTCTGACCTGCTTTTAGGTCTGTACGCCTGGCAATTAAACATCACTTGTTTCTTTTGTGTTTTTTTGTTTCTGTAACGCTTCTGTTTATGACTTGCCAGAGATGATTTATTCCAACATTTGGAAATTGTTACACTGACACTTTCTTACTGTTGTCCCATTTTCAGATCTTAATAATATGCTTGTCAATCTGAAACTTTTCTCAGTTATAAACTTGATTGCCTTGTTGTTTACTTCCAATTATTCGTTCTTGTTTCAGATGATCAACATTTGCAGTATTTTGCTTTTTATTTTCTGAAAACTGGCCCCATACGAATACAGTCAGTAATATCTCTGAGGTATTTTGTAATTAAAACTGGTTATCCACCATAATTAAGGAGTGACAGTTTGCACATTGGTTTATATTTCACTATTTATTGGACTGATTGCATTTTAAATAGCCTTTAGCTTTATGAAAATTGAAGACTTCAAAATGAACCTCTAAGGTTGGGTGCATACATTAATATCGCTTTCCAAACATGGTAGATGTCACTGCTTGTTTTGGAGAAGATATCTGCAAGGGTTTGAAACAAATGTTTTAAAATATTAAATACGACACTTCTATTTGTTTTATGGCAAATCCCGTGTCTTCAGCTCTGATAAAATTCATTTTGTTTTTCAGCTATTTCATGCGGACATCCAGGCATCCCTGTAAATGGTGAGCTATTTGGAGACAAGTTTACCTTTGGTTCGGTTGTTCGCTACTCTTGTGTCGGGACTCGAGCTCTGATTGGAAATAATACTCGTATTTGTCAAGAGGACAGTCACTGGAGTGGTTCTCTCCCTCATTGCTCAGGTACAATGAATATACATTGTCTCATGACACAAAGAATGGAGAAATTCATTTGTCTCAAAGTACTGGATAGTGCAGTCTGTGCCATTGAACTCTGGGCCCAGGATTAGAATCCAGTTTAGACTGCCACAATTAAAGGCTCCTCCTTTTCTCATGCTGATTACAGTGTCACATTCGCCCCTGCATCTCTAAATCTTTGTCCCTTGGCCCTTGTACCATCAGCTAGTAGGTTCAATTTTTCGTGTGTACCCTTTCCAAAACTGTCACACTCTTCTATTCTCTATCAAATCCCCCGTCAGCCTCCTTTGCTCCAATGCAGAAACATCGGGCTTAGGAGCAGGAGTAGACAATTTGTCCCTTTGAGCATGCTCTGCTATTTGATAAGATCATGGCTGATCTGGATGTGGTTTCAACTCCACTTTCCTGTCCTCCCCCATAACCGTTGACTTTCTTGTCTGTCAAATATTTATCTAACTCTGCCTTGTATAAATATAATGATCCAATCTCCACTGCTTTCATAGAATCATCGAATCACTCCAGTCTAGAAAGAGGCTGTTCAGCCCATCGAGTCTACACCGATCTTCTGAAAGAGCAACCTGCCTAGGCCCACTCCCCCCCCTAACCCCGTAACCCAGTAACCCGACCTAACCTATTGGGGCAATTTAGAATGGCCAAATCACCTAACCTTTGGACTGTGGATGGAGTACCCAAAGGAAACCTATGGAGACACGGAGAGAATTTCCAAACTCCACACAGACTGGAACTCATGGTCACTGTTGAACAGAGGACTCTGGCGATGTGAGGCAATAGTGCTAACTACTGTGCCACTGTGCCACTGACTGGGCAACAGAAGTTCACTAACGAATAACCTTCTGAATAAAAAAAAATCCTTATCTCTGTCTGAAAAGGGATACCACTTATTCTTAAACTGCGTCCTCTAGCTCTAGTCTTCCCCACAAGTGGAAATATCCTCCCTGTATTCACCCTATCATGTCCCGTCAGGGTCTTATATGTTTCATTGAGATCACCTTCTGAATGCCAATGTTATAGGCCCAACCTGGTCACAGTATCTGCATAAGATAAACCCTTCATTCCAGGAATGCATCTAGTGAACCTTTTCTGAACTTCTCCAACCTACCCAAAATCCTCCATCCTTGGAACCATTCTGGTAAATTTATTTCTTATTGTTTCATGGATATTTATTATGAAAAGAAGAGGAGGAAGGGAGCTGATGTTTCCTGCCAGTCGGACGTAAAAGAGGGGACAGCCACATTCATGAGTTGGCAAATGGGAGAGGACAAGGGAGGCAACATTGGGTAGGAGAGGAAGAAGGAGGAAAGATCCAATGGGAGATCAATACCGTAAGGTGGCAGAGAGGCACCAGTTGAAGCAAAAATACAAAGGTTTTCAGGCTGTGCTACCACAGAAAAGAAACATTTGAAACGTATGTGCAGTCAAAGAACTTAGTGTGCCTCAAATCGGTAGCGTGAAAAGAAATTGATACTTAATTCTATAGATTGAATAAATTTAATAATCTTCATTTCCAGCCTCGGGTGACTGTCTGTGTGGAGTTTGTACGTTCTCCCCATTTCCAATTGGGTTTCTCCGGGTGCTCCGGTTCTTCCCACAGTCCAAAGGTGTGCAGGTTAGATGGATTGACCATGATCCATTGCCCCTTGGTGCCAAAGATGTGTAGGTTAGATTATGGGGCCATGTGAATAGGTGGTGGATTGAGCCTAGGTAGTTTGCTCTTTGTGAGGGGTGGTGCAGACTTGATGTGCCGAATGGCCTCCTTCTGCACTGTAGAAATACTATGATTCTGTGTAAATAGGATAAACTGATTAATTCCATGAAGTGCTGCATACGTCAGGGGGAGTGTAAGCCTCTGCAAGCATATTTATGTCAATTCGCTTCTACTTTACATTTGACATTGTAAGGCATCCAAGAACAAGCAGCCTTATTACATTTTATGTATGAATATAAATTCTGGCTATATATAGGAGCAGTTTTAGTCTCTCGTTCTGCCCTGAATTATTACTGATCATTTTTATGATGTGCCAAAATGCTGACTTTATATTTAAATGGTTTGGCAAAGAAGAGTGATAGGTGAAAAATGCTAGCCGTCTTCAGGTTGAATTATGAATGAACAGTGTCGTTTTTGACTTCAGGTAACAGCTAACTCATCTTCTCAGAGTCCAAATATTCTTTAGGTTTGTGAAGCACAAAACATAAGCAAAAGCTACAGTGTAGGCACTTGTCTAGAGCATATAAAACTCAAAAACAGTAAACAGTTAAAAAGCAACAGAACAGTGCATTGGAGTCGATAGCTTGAGTGGGTTAGATAACACCATGTGGGTTTACAATATTGTAAGTTGTCTCCCCACCCTCCCCATGGAAATGATGTTGACCTGTAGCTTTATTTAAATATAAATAAGATTTGAAAATGTTGAATTGAAATGAGTACTGACAATTGTATTAATATGGCACTTTGCCTAAAATATATTAATGAATTGCACCAAACGCGACAAGAGGATATTGTTCTACGCATATTAGTGTCGTGGAGTCAATTGCCCTGCTGTCTGCTGCTGGATAGGGGCAACCTGAAAACAAGCATGATGTATTTAATAGAGATTTCAGTTCCTGCTGCATATAAAGTTTGACTGACTGACAGGACGAATAGAAGCAGTTTAAATTCTCGACTTGTGACAGGACGCTGTTCCTTGCCAGTAGCTCGAGAGTATAAACCAAAGCAACTGTCATGATATCCAGGTAAACATCATAGTGCAAACATACATACATACTGATGGAGAGATCAACGGACCAATCAACACACACAACACCACAGCCAATCACAGGCAAGAGCATACACACTACAAAACAGGAAACATGACACTTCCCGGGCATTCCAGCAGGAGGCAGCTCAGGGCACAGAGCTCACAGCAAGCCACTCAGACATCCACCATGTGCTGAGTGCCACTCCAAGATAGTGTTAGGAATAGGTCCACAGATTCAAGGGTTATGATCGAACCTCAGTAACCAGTTTACCACTGTAAATATATGTTAGTAATAAAACTGAGTTGTACCATTTGCTACCGTTTTGGTTCGTCTGTGTAGCAGAGCACCCAACACATCAGCAACAAGAGGCAATTGAGAGATGTCAATAATCGTACAAATATTTCCATGTTCAGGTGTATCGGGCAATAGATCATACATCACTCTTTAATGGTGACGATTAAACTTACAAAAATACTATTGATGGCTTGACTGGTTTAAAAATAACTGTTCCAGTGTGGAACTGGGCCAGACAGACCAGGGTATAGATTTTAATTTTCTTTTGCCGACAGTTAACAGCCAGGCCAGCAGTAAAGTAATAAATTGGTATTTTGTACGTTTAAACTAGCAAGATGCATTATCTGTTGGGGCTCCCAAAGCAAATCACTGTCAGGAAGCTTTTGCTAAAGAGTGTGGCTGCAAGAGTTTTGGGTCAGGATGGCTTATGTATAATGAGTACCCCGTTGCTTCACAGTGCCAGGATCCCAGGTTCGATTCCCGGCTTGGGTCACTGTCTGTTCGGAGACTGCACGTTCTCCCCGTGTCTGCGTGGGTTTCCTCCGTGTGCTCCGGTTTCACCCTACAAGTCCTGAAAGACATGCTTGTTAGGTGAATTGGACATTCTGAATTTGTCCTCAGTGTACCCGAACAGGCGCCGCAGTGTGGCGACTGGGGGATTTTCAAAGTGGCTTCTTTGCAGTGTTAATGTGAAACTACTTGTGACAATAATAGTAATTTGCTGAATGTGCCAGTGAATGATTAGCAAACTCGCAACCTCACGTCAGCAAACATCAGCACCTTTAGAAACAGGAGGGATAAAATTCAATTTTTAAAAAAATCCTCAATAAAAGTTCCTGCAGACAAATTGTAACAATCTTTATCCAAAATTTCTAACACTTCTGTTGAGTATAATAACTTATCCGAACTAAATTCTGTGCAGCGTATTCAGCACAAGAGGGCAAGCAAAACAGTAATGGAATTATAATGCTGAAAAGCAACACAGCCGACAATATCCACTTGGGATTTCAGCTGAACGATGCGGATAATAATGCAAATTAATGAGTGCTAATAAGAAGCTGGAATCCCCACTTCCTTGACAATTTAAAAGTAGCAACAGTGGGAATTATTGGTCAGCCTATTGCCTTGTTGACTGATGTAATTCCTAGGAAAGCACTTATAAAGCACCCCGCCATTGATTCAGGAGCTTGTCTTAATTCGGAAGCCACCTCACTGATCACCCGGCAAGGTGCTTTGGTTCCTCACTGTTCTGAACAACTGGTGCTATGTTTCCAAATCATTGGACAGCTGCTCAGAAAATTAGCAACAGTTGGCCATAGTGAGCGTTGGCATGAGAAACTTCATATTTTATGATGGTTCCTGATTGCTGTGCTGTTGGAGACAGAATGAGTTTCAGAATGTTAAGCGGCAGGGAACTAACAAATGTAATTTACCAGCCATACAGTCGGCACGTTAGACATCAAAATGATAGAAATGAGACTTTGAGATGATGAGGCTCATTCTGCCTGCTGTATCGTTTCCTTCAGTAATGCTATCAGATGTATTCCAGAAATTACAATTCTAAAATGTATTGCAGCTATGATGTTTTAAACTTTAGAATTCATGAGACTGTTTATGTTTTAAATAGATAGGAACAGGAGCAGACCATTCAACCCGTCGAGGCTCCTCCGCATTCAGTACGATCATCGCTAATTGGACACGTCAATACCTTTTATCTACATTATCCCCATAACCCTTTACGTTATTGTTAATCAGAAATCTATCAATCGCTACCTTAAATACACTCTGTGATTAAGCTTCCACAGCCCTCTGGGATAGAAAATTCCAAAAATTTACAACCCCCTGTGTCAGGATATTTCTCCTCACCTTGGTCCTAAGTGGCATCCCCCTTATTTTAAGATTGTGCCTCCTGATTCTAGACTCCCCAACCAAGGGAAACATCTACCTGCATCTATCTTGTCCATTCCATAAAGTATTTTGTAGGTTTCAATGAGATCATCTATCATTCTTCGAAACTCTAACAATAATAATAATCTTTATTAGTGTCACAAGTTGGCTTACATTAACACTGCAATGAAGTTACTGTGAAAATCCCCTAGTCGACACACTCTGCCGTCTGTTCGGGTACATGGAGGGAGAATTCAGAATGTCCAATTCGCCTAACAAGCACATCTTTCGGGACTTGTGGGAGGAAATCGTAGCACTTGGAGGAAACCCACGTAGACATGGGGAGAACGTGCAGGCTCCATACAGACAGTGACTTAAGCTGTGAATTGAACCCGGGTCCCTGGTGCTGTGAAGCAACAGTGCTAAACACTGTGCTGCACGATAATACAGGCCTAGTTTTCCCAATTTCTCTTCATAAGACAGTCCTGCCATCCAGAATAAGTCTGGAGAACCTTCGTTGCAGTCCCTCTATGGCAATAATATATATCCTTTCTAAACTAAGGGGACCAAAACTGCACAGAGGTGCTGTTTACCCAAGCTTCTATACTACTCCTGCATTCAAGTCCTCTTGCGATAAAGGCTAACATTTCATTAGCCTTCTAAATAACTTGCTGCATCTGCACGCTAGCCTTCAATGACTTATGGACACAGGTTCCTTTGCAGATGTACACTTTCTAATTTCTTACCTTTTAGGAAATACTGCTGTTGAGAATTACTAAAATTAGTATGCCTTATAAATAGTTACTATTTTGAGACATTAGCAAGTCAACTTTCTGGCATTGTTGATGTTGGTTGTACAATTTAGCATGAAAATGAATCAAAATGATACTTAGTTTTGTTCTACCATCTCAATGTAATTACAAGTAAGCATTTTATCAGATTGTTTTAAAATATTCAGATTCATAATATAGAGATGAGAAGCCAAATTACTGTCAGCGGTATTATTGTTTGGATGCTTAACCCACACATACCAAATTGTTCCATACTATTTTAATAAAGGGTATATTAAACCAATTGGTTTAATGCCTTCATGAAAAGTAACTGAGGAAACTTGATATGAACACATTAAATATTTGTTTGAAAACATAATCAGCAGTAATTTCTATTCAATAATTGGGAAGCAGAAAATGCAGTTAAATCTGGCATGAAGATCATTTGCCCAGTGTGCGATTTAGCAACAATACTGATAAACTGATAAGTACATTGGAAGTTAAGCCAATTGTTTTTATTATATTAATCAAACAAATCAATTATCCAGTTTTAATCAATATTAGGAAACCTCATATGCAAAGTGACCACCCACAGTTAATTCCAAATGGTTCTTTTAGTTATGCATTCAGCTCGAGACAAACAGATGGATAATCCTAAATGTAGACATGCACTGGACTTCAACAAATTTTATTCATTCGCTGAAGCTACTCACTGTCATTGTATAAAATCAGAGTGCACCCTATCATATCCCGTTCACAGGTATTGTGTAAAATCACAGTTCATCCCCAATCTTATCCTGTTCATTTGTAATGTCCAAGGGTACAGTGTACTCAATCAAATCCCATTCACTCCTACTGCACTTTATTAACCACTTCTTGGTTACTTTCCATTAGACTTCATGAGGATTAAATCAGTCACTTAAAGTTTCAACATAAAGTCCAAAATTCGTACAACGCAGACAGTATGCCTGCAGGACGGCATCTTGAAATTGCAGCCTGCACGTACACGTCATGATGATGGGCAGCAAGATTGGGACATGAATCAGTACCCAATGCTAATTTCAAGCTACCGCTGCCTGCTATTT
The DNA here is from genome assembly GCF_047496885.1 of Scyliorhinus torazame. Classification (NCBI taxonomy): domain Eukaryota; kingdom Metazoa; phylum Chordata; class Chondrichthyes; order Carcharhiniformes; family Scyliorhinidae; genus Scyliorhinus; species Scyliorhinus torazame. Next base: position 127,477,664 of record NC_092710.1, on the reverse strand, counting down.
TGAAGCTCCATATGCCAGCCAACATCTTGTCATAACCTCACAGAGCTGAACACAATGTTAACAGGCAAGAGAGGCATGGAGGAATGAAGAGAAGTCATGCAGAGCAGAATAAGCTTCTAGAAGAGAAGGAAGACTTTCCAGTGTACCAAGCATTTGAATGTGTACACCCTCCTCTGGGGCCTGAGCCATTGGGGTCTTTATCTGACTTCTTTGCAAGAGAACGAGCTGGCATCTGTGCTATCCTTTACCCAAACCCTGGCTCAAGCCCTCAATGTCCTATCCTCCAAATCAATGATTCTCAAACTTTTGGTTGAATGAGCCCTTTTCAAATGGGATAGTAGTAATCATAGATTCCCAATCCCCATCCAAATTATACTATATAATAGTTATAATGAAAGTACTACATGTAAGAAGTGTCTTAATGATGTTGGTAAGTAAACCAGTACTTATTTACAGATATCAGTGAAATGGATATGCTTGTTTCCCACTGCAGAGCCTCTGCAACCTTGCGACAGCCAGCTGGCTCTGCAGTGTATATGTGTCAGCTGCAGCTTTCTCCTGCCCCTGGCTCACATTTCACATTATCTTGTGATTCCCCTGGAAAGTCTCTGTGGATCGGCAGGAGTCTACAGATCCTAGTGCTCTAAAGTACACACAGTGCCAGTCTCTGAGATAATGGCTTTGAGTGTAAGATCAAGTGATATTGTCTCTTCATCATCAGTGTCATCGTCCTCTTCCTGCTCTGACTGGAAAGGTTCCAGTGTCTTGGTATATGAAATTAAAAAGGTTGAGGTTGTAATAAGAGAGGAGGAAGTAAGAGGTTTATGTTTACATCAATTATAGCTTGTGAGTCAGAAGATACTGCAGGGTGGGGGATGAAACAGGATGAGAGGAGGAGCATTAGGTATGCAGGTAATCCATTATCGATCCCTACTGCCTGATCAGTGACCATGACCTCAGCAATGCCCTACCATGATGGCCAGCACTGTCTCACACATGTAGGTCAGCTTGTTCTCCTCTAGTTCTTGCCTGGTGCTCCTGTTATTCTCCACCATCACCTGTCTGAAACCAGGAAGAATGCCAATGTAACATATTTGGGAAAAATGTCTGTTACAGGTGAATAAGCTGTGATATGTGGGTATGAGGCTTGCAACAGTGCTAAATGTGTGAGAATGAGGTAAACAATTTGAATTGAAGCGTTGAGTACAGATTTGTTGACATTGTTGGTAGTTGACTGATAGGTATATTATTTGGGCAGTAGATAAGACTTCAAACTTGAGGTACTGAGGCTAATCGTGCAAGTGGAATGATACACCATGTGCGGATTATTTAGTTATGCATTTAACTCGAGACAAACAGATGGATAACCCTAAGTTTAGACTTCTATTGGACTTCAGCAAATTTCATGCATTCTATGAAGCCACTCACTGACAGATAAAATCATAGTGCACTCTATTATATCCTCTTCACAGTTACTGTATAAAATCACAGTTCATCCCCACTCTTATACTGTTCATTTGTAATGTTCAACTGTAATTTGTTCATTTTGGTCATCTTTTGGCAGAGTGATTAGCGCCAGCCTTTTGGTGAGATCCAGACTGGATCACCAACACCAAAATAATCAGAGTCCGTTCTGGGAAGAATTAGCAAGGTTGTTCCCAATGCTCATAGTGCTGGGAATGACCCCGCTATCTTAATGTACTCTGTTGCTATTTTGGGCTATGGTGGGGAACACCTCCCCCCCACACCTCCACCACCGAGGCCGCACTTAGCGTCATTTTCTGCACTGAGGAGCTCAGTGGCGCCCGATCTCTTGACCCTCGACGTGACCCCTGGACCCCTCCCCCATCTCACCTATAAGTCAGTCCTCGGGACCTCCCCGCACTCCACCACACACAGAATGGTGCCCCCCAGGCATGGGAAAAATGCCAGCCTGTCAGTGTCACCTGGGCACCAGGTTAACCAGGGTGGCACTTCCAGAGTGGCAGGCTAGTAGTGCCAAGGTGCTCAGAGGCCAACCACCCGGGGGCCTCCGAACGCCTGGGAGACCCCCCACCCCAACATCTACCAGCCTCGCCGAGGAGACCCCCAGCCGGGTGCCATTTAGCGCTGGTCCCCACAGACAGGAAGCAGGTGGAACAGCACTTGGGGGGTCTCCCAGGCAATCTGGGTGGTAGGCCTTGGACAGGGTGGCACTTCTGGTGCCACCTGGGCACTGCCATCCTGGCACCCAAGCAGTACCAACCTGGCACTGCAAAGATGTCCGTGGTACTGCCAGGCTGGCAGGGCATTGTCAGACTACCAGCCTGGCATTTGCCTATGCTAGGGACTGAGTCTGGCGATGCCCTGCCCATGCAGGGGCTGGTTTAACACAGTGGGCTAAACAGCTGGCTTGCAATGCAGAACAAGGTCAGCCACGCAGGTTCAATTCCCGTACCGCCCTCCCCAAACAGGTGCCGGAATGTGGCGACTAGGGGCTTTTCACAGTAACTTCATTGACGTTGTGACAATAAGCGATTATTATTGTTATTATTATTATGTGAGGTGAGGCCCCAAGGAACCCCTCATAGTTGGATATCATAGGTATCATAGAATTTTAGAATTTACAGTGCAGAAGTAGGCCATTCAGCCCATCGAGTCTGCACCGGCTCTTGGAAAGAGCACCCTACCCAAGGTCAACACCTCCACCCTATCCCTATAACCCAGTAACCCCATCCAACACTAAGGGCAATTTTGGACACTAAGAGCAATTTATCATGGCCAATCCACCTAACCTTCACATCTTTGGACTGTGGGAGGAAACCGGAGCACCCGGAGGAAACCCACACACACACGGTTAGGATGTGCAGACTCCGCACAGTGACCCAAGCCGGAATCGAACCTGGGACCCTGGAGCTGTGAAGCAATTGTGCTATCCACAATGCTACCATGCTGCCCTAAAGTTATTCCGGCATTGGGTGGATCCGGGGGTCGTGCCCTGGAGTTGAGAGATCGGGGCACCGTTTGAAAATGACATCCCGATCTCTTTCTGCATTGAGGAGGTCTGCTCTTCACAGCTCCTCAGTGCACAAAGTTATGCTAAGTGCGGCTTTGAATGGGGATGGGGGGGGGGGTGGATGGGGGGGACACATTTCCCGTTGGGGCACCAAATAGCAATAGAGTGCCATTAGATAGTAGGGTCATTCCCCAGGCATTGGCCCTGCTAATCCCGCCCAGAACGGACTCTGAATTTGTTTTGGTTGGATCGCACCCTGGAATTTTTTTCTGTGCTGGGGAACCAGCAAGACCGGATCCTCAGAGATCAGGCCGCCAATTTGAAGAGGTGACCTGATCTCAAGGTGAGGTTGAGGGCCCCCTACACTTCTCTCTGATGGACAAAATAACCCCCACAGACATGGGCAAAACTCCCAAACCACAGCATCCGAGAGGCAACCTTTCTCTCATCACTGAAAGTTTGCATGAGCCCTCCCACCACCTAGGCATTAGGGTTACTCTGCCCCACACCCTTCCCTCGTTATGGGCATCGGGGCATCTCCCCCCGCCCCCCTCCCAAAGTGAGCATACCCTGCTAGGGGGTCGCTGAGGGTCCCCCTCCTTTCTTCCCTCTCCCTTCTTTCAGGACCCCTGTATCCTTCCTGACCCCCCCTTCATGTCCATGAAAAATCACCTCTTTCATGGACATGGCGCCCCCTGGTCCCTACTCTTGGCAGTATCAGCCTGTCACCCTGTGACTGCCAATCTGGCACCCAGGCACTGTCCCTGGCACTATGGCAGTGCCAGAGCAGTTCCCTGCCATGTCCCTGACCACCCAGCGCCTCCGGGCCCCCCTGGTGTGGCCATCACATCTAAGGTCTCCGTTTGCGGAGACCAGTACTCCTGTTTTGTACCAAAATCTCTAGTGCAGTATCTGAAAATCGTGGCAATGGTCTCCTGAATATCCAGCCATCACTCTACAAGTATCACAGCCCAGAATCAGAGTTGAAACAGCTGCCATTACTTCCAGCAGTCAGCATTACCCTCCATTTGCGAGGCGACTTTGAGGCAGACTGCCTTTAAGCAGCACTAGAAATTAGTGACATCATGCCCGCTGCTCTTTATGCAGCAAATTAATAGTACTGGCTGCACTTAGCAATCATATAACCATGCAGCAATTTAATGTGCTGCCTGCAACACAGTGAACACCATGGGTTAATCGCACACCCTGGCCTGTGTGCCCATTTTGGGGGATTTTCCACTTTAACCACTCGTATCTATCCAACTGATTGCTACTGACCTAAAAGCAAATCACTGCGAATGTTGAAATCTGAAACCAAAATAGAAAATGCTGGACAATCTCAGCATCTGTGGAGAGAGAACGGAGCTAACGTTTCGAGTCTGGATGACTCTTTGTCAAAGCACGATTACTACTGCATCCTGTTCTTTAGTGTTTATGAACTCATCAGTCTCATGCAAAAATACTTTTGAATATTAACTACTACCTCAAAATGTGCAGTGCAATACACAGGACATGCAAAATGGGCAACACACTGCCAAATTTCACCTTACGTGTAAATTTCATGTTTCTGTTGAAGTTAATTTTTAATTGTTGAATAGATAACTGACTCTCCTTCAGTGTGATAATATGCAAATTGGTTATTTTCCTCTGTAGTTTACAGAATGCTAGCTCCCAGGATTGTCGTGATCCAATCCCACAAATTCCTGAAAGACTAGTTCTGTATCCTCTTGGGGTCAGCTGCATTTGTTTGCATCATCATTTGTGCAGTTGTGCTAATAGAGCCAAATTAGAAAATCACCACCTTCACATTGGCCTTCAGTTATAGTCTAGATTCAATGCGCTGTGTGGTAATCTCAGACAGTCAAAGGATTTCCCTGGCTGAGGAATCTATAACACTGGCATCGCAGTCTCAAGAGTAAAGAGTTCATCGTTTGCGATTGAGATCCAAAATATTTTCACTCAAATGTTTGTGAATCTTTGGAACGGTCTACAGCACAAGTCTCAGTTATTGAGTATACTCAAAACAGAGGTTGATCGTTTTTTGGATACTCAGCAAGTTAAGAGATATTAGAATAATGCAAAGAGATGGAATTGAGATCAGCCATGATCTTGTTAAATGGTGGAGGAGGCTTCAAAGACCAAATTACCTAGTTCTATTTCTTATGTTCTAGCTAAGACTCAAGAACAACATGCAAGATGCTCGATACCATCCAGGACAAAGCAGCCCGCTTGTTTGGTGCCCCTTCCACAAACATTCACTCCCTCCACTACCGACACACAATAGCAGCCATGTGTACCATCTAAAAGATGCACTGCAAGAACTTGCCAAGGCTCCTTAAGCAGCACCTTCCAAACTCACGACCATTAACACAAGAAAGTTAAGGGCAGCAGATACACGGGAACACCACACCTGGAAGTTCTCCTCCAAGTCACTCACCATCCTTACTTTGAAATATATTGTCGTTCCTTCATTGTTGTTGGGTCAAAATCCTGGAACTCCCTCCCTAACAGCACAATGAATCTACACACACCAAGTGGACTGCAACAATCCAAGAAGGCAGCTCACCACCATCTTTGAAGGGCAATGGGGATAGGCAATAAATGCTGGCCTAGCCAACAAAGCTCACATCCCTTAAAAAATAAATTAAAAAAAAGATCAACCAAGGTAGCAAAATCAAATTCCAATCTCTGGTTCAGTACCAGATAGTGGTTTAACACTAGCATGAGGACCTCACACTGCAATAAGTCATTGTAACCTCACACTGCTGTTTGGTGGTGACATTACAGTCTTCACACTGTTAACACAGATGTTCGACATATGTTGATATCTGCATGAATACTTCAATTCAATTGGCATTAAAATAAGGCAAAACAATTGAGTACTATCCTCTTAATGTTTTGCAGGTCACCCCAGAGGTAAATCATGTTTTACTTTATTAACAGGGATGAATGATAAGTAAGCATCTATTTCATGTTTTAGTTTTTATTGACTGAATTTACTATCTAAAATGCACCTACCTATTTTCAATATATGAATCAGTAAAATGATCCTGTGTTAATAGGAAAGTGCTACTGCATTAATCTTAGTTTTATTTGGAGTTTTGCTCCGAAGCCTCACTGGGAGTTACATTTGTAGATTGTTGTCAGCCCAGTTAGAGATTGGAAAAAACCCAAAAGGTAACACTGAAAATGACTGAAAGAGGCTGATTATGCATTTTCTTGCAAGCTTGAAGTGAGAAGATGCAGTTAACATTGCAAGCCAGTCAGTCTGCTCCAGACACTAAAGTCCCTATGACTATAATCCCCCTCAATACAAAGCCACTTGATAATATCATACAGAGCCTTTGCTCTCACCTCTGACAATCTTTGCTTCCTTAAGCCTGATGGCAGTTTGCAGACAGTAGACCTGTCTCTTCATCAACCATAATGGGCCAAATTTTGCAGTTGTCAGAAAAATGACTTTCAATGGGATTTTGCACTGGAAGTTACTGTAGATTAGAGAACCAAATATTCAGCTAAATGAGCAGAATAGAGAGAGGGTAAAACATGTATTTTTAATCTCGAACAATAACATCTGAAGGAATCAGTCACTTTTCAATGCTGGAGAATATTTTGGGCAGTAATTAAGATTTATCACATTGCTAAAACTTCACTTACACCAGAATGGATGAATCCTAACTTTTTTCTGATTGTTCTAGTATGGATATATCAGGTAAGTATAGCATCTTCATACCATTTCATGTATTTCAATGCTGGGTCTCTTGATTAGGTACACTTCTCTTAGAGTACTACTAGAAGTAAGTTAGAAACAAATCAATGTGGTGGACATAAAATAGAGCTAGGAGCAGGAGAGCTGGAGAGGGAAGGCAATCAGCACACCACTGCAGACCCAAAGAGAAAGCAGATAGAGACAGACCAAGGAACACAAAATTCTAGTGAGGAGAAGCCAGCTCTTTACAAAGAGATCCGTTTTTCACAAATCAAAACTGAAGATCTTGCTGGCAATGTGCAAGCTCGCTAAAGGAGTCAAAAAATTGGAAGGCTGTATAAATAGTTTGGAGATGCTGAAGATGCTACTTTTCCTAAAAGTAGCCAAATTGTGAACTGGGTTTTCTTTGGTTGGTCAGTTGAAAGGAACTCTGGAAAGTTACACCATCAAGACTATTGTGATCTTGGGGAGGGAGAGTTGATAGAAATGTGCTTTCTGATGATCAGCGTAAAGGTGAAAGCTATTGTCGGGTAAGATTCCTGACCTACCTTGTGTGAGTAACAAACAGCATATTGTGGAACTGTGTAGCTACATAATGACGCATGTCTACGAGGAGAGTTGCAGATGCTTATGGCTTTATTAGACACATAAGATCTTGCAGGGTCTTGACAGGTTGGATGAACCTTTTTCTTGGAGAACCTAAAACTAGGGGTCACTTTGAAAATAAGGAGCCGCCCATTTAAAACAGAGATGCAATTTTATTTCTCTCTGAGGGTTGCGAGTCTTGGAACTTCTTGCTGAAACTGAGGTGGAAGCAGAGTCCTTGAATATTTTGAAGGCAGAGGTGGATAGATTCTTGATAAGCAATACGAAGAAAGACTATCAGGGATAGGCAGGATGTAGATTGAGGTTACTATCAGATCAGTCATGATCTTATTAAATGGCGGAGCAGGCTTGAGGGGCCGAATGGCCTACTCCTGCTCCTTGTTGAATATTTGTATATATCTTTGTTAGATTGACTATTTAAAGCAAAGAATAACTTTTTATTTTCCTGTTCATTCATATTTAACTGGACTGTATGTCACCCTCAATTAAAAGGATAGGTTGATGATAATCCCATATCTTAGTTAGTGCTGCTCAGATGCCCTTCTGGCTCTGAGATTAATAGCTAATATTTATCTTGACACGAGAGGAATAATTGTAGTGTTCCTGTATTTTAATCAGTATTGCAGATCAGTAAATTAATATGCTTTATTTAAAGGAACTTGTAGCTTCTCTTGGCCACATAAAAGCCTTCCGGATGCTATAATTTTCCATAACCTTGTGTTTTGAATGCAACAGTTCAGACACAGAATTAACGCTCATTTATTAGCAGAGTTGCTTGAACATGGGAAAGTATGCCCTTTGGTACCCCGGTACGATTTCTTCAGGTAGTTTTGCACTCCGGATAACATCATTGTCATAAATAAATTCAAGTAATGCCTAAGCGTTCAACACAAAATTGCCCTTTATATATGTTTTGTACATAATTAGTGAATAATTTCAGTTCCAAGTAAATCTCTCTTGAATTATTAGTGACAAATTCCCAAGAGAGGCTCAAATGAAAAAAGCCCTTCAGCCCATTTGTTATCATCCTTCTAGAATGCCAGTCTTAGTATTAAGTGCCCCAGTACAGAGTTTAATTGTTCCTTGAGCAATTTATTTTGCAAGGATAGGGAAACAGATTGGAGCATAGAGAGAAGGTACAAGGTGCACAGGGTTCTTCGGGGAGACAAAAAATGTTGGAATAGAATGGTTCAGAAATAGATCAGACCGGGGTGGGGGAAATGGAAGGCAGACAAGGTGGGTTTAGAGTGCATGTGAGTAAATGAGTTTGGTGAGCTGCAGGCGCATAGTTAAATGTGCTTATGATATAACGACAGTGAGGGAAACCTGGCTCAAACAGACGGTGTTCATCTGCCTTGCTCTCGTACATAATATATATGATCAAACCCCAATTCGCACCATAAATCTGTCCATCAAAAGGCTTATTGAGACTAAATCCATGAAAGAACTTCATCCAAAACTATGTGTGTTCACCTGACCATGATGGGCCATGCTCATTGTGTTTGTGACCTTGAGACTTTCTTCTGAAGGTTGAGATATGGGACATTCAAAGATGCTGAATGTGCAAATGTCTGGAGTCTAGCTCTAATTCAGCACTGTCAACTAGATATCCATATAATAATCTAATAATAATCTGTATTGTTGTCACAAGTAGGCTTACATTAACACTGAAATTAAATGACTGTGAAAATCCCCTAGTCGCCACATTCCAGTGCCTGTTCGGGTACACTGAGGGAGAATTCAGAATATCTAAGTCACCTAACAAGCACGTCGTTCGGGATTTGTGGGAGGAAACCGGAGCACACGGAGGAAACCCACGCAGACACAGGGAGATTCTGCACAGACAGTGACCCAAGCCAGGAATTGAACCTGAGACCCTGGCGCTGTGAAGCAACACTGCTAACCACTGTGCCACCGTGCCGACCCAGATATGTTTACCACGGCTCTTGTGATCCATTTAAAAAGCCCAGAATCCCATATGTTTCATTAACTGCTTTGTTAACCAGTCCTTCCACCTTCAAAAATGTGTGTATATACACGCCCGGGTCTCTCAATTTCTGCATTTCCTTTTGAGATTATACTATTTAGTCTATATTGCGTCTTCTCACCCTTCTGAACAAAATTAATCATTTCACATTTCTCTTCATTAAATTCTATGTGTGGGCTCATTTCAGCTATTATCCTCCTGACGTCAGCTATTATCCTCCTCATTGTTTACACCGTTTCTGAGTTTTGTGTCATTTATAATTTTTGAAATTATGCCCAGTATATCCAAGTTCAGATCATTAAGATGTAACAAAAAATGATTTACTCCTAATATCACCCATTGGGGAACTGTATACCTCCCTCCAGTGAGGAAAGAGATCTCACCACTCCTCTCTCCTTTTGATCCTTGGCCAATTCTGTATCCACACAGCCACTGTCCTCTTAATCCTATAAGCTTCAATTTTGCAAATGAAAAGCTTATTATGTGGTATTTTGTCAAATGCAATCATCACACTACATGATAAGGAGATTCATGGGATGCGGTGGCGTAGTGGTATTGTCATTATATAGTAATTCCGAGATCCAGGGGTCTCGATCCTGGATTTGAATCCCGTCATGGCAGATGGTGAAATTTGAATTCAATAAAAATCTGGAATCAAAAGTACAACAATGACCATGAAACAATTGCCGATTGTCGTAATGCCCCACCTGGTTCACTAATGTCCTTCAGGTAAGGAAATCTGCCGTCCTTACCCGGTCTGGCCTACAAGTGACTCCAGACCCACATAGAAATGACTCATAACTGTTCCCCCTCTGAAATGGCCTAACAAGCCACTCAATTCAGTGGATATTAGGGATGAAGAACAAATGCTGACCCAGCCAGCAATGCCCACATCTACAGAATTAATTTTAAAAATCTGAGAAGTCCTTGATGGAATGAGAGGCTGATATACCATAGGCGTTGTCGGTATATAGACGGAGAATGACAGAGATTGAGCAAATAGGCAATGACACGGGTTTCTTCCTGGAGATAGAGGAGGCAAACTAGGAGGAGGGGTGTCACCTTTTATCTGAAGGGCAACTGAACTGAAATGGAAGTGGACCTCATAAATCTAGGTGTGGATAAATTGGAAACTCTGTCGACAAGGATATGGTCAAAATTACCTAAAGGCAACTTCTTTAGATCACCAATTTAGGGTAAGTGGTTGGACGAAGAATTCATTGCAAGGAAAGGGTGTAGAGGAACAGACAAAGAAAGAGATAACTTCAACTTGTCATAAATAGATCGGCAATTTTAGTGGAATAAAAACAAAAACATGATTCTAATGTGCAATTAATGTCCGAAAATGGGATATTAAAAAGGTTCTACGACCAGAAATAGAGAGGTGCTTTGCAGAGGGTTGCTGTAAAATTGCTGGAGACTGGATCATTCATTAATGGAATAGTAAGCCATTTACTTCATTTAGATGCCTTAACTGCACCGTTAACACAGTTTCCAGTGAGTTAAAATTATTCTCATTTTATGACAAACAGGCTGAGATCATCATTGTTTGCATAAAAAGCTGTCTGGTAGTTTTACCTTTGTAATCCTCATCAAGTTTGGAATTTTGTTTCATTTGGATCACATCACAGCAAGTTAGTGTTCCCTTTGCCTTCTTGCTAACGTCTGCAAGAGATTGCAGACAGATTTCCTCTAGAGCAGGCAAAACAAGGTGAACTGCACCATGCGTACATCTTGGGATGCCTCCTCTCGAATGCTACATATGCAACCAGTTCGGCTAAAGGGGGGGGCAACCCTCCAAGATTGGCCTAGAGTCTCCAAGAACTGAAGATCAATCATAAGGAGACTGCAGTGTGCAACTGTGGAGAAAAATCATAAGAGCATTTGAAAAATTGCTTTATTTTGTCATTTTCTTTGAACGCTTTACCAGATATAAAAATATTGAAAATAGGAAGGGAGTACATCTCTATGGTGGGTGTGATGGATAACTAATAACAGGAGCGTGGTGGGAAAGTCATATGATAAAATCTCGAGGAACACATTGTGTTAAAATATGCAACTTTAACTTGGGACCGCAGAATGAAGTCTTCCCATCAGTCTTTGAATCACTGCTTCAACCTTTTAACTTTCTGCAATATCGTGAAAAAAGTTCTTAGCTATGGATGAGCTAGCCCAGGCAGTGTTTATGAGAGTTTAACATGGTTGTGCAATTTAATTGCACACTACAATTCCAGTGAGAATGGTCAGGCATTGAAAGTTGGGAGGATCTTCCACAACCCACTTTTTTCTTTGACAGAAAGCTTCATCCACTATAGTCTCGATTAAGGCAGAGGGCCAAAGTTTGAGAAGTGAAAAGTGGATGGTGCAAGCTTCTTGCTGCAGCACACTTTGCCCAACATCGGTAATGCAAACCAGGGCAACCTGGTTTTCAAGTTTTAATTGTGCACAAGTTTCATCAGCTTTTAAAACATCATTGAGATTCTTTGCACAATATTATGAGTAATGGTTTGAAATTGATTTGTGTAGTTTGTTATTGATCTAGTTTAGGAGGTACTGCACAGTTGAACATACTGCACATGTCCTTTCAGGAGAAAATATGATCTGTTTAGGTTTTTAAATGTTTCCCCTGACGTCTCAATCGGGCAAGATTCCATGTGTGACAAATGAAGCTGTCTGAAAGGATTATCTCTGATTTTCACTGTTAAAAGAAAAAATAAAGCTTTGTCATAAATATTGAGGACTTGGGAAGCTTGATTTTCAATTGCTCGTGAGGATGTCAGATGCAGGCATGCTTTAAAACTAGCATTCTACGATGGCATGTCAGTCTTCTGATATATCCAGAACGTGCTGCAATTTTCAAAGCAAGGGGGTGGGTGGGCATGAAACATTCGCCTCCAATTAATGGTCTGTTGATCTGCTTGAAGGGGATAGGAAGGTTATTTTCAAAGTGAAGACTGGAGAAAGTGAATGGTCTCAGCCATCGGGAACAATGGAGGAAGTTGATATGTGCTGTGGATGATGAATAAAAGGGTGACTCAAATAGAATGAGTCAAGTGCCTTCCAATTGACCATTTGGCCACCTGCATGCACCATGACACTCAGCCCTCTACCACTGTGCCTGCTCCCTTTTGCAAAGCATTGCAGTCTACAACCAGTACGGTCCACAGTATGGGGTCAGTCTGCTAACTGTTGTCCTTTCTTTATTTCAGAGCATTTTTTTTTGCTCCCTCCTTCTAACTTACTGTCCCTGTGTCTGATGTCGCTAGCACCATTAATTGGGTGCTGAGCTCAACTCCAGACCAATTAATGGATTTCCATCTCAAAATAAGGTCATGATTAGCAATAAAGTAGTGATTTAATTTGGGCATGTTTTCGAAGATGTAATAAGCTATTTGACTCTTCTTGGGAATTGGTTTAGAAATATCGACTCTTTAATGATAAATAAATCGATGTTTAACTAGTTTTTTTGCTCCATACAACCTTGTTTTATGCATTCTCTTTCTGTGCAGTGTGACTATCCTTCGCCTGGCCCTGGGACTCAGTTAGGAACCAATAACATTTTGTTTGAAGTAGATACAGGTTGAGATTCAGGACATCTGCCTTAGGAATTAAGCCGTAAGCCATAAGGTTCCATGCGTTTTCAAGAAACGAAAACAAAATTTACTATAAAATTCTGGAAAGAAAATATGACTTAAAATATATATCTTACACTGACATTTAGGGTAAGTATGATGTACAGTGAATTAACAGGCAAACTGTGATCGGATACACCACAATATAGAATAAATGACACTTGCGACCAATGCCAGAGTCCAAGATTTCTCAAAAAATTATTTAGACGTTAGTCCCAATTGTGGTCAGTCATTCTCATTAAAACATCATCTCTCCCATGAGGGTTTCTAATCTCCACCTTTTGAGATCCTGCCTTCGTATTCCCTCCAAACGTGTCTCCCACTCGGATGGCTTTAACAATGGCCCATCTCGCAGGGTTTCAATTTTTTCTTCCAAGATTCTTTCTCCATGGATGTCCAAGTGACTCAGTACTAACTTACAAGCACACTTTCAGTCCCATGGCTATGTCAAGCTCCAAAGGTCCAACGGCCCTCCTTTTCCCCCAACAGTCCACAGTATGGAGCCGGTCTGCTAGCAGCAGCTTTTTCTTTAATTAAGGGCATAGCTTTTTGCTCCCGCTTGTAAATTGGCTCACAGGACCTAATTACTGTTGCTGTGTCTGTGATTCATCTTGGCATTCTTCCTGAAGCTGACTGACTGAGAATAGTTGTTCACTGACGCTTGCACTAATCTGGGGGGGGCGGGGGTCATATTAAAAGGCTCCCAGAGGGTACCACCCTTGTTACGAGACAGGAACCAATTTAACAGCATTGGTACATCCTATACTTAAGATGCTACAATGTCCATAGTCTACAAATTTAACGCACACGGACCATAATGAATTGAATTTATAACAGCAGCACATGGCATTGAAATCTTAAGCAGAACATTGAAAATGGAGTAGGCCATTTGTCTCATTGAGCCTGTTCTGCCATTCAACAAGATAATTGATGATCTTCTACCTCACTCCACCCATCCGCACTATCCCTATATTCCTTGATCCCTTTGGTGCCTGAAAATTTATTGACCTCTGTCTTGAATGTACTCCATGATTGAGCATCCTCAGCCCTTTTGGATAGATTCTTGATGAACAAGGGAATGAAAGGTTATCTGAGTTGTCAGAATGTGCGTTTGAGATTACAATCAGATCAGCCATGGATTTATTGAATGGCAGAGCAGGCTGGAAGGGCCGAGTGGCCTACTCCTGCTCCTAATTCATATGTTCTTACATACATATAGAGAATTCCAAAGATTCGCAAACCCTTTGAGTAAAATAATTTTTCCTTATCTCAGCCCCAGATAGCCAACCACTTATTCTGAGACTGTGGTTCCCTGTTCTGGATTCTTCAGTCTGGGAAAATATTTTCTCAGCATCTACCCTATCAAATCCCTTAAGAATTGTGTATGCTTTAATTAGATCACCTCTCATTCTTCTAAATGTCAGGGAACAGAAGCCTATCTTATACCCATAAGACATTCTCCTTAGCTCAGAAGTAAGTGTGGTTCCACTCCCAGTCATTGCACTCCTTCTCAGACTAAAGCAAGTATTAGATAAGAAGGCAGAAACGGCATAATTGAGGCATGTATCAGCAATGTCCTGTCGGAAAGTTTCTCTAATCTACTCCAATCTGATGTTCCAACGTGTTAATTTTCCAGGAGCCATGCACCACAATATGAAGGTCCCTCTAAATGCAAACATTTCCCATTCAAAAAACATTCTATTATTCCGACCTAAGTGCTGAATATTGCAATTAGTCACTGTATTCCATGACCTAAATCCCCTGTCGGGTGCGAAATCGGCTTCCAGCTGAGATCAGCCCTGGAACGTGATTTAACGCTGGCTGACCAATTAACAGGAAGCCAGTGTGAAATCTGCAGTGGGAAAGGCTCCATGCTGTTGGGGAGGCCAGGAAGAGGGTGGGTGCAGAGAAAAGGGCGAGTGCAGGCTCGTGGTTCTAATGTGCTCCCCCAGCAAGACAGCCAGTGGGGAGTGCTTCAGGGAGCTGCAGACCTGTAAGAAATAAATTGCAATGGAATAATGCGGAAAAGAGTACCTAGGCAGCACATTCAAACACAAACCTCAGTCTCCAGACACTTTTAAAAATGTTAGTTCAGCCGGAGAGTTCATCCCGCCCTGGATCAATGTTGCCGCTAAAACGTAAAAGGCCACCAGACCACATAAAATTGCCTTCAGTTGGCCCTTCATTGGGATAAATTTTCTGTTTGATTGTTGGCGTGTGTGCTTCCCACTTAGTGTATGCCCACCGACCACATGAGCGCCGTTAGGACATGCACCCAACATCTTTCCTTGCAATTTCATGCACTTCCAGGTCATGTGCACACCCACCCAAGCAATGTAAAATTCTCGTCTATATTCAATGTTCTTGGTCACTCACCCATTCCATCTTTACATCCTCCCCACCACTTAGTTTTCCACCTACCTTTATATGGTTGTCAAACTGGAATATGTTACACTCAGGTCCCTCAGCTATTTCAACATTATAGTTGTAAATAGCTGAGAGGCCCAAGTACTGATCCTTAAATGTCCCACTCATTATAACCTGCCAACCCAAAAATGTCCCATTCATTCCTGCTCTGTTTTCTGTCTGTTAACCAATCCTAGTCCCTGCTAATACATTACCCCAATTTGTGTAATAACCTCGTGGGACACCTGACCAAACGCTTGTTGAAAATCCAAATGTACTACATTGGCGAGTTACTCCATATCCATTCTACTAGTTAGCTCATAACAAAACACTGACAGTTTTGTCGAAAAGGTTTCCCTTTCATAATCCACATTGATTCTGCTTACTCAGTTTATATCATTTTGGCTGTCACTGGTGGCAAGCTACCCGGCCTATGGTTCCCCATTTGTGCTTTTCCCCTTCATTAAATAGTGAGGTTATGTTTGCTATCTTTCAATCTTTATGAATTGTTCTAGAATCGAAGGAACAGTTGAAGGTCAATACCAATACATCTACCATCTCTGCAGCTACCTCCTTTAAAACTTTAGCATGCAGATCTTCACGTCCAGGAGATTTGGCACCACTTAGTTCCCTTAACTTGTCCAGTACTATTTCATTACTTGGACTAATTTTGTTTTAGGTTCCTCATTCTTGTACACCATCTGTGACAAAAAGCAACCTTTTATCCATGGGTTTATGGGTTCGTTACATGTGGAAAATCTTCCATGTTTGACATGAATTGTGTACCAATTTCAAATGAATGTTGGGAGTTTGTTTTTGCTTTTATTTCAAAAATCGGCAAGTATTGCAAATGATCTAACACAAACAGATAATCTTGTGTGTTACCAATCCAGCTTTTTCAGCTGAGTGAAAATCATGGAATTAAAGCATCACAGAATGTTACAGTATAAAAGTGTTATAATATGCCTTTAAGGAATGGCAGCATGACCTCACTTGAAAGGAAGTGTGCCATGCACTCCAGTTTTAGTTTCCCTTTTCCTTTCAGCAGAACATAAATGCACAGCTCGTTAGCTCTGATGTTTTCAAGTTATCTGTCCACGTGTGCCCAAAATTAACAAGTGAACCCACAACGTGTTTACCCAATCCCTTATGAGTGATTGGTGCTTTTATATCATTATATAATCACGACACATAGGAGGCCATTCCAACCTTCACACCTGCACAGGCTGACAAGTTGCCATCCACCCTAATCTCACTCCAGTTCTTGGTCTGGAGCCTTGTAGGAACCAGCAGTTCAGGTGCTTATCCAGATACTTTAAAAAAAATATTATGACGCTTTCTGATTTTGCCACTTTCCGGGAGTAAGTGCCACATCCCCTCCACCTTCCAGGTGAATAATTTAATCTTGAACCCACCTCTTACCCTAAATCTGTGACCCGTGTTCTGAACCATGAAAGTCAGGGGAATAGGGCCTTCCCAAGAACTCTATCTGGACATCTCATAAATTTAAATACGTCAATTAGATCTTCCCTTAGCCTCCTCTGCTCCAGAGAAAGTACCCCAAGCCTACCCAGCCTTTCCTGAAACTAAAACTTTCCAATCCAGGCAACATCCTCATAAGCCTCCTCTGTACCTTTTCAAATACAATTACATATTTCCTACAGAGCGATGACCAAAACTGCACTTAGGGCTCCAGTTATGGCCTAACTAGAGTTTTATACAGTTCCAATATAAACTCACTGCTTTTTTATGCTGTGCCTCAGCTAATAAAGGCAAGCATTTAGTGTGCTTTCATGACCACCTGTCAATCTGCCCAGCCATCTTCAGGAAGCTATGGACATGCACTCCAAGCTCCCTCCTTTCCTCTACACGTCTCGGTATTCTACCATTTTACTGTATATTCCTCTGCCTTGGGTTAACTCTTCTGCCTGAATTCTGCTTGTATATGAGTGCATTTGAAGTAGCAGCTAAAATTGACTTTCAGTAAATGATTTATCATACAGCAGCTTGAAAGCATTATCCAATATGGCACCACAATATTGGCATTCTCCTGATTAGAAAGAGATATAAAAAATGTTAGCAAGACTAATACTTTGCATTGTACCTTGTATGTGTGTGTATTCTGTAGGAGGTAGTTCTGGTTTATGTGGTGATCCTGGCATCCCGGCTCATGGTTCAAGACTGGGCGATGAGTTCAAGATCAGAAGTCTTCTGCGGTTCAACTGTGAAGCTGGTTATACTCTTCAAGGATCTTCAGAACGATCCTGCAAACCTAATGGCTCCTGGTCTGGTGTTCAACCAGTTTGTGAAGGTAACCTTTTGATTAAAAATAAGGTGAACCACAGGAAAGAACATCAATTTAAATGCAACGTAAATTAAGCGATCAAGGGAATAGGGATTTAAAAAGTATCAAACTTGCATTTTAAGAGGCTGTGTGCTGCGGCAGCTAATAAAGACTGAGGTGAGGAAAGAATACCACAGTTTTGAGATAATATACGATGAGTCAACTGGTAGAATGGAGAATCGGTCCAGTCAACAAAACCAAGAAGCCGGAAGATTATGGAAAGAGGCATATTTAACTAGCTTGAAAAGAGCAAGCAAAGTTCAGGGAAGCTCAGAACAATATGATAACAGCGGAGAGACCGTAATGTTTCCTATGTCCTATGCAGACCTGTGTGAGCAATGTTAAAAGTGACTCCAGAGAGTTGAGAGGAAAAGGCAGTCTTGTATGAACCTAGGTTTGGTAGAAATTAAGGAGCAAAGTCAGCAAGCCTGTACTCTGCTCATCTGCATTCGCTCTAGCCATTGAGTCATGAAGCATAAAAACAGGCCCTTTGGCCCACCATGTCTATCCCAACCATCAAATACCAATTTATACTAATCCCATTTACCAGCACTTGGTCCATAACCTACTCTGCCTTGGTGATTTAAGTATTTGTCCAGAGGTTTCTTAAATGTGTGAGTACCTGCCTCCACCACCCGATCGTGCAACGCCTTCTGTATTTACACCACCCTCTGGGTAAAAGAATGTTTCCTCTGGTGCCCTGAAAACCACTACACCTCACCTTAAACCTATGCCCTCTGGTCTTCGACATCTCTGCCATGGGAAAAAGATTCTTATGATCTACCCTCTCTATGCCTCTCATAATTTTGTGTACCTGATGAATTAGAAGTAGACTTCAAATAGTGTAGCTCTAATTTGATCTAGAACCCTGTCTAGTTAGGCATCCAGCCTCACTGAATATACCTTTCATAACTGTGGAACAAAACATACAATTTTGGTGCAGAAGATAAATTTGAACTTCAGCTGCTTTAGCAATGGAGGAAATTTTATCGTAATTAAAGGAGTTTCAAGCAAAGGACATTCCTGGGTGTGGGTGGGTGCCTGATCGGAGTGTGTGGGAAGGTGGGGTGTGGGGCGTGGAGGGTTGCTTAGGTCCAATGGTGGTGGGGGTTGTGAGGATTGCAGAATAGAATTATAAGCAAGGTAGCAGGTAAGCTTGGGGTTTGGGGGGATGCAGTTCGGCTCCTCCTGGCAGTACATACTGTAAAGCAGTCCTCACCTCCCTTTAACAGCTGGGCTTCCAAGGGCCGGAATGGCCATGCAGCCAAGGAAACCCTAAAAAAAACTGGTTCAGTATGACGTACACATTAGTGAAATTACTGCCAAAGAGACTGTGGGAAATTTGCTAAAGAAACAGATTTCATTGTCCCATCCAAGAAGATAAAAGCCTGAACAAAAGAAGAGTTGCAGTTTGGGAGTGCATAAACTGAAGGATGTGAATGAAGAAAGAGTAGACCCATTAGTAAAAATATAGATAGGGGCCGGGATTCTCCGCTATCCGGTGGGGCGGGCCGTACCGGCGCCGAGGAGTGGCGTGAACCACTTCGGCGTCGGGCCACCCGGAAAGTGTGGAATCATCCGCACCTTCGGGGGTTAGGCCTGCGCCGGCGGGGTTGGCGCCGCGCCAACCGGCGCTGAAGGGCCTCCACCGACTGGCGCGAGTTGACGCATGCGTGGGAGCGCCAGCGTGTGCAAGCGTCATCCCAGCGCATGTGCAGGGGGGTTTCTTTTCTGCGCTGATCATGGCGGACCGTTACAGCAGCCGGCGCGGAGGGAAAGAGTGACCCACGGCACAGGCCCGCCCGCAGATCAGAGGGCCCTGATCGCGGGCCAGACCACCATGGGGGCACCCCCCCCCCCCAGGGCAAGATCCCCCCGCACCCCCCCCCCCCCCAAGGACTCCGCAGGCCGCCCGCAGAGCCAGGTCCCGCTGGTACAGACCTAGTGTAATTTACGCCGGCGGGACTGGCTGAAAACGGGCGGCCACTCGGCCCATCGCGGGGAGGAGAATCGCCGGGGGGGGGCGCTGCCAACGGCCCCCGACCGGCGTGACGTGATTCCCGCCACTGCCGAAAAACCGGCGCCGGAGAATCCGGCAAGCGGCGACGGGGCGGGATTCATGCCACCCCCCGGCGATTCTCCGGCCCGGCGGGGGGCCCAAGAATCCCGCCCAGGATTGGGTGATGAATAGAGATCATTGACATTGGTAAGAATTGGGGAAAATTAAGATTTGAAAAATGAAATTGGGGTCAAATAAAAAGAGTTGATTAGGGCAGCTGTGGGAAAGGAATTTGATATCCAAATTAGCTTATCAATGAGAAAAGCAAGGGTTTACCTATGTGACGAGGGGAAAACAATGGAACACAGAAGAAGTAACTTCAAAGTGGACAGATAAGGAAAATGACACACATATGCTAAAAGCTAGATCCACATAGTGGGTAACATCAAAGGGAAAGAATTATATATTCATAGCACAATAACTGCGGAAGGGACACAGTAGCAGCTACCATCACAGCGATACAAGGTGCAGAAACATTCTCCCAAAAACAAGTTATTGCTAAATGGGCAGCCAGTTAAGATCCAAAACTAAAACCAAGAAGAATTTGCCTTTTCTGAAACTGAAGACAGTTTTCCCAAATGTGGCCAAATAACCTGTTCATGGTAATTATTTTCTGGATTTAACTCAGTGTTATATAATATTTGATGCTATTTTGGAATATAGAGGGGTCTCGGAAGTCTGAAAATGTAGGTAGTTGGTTTGGGAACCAAGAGGTAATTTCTGTAATACGTGTGTGTATAGCCATCAGTATAATTAAGTGTTGTATTGTATTATTGTTCTTCATGACATTAATTTTTTTAAATTAATAAATATTCTTTATGGATTGTTCACACAATGAGAGGACTATTCCTCCCTGGCTCATGTAACTTTTCTCACAGTATACCAAATTGAAAATATGCACCACTAAGAACTGGTGTTTCATGTAACCCTTCTGGCTTTTGGGACGCTCTCGCATTTAACATCAGCGAGATTTTAACAACATGAAATGGAAACAGTGAAGAGGACATTCTGGCTCCACTCACCACAATAGCATCTGAATCTACCATTAATTTCAGGTCTTTGTAAAAACAAATGGAGAAAGGTAGGTGAGAAAGAAAAAAATAAATCAAATGGAGTTGGTCAGAGGGCCTGGACATAATATTAATAACAGATGGATCAGACTGGAATTGTAATAGATTAAGGAATATGTATACAATATAGGAATAGGAAGCCATCACTGATTCCATAATAATAAGTCTCAAAATAAACCATTCCTTTGAACAACATAGGAGTAGTATAAATAATTTTATCTTTGTAAACTTTGAAAGCATGTTTGCTGAAAGGAAACACATGATCACATGTATGAACATATGAATTAGGAGGAATAGGCCTTTCGGCCCCTCGAACTTGCTCCACTTTTCAATAAGATCATGGCTGATCTGATTGTAACCTCACATTCCTGCCTATCCCGATAACCTTTCACCCCCTTTTTAATCAAGACTCTTATCAAGCTCAGCCTTGAAAATGTTCAAAGACTGCTTCCGCTGCCTTTTGAGGAAGCGAGTTCAGAGATTCAGGATCCTCTGAGAGAAAAGAATTCTCCTTATCGCTGTCGTAAATGAGTGACTCCTTATTTTTAAACAGTGACCTCTAGTTCTAGATTCTCCCACAAGAGGAAACCTCCTCGCCACATTCACCCTGTCAAGACTCCTCAGGATCTTGTATGTTTCAATCAAGTTGCCTCTTGTGCTTCTAAACTCCAGCACATGCAAGTATGCAAGAGCCTGTCCAACCTTACCTCAGGGCGACCTATCCATTCCTGTATTAGTCTAGTAAATCTTTCTTTAAATAAGTAAAACGATACTGTACAAATGTTTTCAATGTCATGTTTGTACAAGTGTTGATTCCTTTTGTTTGTTGTAGCTGTATCATGTGGAAATCCTGGCACTCCAGAAAATGGGAAGATAATTTACAGTGATGGTATGGTATTCTCCAGCTCTATTTCTTACTCCTGTTGGGAAGGTTACAAAACGTCGGGTCTAACTACACGGCACTGCACTGCTAATGGAACGTGGACTGGATCAGCTCCCGACTGCACAGGTCAGTGTCACAATGTAGAGACAGCAGTGAAATAGTCTAAGATCTTTTAAACCTGTTAAGGATGCACCTGTTGGCAAATACTGAGTTGTTCTAATCCCAGAAAGGAAATTTGAAACAACTGTATTTTTGTAATTTGGGATAATGTGAGAAAAGGTTTGAAATCCAGAGAATGTTCTGTGATGATTTTAAATAAAATAAATGTTTATTAAGCAATTAAGTAAACACCAATAAACTGAGAAGTACCCTTAACTATAACAAGAGCTACACATAGTACCACTAATTTTATACGGTTCCAAACAATCTTTACTTCACTGCCTTCAGAATACCTTCTCCCAAAACGTCCAAATCTTATAGATTTTTAAAATTTTAAAAATCCAGTAACAGTTACCATACCAGGCAGTTGAATTGCTTTCAGAGACTTTCATTAACACTGGCAAAGCTAATATCTTCAAATAAATGAAGGAGAAAAAGAATGAAGATTTTGAATTTTCGAGGTGTTGCCCAAATATAGGTTTCTTCAGTTCCTCTTAAGGATATCCATTACTACCTGCAGATTTTTTTCACTGAGACTATTACAAATCCCAGCTGTGTTTTACTGTGTGTAAAATTTAATTCCTTTGGATGAATTTAACATTATTCAGTTATGGTGTTAAATGTTCACCTCCCCATTGCAGTTAGAGTTGAGAAGACAAATTTATTTCCTATAGATCGAGGTTTTATGTGGACAACTATTTCTGATCTCTATCTTCCCATTCTAGAAATTCATGAATGATTGAGTCATTGTCTGCAATAAAAACAAAGAAAGCTGGAAATACTTATCAGTCTTGGCAGCATCTGTGAAGAGAGAAGCAGACTCTTATCAGAAGTCTAACGGAAGTGAGAAAGCTGAAGCATTAACTCTGCGGGTTGGGGGGGGGGGAGAGTAGTTCTATGCCCTTACCCATGCTGTGTCTGGAGGTGGGATGACATTTAATCAGGTGGGAGTGCAGCGTGAGAGCACCTTGCCATCATCCCGCCTTCTCAAAAATTAAGTGCGGGGCAGGAAGACCAGTGTGCAGACTTCCTGCCTGCCGCCGATTGAGGCTCTTAAGTGGGCAATTGATGACCATTTAAGGGCCTCATCCTGTTGCTGCTGGTGTTGTCCCAATGCCAGATGGGCCTGTTTCGACTCAGGATCTCAGCAAGAACGTCTGCACAGGCTTCTTGTAGCTTTCTGGGGGCACCCGGTGCCTGATTGAGGGACCTTGCTCCTGACCCCATTGCAGCCCCTCCCCACAGTCGTCGTGTCCCACCCACCCCTCCCAGGAAACCCCTCTCGCCATCAGTGACCTCTGGCCTGGATTGTTCCTCCAGTGACTATTGTTCCAGCAGCCACTGCCACCCTGGTGATGCTGGTGAGAAAAAGAACTGCTGGCCTCTGAATGGCTGGCAGCTCTTGGAGAGAAGGATTTACGCCCCTGAGGTCCTTACTCCCAGGAGAGTCCTACCATTGGCAACTTAATTTCAAAGAATTTACAGTGCAGAAGGAGGCCATTCGGCCTATCGGTTCTGCACCGGCTCTTGGAAAGAGCACCCCACTTAAGCCCATGCCTCCACCCTATCCTGGTAACCTAGTAACCCCACCAAACCTTTTTGGACACTAAGCGCAATTTATCATGGCCAATCCACCTAACCTGCACATCTTTGCACTTAAGTATCTGAGAAACACTTAATATTGGTGGGCCTTCCTGGAGGAGGAAATGCAAGTCTCTTGCAGGCTCTTCAGCCAACAAACGAGGCCCCCTGATGTCTCCATACATCTTCCCATCACTCTGTATTTCTCTCTACAGATGCTGCCTGACCTAGCTGCTGAGCATTTGCAAGGTATTTCTGTTCTTATTTCAGATTTCCAGCATCCACAGTATTTTACTTTCATATTGTGTTCGTCTTTGCCCAAGTAAGCGAACTCCAGTAATTGTATTTCAGCAGAATATCAGCAAGAATTTTCCACTTCTCCTATTAGTGTACTCAGTAGCTGCAGACTAATCCAGATCAATGTTCCAACAAGACATTACACAGGATGCATTTTAATTTGAAAGAGACACTTATGGTTACAGAGTTAATCATTATGCAAATACCTTCAATGATCATATTAAAACCTTGTTTAATTGAGGTTTTGCATCAATAATTACACTCACCTTTCGTTGCAACCTTTTCTCAGTGTCCTCCACTGTTCTTTCACAATAAATATATCTCACTTGACCCAGTGCCCACACTATTAGAGATAATTGCAATTGTTGGCAATTCTTCTCACCCTTGAACTCTTAACTCCTGTGTCAAGTCTCGTAACAGAAGGTAAATCCTTTCACTCCCCCCCCCCCCCCCCCCGCAAAAAAAAACTTGCATCTCTGGGCTTACCTCGGCTCTAAGGAGCCATTTATCAAGTCCGCTTCCGATGGCCACAGAACACATTCAACCCTTGGACCTAGACTTGAATCCTAGGTGGAATGGAAATTTCTGTTAATTAGGAGCCCTCTTCACAGGTAATGTCACAACAGCAATTTTACTCAGAAGTCACATAGATAGTTGGTGTGTGAAATAGAAAAGTTCACACTGGCACAACACGATTGTGTTGTGTTTGGTCCTTTGTACTTTCCGAAGGAATGCACCAAACCCTTTGACTTGTCCAAACCACAATCTTTTATTGAGTCTCATGTGGTAAGGTAGCAATCTGATAACAGAGCAAGTTATCATGGAGTCTGCTAACGACTCCTCTGGAACTTGCATCTAGCACTGACCATTCACATGTATGTCTTATTACGCTCTCAATCTTCTTCTGACGATGGCCGGATGTGTCTCCCTCTAGGTCCGAGTCGCAAGTCACATGACCTTAGTCTAGAGACCGCATGGTGTGCCTGTACCACCATCTGCTGGTTGGAGGTCGCACACCGTCCAACTATGATATAGCCTACAGGCATATCACCAAAGGCTGCTTATTTGAAGATGAAGTTTCGGCCTGTGGTTGAGACACAGCGGAGGATAAGTCCAATTTATGTTTTGCCATGATTTCCCCTCGCTAGGGGGTGTTTGATGTTGAGTTGGAAAATTAACTATTCCAACACTGCATACCATTTCCTCTCACTTCAAGCACTCATTGTCGGAACACAACACCAGTGTGGAGTGTTATTTTTTTTAATTTGAGCTCTAGTTTAAAACATACTTTGGATGACAATCCATGCTGAAAACAGAAAAAAAGCTTTAATAAGAAAACTAATGTTGATAAGAAAATGAATCCTGATTTAATTTTAAAAAAGGACATTAACATTTAATTTAGTTTTGATGATTGTATCCATTACATTAGTAATAGCAAAAAGCATAGTATTGTAACTGTTTGAATCACTTCAATCTGGTTTGCTTTGGGAAGAAGCAAATTGATTTGGAAACTCTCAACATGGTTTTGTAATAATCTTTTAATAGATTACCTAAGTATAGTTATAAACAGTGGGAAAAGTTAAAATTTGCAGTGTTAGCATAATAAAAGAGCTCAGCAGTAACAGGAATAGAAGATAATACTTATCCACAGGAGTGCCAATGACAAGCAAATGGGGAGAAAATGGGTTATACTGGTGGGTGTAATTGTCATGTTGTACTTTTTGTTCTGGCATATTTCACTATGAAGAATAGTCTAAAGATGCAATGAGATGAAGTTCATCAGCAGATAGACTGTATTCTTCACAGTGAATAAACCAACTGAGTGAAGTGAGTGGATATATCCTTTGCAAGCTCTCATTTGTGACTTCATTATTAACCTGCTCAATAGGGACAAAGTCTGTAACTAATATAGGCTTCAAATCAAAAACACACGACCCATGGAAGAGGTGAATCACAACACAGCACTAAGTAACATGAATACCCCTCAATCCTAAAACAGCATTATTAATGCAGAAAAACAAAGAAATAACATGTTAAATATAAGGGAATGAAGTTGGTGCAAAATAGGTAAGGGCAAAGGGAATGAAGAGGAGCAAGGGTGAGATTCATATCAGTCTCAAAGCCATACTTAACTTGCATTCTAACATGCTCATCTTTGTGTTCCATCACTTCAGCTAAGACGTGACCCATGAGAGGAACAATGATTATATGGCTGCTGCGTGCTCTGTGAATGATTATTTTACTAATTATTTGGAGATTTGAAGTGGTAATTTTAGTTCAGACTCGTATCTCTGAGTGCACTTCGGTGATTTTCAGAGATCATTTCGCATGATGCAGTTTTAGTCCTGTGCCTTCATTCTCAGAAACCAAGCAACATTTTAATTTAAAAGTAAATACCCCAGACAACAAGCTGAATAAATGACGGGACACAACAATTTCGGCCTATCAAATTAGTCCATTGGGTGTGAGATGGTAAATAGGAAGATCTGGTTGCCACTGCAGGCGTTTTTATGACCATTAAAAAATGATCACGTAATTCCAAAATCTTAGAAACAACTTAAAGAGTGTTAGGGCAGCTAACAACTTAGGAAAACATTTAAAAAAGTGATAAAATAATAATTTTCCAAAATTACAGCGCTGAGGTGCATGCTCATATTGAACAATGAAGAAAATACTTCTAGGCTGTAAATATGAAAATAAAATTATGTTTTTGACGTGTGCTAATTTTTACTTTTCTTACTGGACAATTGTAGTCATTGATTGTGGTGACCCGGGTGCTCTCGCTAATGGTGTCCATCTAGGAAATGACTTCTCCTTCAATAAGACAGTAAACTATCAGTGTAACCCAGGCTTTCAGATGGAACCGGCTATATCCTCCACACTGCGCTGCATGAAGAATGGCTCTTGGAACCAGACCAAACCAGTTTGTAAAGGTATGGACAGATGTTGTGTGGAAGCAAGGGGCTCTCATTATAGGACAGTGTATATGCAGTTAGATGTATGTAAGCCGCCTTAATTTGCACAATTGGTTAATCACTGTTAATTAGCTTTACCTGTGCTGATGATAAATTCATTTAAGCAGGCAGCCTGGGTATTAATTTTTGAGTTGTCAGAGCTGCCAAGGAGACGCTGCAGGGAAGCTCAGACTGTCTTTCTCACTAATCTCTATAATTGAGGACCCAAGGTGAGCATCTGATTCTCTCCGGTCTGTGGGAGATTCAGTGGTTAAATCAGGGAACCAGGAGTCAATAGCTTATCTGCTTGATCAGCTGTTTATGTACAAACTAATCTTTCTGGCATGAGGACTTTGACGTGAACACAAACACCTGCTGGCTTCCATTACCCTTTCACTTTCTTTCCAGTTAATTAGAAGCTAATGATGGGATTGCAGATAAAATTGTGTCACTTTTCAGACATGTAAGTTATGAGGACTGGTTAAGGAATTTGCATTTCTTTTTTTGCTTTTTTGGCAAAGAAGCTTCAAAACTTGTGCATTGACATTTTTAAGGTTAGGGACAATTGGTGCATGTTAGTCACCATGTCAAAAGGGTTAAATATAGGGAATAAATTCAATGGTAGTAAATTAAAATGTAGCAACTTTCGAGGAAGAACAGATCCACATTGGAAACAAAGATGGTTGTGGTAGTTGGAGGTCAATCATCTCAGCTCAGGACATCACTGCAGGAGTTCCTCAGGGTAGGGTCCCAGGCCCAACCATTTTCAGCTGCTTCATAATGATCTCACTTCCATCATAAGGTCAGAATTGGGTTGTTTGCAGATGACTGCACAATGTTCAGAACCATTCGTGACTCCTTAGATACTAAAGCAGTCCGTGTCCAAATGCAGCAAGACTTGGACAATATCCAAGCTTGGGCTGACAAGTGGCAAGTTGCATTCACACCACACAAGTACCAGACAATGACCATCTCCTACTGGAGAGGATCGAACAACCGTTCCTTGACAGTCAATGGCATACCAGCGCAGGATCCCACACAATCAACAACCTGGGGATTAGCTTTGACCAGAAATTGAACTGGACTTGCCATATTAATATTGTGGTGACCAGAGCAGGTCATAGGCTAGGAATCTAAGTAACTCACCTCCTGACCCCCCCCCCCCCCAAAAAAAAAAAAACTTGTCCACTATCTACAAGGCACAAGTCAGGAGTGTAATGAAATACTCTCCACTTGCCTGGATGAGTGCAGCTCCAACAACACTCAAGAAGCTCAACACCATCCAGGACAAAGCAGCCCGCTTGAGTGCTACCCCTTCCACAAATATTCAATCCCTCTACCACTGAAAAACAGTGGTAGCCGTGTATACCATCTACAGATGCACTGCAGGAACTCACCAACGTTCCTTAGGCAGCACCTTCCAAACCCATGACCACTACCATCTAGAAGGACAAGAGCAGCAGAACCCCTTGGAGGTTCACCTCCAAGTCACTCACCACCCCTGCTTGGAAATATATCGCTGCTCCTTGTCACGGAGTCAAAATCCTGGAACTCTGCCCCTAACAGCACTGTGCGTGTACCTACACCTCAAGGACTGCAGCAGTTCAAGAAGGCAACTCACCTGCACCTTCTGAAGGCCAACTAGAGGTGGGCAATAAATGGTGGCTAAACCAGCGACACCTACATTCCGTAAATAAAACAACATAGAACATACAGTGGAGAAGGAGGCCATTTGGCCCATCGAGGTGCACCGACCCACTTAAGCCCTCACTTCTACCCCATCCCTGTAACCCAATAACCCCTCCTAACCCTTTTAGACACTAAGGGCAATTTAGCATGCCCAATCCACCTAACCTGCACATCTTTGGACTGTGGGAGGAAACCCACGCAGACACGGGGAGAACGTGCAGACTCTGCACAGACAGTGACCCAGAGGGGAATCGAACCTGGGACCCTGGCGCTGTGAAGCCACTTGTGCTACCGTGCTGCCCCCAATGAATTTAAAACATGTTCATTCTAAAGGTAGTTGACTATGTTACCAGGGAATGTCATTGCAGCATTCAGTACAAATGGGTTTAAGAAACAATTAGATCTGAAACTGAAGAGGAAAGGAATTGAAGGAAACAGTAAGATGTTGATTCAGTATGAGATCCGTAGTCTTACCCAGAAATAGTACTTCCATATTTCTAGTAGTTTTTAAGGATTACTACTGAAGTACAAGCCGTGCATTTAATGATCGTATCACAGCAATATGATTGTCTAAGCATTGCTTATTTATCATAGGATTATTATAGAATTAGTGCCTAGGATTTTATTGACACTATAAGTGTCTATCAGTTTTTGTGGAGTAAATGAAGAGCGTATGAAGCAGATGCTGTTTGTTTAACAGTTAGAATTCAACAATAGATTTTGCTATTTGCACATTGCAATATGTGTTCTCCTAACAACTAGGTTTGTGTTACCGTCTTGGTGTTAAGTCACTGAAAACATGTACCAAATTAGTCCCCTTTCCTTTCTCACAGTTTAAAACTTAAATTATACCATTTTACATGGGGCTACAGCCTTTTCCTATTCACCCGCAGAAATTTTCCTTCTGTCTAAGCTTCGATACTAAATTTTGACAGTCTATGCTAATCCTGGAGCTTCTCAAGAACTGACCCAAACCTTCTTTGCTCTCAGCATCCATGCATGCACACTTGCAGCGTAAGATCCCTCACTAACTCAAGCGCAATGAGATTAATTGTAGACATTCCAGCTGGGATTGGCCAATCTGCTGGAGATTGCCACTCTGAGGAAGTTACAGGCCAAGATAATTGCTGGTCTTTTGTGTTTATTAAGTGCTTGAATTTTGCTTGTTTGTTTGTTCCCCTTTCTTCTGAAGCTATCACTTGCACACAGCCACCCCCAGTTCTTCATGGAAGAGTGCAGGGATCAGATTTCAGATGGGGCTCTAGCATTAGCTATACTTGCTCAGAAGGGTATCAGCTTTCCTTGTCTGCTGTTCTAACCTGTGAAGGAAATGGCATTTGGAGAGGAGAAGTCCCACAGTGCTTACGTAAGTTTGCATTATCTTTCTTGAATAATTTTAAATCCGTAATGCAATGTTCCCAATTTTATCTCCACGAATGGAGCTGATTAACTGAGTCTTTGTTCTACTTATCGTGTTCTCATTCTTCAGTCTCGTTTGCTTATTGTAATTACATTTGAGTTCTATAATTAATAAAATGATCCCCTGACTGCCCTATTAATTCTCTTCCTTGCTTTTCTTTCCTACCCATTTTATTCAGAAAGTTAACCTGAAATCCAATCTGTACTTTCTAGTTTGTCGTTGAAATAAATTTTGTTCTCCCTATAAATAACAAAAAGGTTCTGTGATGAATAATGCTTTTAGTCTGAATTATTATTCTTCATCTGATGGTAGGCGTCCATAGCAAGGCTGCTTGAGTAGCTAGTTTTGATTTTTCTCCAGCCTTCTCTCTGGAGAGGCCGTCACTTTCAGTCCGTCGTTGTCTCTTCATGATACTGCCAAGGTTAGGAATTGCAGGGAATCGTGTGTACAAATTCACACCTCCTGAGTCTACGGTGTGCCCGTGCCCTAGTTATGTTGCACTGCGACCTCAATGTCTTAAATAGTTGTTATCAACGTTTGTATTCAGAAATAAAATATAATGGCAACAGCTACATCTGAGTAGTTCATCTTGCTATGTTATTAAGAATGACATGTTTGTACATCATTTTAGGTTGAAATTCATGTGATAATCGTGACTGCATAAGGCATTAACAGAAGATCATTATAGTGCACGACATATGGCTTGCATCATTATTTCTGGGTGCACCTATCATTAACACTATTTGCCTTTTGAATTATAAATGAACAAACCCTGCCAAACTTTTGGTCCACGCAGATTGTAAAGCATATTGCAAATCGTGTCCAGTGATTTATTATCCTTTTATGAAAAGATCTACAGTACCATCTTGCATTATTTGTATTGATTTATGGACATGTTTATCAGAAGGCTGCTTTGTATGTTACAATAGTTTTCAAAGAGCCCTGGTATGCTGTGTGAAGACACTGAGATAAACGGACAGCGAGCGTGACTTTCCGGCCCTCCCCACTGGCACACCCTCCCTGAGGCGAGTTCCTCGGCGGCAGGATGGGCGAGTCAAGCAAAACATTGTAGACCTCGGCGGGACCGGAAGATTCCCCTGGTGGTCGATGGCAAGCTGCTTCGGCCACCAGAGGTGGCTGGAAAATCTCACCCACACACTCGTATGACCTGACATTATGGAGCTGAAATTATTTTATTTTTCCGTGAGTTTATTAGAACAGGAATACCCTTTTTAGGCAATTAGATAGAGCTGTGTCTTTGGCAAAATGTAATTTCCAACCTCCATAAAATAGAAATGACCAGCATGTTAATAATGGCAATGATGTAGGTCATGGTCTTTTCTCTCTCCTGCTTCACTTTCCTGTCTTAATCACACGCTGGCTGCAGTTTCAATGGAACCAATTGACTCTGTTGAAGTGGCCATTTTCTTTTGTAAAATTAGTTAGTGGGCGTCGGTGGTGCGATTTGGCTAGGTCAGAGATTCTTTGACTCATTGTAACAGGCTGGAACTGACGTTGAATTCATGGCGGGTATCTCAGGCAGCAGATTTTTAATCAGTGTCTTATCAACGTGTGATATGCATGCCAAATGTAGGAATGTCATACAATCCCGACAGTGCAGAAGGAGGCCATTCAGCCAACGGTGTGCACCAACCCTCTGAAAGGGTACCCCACCTAGGCCCACCCTCTACCCTATCCCTGCAACCCCACCTAACTTTTGTATACTAAGGGTGAATTTAGCATGGGCAATCCAGCTAACCTGTACATCTTTGGACTGTGGGAGGAAACCGGAGCACTCAGTGGAAACCTACGCAGACACAGACAGTCACCCGAGGTCAGAATTGAACCCTGGTCCCTGGCACTGTGGGGCATCAGTACTCTGCTGCCCGTATTAAGACAAATTTTATTACTAACGCAGTGTTAAAATATTTTTAACATCACACAAGAAAACAGCTTACAATTACCCCTTAATGCTAATTAATACAGTGACACCAGAACCCTTAACTGTTATCTTTATTTCCACTCAAACAAAACTATCACAAATCCCAATCCACTTTTAAATGCAGTTAGCAGACTCAGGAATACTTGCTGTACAGAGATGTCTTTTGAAACTGTTTGAAAAAATTGATCCGAGCCCTGTCGAACAATGCAGAATCTCTGGCTGTATTTCTTCAGAAACCTCTCAACTAGTCTTCCACCCACAAACTAAAGCTGAACCTAAACCGCTGACTGCGTCAACCCTTTTATTCTCCCATTAACTTCTTCTATTAACTGCATCATCTTGCTAAACTGAACACAATGGGCGCGATTCTCCGTAAAAGTTTTGAAGTGCGGTAGCGAGTGGGAATTGCCACGAGCTTCTCGGCCCAGCGAGGCTGCCAATGCTATTCAACGTTAATTGGTCCACTTAACAAGACCTCACGGGCTTCTCAACCCAAATGCAAGCTCGCCAGCCAGTTCTCCAGGATGCTGCCCACCATCCCCCCGCTAACAAGATCAGGCAGCACTTATGCTGCATTTGCTCAGCCACTCCCAGCCAGCTTGCAATAATGGCGCAGAGGAGACCAGCACCAAGATTTGATGATGCTGACCTGGGGAGGCTCTTGGACACGTTGGAAGCCAGGAGGGATGTCCTGTTCATCCTGGTGTGAGCCATGGGGCAGCCAGTGCGGCCTGGGATGAGATGGCAGCAGCAGTCAGCTCGGGGAGTATGACCGGGAGAACTGGCCTCCACTGCCAGAAGAAGGCCAACAACGTACACCGAGCAGCACAGGTGAGTAGACACCAATGCCCCCCCCCCCAACGCCACATGCAAACCCCCAACCCACCCTCCACCCCCTCCCCCTCCAACGCTCCCTTCACAGCACTAAACCCCCCCAACTGTGAACCACGCATGTGGTTCACAATGCCCTCTCTGTGTCTCCTCAGGAAAAGGTCTCCCACAATGGGCCTGAGAGAGCCCAGACTGGTGGTGGGGTGCCGGACTTGAGTATCCTTACCTCCTCCAAGGAGCATGGCCTGGAGGTGACCGGGGTGGCCGAGAACAGGGGGGGTCACCAACGCGGAGGCTGGCAAATGTCGCAGAGATGAGGGACCACCAGGTTCCACCTGGAGGACCTGTCAAACCTGAGTCATTGCCTTACTGACTGACCCATCCCTCTAAGTGATCACATGTCCATTCTCCTGCAGGTCCGCCGGCTGCCACTGCCCATCCCGGGTGGCCCCCTCTCCAGGCTCCCAGGATAACACCTTGGAGGAACGATCTGAGGATGCAACAGCTATAGTCACGGCACAGCTCTCATCCCCACCCCCCACCAGTGCAGATACACACAGCTCAGTGGGGAATGTTAGTGGTCAGACTACTGGCGCACAATCTGGTGAGCATCACACTGCTGCTGATGTTGGGTTAGGGTTAGGATTAGGGTTAGGTGGAGGAGGAGACAAGAATCCCCAGGAGAGACAGCAGTCAGAGGCTCCTGTATCCCAGGACCCAGCTGGATCCCAGGCTGATGCTGAGCCGGTGGAACTGGGTTACCCGGAGCTGATGGAGATGATAGGGAGCGGCCGGGACATTCAGGGAGAGATGTCAGCTTCACTCCAGCAGATCCCAAGCCAATTGGAGGAGTCCCAGAGGCTAAGAGCGCAGGGGATGGCGCCGGCATTGAGGCCAACATTGCTAGTGTAGCGACCACAGTGGAGTGCCTGGTGCATGACATCGGCACCACGAGTGAAGGTGTCCAAGGCGTCGCTCAGTCGGTGTCGGCCATGTTTCACGGTCTCAACAGAATGTCTGCCTCGCTGGGGGACGTCACACAGTACCAGGCTGACCTCTATGTGGTTCTGCAGGACATGCCTCACTCTCAGATGGGCATGGCTGAGGCACTGCGGAGCATGTCCCAGTCACTGAGGAACATAGCCAAGGGCGTCAACATCATGGTGTAGACATTGTAGAACTGGCAGGGTTGGCAGAGCCAGATGATGCAGGGGCAGCCGGGGCTCGAACCAGATGCCCCTTCGTCCCAAGGGTCCTATGGGTACCGATCGGGGGGGCGCTAAGTGCCAACACCGGACCCGTCCCATGGGGCGGCGACGATGGCCACCAGTTCCTCTGAGTTCCACCCCTCTGTTGAGGCTACGTCTCGGGGTTAGAACACAGGCATGTGCCGTCATCAAGTGAGCCGGGGCTGGGGCCCCCAGACAACCACCGCCAAGAGCAGCAAAGGCCACGGGACGGGGTAAGCAGCTGGCTGCCTCCACCTCAGATGTGCATCCTGGGAAACACCAAGACGGAGAAGACGAGTTAGGAGGGCCAGGCACGTCAAGGATCACTGAGGGCACCAGTGGAGGTGGGGACGGGATAAGTTTGGGGTGAGGACGGTTGTGGAGGATGTGGTTGGCGGGGTGACACCATCAGGAGAATGGGAACCTGTATTGAATAATGAATACCCTTGTGCACAACCAGTAGGATTCTTCTGCAATGCATCACCACATGCAGGTCATGAGTGTGAGCGAGCACTCAGCAGACAGGCAGGGGCCAGACTATGGCATAGATTGAGGAGCACCAGCGCTCAGCTCTCTGTGTGTTATCATCAGCCCTCTGCCCTCGACAGTGACGCATTGACAGTGCTGATACACCAATGAGGTGACACATACCCTGGGAGGGGGGGAAACGGGGGTCCGGGGAGGGGGGGACGGTAAGGTTGCGATGATGGACCAGGTCACATCCTAGGTGAATCGGTTGAGTATGAAGGCCTGTCTGGCCCTCCGGGCTTGCCGGACCTTCACCGTTGCCGCCTGTCCTGCAGCCTCCGGCTGCGCCTCAGGTTGCTCCCCGCCCTCGTCCTCCAGCCCCTGCTAGTCAGGCGCCTCCTCATCATCCTCCTCCTCCTCCAAGGTGGCCACATGTTCCTCATCACCAATCTCCAGCTCGTCATCCCATTGCTGTGCCAGATTGTGGAGGACACAGCAGACCACCACAAAGCAGGTGACCGTCTGGGTGGTGTACTGCTGGGCATCACCAGAATGGTCGAGGCATCTGAACCACATCTTGAAGAGTCCGCTGCACCGCTCAATGACAGCCCTGGTGGCTGCACTGGCTTCATTATATCGGGTCTCCGATTTAGTCTCCGGCCTCTGTACTGGTACCCCTTATCCCCAAGAGCCAACCGCCCATCCTGGGGCGCTCCTCAAAGAGGGCAGGGATGAGCGACTGCTCCAGGATGGAGCTGTCGTGCACACTCCCGGGGGACCGGGCACACACGTGCATTATCTTCATCTGGTAGTCGCACACGAGCTGTACGTTGAGGGAGTGAAACCCCTTTCTGTTCATGTAGGGCACCTCCAGATGACCTGGTTACCACAGGGCAACTTGCGTGGCATCTATGACTCCCTGGACCTGGGCATCCCGGCGATGACGGAGAAACCTGCTGCCCGGGCATCCTGCTGGGCTTGGTCCATGTCAAAAACTATATAGTCTTCTGCCCGGGCAGAGAGGGCATTCGTGACCTGCCGGATGCACCTGTGGACTGTGGCCTGTAAGATGCCACACAAGTCCCCACTTGAGCCCTGAAATGATCCCGAGTTGAAAATGCTCAGGGCTGCAGTGAACATGATGATCACCGGGAGCGGATTTCCTCCTCCTCCACGTGGTGCCAAGTTCGCGAGGACATGACACAGGCGTTGCACCGTCTCCTTGTTGAGGTGTGAGCATGCGCTCTCCGTCATTTATTCAAAGGACCAGTGACACCTGTACACCCTGCGCCATCACGGAATTCTCCTTCTGGGTCTCTCCCTGGCCTGATGGGTGGCTGGGTTCCCAGGGTGTGGGGCAGAATCCAGAACATGGGCTGCCACCTCGAAAATCTGCAGTCGCTGCTGTGCCGCCTTCTCTGGAGTCTGGCCTCATCGTGTAGCACCAGTACCACTGGGGCAAGTTCTGCTGGGTCCAAAATCCGTTGGATATCTGTAAGGAATTGGGAGAGAGTATTATATAAACAGCGGTGGCTCCCACCCAGGACCCTCCATTCCCCATTGATTTCCCCCCCACTTCCCCCCCCCACCCGCAACACCCTGCCCACGCACACCCGGCTGCAGCGGGCCCCCCCTCACCAGACCCCAGACCTTTACCCTGTACACCCCCTCCCCATGGCACTCACCCACCCTCCGGCCGTGGACATGTCCCCGGAGCTGTCTCCCATCCCCTGGGTGTTTGGATGTTGGCTGCTGCTTGTGCGGTCTTGCCTCCTGCAATGTTCAGGCACAGCGCCCAGGCATCACGGTCTGATTGGGGTGTGAGGCAATGACTCCCACATACTACGTGGCCCGTCCACCCATGGGAATCCACTTCGGTTGTGTGAAGTGTTTACTTCACCACGATTGCCAATTCCCGAGAGGATATAGCCTTCAGCTGCATGACCAGAGGCCTGAGCAGTCGACGGTTGTTATGGGTGGTTGGTTGTGCGGAGGGACAGGGACAAGGTTTGCCCCTGGAATGGGTATACACAATCTGGGGTTGGCATGGTGGTGCCATGTGCAGTGCCCCTACTGTTTTCCTCCCCAGCGCCCCTCCACCCTCCCATGGCCACCCACCAATGCGGAGTGTCCTGCACCCTCAGCCAAGGGTCCCACACCCCCGCTGGGCACTGGGGTGGCAAACCTAGCACCCCCGGACTCTTTGCCTGTGAGCAAAAATGGATACCCTCCTCCTCAGCTCCCCACAGAAGCCCTTCCGCTAGGTTCATGTTTTTAAAAAGGAATACGAATCGGCACCAGTGTGAGCACTTGCTGGGGAGGCTGCTGAATGGGTGGCTCTCATTAATTGTGTGGAAATGAGGCTTAAGTAGTGATAATTGATTTCTCGCCATAATATGACGAGATCCCGATTTAGCCAACGGGAGCGGGCCGTTTGCATCTCAAACTGTTTGGCGCCTGGAAATGATCTCGTTTTTGGCCTCTCCTGCTATTCACCGGCCTTGTTTAGCTTGAAGAGGGTGTATCGAGGCCAGAAGTTTGCGCCCAATGTCCCTCATTAACTCATCCACAGGGAACCCTGTTAATATAAACAAAATTCCATTAGCCCTAAGATTTGCGATGCTTTAATTGCACCTCTGGCTCTCAAAAAGCCTAGCTGTCTTACAAACCAGTATTTCTAACAACACTACTGCAGCAGTCATACACACTAACACAGACTTTAACCCCTTACTGAGCCAAATCCATATAATACAATATGTCTGAAATTCATCACAACTGGAAATACTCAGCAGGTCTGCCAGAACCTATTAGGAGAGAAACAGAGTTAATGTTTCAAGTCCTTTGATTCTTTATCAGAACTGAAGGGAGGGAGAATGTGTTAGAAATGTAGAAACTGGAACAGAAAGTAACAAACTTTAAGAACAAAAGACAGGTGGCCTGGAGTGAGGGGGAACAGTTTGCATTGAGGCAATGCATGTTGGGATGTTAAAAATTAAAGTCCCACTCAACGTTGAGTTCGGCAACTTTAGATTTTAACCTTTCTCCTACATCTTAACCCCCCCGCACCCCCCCCCCCCCCCAGTTTTTTTTTTAACACTCTCCCTCCCTTCAGTTATGATGATAAGTCCAAGGACTGGAAATGTTAACGCTGTTTCACTCTTTGTAGATGCTGGCACACCTGCTCAATTTTCCGACCTTCCTCTGTTCTCCATTCAGATTCCAGCATCTGCAATATTTTGCTTGTTTTCATGTTTAAACCACAATCCTAATTGCAGTCGGTAATTCTCCTTGAGCTTTTTCTACATCAGGAAGTTATCTTTCACCCTTTAGTCAATGGTTGTGTCCAATGAGAATTGTATGCCTTCATAGTAGTATCCTGAGATTAGCTTGGTAACACAATCGTGCTCAAATATCTTGAATGAGAATTGATCACATGATGCTTTCCGAAGCTATCATTTGCATTTATCTTGGAGTTGCATTGAAGTTGCTTCCTTTTGAAGACCAAAGAAGAATGTATCTTTGCACAAATAGCAGTTTTTTCATTATCTTTTATACTTAAAATGCAGAATGTTGCAATTTCAAGTTTTGCCCAAGGAATTGATTCTAAATTTATTCGATTGACAGGTACCTAAAATTGTGAGGAATTCTGAGACAGAGTGCAATGTGAAATTAATTCTACCAATCTCCGTGCAGACCTTGTGGACAAGCAGATCTAAATTAACAGTTTGGATCTGGAGGTGTCACCCGGTTTTGCAAAGTGCTCTTCTGGGGTTTGGCCCATATATTGTCAGACTAAGACTGGCAATATTTCTGAACTCTTTATGAGACAGCAAATGTGATCACATAACAAATTCATCTATTAGACTCTTTTGAACTAAAATTAATAGTCTGAATGTTAAACCATTGTGGTGTGACATTTCACCCTCACAGCCTGACAGGTAAGTTATACTTTGGATGTATAATTGTCACCCAATGGACTGATGCTATGATTTAAAGCAATTATGTACAGTTCCTAGAATTTGAGTCAGCAGTTTTTTTGAGCTTTCAAAAGTAGGACTGCATTATTTTGCCATATAGCATGCTAATCCAAGAGGGTGCCACATGTTTCAACGTTTCGTTCATTGCTGTTCTAAGGGGAGTACCTCGGAGGAACAAAACAGCAGCTAGAAGTGACTCTCCCCTACCTTTACCTACCTCCCCATGGAAAACAAGGACACTTGAATTTATGCAGCACTTAGGCAATTCATTAATAGCCATTGTACAAATAAAGGGTATCCCCAGCATCAGTTTATATTGCCTGTCTTGAATTGTCATTACCATCCTTTCTGACCATTGTCCTTTGAAATTTATTGTTTGTGACATAATTCACTTGCTCTTTAATTTTAACAGAAACATTCTGAATGCAGATTGAGAGCAGAATCGTTAAGTGAGGGCACCTGTGTAACCATTCAGCGATTTCCGTAATGCATTCCTCCCTATATTCACGTTTTTGTTTATTTTGTCACCACCTTTTGACCTACATGCATCTAAGCCTATGGGCACAATCTAAGAGAAAAGTTTCTAAGTGTCATTCGTGGCAGATTTTGCTGGGAGTTTCTCCCTGGCTCTGTCGGCGAGTTCCCCACTGTTATCTAACCACACTTAGGCACTATTTTGGGCCCTTGGGAGTTTCTCACCAGGCCAGCCCACACTTAGAATCATTTCAATCACTGTGGAGCAGAACTCGTTGGCCACACCGCGGTGCTCCTCAGAGATTGAGCCACCATTTTGAAAGAGTCACCTGATCACCAAGTGAGTTTGACGGTCCCCCACACCCCACACCCATGGGCAAAGTCACCCCGCTCTGGGTCGCTGGATGCCACCTCTTTTCAGGCCTTCCAATGTCCCCTTTCAGGCCCCCCCCCTTCCCCCTCTTTCCAGCACTCCCACCCTTCAACCCCCCCAACTTTCCGGAGGCCCCATCATACCCACCCTGTACCCTCCCCACCCTTCATACCCACTTCCACACTCCTTTCATGGGCATGGCCCTTGGCTGTGCTACTTTGGCACTCGGGCACCCTGACACCCTGGCAGTGCTTCTGCCAGCTTTGCAGTGCCTCATGGACACCTTGGCAATGCCAGCCTGGCAGTGCCAAGGTGTCCATGTTCAAAGAGGAAGCCTAGGAGGCCACCCTGCCTTGTCCTTGACCACCCATAGGCCTCTGATGGCCCGGGAGATCCCCAAGGTGACATTCTGCTTGGTCTATGTTTGTATGGACCAGTACTGAACGGCGCCCGGCTGGGGACTCCTTGGGGAGACCAGTAGATGCTGGGAGGCTGGTAGATCCTGGGTAATCACACCCAAGTTAGGTGCCCAAATCTTGGTCCCACCCATTGTTGGCAGGATTCTGATCACGATGCCAGATCCCACGAGGCGTACAGCCTGTCGGCAAGCCTGATGGAGGCCTCTCCTGGGATCGACTGGCCACGTTATGCTCCTAATTGGAGCGTAACATGGCCGGTAGATCATGCCCGATATTGATATCACTATCTCACCAGGGAATAGGGAGGTATGGTTAAAGCTCTGTTTTTCTCATTCTCCCTATGTTGAAGCTGCTGTCCTACCCTTGTTTTACTTCATTTACGACACAGGCAACAAAAGGGAACTTGTTGTGTGGTAAATCCTTCTTCCAATCTTATATCCTATCACTGCAAAGCACTGTGAATTGAAGAATGCAAACTGTATAACAGTGCATCCCAGCATGGTCGTTTTTCTTTTCTTCTGAGGCCATTGCTTGTATCTAATTCCTCTATTGTACTTACAGATATCTAACTTAACTACAGAAAAAACATTTTGAAAAATTCCAGTGGCGAGCAGAATCCCAAACCATGTAGATTTCCAGGTTCAATCCGAAGACTTTAGTGATCTCAACCCTAGGGTAGCGTTAAGGACGCAGCAATTAGATAC
This sequence comes from Scyliorhinus torazame, assembly GCF_047496885.1. Taxonomy (NCBI): domain Eukaryota; kingdom Metazoa; phylum Chordata; class Chondrichthyes; order Carcharhiniformes; family Scyliorhinidae; genus Scyliorhinus; species Scyliorhinus torazame. The sequence continues at coordinate 127,437,456 of NC_092710.1, read as the reverse complement.
AGCATTGCCCATCCAGAGATGGCCAAACCAACCACAGTTCCCCTTACTGAACCCAATTCAGGGACATGTGCTGTGACAGTAAGCATGTGCAGAGGACAGGGGAGGATAGGGCCAGGTTTAGCTAAGGTTTCTGATGCTTCTAAGTTGAACATTGACACTTACTGGGTGGAATTCTCTTTTTGAGACACTAAGGGTGTGACTTACCGGGCGCGTTGTGCCCACAAGGCAGTGCGGCCTGGCCGGTAGCTGGTGGGGGATCCATCTTCCGTGATCTACCCGGCTTGGCACGCCTCATGAGATCTTATGTGATCTCGGAAGACGATGCAATCTGAATCTACCCATTGTGGACGGGATCGCTATTTTTCAAATCTGCATATTAGAGTGAGACAGCTAGTCACACTCTAATACGCTCGCCCATGATCTATCCGATCCCCGAGGGGTTCGAACTCCCCCACCTCGGAGATCTAGGGCGAACGCCGTACTGTGCTGGTCTCCACAAACGGGAACCAGATGGAACGGCACTTGTAGGGGTCTCCCAGGGAATCGGAGTCACTTAGGTGCTTGCCGTCTGGGCAAGGTGGCACCCTGGCACTACTAGTGCTACCAAAGCACCCTGGCACTGCCTGCCTGGCACCATGGCAATGTCACCTGGGCACCAGCCTGGCACTGCCAAGATGCCCAGGTGGCATTGACAGCTGGAAGGGGAACTGAAAGGGTGCCAGGTTGGCAGTGCCAGGTTGACATTTTTCCCGCACCAGAGATCAGGCCTGGGGTACCCTGCGCATGTGCGGTTGGGTGCGGGAGGGGTTGAGGACCCCCTTAGAGGGGAGGTGGGGCTTTTGGGGTCATTCGGGGGCTGCATTGGGTGGATAAAGAGATTGAGCATCCATTTGAAAATGGCAGCCCAACCTTCTCCTGAACTGAGGAGTTCCAGCAAACAGAGCTCCTAATTGTAGGAAATGGGACTAAGTGCTGCAGCCTTATCGGGAAGTCCTCACTGATGCTCTGAATATAACCGTAGTTCCAATATATATCATGGTGTTTCTCAGTGCAACGAGTGCCAGGAAACACCCGGCTAATCGCGCTCATTAGGGGACTCTGTTCTCATTCGGTTAGATCACACCAGAGGTGTTGGCGCCAGGACTGAATTGTGTGGGGTTCATGGTCCCGTTGGGGGGCACTAGCTCTGCAGCAATTCAGGACATGCTAATGGGCCAGAACTCTGCCCACATGAATCTGGTGCAATTCTCATCAGCACCGGTGTTTGATTCGCTGTAGCCAAATTTGGCCCAGGAGAGTCTGACGAGCTGGTGCTGCTTATAAGCACTCCATTCCTCACATACTCCCATTCCATTTCCAGCTTCGCGAGGCGGAGAATCCAGGCTTCTGTCTCAGCTCCCAGATTTTTTTTTAAAAGAGGCACTTGTGTCGAGCACTAGTAAATGGATGGCAACATTGGAACTGCATAACAACATGGGTCATGGATTCAGGAAAGGAGCAAAAGAGAGAAACTATAGTGTGGAAGGAGAAATTGATCCTGATAAAATTATGTGATAGATTTTGAAAGCTGCAACGGTTTTTGAATGCTACGCTTAGGTGTTCCACAATATATTCAATCTGTTTTGGCAATTCCCTTGCCTGTAGCTGTTTTCTGCGGCGACCCAGGGACTCCAGTAGAGGGGCGAATTGAAGGAAGAAGTTTCACCTACAAATCTGAAGTATATTTCCGCTGCCGACCTCCATTTCTGTTAGTTGGATCCTCAAGAAGATTTTGCCAGGCTAATGGATTCTGGAATGGAGTTCAGCCATCTTGTATTGGTATGGTCACCTCATCCATTGTGCCAGTTAATATCTTCCATTTGCACCTAGAGAGAGATGGACAGGTTACCATAATACATATATTTAGATTAAGATAAATTTCCAGGGAGAGGAGAAGGACTGTTACATTTAGATTTTTTTTTTTACATCTGTCTATTCCTGTTTTTCATTGCCTTCTGTTTTGCATGTGTTGCCTTCAATGGCTTTACCTCCAGTCAGTTTCAAAAATGGGAAGTGGAGAACTGGGAAAATCATTCCACTGATGCAGCTTGCATTTTGACAGCAAACACTTACTGTTAATACTAACAGGAAAGTAGTGAAAATATCTCATAAATAACGGGGCAATGTTACAGTCCAGTGATCAAACCTTTTAAGAGATTGGGCCTTGAAATTAAGTTATGTGAATATCAAAATGTTCATATCCAATTTCATTGTCCACTGATTAATAGCAGTTTTAATATATTAAAATAAAAAATCTGCAAAGGAATTGATTATCATTGTGTTATGTGCCTATGTGCTAATATTGCCCAATGTTATTTCGAGGCTTTAGTACAGTGGTACAGTGAATAGTGGTATTCAGTGCAGGAAAATCAAAGTGAACATAAATTTTTAAAACTGCTAATTTGTACGCTGTTTAAAACAAAACTCTTTGTAGCATAGCCAGAATTATTTTTTAAATGTTCTCTATTTCAATATTTCCATACCTATAAAAAGATTCAACGCACACTATATGTACAGATCCAGGCACCCCTCATTTTGGAATGCAGAACAGTTCCCAAGGTTACGAGGTAAAAACGATTGAATCAAATATTCCGGTAATCAGGTGTTCCAGGTATTTCTGTATTGAGAACTTGGTGTTTTTTTACAGGTTGGAAGCACTGTATTTTTCAAATGTCGAAAAGGGTACCATATCCAAGGCTCCACAACACGTTCCTGCCTTGCCAATTTGACTTGGAGTGGTATACATCCTGAATGCATTCGTAAGTTTTCTCGGCCCAATATCAAACTCTGCAACAAATTTCTTCCTGCATGTGTATTGCTCCATCTATTTCTTTGATAGCTTCCTACCACTGTCCAGATTTAATGGTAGGTTTGATTAATTACTTGACTTGGTTATAAGTACAAGTGAGATGAGGTGGACTGACTTCACCATATAGGATGGTACTTTCCAGCAGGCAGGTAGTAGGCACTTGCTGTCAGCAGGCAATAGCCAAGGACCCAACTGTAACTATTCTTTCCTGCTGACAAGAACATTATCAGTCTTCTCAATTGGTGTCTATTCCAATCAGTACTCAACATGTGGAATGTAACCAATGATTAAAGGAAGGTTGGCAGTTGGGACAAAAGTTGGCACGCTGGAAAATAGAAATTGTAAATATATTTAGAAGGGTGTGGCTTGTAATACAGTGCATTATCTAAGAGTATTGAAAAACCTGCAAACTTAATTCTGATGGTAGAAAACTATTAATAGATTTATAACGGGTAATTTTCCAACTGTTGATTTGATGCATAACTTTTCTCATACCAGTGTCATGCAAGCATAATTTAATAACCATTGATTGATCAGAAAAGTGCAAGCACAAATTCCTGATCGGCAGGTGAATAAGGCTCCCTGCTTACAACACAAAGTTGTGACACGACTCAAGAGAATGGTATTGCACTTGGAGAAAGGGGAGGCAGTAGCGTAATGGTATTGTCACGGGACCAGGAATCCAGAGACCCAGGATAAATCTCTCTGGGACCCAGATTCGAATCCCACCATGGCAGCTGTGAAATTTCAAATCAATAAAAATCTGGAATTAAAATGAAGCCATTTGTTGTTGTTGTTGTTCAAATCATCTGGTTCACTAATGTCCTTTAGGGAAGGAAATCTGCTGTCCTTACCTGGCCTGGCCTAAATGTGACTCCAGACCCACACTGGTTGACTCTTGACTCCTCTGAAATGGCTGAGCAAACCACTCAATTCAAGGGCAATTTTGGGTCGACAATAAATGATGGCCCAGATAGTGACACCCATATGAAAAAGGAACAGAATTAGGCCATTTGGCCCATCGAGTCTGCTCCACCATTCGATCATGGCTGATGAAGACGTTGGTCTTGTCACAGGACTAGTAATACAGAGACCCAGGGTAATGCTCTGGGGTTGCAGATTTGAATCACACCACAGAAAATAGTGAAACTCGAATTCAATTTAAAAAATCTGGAATTAAAAGTTTGATGATGAACATGAAACCATTGCCAATTGTCATAAAAATCCATCTGATTTACTAGTGTCCGTCAGGGAAGAAAGTCTGTCTACAAGTGACTGCAGATCCACACCAGCGTGGTTGCCTGTTAAACGCCCTCTGAAATAGCCTAGCAATTACGGATGGGCAATACATACCGGCCCAGCCACCGTTGAATTTTTGAAAATGAAGATGTGAGAAATGAATAACCTTTTAAGCAAATGCAGAACTAAGAAAAAGAGAGCTGGAAAATAACAGAGTGGAGGGTAAGAGTGATGATGGTGCAAAGAGAGAGGGGTTGATCAGACAAACGGTTACAGCAGAATAGGTAGGGGAGGGCAAGGCATGGAACATCTGTTGGGGGATATCGCCGTGGCCAACAAGCAACTATAGAGTGGTGGAAGAAAGACAGATAGACCCAGAGGTGTGGACCACCCCACCAACTCTGTAGTGGTAGAGTGTTCCCACCTTGAGTAACAGCTCACATCTCATCCACCGCCAGGGTGCAGTCACCAAAACCTTAACTAAATTCTGTCTGCCTGCAAACCACATTGGTCAGTTCCCAAAATATCATCCAATTTAAAAATGTATTTTCCCTGCCACATGTGAGTAAATGGCATGGTCCAACGGGTGTGTTAAGTACTTACATAATTTGTGGTCTTGATCATACATTTTGTCACTTGTATATTTTTCAGTGAGCAATGACTATAAGTCACATATAAAGACTGTAAATGTAAAGGTTCCCCAGTGCCCATAGCTAAACGGCCTTTTTCTTGTGGAAGCAGTATTAAATTTGACAATTCAAATCTGGAAAAACACATGACGTGCTAAACATGGTAGAGACAACCATCCATATCATTTTTTTATCAAAGAGATACAAGCAAGAATTGCACATGATGACACCTTGACTGCAAATCTTGGTCCCACCCATTTTGGTCCCACCTCAGTATTGTTACTGTAGGCTGGGAACTCTGCACTCAAGAACTCACCTCCTGACTCCTCAAAGCTCATCCATCTAAATGACGGAAGTCAGGGTGTGGGAGAAGACTCTTAATTTGCCTAGATGAGTGTAGCTCCAACACAACTCAAGAAGCTTTGCACCATTCAGGACAAAACAGCCCACTTGATGGGCATCCCATTTATAACCTTAAGTATTTACTCCCTCTACCACCAACACACAATGGCAGCAATGTGTACCGCCTAAAATAATAATAATCTTTATTATTGTCACAAGTAGGCTTATATTAACGCTGCAATGAGGTTACTGTGAAAATCTCCTTGTCGACACATTCCAGCGCCTGTTCAGGTACACTGAGAGAGAATTCAGAATGTACAAATTACCTAACAGCACGTCTTTTGGGACTTGTGTGAGGAAACCGGAGCACCCCGAGGAAACCCACGCAGACACGGGGAGAACATGCAGACACTGCACAGACAGTGACCCAAGCCGTGTATCAAACCTGGGACCCAGGCGCTGTGAAGCAACTGTGCTAACCACTGTACTACTGCACTGCAGCAACTCACCAAGGCTCCATCAATAGCACCTTCTAAACCTGCAACCTCTACTACATCAAAAGACAAGGGCAGCAGATGCATGGGATCACCGGCACCACCTGGAAGTTCGTCTCCAAGCCAATCACCATCCTAACTTGGAACTATATCACCATTGCTTCACTACCACTGGGTCAAAATTCCAAAGCTGCATGGTGGATATACCTACACTGCATTGCCTGCAGCAGTTGAAGAAGATGGCTCACCACCACCTTCTCCAGGGCAACTAGGGAAGGACAATTAATACCACGAGCCTTGACAATATTCAACAAAATTGGTCATTTTTAAAATTCATTCATGAGATGCAAAAATCACTGACTAGGCCAACATTTATTGCCCATTCCTGATTGCCTTTGCAAAGGAGCTGCCTCCATGAACCATAGCAGTCCCTAAGGTGGAGGCACACACACAGTGCTGTTAGGAAGGGAGTACCAGGATTTTGACCAGCTAACATTAACTGTTTATGCACTGTATTTGTTAGCAGTTAAAACAGTGAGCAAATTTTGGTGGAAGGGGACAACATTGGTTTGAAAATAATGGGCAAGATCTTCAGCTGTTCGCGCTGGTGGGATCTTCTGGTCCCATTAAAAGGCGGTGGTGAGCCATCTTCTTGAACTTCTGCAGGCGATGTGGTGTAGGTACACACACCGCTCCTTCCGAAGGCGCACCCTAGCCTTGGGTTTCCCAGCAGCATGAGGTGGATTCAATGGGATATCCCATTGACAGCAGTGGGAACAGAATATCCCTCTGCCGGCCTCCTGCCGCCGAAAAACAGGTCATGGGGAGGCCAGTGAATCTAACCCATAATGTCTGGGAGTCTTAATAAGCGGATACTGAGGACAAATCTCTATCGTGTTTTCGGGATCCTTAAGGGGGAGGGGGAGCAGCCCCAAGTCGTGGTCCACATAGGCACCAACGACATAGGTAGGAAAAGGAATAGGGATGTAAGGCAGGAATTCAGGGAGCTAGGGTGGAAACTTAGATCAAGAACCAACAGAGTTATTATCTCTGGGTTGTTACCCGTGCCACGTGCTAGTGAGACGAGGAATAGGGAGAGAGAGCAGCTGAACACGTGGCTACAGGGATGGTGCAGGAGCGAGGGTTTCAGATACCCGTATAATTGAGGCTCATTCTGGGGTAGGTGGGACCTCTACAAACGGGATGGTCTACACCTGGACCAGAGGGTACTAATATCCTGGGGGGGAAATTTGCTAATGCTCTTCGGGAGGGTTTGAGCTAGTTCAGCAGGGGTCTGGGAACCTGAATTGTAGCTCCAGTATACAGGAGGTTGAGAGTAGTGAGGTCAGGAGTAAGGTTTGAAAGTTGCAGGAGTGTACCGGCAGGCAGGAAAGTGGTTTTAAAGTGTGTCTACTTTAATACCAGGAGCATCCGGAATAAGGTGGGTGAACTTGCGGCATGGGTTGGTACCTGGGACTTCGATGTTGTGGCCATTTCAGAGACATGGATAAAGCAGGGACAGGAATGGTTGTTTCATGTGCCGGGGTTTATATATTTCAGTAAGCTCAGAGAAGGTGGTATAAGAGGAGGAGGGGCGGCATTGTTAGTCAAGGACAGAATTACAGTGGCAGAAAGGACGTTCGATGAGGACTCGTCTACTGAGGTGGTATGGGCTGAGGTCAGAAACAGGAAAGGAGAGGTCACCCTGCTGGGAATTTTCTATAGGCCTCCGAAAAGTTCCAGAGATGTCGAGGAAAGGATTGCAAAGATGATTCTGGATAGGAGCGAAAGTAACAGGGTAGTTGTTATAGGGGACTTTAACTTTCCAAATATTGACTGGAAACGCTATAGTTTGAGCACGTTGGATGGGTCCTTTTTTGTCCAATGTGTGCAGGAGGGTTTCCTGACACAGTATGTAGATAGGCCACCGAGAGGTGAGGCCATATTGGATTTAGTACTGGGAAATGAACCTGGACAGGTGTTAGATTTGGAGTTGGTGAGCACTTTGGTGATAGTGACCACAATTCGATTACGTTTACTTTAGCGATGGAAAAGGATAGGTACATACCACAGGGCAAGAGTTATAGCTGGGGGAAAGGCAATTATGATGCGATAAGGCAAGACTTAGGATGTATAGCATGTGGAGGGAAACTGCAGGGGATGGGCACAATTGCAATGTGGAGCTGGTTCAAGGAACAGCTACTGCGTGTCCTTGATAAGTATGTACCTGTCAGGCAGGGTGGAAGTGGTCGAGCGAGGGAACCATGGTTTACTAAAGTAGTTGAATCACTTGTGAAGAGGAAAATGGAGGCTTATGTAAAGATGAGACGTGAAGGTTCAGTTCAGGCGCTCGAGAGTTACAAGTTAGCTAGGAAAGACCTAAAGAGAGAGCTAAGAAGAGCCAGGAGGGGACATGAGAAGTCTTTGGCAGGTAGGATCAAGGATAACCCTAAAGCTTTCGATAGATATGTCAGGAATAAAAGAATGACAAGGGTAAGAGTGGGGCCAGTCAAGGACAGTAGTGGGAAGTTGTGCGTGGAGTCCAAGGAGATAGGAGAGCTGCTAAATTAATATTTTTCGGCAGTATTCACACAGGAAAAAGACAATGTTGTTGAGGAGAATACTGAGATACAGGCTACTAGACTAGAAGGGCTTGAGGTTCGTAAGGAGGCGGTGTTAGCAATTCTGGAAAGTGTGAAAATAGATAAGTCCCCTGGGCCGGATGGGATTTATCCTAGTATTCTATGGGAAGCTAGGGAGGAGATTGCTGAGCCTTTGGCTTTGACCTTTATCATAGAATTATCATAGAATTTACAGTGCAGAAGGAAGCCATTCGGCCCATCATGTCTGCACCGGCTCTTGGAAAGAGCACCCTACCCAAGGTAAACACCTCCACCCTATCCCCATAACCCAGTAACCATCCCAACACTAAGGGCAATTTTGGACACTAAGGGCAATTTATCACGGCCAATCCACCTAGCCTGCACATCTTTGGACTGTGGGAGGAAACCAGAGCACCCGGAGGAAACTCACGCACACACTGAGAGGATGTGCAGACTCCGCACAGACAGTGACCCAAGCCGGAATCGAACCTGGGACCCTGGAACTGTGAAGCAATTGTGCTTTACATCATCATCATTGTCTACAGGAATAGTGCCAGAAGACTGGAGGAGAGCAAATGCTGTCCCCTTGTTCAAGAAGGGGAGTAGAGACATCCCCAGTAACTATAGACCAGTGAGCCTTATTTCTGTTGTGGGCAAAGTCTTGGAAATGTTGATAAGAGATAGGATGTGCAATCATCTGGAAAGGAATAATTTAATTAGAGATAGTCAATACGATTTTGTGAAGGGTAGGTTGTGCCTCACAAACCTTATTGAGTTCTTTGAGAAGGTGACCAAACATGTGGACGAGGGTAAAGCAGTTGATGTGGTGTATATGGATTTCAGTAAAGCGTTTGATAAGGTTCCGCACGGTAGACTATTGCAGAAAATACAGAGGCATGGGATTCAAGGTGATTTAGCAGTTTGGATCAGAAATTGGCTAGCTGGAAGAAGGCAAACGGTGGTGGTTGATGGGAAATATTAAGCGTGGAGACCAGTTACTAGTGGTGTACCACAAGGATATGTTTTGGGGCCACTGCTGTTTGTCATTCTTATAAATGACCTGGAGGATGGCGTAGAAGGATGGGTGAGTAAATTTACCGATGACACTAAAGTCGGTGGAGTTGTGGACTGTGCGGAAGGATGTAACATGTTACAGAGGGACATAGATAAGCTGCAGAGCTGGGCTGAGAGATGGCAAATGGAGTTTAATGCAGAAAAATGTGAGGTAATTCATTTTGGAAGCAATAACAGGAAGACAGAGGAGTACTGGGCAAATGGTAAGATGTCCATGTACATAGATCCCTGAAAGTTGCCACCCAGGTTGAGAGGGTTGTTAAGAAGGTACACTGTGTGTCAGCTTTTATTGGTAGAGGGATTGAGTTGCGGAGCCATGAGGTCATGTTGCAGCTGTACAAAACTCTGGTGCGGCCGCATTAGGAGTATTGCGTGCAGTTCTGGTCACCGCATTATAGGAAGGATGTGGAAGCATTGGAAAGGGTGCAGAGGAGATTTACCAGGATGTTGCCTGGTCTGGAGGGAAGATCTTATGAGGAAAGGCTGAGGGACTTGAGGTTATTTTCTTTAGAAAGAAGATGGTTAAGAGGTGACTTAATTGAGGCATATAAGACGATCAGAGGACTAGATAGGGTGGACAGCAGAGCCTTTTTCCTTAGATGGTGATGTCAAGCACGAGGGGACATAGCTTTAAATTGAGGGATGATAGATATAGGACAGATGTCAGTGGTAGGATCTTTACATTTAATGAAGGAGCCTCTACTGTTTCACTGGGCAAGGAATTCCATAGATTCACAACCCTTTGGGTGAAGAAGTTCCTCCTAAACTCAGTCCTAAATCTACTTCCCCTTATTTTGAGGCTATGCCCCCTAGTTCTCATTTCACCCGCCAGTGGAAACAACCTGCCCGCATCTATCCCATCTATTCCCTTCATAATCTTATATGTTTCTATAAGATCTCATCCTTCTAAATTCCAACGAGTACAGTCCCAGTCTACTCAACCTCTCCTCGTAATCCAACCCCTTCAGATCTAGGATTAACCTAGTGAATCTCCTCTGCACACCCTCCAGTGCCAGTACGTCCTTTCTCAAGTAAGGAGACCAAAACTGAACACAATACTCCAGGTGTGGCCTCACTAACACCTTATCCAATTGCATCAGAACCTCCCTAGTCTTAAACTCCACCCCTCTAGCAATGAAGGACAAAATTCCATTTGCCTTCTTAATCACCTGTTGCACCTGTAAACCAACTTTTTGCGACTCATGCGCTAGCACACCCAGGTCTCTCTGCACAGCAGCATGTTTTAATATTTTATCATTTAAATAATAATCCCTTTTGCTGTTATTCCTACCAAAATGGATAACCTCACATTTGTCAACATTGTAGTCCATCTGCCAGACCCTAGCCCATTCACTTAGCCTATCCAAATCCCTCTGCAGACTTCCAGTACCCTCTGCACTTTTTGCTTTACCACTTATCTTAGTGTCGTCTGCAAACTTGGACACATTGCCCTTGGTCCCCAACTCCAAATCATCTGTGTAAATTGTGAACAGTTGTGGGCCTAACACTGATCCCTGAGGGACACCACTAGCTACTGATTGTCAACCAGAGAAACACCCATTAATCCCCACTCTTTGCTTTCTATTAATTAACCAATCCTCTATCCATGCTACTACTTTCCCCTTAATGCCATGCATCTTTATCTTATGCAACAACCTTTTGTGTGGCACCTTGTCAAAGGCTTTCTGGAAATCCAAATATACCACATCCATTGGATCCCCGTTATCTACTGCACTGTTAATGTCCTCAAAAAATTCCACTAAATTAGTTAGGCACGACCTCCCCTTTATGAACCCATGCTGCGTCTGCCCAATGGGACAATTTCCATCCAGATGCCTCGCGATTTCTTCCTTGATGATAGATTCCAGCATCTTCCCTACTACCGAAGTTAAGCTCACTGGCCTATAATTACCCGCTTTCTGCCTACCTCCTTTTTTAAACAGTGGAGTCTAGTGAATTTTGGTAAATTATCACTAGTGCATTTGCAATTTCCCTAGCCATCTCTTTTAGCACTCTGGGGTGCATTCCATCAGGTCCAGGAGACTTGTCTACCTTTAGCCCCATTAGCTTGCCCATCACTACCTCCTTGGTGATAACAATCCTAGCAAGGTCCTCACCTGTCATAGCCTCATTTCCATCAGTCACGGGCATGTTATTTGTGTCTTCCACTGTGAAGACCGACCCAAAAAACCTGTTCAGTTCCTCAACCATTTCCTCATCTCCCATTATTAAATCTCCCTTCTCATCCTCTAAAGGACCAATATTTACCTGAGCCACTCTTTTTTGTTTTATGTATTTGTAGAAACTTTTACTGTCTGTTTTTATATTCTGAGCAAGTTTACTCTCATAATCTATCTTACTCTTCTTTATAGCTTTTTTAGTAGCTTTCTGTTGCCCCCGAAAGATTTCCCAATCCTCTAGTCTCCCACTGATCTTTGCTACTTTGTATGTTTTTTCCTTCAATTTGATACTCTCCCTTATTTCCTTAGATATCCACGGTCGATTTTTCCTCTTTTTACTGTCCTTTTTGTTGGTATAAACCTTTGCTGAGCACTGTGAAAAATCACTTGGAAGGTTCTCCACTGTTCCTCACTATCAAGTCTTTGCTCCCAGTCTACCTTAGCTAGTTCTTCTCTCATCCCATTGTAATCTCCTTTGTTTAAGCACAAAACACTAGTGCTTGATTTTACCTTCTCACCCTCCATCTGTATTTTAAATTCCACCATATTGTGATCTCTCCTTCCGAGAGGATTCCTAACTATGAGATCCTGAATCAACCCTGTCTCATTATACAGGACCAGATCTAGGACCACTTGTTCCCTTGTAGGTTCCATTACATACTGTTCTTGGAAACTATCGCGGATACATTCTATAAACTGCTCCTCAAGGCTGCCTTGACTGACCTGGTTAAACCAATCGACATGTAGATTAAAATCCCCCATGATAACTGCTGTACCATTTCTACATGCATCTGTTATTTCTTTGTTTATTGCCTGCCCCACCATAATGTTACTATTTGGTGGCCTATAGATTACTCCTATCAGTGACTTTTTCGCCTTACTACTCCTGATTTCCACCCAAATGGATTCAACCTTATCCTCCATAGCACCGATATCATCCCTTACTGTTGCCCGGATGTTATCCTTAAATAACAAAGCTACACCACCTCCCTTACCATCCACTCTGTCCTTTCGAAAAGTTTGATACCCTCGGATATTTAACTCCCAGTCGTGACCATCCTTTAACCATGTTTCAGTAATGGCCACTAAATCATAGTCATTCACGGTGATTTGCGCTATCAACTCATTTACCTTATTCCGAATACTATGAGCATTCAGGTAAAGTAAACTTATGTTGGCTTTTTTACCTCTGTTCTGAATCTTAACACCTCGATCAGTAACCTCTCCTAAGTTATATTTTCTCTTAACCTTTCTCATAATTTTCCTTGTCGTTGAACCCATATCTTCATGTAACAACCTGCCGCGTCGCTTACCATTAATGTTTTCACTTGCCGTTTAATTTCTTTTAGTATTCCTGGTCCTATTCACTGAGCTCCGCTCAGTCACTGTACCTTGTACTGTCGCCCTTTTTAATTTTTGACTATGGCTTCTCTGCCTTACACTTTCCCCTTTACTGCCTTTTATTTCTGTCCCTGTTTTACTACCTTCCAACTTCCTGCATCGCTTCCCATCCCCTGCCACATTTGTTTAAACTCTCCACAACAGCTCTAGCAAACTCCCCCCCTCGGACATCGGTTCCAGTCCTGCCAGGGGCAGACCGTCCGGTTTGTACTGGTCCCACCTCCCCCAAAACCGGTTCCAATGTCCCAGGAATTTGAATCCCTCCCTCTTGCACCATCTCTCGAGCCACGCATTCATCCTCTCTATCCTGACATTCCTACTCTGACTAGCTTGTGGCACTGGTAGCAATCCTGAGATTACTACCTTTGAGGTCCTACTTTTTAGTTTAACTCCTAGCTCCCTAAATTCAGCTCGTAGAACCTCGTCCAGGTTTTTACCTATATCGTTGGTGCCTATGTGCACCACAACAGCTGGCCGTTCACCCTCCTCCCGCAGAATATCCTACAGCCGCTCCGAGACATCCTTGACCCTTGCACCATGGAGGCAACATACCATCCTGGAGTCTCGATTGCGTCCGCAGAACCGCCTGTCTATTCCCCTTAGAATTGAGTCCCCTATCACTATAGCCCTGCCATTCTTCTTCCTGCCCAGCTGCGCAGCGGAGCCAGCCACGGTGCCATGAACCTGGCTGCTGCTGCCTTCCCCTGGTGAGCCATCTCCCTCAACAGTATCCAAAGCGGTATATCTGTTTTGCAGGGAGATGACCGCAGAGGACACCTGCACTGCCTTCCTACTCTTGCTCTGTCTTTTGGTCAGCCATTTTCTATCTCCCTCAGTACCTTTCACCTGTGTGACCAACTCGCTAAACGTGCTATCCACAACGGCCTCAGCATCGCGGATGCTCCAAAGTGAGTCCATCCGCAGCTCCAGAGCCGTCAATCGGTCTAACAGGAGCTGCAACTGGACACACTTCTTGCACGTGAAGGAGCCAGGGACAGTGGATGTGTCCCTGAGCTCCCACATCGCACACAAGGAGCATGACATGGGTCTGAGATCTCCTGCCATGTCGTAAACCTTCAGTTAACTTCAACAACTACAATTTCAACAAAAAAAACAAAACTGCCAACCAGTTATGTGAGTGGGTGGGGTAGCCCTTGTTAACCCACACTGCACAATACTAGCTTTATTTAAATTAATTTAAACTCCTGAAATTTAAAAGGAGCTGCCTTACTGATTTAATTCAATTCCCACCTCGATTCAAATTCCCAAACTCACTCTTAGCTGTGTCTCACTCCTGGCTCTGTCTTCTCTGGCTCACTGGGAGAACTCACCTAAAACAGAAAGTAAAACAGAAACTGTCGGCAACAGCCAGCAAGTCAGTCAGCAACAGAAAAGGAAGGGGCCTCAGACAGGTCAAATGTCAAAGCTGAACTATGTTTCGCCTTCAGAAACGAACTGACCTGCCATACAATTCTGATATTTGCTGTTTCAAACTTAATTTCCAAATAATATATTTAGAAGAAACATTCTAATGATTATGGACATGCTCAGGTTTTGGTTTAATTTGTTTATGGTTGTCGCTATTGGCAAGGTTATATTGCCCATTTCGGAATGAGGAAGGTAAATAAATTCTTCTCATCGCCCAACTCCAATTATGTATTTCTCCCTTAATGTCATCTCCTGCGAAATGCAATTTCTACTGTTGAGAAATTGGATTGGAAAACTAGCACAAACTATAGCTATTTTTTAGTCTGCTACCTGAGTGGCCCATTGAAAACTCCTCTTCCAATTTTCTCCTCAGCAGTACCCTGATTCGGGAATTCAACCAAGCCAGAAAATTGTATTTAGTTCCCACCATGCATCGGATTGCTTGGTTTTGAATCACTGAGTGATTAATTAACTATTTCTGGTCAGAGTGCGGAAAGCACGATGCCCTCTGCGACATCCTGTGGCCTAGGCAGTGTGCGACAGGAAGGTGAAGACATCGCTTTTACCTTCCTTTGCTATACCCTTCCAGCAACATATGTAAGAATAGAAGAAGCAACTCATTGCACGTGGAGTAGCTGCGTTCCCGTCAACCGTTGGTAGGGAAAGCACTGCAGAATCGTTACGTCCTTCGCCAGTCTTACACATAGGCATCATCAGTCACCTATGGAGCTGAGGAAAAGGATAACAGCTAGGATTAAATATTAGGATTCCCGGGTGGAAACATTGACCACGTTTGTTAATCTTCATTATGGAAACGCACATGACCAACATTTATTAGTTGTCAGTCAGGAACAGGAAAAGATCCCCAGGTATGGATGTCCACTATTAACTGGAATGTTTTGTAATTTGGTTGCATGACTGAAAATAAAACAAATACAATTCCTCCTTTGTATTTAATTTCAGGACCTGAATAGATCACTCAGCTGTACAAGCCATAAGCTACTTATTGCGAAAAACATCATTTTGCAAAACATTGGCATAAATGATATTGACACCACAGCTTTGACCCAATGGTTTTGAACCAGTAATATTCCCACGTACATTTTTGTTGCATCAGTTTTGCAATTATTTATTCATTCATGGGATGTGGACGTCCCTGGCTGGGCCAGCATTTGGTGCCCATCCCAAATTGCCTTTGAACTGAGTGGCTTGGGAGGCCATTTTAGAAGGCAAGTAAGAGTCAACCACTTGGGTATGGAGTCACATGTGGGTATGGAGTCACATGTCGACCAGACCAGATAAGGATGGGAGATTTCATTCCCTAAAGGGCATTAGTGAACCAGATGGATCTTTATGACAATCGACAATTGTTTCATGGTCAACATTAGACTTTTAATTTCAAATTTTTATTGAATTCTAATGTCACAGTCTGCTGTGCCAGGCTTCAAACCCACGTCCCCAGCGCAACATTACTCTGAGTCTCTGGATTACTAGTCCAGTGACAATACCACCACACCATCACAACTTCTAAATTGTTGGATGCACCCTTCATGGCCAGATCCAAATAAACTGAGACCAAATAGGAATAAATTCCCATCTGGTTACAGCAACTCACCATCAGAACGGGGATTGAATTTTTATGGGCATTGCACCCACTTGTCCACCATAACTTCAGCAGAAATTCCAGAGAAACTGCGTGAAAAATTTATACCAATATTTACAAGGTCTCCGCAGTTATTTCACCAAAGTCACCGTGGATGAGGAGGAAGACCACAGACACACTTTGCCTAAATATTGTGTATTTTGCTCTTAATTCATCAACTGGTAAATGCTTTGACTATGACCTACTGGGCACAATCCAATGGCCACGCTGCGCTGGAAAATAGCTTGCTGCAGCGCAGTGTGGTCGTTGAAAGCCAGGAGACCCTACTCCTGGGATCTACCTGGCTCGCAACGACTCGCGAAGTCCAACGTGATCTCGCGAGACACTGCAATGTAAATCATGCCCACCACTTTTTGGCAAATCTGCACATTTAAGCACGACAGTTAGTCTCACTCTATTGTACTGGTTCCCGAGGTGCCGGAGGCTTTGGGATTCATCTCCTTCGCCTCAGAGACCTCGGGTGAGTGCCGTTCAGCACTGGTCCCCACAAACGGGGACCAGACAGAATGGCACTTGTGGAAGTCGCCCTGGGGATTGGAGTTCCCCATCTGCATGTCCTTTGATAAGGGTGGTGCCCTAGCACTGCTGGTGCCACGTAGGAACACTGGCTGTGCCAGCCTCGCACGCTGGCAGTGCCATCTGGGTTGCAGCCTGGCACTGCCAACATACGATGAACTTCTGAGGATCCTGGGATTATATTCATTGGAGTTTAGGAGGTTGAGGGGAGATCTAATAGAAACTTACAAGATAATGAATGGCTTAGATAGGGTGGACGTAGGGAAGCTGTTTCCATTAGCAGGGGAGACTAGGACCCGGGGGCACAGCCTTAGAATAAAAGGGAGTCACTTTAGAACAGAGATGAGGAGAAATTTCTTCAGCCAGAGAGTGGTGGGTCTGTGGAATTCATTGCCACAGAGGCGGTGGAGGCCGGGACGTTGAGTGTCTTTAAGACAGAAGTTGATAAATTCTTGATTTCTCGAGGAATTAAGGGCTATGGAGAGAGAGGGGTAAATGGAGTTGAAATCAGCCATGATTGAATGGTGGAGTGGACTCGATGGGCTGAATGACCTTACTTCCACTCCTATGTCTTATGGTCTTATGCCTAGGTGTATTTCCAACTGGCATGGGCACCATCAGGGTACCAGGTTTGTACTGCAAAGGTGCCAAGCTGACATTTTTGATCGGGCCGGAGGTGCCCTGCGTGGGTGTTTGGGGGTGGGGTGCGGGGAGCCAGATGACCTTCCCATGATGTGTCCAGGGTTGGGAGAGGTCGGGGATCGTTTCGGGACACTCCCCAGTGTACCAAACAGGGATATGTATGGCCTCAGCTGCGTATTCCCCGTTGAGGCCCCTTAGACAACGTGGGTCACTGTGGGCACCAGGAAACAAGTGGCCAAACACGCTCACTTTGGGACGTTGTTCCCATTTGGTTGAATCGAACCCTCTAAGTTTGGGCCACTCAACTGTCTAATTCCTGGGAGACAATTATCAAATTCTGGATCATGTGCATCAATTTAATGATGTATGCGTGTTTTCTTATTGCTTCACTCTCTGAGTTCTCGTGTTTATTTTTCTTCAAGCTCACAGCTGCAGACAGCCAGAAACACCTGCTAATTTGGACGTGAGAGCGATTGAACTGCCAACGTTGGGTTACACCTTAATTTATAGCTGCCAACCCGGATTCTACCTTGCAGGAGGATCAGAGCACCGGGCGTGCAAGGGTGATGGGAAATGGTCAGGAAAACCACCGGTCTGTCGAGGTAAATTAAACATCGATGGCAAAAGAGAATAATCATCACCTTTGTTCCAGTCACGCATTTGACGAGCAGAATGACACATGTCGAAATGTGCCGTCGCAAGAACTCACAGTTTTCACCCTTGTTTGGTGCTGAGTTCACTCGATTTTTGCCAGAGTGGTCATAGGAGCGCTGCTCCCCTTTGGGTTGGATAAGCGAAAAATCAGCTGGTTTTCCCATCCAAGATCACCAATCCATGACTCCTCCAGTAATTACCAAGTAAAGAAAACCTTAAAGCAAATGCATGCTGTATCAAAGCGGTTCCTTATATGTGCCAGTTAACAGTTAGATTTATTGTCACATGTACCGAAGTACAGTGAAAGGTATTCCTCTGCGTACAGTCCAGGCAGATCGTTCCACACCTGAAAAACATAGAACAGACAATAAATACACAATATAAATACATTGACATAGATTATCAGGTGAAGCACACGGAATATTGTGTTAAAACAGTCGAGAAGATGCCTAGAGAGATGAGTTCAGTCCATAAGAGGGCCATTCAGGTTTCTGGTAACAGCGCGGAAGAAGCAGTTTTTGAATCTGTTGGTGCTTGTTCTCAGACTTTTGTATCTATTGCCCAATGGAAGAAGTTGGAAGAGAGAATAACCCGGTCGGGAGGGACCTTTGATCCTGCTGCCCACTTTCCCAAGGCAGCGCGAAGTGTAGACAGACTCAATGGATGGGAGGCGGGTTCGCGCGATGGACTGGGCTCACGACTCTCTGTAGTTTCTTATGTTCTTGGGCCGAGCAGTTGCCATTACAGGCTGTGATGCAGCCAGATATGATGCTATCTATGGTGCATCTGTAAAAATTGGTAAGAATCAATGTGGACATGCCGAATTTCCTTAATTTCCTGAGGAAATATAAGCGCTGTTGTGCTTTCTTTGTCGTAGCGTCAACGTGGGAGGACCAGGATAGATTGTTGGTGATGTGCACACCTTGGAATTTGAAGCTGTCAACCATTTCTCCTTCAGCACCATTGATGCAGTCAGGGGCCTGTATGACACTTTGCTTCCAGAAGTTTATGACCGGCTCTTTAGTTTTGCTGACATTAAGGGAGATGTTGTTGCCGTTAGAAAAGGAATATCAGCTTAATTTCATACATTTTGGCACTAAATTAATGGAATAAGCCTGGCAGGTGAATGAAATGTAACACTGATATTTGGACTGAAGCATCTTGTCGGGATAAGCAGAGGAAATCTTCTTTTCCTCAGATCAAGTTATATTATCATTGAAACAACTAATGCAGCATTAGGGAATAGTATTCCATTCTGAAGCACTAACCTTAAATTCACATAAAATCACCACAAAGTACATCTTCCATTCACACCTTCCTGTCAGCATTCCATTGATTTCATTGAATCCCTACAGTGCAGACGGAGGCCATTCGGCCCATCAAGTCTGCATTGATCCTACCAAGAGCACCCTACCTAGGCCCACTCCCCCACCACTCCACCTAACCTGCACATCTTTTGGACACTTAAAGGGGCAATTTAGCATGGCCAATCCACCTAAACTGCACATATTTGGACTGCGGAAGGAAACCGGAGCACCCGAAGGAAACACATACATGCAAACTCCAGAGGGACTGCTCCCTGTGTGACTCCCTGGTCCACTTCTCCAACATACCTAACTTCCCATCCCCTTCCCACAGCATCTTCCCATGCAACCGCATAAGGGAAACCACCTGCCCCTTTACCTCCCCTCCCTTCACCATTCAAGGCCTCAAACACTCCTCTCAGGTTAAACAGCATTTCACTTTCACCTCTTTTAGTTTGGTCGACTGTATTCATTGCTCCCAATGCAATTGGGGAGAATGGGTGACCGCTTTGTGAAACACCTTCGCTCAGCAAGCAAGCATAACCCAAACCTTTGTGTTGTTTTCCATTTTAACTCAGCACCTTGCTCTCACACCCACATGTCTGTCTTTGTCCTGCTGCAATGTTCCAGTGAAGGTCAATGCAAACTGGAAGAGCAGCATCTATTTTCTAATGAGGCACGTTATAGCTCTCAGGACTCAACATTGAGTTCAACAACTTTAGACTGTGACCTTTCTCCCTCCACCTCAACCACCTTTTTGATATCCCATACATTTATTGTCTCAATGCAAACCCTCCCTCCCCCTGTACCCACCTACCCCCACGTCCCAAGACACACACATACCGGGGCCATCTGTCTCCTGGTCCTAAGTTTGCTACAACTTGCTGCAGTCTCTCCCAGCTACAGTATAACATCCAATGCATTTCCCCCCTCTAGTTCTGATGAAGAGTCAGATGCCCTCAAAATGTTAACTCTGTTTTCTCTCCATAGCGATGTAGCTGAGGTTTTCCAGCATTCTCTGGTTTTGTTTCAGAATCCAGCATCCACAATGTTTTGCTTATTATTCTGAAATGCCCACCATCTCCTCCTTTAAGAAACTCCTTAAAGCCTATCTCTTTAACCAATGTGCCTTAATGTCACATTTTCTTTTATATTGCTCCTGTGAGTCTCCTTGAGATGTTTCACTAAGTTAAAGGCACTATATCAATATGCTATTGTGATGACAAAATGATAACTGGTGATGGTGATAATCCTACCAAAATTTACAAATATTCATCTTTGTCATACAATCGCCAGTTTCCCACCTGAGAAGTTAGCAGCCAGTAGTTCAGAAAATTTGGCGAGTGAGGGGGGCAGCATTTGGGCTATCCCATTGACACCGTTCACCATCTGATATTACATATTCGGTAGAGCCTATAAATAGGCAAACAGAAGGGTGGCACAGTGGTTAGCACTGCTGCCTCACAGCGCCAGGCACCAGGTTCGATCCCCGATTGGGTCACTGTCTGTGCGGAGTCTGCACGTCCTCCCCGTGTCTGCGGGGGTTTCCTCCGGGTGCTCCGGTTTCCTCCCACAGTCCAAAGATGTGCAGGTTAGGTGGATTGGCCATTCTAAATTGCCCTTAGTGCCCAGAAAGGTTGAGTGGAGTTACGGGGATAGGGTGGGAGTGTGGGCTTAGGTAGGGCGCTCTTTCCAAAAGGGGCTGGTGCAGACTCGATGGGTTGAATAGCCTCCTTCTGCACTGTAAATTCTATGATTCTATGATTCCTCCGGGTGGTCCGGTTTCCTCTCGCAGTCCAATGATGTGCGGATTAGGTGGACTGGCCATGCTAAATTGCCCCTCAGTGTCCAAAGATGTGTAGGTTAGGTTGTGGGGATAGGGTGAAGGGGGGGGATGGGCTTAGGTAAAGTGGAGACTCGATGGCCCACATGTCTGAAATAGGCGAAAGGCTACTTACATAGGAAAATCAGCATCGTTCTCTCGCTTCAGAATGCTGGCTACAAATCTTGGATACAAGTAAGGTTTGGAAAGTGTGCTGTAGAATCTTCCCAAATGTGCACAGTGTTGGCTCAGGCAAGAAATCCGGTGTGATGCTCACAGGCTGCACAGCCAGTCGTCGCATTGAGTCACACTCTGTGCAATTTCACAGAGCAGGCACAAATCAGAGAGTCAGCTGGAAGGATGGGACCTAAAAAAGCAGGCAAGGCCGGGAATCCCAAACTCGGAGTGCCATTTTCAAATCTCCGATTTGAATAAAAGAACCCCTCCAGCCACAGGCATCGGGATGACCATCCCAGAAGCATCAGGATCACCCTCCACCACCCCCCCCCCCCCGCCCCCACAGGTTTCTAGGTGATCCCCATCCCATAAGCATTGGTATCATTGGGGTGGCCCCCCTGCCGCCCCCCCACAAGCATCAGGGTTCACCTCCCCCAAAAACATAGTCACACTACCCTCTGCCTAAGACATTGGTGTATTCACTCTCCCCACCAACAGACATAAGGGAAACCGCCCCTCAGTGGGACTCCCCAGAGGACCCGCCTCAGCACTGCCATGTTGGTGCAGCCAGGTTGACAGTGCCAGGGAGTTGTGCTAGGGCACTGTCCGGCCATGTCCATGTCCATCACCAGCCGGGGGTGCTATACTTGCCTGTGTGTACCTGGCATGGTTCCATGACTGTTTTTTATTTTTGAAAACCAGTAGTAATTCACGCCTGGTTGACATCATGACAGCTGGGTGGAACAATGCGGAGCGGGCAGACGTTGCGGTGTCAAGTCCTATAATTAGATTTCAATTTATGTTAAAGTATGCTGATCAGGCTTGTGTCCTTCTTGGGTGTGAACCTGATCGCATCATTGGAGGGGAGCTGAGAAGACCTTGTTATTTGAGACCTCGCTGGCACAAATCACATTTTCGGTCTCTCGAGCGATTTAGCAGTCATTACGGGATTGGCATCTATAGTCAATAAGGCAGTTAGATCATGGTCCCTGCCTTCTTTTACTAGGTGCTGGGAGCCTAACCTGTGCTCCACTGAAGACCCCACAAAGAAAAAGGCCCAGGAAATTTTGGATTTTTATTTATTTGCATAGAGGAAGAAGCAAAATTGTATCCTCTGAACTTCCCAAAGAAACTCTGCCTGGGCGCCATAATCCCTCCCCGCCACCACCAGATTCTGCTCCTTCTTTCTCCACCCATCCCCTCTCCACCACAGTTGCGATCTGCCAGCTGTTTTAGTGTAGGGATCAGCCAATTTCCCAACCTTTCTGCCCAGCGAGCTCATAGCCAACAATTGGGCCCCCTGCTGCAACTCTGATTCTTATTGCCATGATCAACAATTTGACAGATATCCTATTTTTGTCAATACTGAAGTCGTATTATTTTGAGAGTTCTTGAGGTAATCAAAATACATTTTCAGGATGTTTTTTTCAAGAATGTGGCATCTGTCTGAATTCCCCATCTGGATGACTGAGGAACTTCAATATGCAGCCATCTGGCTTAATTTGGTAACTGCAGCGCACTGTGCAGCGATGCAAATCAAAAGTTACGAGGTATGATTTCTTAACTGTCAGTTAACTTTGGTCAGCAAAGTAACAATTGGCTTTGCAGGCCTGGAATGTTCCTTAACTGTCCCATCAAGCGGGTCAAAGTCAGCATTCCCACACATTCTGCAGCATGTGATGTCACCAATCGGTTCAACACAGCCTGATTGATAAGTCTGGCTTCGAGTCAAACAGAGAAATGGTTCGTGAGCAATCTGAGGATAGCTGCCTTTGCCAAGGTCTGGGAAGGAGGAAATCAGAGACTTTGATTGTGTGATTGGGTAGGAGGGAATCGGCGGCCTGAAGTCAAGGTCAGAGGGGGGCCCAGACCTTGTGGGGGGGTGGGAAATCAATGGCCTCAGACGGGTGAGGGGGCGTAAACCTCGAGAAGGTTGGTTAGGAGGGATACCCGATTGCAGGGGTTCCGCCTTGGGAAAGCCAGCATTCATGTGACCTCAACATGGGTTGGTAGATTTAACCGTCCATTTACACCAATTGCTATTTTTAAAGGGAATTCCTTTTGTTTTGTGTGGTAGACCTATGCAAATCAATGTCCTTTGTCATATTAGTTGGGACCCGGAATACAATTTTCAGGGACGGGTGGTCTAGCCCGCACCTTAAAAGGCCTCCATAAAACAATTGTCCCTGGAAGTTTCTAGGATATATTAACGAGCAGTAGGAATGCCGTAGGCTGCACAAAAATGCTCCCGCTGCTGTTCGCCCAAACTCACCACACTCCACTTCTGCGTCCCTCTCACAAACCTATTTCTGTGTCCAATATTATGCTGGACTAGAGCCATTGATCTACAGTGGGAGGCACACACAATAGAGGTGGGGCCTGGTCCTCGAAATGACATGGGCCTCCCGCTGGCAGAAATGTACACGTGGTCAAAGCATTGTAGCAATCAGCAGTCCAAAAATTGGTCCCCCAGTTTGTTCAAGAAGGTTATTGCAATAGGGAAAAAAAGTTACATGAAACTCGTATCTCTATCTCTATGCAGTCATTTTTTGTTATAAATTTAGAGTACCTAATTATTTTTTGCCCAATTAAGGGGCAATTTAGCATGGCCTATCCACCTAACCTGCACATCTTTGGGTTTTGGGGGTGAAACTCACGCAAACATGGGGAGAATATGCAAACTCTACACGGACCGTGACCCAGGGCCGGGATTCGAACCCGGGTCCTCAGCGCCGTAGTCCCAGTGCTAACCACGGCGTCACATGCCGCCCATTTCTATGCAGTCATGCCTATCGAGAGGCAATGTTGAACTGATGGCACAACAAACCCCTATCTGTTCCTCTGTTCCAAATGGATACAAATCTCAAACAGCTAATGCCCTTGAACAAATAACATTATGAGACATCATCGGATAACATTTCTTCTTTTGAAACAACAAAAAGAAACTTTATTCATGCCGTGAGAGTAGGTAGATGATTGGCCTTTGCCTGTTTTCTTCTGTGACTCACAACCAGATGTTGTGCAGCAGTAGCTCATCATCATCACCCCTCCAATGATATCTGTTTGTTAGTGAGAGAGACCTGGGGCGCAATTCTCCCATCGGGAGACTAAGTCCCGACGCCGGAGTGAAAACCGGAGTGTTTCACTCCAGTGTCGGAGGCCGTTCCCAGCCCCCTATTCTCCCGCCCCTGGGGGGCTAGGAGCGGTGCCGTGTCATTTACGTGCGCCGGGCCTTGGCGCTGCGTATAAGCAGCACCGCGTAAATTATGCGACCGGCGCCGCGTAAATGACGTCACCCGCGCATGCGCGGTTGCCGTCCTCCCCGTGGCCTCCCCGCAAGAAGATGGCAGATCGATCTTGCGGGGCAGCAGAGGAAAGGAGGTCCTCCTTCAGAGAGGCCGGCCTCCGATCGGTGGGCACCGATCGCGGGCCAGACCCCTTTTGAGCCCCCCGTTGCAGGAACCCCCCTCGTCCCCCCACAGGCTGCCCCCCCCCCCAGCGTTCCCGCGCTGTTCCCGCCGGCAGCGACCAGATGCAGGCCGATCGGCCCATCCGGGCCAGAGAATCGCGGCTCGCCCATTAACAACGGCAAGCGGCGATTCTCCCAGCGGCCAGCCGTGATTCGCGCCGCGCCGGTTTTGGGGGGGGGAGAATCGCGTGCAGGCTTCGGGATGGCGTGGCGGGACTCGCGCGCCGCGCCGGCGATTCTCCCACCCGGCGTGGGGGGGGGGGGGGCGAAGAATTCCGCCCCTGGCCTCTTCCCAGCATATATCGATGTAGGCACGTCAAAAGGTCACTCGGCAACCATGTAAGTGTCCTCCTCCCTTATACCCATCCTGCACATGGCACAAGTTGCAATGCACTAATGTACATTGATGTCTTCTACCCAGAAAGGAATAAATCAATACAGCCCTGTGAATTTAATAAAGCAGTGTGACCTCACACACAAAAAAGCTAATATAATCAATGAGGTTTGAAAGCACCAGAAAGCTCTTAAATAATGTAGATGCCCTTTGAATTCAAAGAAGCATTGAAAGTCGCCCCCTTGTCTCTCTCCCGGCAAAAATGATAGTGTAGGTAATGTCAAAGATCGGTTTAGAAGGCTGCAGCTTCAGAAATGCAAGCTGCGCTCCTCAGAAATGATCATATTCCTTGAGGAATTCTTGCCCCATTAAACACAGTAACTGACAACTGTGACTGTCACAAGTGAGTCATTTTCTTGGATTTCCACAGCAACACGAGATGTACTCTGCCGTTTTACCCAAGAAGTGGCCTTGTTCTCTGTATCTTTGAGTTCATGGGTTTGATCTATTGCCTACGAGGCTTCGTTGAGTAAGATAAGAATTGAGTAAGATAAGAAACGGGCAGCATTTAACTATGGACAGGATGCCATTAGACACTAATGATATACAGTGCTGATGCTATTTAGTAATATGGAATCAAAGGAGTATAACAGTCACCATTGCTGTATTGTGTGAATTCAGTGACTGTTCATAGAACAGAGGATAGAAAATTGTCCATTAATGAAATACAATGCATCCATCAATTGAACTATTTTTAACTTGGTAATTTACATTTAAAACAGCATCTAGGAGATATTCCCAAGCAATCAACCTTTATCCTTCATTGTTCTGGACTTTTGTTAGCTACCTTAAAACAATTCCTCTGAGTGTTTTGTTTGAGGAATGCTTGAATGGGCACCCAGGTGATTTTTCCCTTGCTGCTTTCCAACAACAATGCAGCACTTCAAGAGAACCCCAGAAATAGATTAAAACCAAGATTGAAGCATGAATTTGGCATTAATAAAACCCACTTGGCACCAATAAATTAAATACCCATACATATCATTGTGCTCAACACTACTCTTAGAGCTAACAAAACCTCGCTAATTGACAGTGACAGAATTCTTTAAATATTACAGATACAGGGCGTCATTCTCCGACCCCACGCCGGGTCGGAGAATGGCCGTTGGCCGCCGTGAATCCCGCCCCCGCCCCCGCCGAAGTCTCCGCTCCCGGAGATTGGGCGGGGGCGGGAATCCGGCCGCGCCGGTTGGCGGGACCCCCCGCTGGATTCTCCGGCCCGGATGGGCCGAAGTCCCGCCCAGGAATTGCCTGTCCCGCCGACGTAAATCAAACCTGGTATTTACCGGCGGGACCAGGCGGCGTGGGCAGGCTCCGGGGTCCTGGGGGGGGGGCGCGGGGCGATCTGACCCCGGGGGGTGCCCCCACGGAGGCCTGGCCCGCGATCGGGGCCCACCGATCCGCGGGCGGGCCTGTGCCGTGGGGGCACTCTTTCCCTTCCGCCTCCGCCACGGCCTCCACCATGGCGGAGGCGGAAGAGACTCTCCCCACTGCGCATGCGCGGGAAACTGACAGCAGCCGCTGACGCTCCCGCGCATGCGCTGGGAAACTGACAGCGCCGCTGACGCTCCCGCGCATGCGCCGCATTTCCGCGCCAGCTGGCGGGGCAACAAACGCCATTTCCGCCAGCTGGCGGGGCGGAAATCCCTCCGGCGTCGGCCTAGCCCCTCAATGTTGGGGCTAGGCCGCCAAAGATGCGGAGACTTCCGCACCTTTTTGCCGGCGCGATGCCCGTCTGATTGGCGCCGGCTTTGGCGCCAGTCGGCGGGCATCCCGCCGTTGGGGGAGAATTTCGCCCCTGGTGTCTCAAAACTGGCAACTTGGGACCATGTGGGATTTCGGATCGTGACGGATTTTGGGTTGGGCATTTCGTGCTATGGTCAATTCAGGTCAAGCTGGTTCAGATTAGGTCAATGGTCCCTCAGAGGGCTGGAATAGACTGGTGCACAAGCGGAGAAGGAGCTAACTAGTCCAGCACCAATGCAGTTACTAGCCAAATTTGTTTTCTTTTACTTCATTCAATTAAAATCGAGGCATGGTACAGTCTAAAAAATGCCTGGATTTCTGACATCTCCAGTATTTGAACAGCTGGATTTGAGACACCATACTGCACAACCTGAGAACAATATATCACATCAGTAGTGGCATTACTGCAAATACTTAATTATTACAGATTTCCAATTGTTGAATAACTTCTTTCAGACAAGGAAATTAATTTTGCTGTTAGTTGACTGATGCGACTTCCTGTGAAGTTGTCAAAAGTACAAATTTGTTCAAAGTTGCCTGTGGGGTTAGCCAGAAATGTCATATTGAACAGAAGCATGGCGTTTCGAGCTATCTCTTCCCTTTAGGTGACGGTGTATGCACTCCAATATCCCTCCCAAGTAGTCATGTGAAAAAGCATTTGATTGTGTCAAGCTGGCAGAGAACGAAAATTACTGTTCAAAAAGCCAACCTTTTTCTCACCTAATGGGTGGGATTTACCGACCAACCCGCCGCGTATTTTTCAGCGTCGGAGTCGGCCAGATTTTCTGGTCCGGCCGATTCCGTTGACTGCACCCCTCGTTGCCAGGAAACCCGTGCACCATCGGTGGGACCTGAATATCCCGCCGCCGTGAACAGCCGGTAAATTCCGCCCAATATCTGCATTTTCAGGATGGGTCATGAGGTAGAAATCGGGAACCCAGCTGACTTTCACCTCCCCAGCTCAGGGATGCTGCCTCTGGCTGCACTGCTCTCAGTTCTCACCTCTGTGACTGACTAACACAGCGAGGGAAACAATCCTTTTGACTTACGTTTGCAGCTTCAATTTTACGACGTTCCCCACTTCTTCTTGGTCCCACAAAGGAATGTTTCCAACTTGCCTCAGTGGCCTCTCAATACCTGCAGACCTGCCGCTGGCCAGCCAGAAATCCGTAGTGGCATTCTCCCTCAGTCCTTCTGGGAGGGGAATGGGGGGAGGGGGAAGTTATAGTATTCCAATTTTCATAAATTAATGAGTTTCACTCTTTAATTATGTTTTACAGTTGACGTATGCGCTCCTTATTTACTTTTGTGCAGATTCTTAAAGCGGACAGTTTGTTCACGACCTTGCATGGGACCCTTTGTGTTCCTGACAGCTGGTGCCTAATCTGCCAGCAAAGCCCTTCAGGCTCAGGTTGAAAATGGTCAGGATCTGAGAGTTGAAGTCAGCTGCTAAAGGAGGATATTTTCACTTTACTGTGGCTTGGCCTGATTTCTGCTGGGCAGATTGACTCCGTGGATGTTACCTCATGGAATTGTCTGAGCTTTGAATGACTTCAGCTTTCTACTGGAATGTTTTGGAGTTTGGAGATGCTAAAACATTGTTTACTCACTGAATTAGCAGCATTTAAAACAAACTGCAGGCTCAGGGCAAAGTTAAGACTATTTTTAAAATTTACCTCTAGTTAATATTGAGGTTTTTGCATAAGGTGGTAGCACTGATCTAAGGACCTGGACTTTTCTCCACTATCCAGACCCGGAGGTAATTGCAAGGAGGGTTGTGGAGAAATCTGACTGTGAGGCACTGTCATGTTTCCATCGCGACCTCAATTTCTCCCTCCCCTGTCCCAACTAAGTCGAAAGGCAAGGAGCAGGATTCTCCTTCCTGCGATGTTCTGCCTCCGCCATGGTTGCCGAGGGCGAGAGAGGAGGTAAGACATGTTCCCAAAGACGCACCAGAACTGCAGTAATAGGTTCCAGGGGAAGGTTCGAGCGGTCAGGGTGACCCCCTGGACCGGGGTGTCCAAGCATGGATTGTCATTGCTGCGGCCTGCAAGACGGCCACCTTGCAATGCTCCTCACTGGCCTGCAGTTGCATAGAGCGCCACGTGCCGTATGCTTGCCCGCCCCCTCCAAGGTGGCCCCCTGAGGAGCCCACAGACTCCGCCCTCTTCACAACCAGACAGTACACCATGTGATCCACAAATGAGGGACAGACACAGTAGATCCCATGGGAGGGCGCAGGACAGGGGCCGCATAGGTAGCCCCAGCCACTGGTACCGCTACCGGCAGGGACCGTAACCGGGATTAGAAGCCGGCGCCAGGGGTGCGATGCAGATGACGCCGGGGTGGGGGTGGGGTTGGAGTGGGAGGGAGGGGTGGGAGGAAGGGGTATAGCAGACCAAGGCAGGCCAGCAGCACGGTTCAATTCCCGTACCAGCCTCCCCGAACAGGCGCCGGAATGTGGCGACTCGGGGCTTTTCACAGTAACTTCATTTGAAGCCTACTTGTGACAATAAGCGATTTTCATTTCATTTCATTTTCATTTCAGGGGGGCAGGGGCTGCAGTGCAGAACAGGGCCATCGTGTAGCCCCTTAATGTCAAAAAAGTTTAAGTGGGGTTACTGTGTTGGGATAGGGTGGAGGTGTGGGCTCAAATAGAGTGCTCTTTCCAAGGGCCAGGGCAGACTCGATGGGCCGAATGGCCTCCTTCTGCACTTAAATTCTATGGTCCTATGACCCTCCAGACTGAGCATGTTGCGGAAGACTCTGGCTGAGGAGGGTGACCATGCGACATCTCTGCCACATCATGGCGCACCTGGCACCTTGGGGGTATGGAGGAGGACATCCGCCTCAGTGGCCATAAAGGTGACCGTCTCTCTGAAACTCAATGCGATGGGGTCCTTCCAGGCACCAAGTGGGAACCTGTCTGGGATCTCACAGACCTCCATGCACAGATGCATCTGCGCCGTAATGCAGGCCCTGTATGCCCGGGCGGTGCAATACATCAAGCCGAATATGAACTGACCCCAGCAGGTTGCCCGGGATGCCCCAGGTTCAGGGGGTTATCGATGGGACGCATGTCCTCTAACGAGCACACAGATTGTCGGCACTGCTTCTTGCCCCAGCAGGCGGTTGGATATCTCCAACTGCACTCCAAGCACTGGATGATTGCTGACACCCCCTCATGTAGTCCCCTGTGCCTGCACCGCCAACATCGATGAGACTGTCCATTCCAGAATCCGAAACCCATCTGGATGGCAGCTAGTCCCTGGGGTCGGGCCACCCTCCGACCACCTGCCCCTTTGGGGGTTCCTACCTCCACCTGATGTACCGCAGTATGATCGTGGTGTGACCAGATAGTGCCCCAGGAGTCTCTTCACTAACATGCCGAACCAAGGTGAATATCCCTGGGATGGTGGAGGGTGCCGGTGGCAGCAGTGCCAAGAGAGGGTGTCTTCTCCAGGGTGTTGCAGGGCTGGGGCTGGGGGCTCACTTCACAGCAGGCCCCACCTCATCTCGAGATGAATATTGGGGTTGGGAGCGGGGATGTTCAACGGCCTCGCTTCTTCGCCGGATGATCTGAAAGACAAGACGCATGGTTAAGTCATGGGTGGGGGTGTGAGGATGGTGGAGGGGTGGGGGTGTTGGGGTGGAGGAGTTGATTAGGGATTCTGTTGGAGAGGGTCTTGGAGAGTGAGGTGGGGGGGTGGGGGGGAGGTTTGGATGGGGGTGTCACACGTGCCATAGGGACAGTGCAATCCATCACTTGCTTCCCCGATGCCATCATCTGGCTCGACGGCTGCCCGCTCTTCGGGCACACGGACCAGGTCTAAACGGCCTCTGCTCTGCGACAGTGAGGGGCTTTTCTCTCTCTCCAGGCAGTTGTGGGCCACCTTCTCCTGGGGAGGCGGGATGGCGGCCAGACAATACTCAGTGTGAGACACTCTGACACAGGCACAACAGAGGGTTCGCGGTTGGTGGCCTGTGTGCAGGGCACCCGGCCATGATGGGCGGTATGGGTGTTGGAATGCGATGCCGGCTAAAAATTGAATCGACTGATGGAGGGTGGGGTTTGAGCGTCCTCTAAGGGGGAGGGGTGGCTATGTGTGTTTGGGACGGGGTTGGTCATGGTGGTGGTGGTAGCTCACCCTGTCTGGCCTGAGGGGTTGCTCACCCTCACCCAGCGCTGCCTGCCAGTCTGCCTGGTGGGGGCCACTTGGGGTGGGGGGGGGGGGGAGTTTATGGGTATGGGAATTGTGGGGCAGGGTTGGAGCCAGGGGCACAGAGTAGGTGACTCACCCTGGCCGCCATGGGGAGGTTGTGCAGCATCTTCCTGCATTGCTGTCCAGTTCCTCTGGCGGTGGGGCCCACGATGCACATGGCCTCTGCCACCTGTGCCCAGGCCCGGTTCACACCGCAGGTGACAGCCTCCTTCCCACCCCGGGGAACAGGGTGCCCTGCCTCTCCTCCATGACATCCAACAATGTTTCCATTTCCGTATCTATGAATCTCGGGCCCGCTCTTCAAGGCATCATCTTGGTTGGAATGAGTGTATGTGGGGAATATGGTGCTTCTATGCTGCTGCAGCCTGTCAGACTCCTCAGTGCCAATCAGATGCCGGCATTCGTTGAAATCGCTCTGGTTCCATGTGACGCTGGTGCTAGCCCATTAATGTGTCCTGAATCACTCCGGGAAGCACTGCTTTCGGCTATGTAGAACTATCACGATTCAGTCCCGGCCTCAGCACTTAGTGGCTCCAATGGAGAATCCTGGACAAGGGGCGAGATTCTCCGACCCCCCGCCTGGTCGGAGAATCGCCAGGGGCTGGTGTGAATCACGCCCCCGCTGGTTGTCGAAGTCTCCGGCACCTGAGATTCAGCGGGGGGCGGGTATCATGCCGCGCCGGTTGGCGGGCCCCCCCCCGCTCGATTCTCCGGCCCGGATGGGTGGAAGTCCCGCCGCTAAAATGCCTGTCCCACCAGCGTAAATTAAACCACCTACCTTACCGGCGGGACAAGGCGGCGCGGGCGGGCTCCGGGGTCCTGGGGGGGCGTGGGGCGATCTGGCCCCGGGGGGTGCCCCCACGGTGGCCTGGCCTGTGATCGGGGCCCACCGATCCGCGGGCGGGCCTGTGCCGTGGGGGCACTCTTTCCCTTCCGCCTCCACCACGGTCTCCACCATGGCGGAGGCAGAAGAGACTCCCTCCACTGCGCATGCGCGGGAATGCCGTCAGCGGCTGCTGGCACTCCCGCGCATGCGCCGCCCGGAGATGTCATTTCCGCGCCAGCTGGCAGGGCACCAAAGGTCTTTTCCGCCAGCTGGCGGGGCGGAAATTCATCTGGCGCCGACCTAGCCCCTCAGTGTTGGGGCTCGGCCCCCAAAGATGCGGAGCATTCCGCACCTTTTGGGCGGCGTGATGCCCGTCTGATTTGCGCC
Source organism: Scyliorhinus torazame (assembly GCF_047496885.1). NCBI lineage: Eukaryota > Metazoa > Chordata > Chondrichthyes > Carcharhiniformes > Scyliorhinidae > Scyliorhinus > Scyliorhinus torazame. Next base: position 127,405,395 of record NC_092710.1, on the reverse strand, counting down.
GTTTTGGGCGCCAGTCGGCGGATATCGCGCCGTTTCCGGAGAATTTCGCCCAAGGTCTTTTCTGCCGGCCACATGTAAGTGACATCAAGGAGGCTTTGAAAACCCTCTTCATCCATTACCACCACTCTCTCCGTCCCCCCCCCCCCCGAATTCCACTGCCACTGATTCTGGCCCTCCACATATCAGGAGACACGCAGGGGTAGACCTCAGGGACGTTTTTAAATGGCCTCTTCATCTTCAAGCGTGGAAAAAGTGGAGCTGCTGCAGTACCAAACTGGTACTGGGAACATTGGGCTCCCGTTCGTCAGTGAGGGTCCTGTTGGGAGCCCAGCAGACATACTGACTCTCAACCCAGAAAACTGGTACAGAATCATGACATCAAGTATGAGTTCTGCACATACCCTCTGAAAAGGTGCACCACCCTCCTCCCAGAAGCTGAGAGATGTTGGCCATGCCAGGCATGTCCACTTATTGAAAATAAATACATTTTTAATAAAGGAGGAGAAGGCAAGCAGCTACTTGCATTACAGAACCGAGAGGAGGTTATGTTTGAGAAAGGGTGAGTGGACACAAAATGAATGCTGTGTTAATAAGAAACGCCTGTTTGAAAGTTTGGTTTAGGCAAACAATTCTGGTCCTAATTGCTGATAGACCATGATTTGAACTTGCCCGGAGGTGCTAAACAGACACCAGTAGGTTTACCACTCAAGGATTGTGTAGATGCTGTAGATGGGGGCTTCACTCACTCACTTCCGCAGAAGGTATGTGTTGCACTGCCTGATGCACAATAACACATATCAGGTTGGCTTCAGGGCCAAGGTCACAGACTCTCAGATGTGCCACTGGAGATCCTGGTGGAGGAGGTTCAGAGGATGAAACATGTCCTGCACTCACACACACACAGTGGGAAACGAGTCCAGCTAATCCTCCTGGCCTACATGGTGCTGTTTTGCCTGGTCTCATCTCTTCCTCCCATTCCTCAAGACCAATGGGCAAGTTGCCAATGATCGAGCACGCCCTTTCTTTTGATACGTCCTACAAAGTGTCCAGTAAAGTAGAGAAGCACAGCACTCGACCCTTTTAATCTAGGTTCTCAGAAACATTCCAGAATGAATGTTGATACTGTTGGTGAAGTCTTGACAAAGGCCGGCATTCTCCGTTGCGAGTCCGCCCCACGATCGCTGCTAAAGTGTTCGGAAAATTTGACACTCGGCCAAATCTCCCATTCACTACAGTGGGACCGGAGTGTCTCAGAAAGTCTCCCGGTAGTGTTTCAAAAATTTTCAACCTCCTGCAACAATTGTACAGGAAAAAATGATAAGTCCTCTGCGACGAATTTGTTTACTTCCAAACGGCTTCTAAACAAAAGCATTCAATCTCATTAATGCCTAATGTTACCGGGAAAATGCCCCCCCCCCCCCCCCAGAAATCCCAGCTGCTATGAAAATTTGTCGATCTCTCACTGCAACTGGGCAGTACAATTACTGCACACTCGGTTAGAAATACCGTATGATGGAAATTTCTTTCCATACATATGAATTAGATAATCCAGCTGTTTTCCATCTCCCTCTACCTTGTGCCTGGGTCAGTGGCAGTGAACTTGTCACGTCTGTCACTGCAGTGCACACTGCCCGTGAAACAAGACAAAATACCGGTTTGGGGAGAGTTGCGGTGTTGGGTGCTAATACACTCTGGGAATCTAATTCTTTCTCCCTGAGGGTTAGCAAGAATGCTTTCTCATCTGTAATTAGATTTTTTAAATTGCATATTTTTAGTCAGGCAGGCTGGTGGTAGCTGAATTTCAAACAGTTGTCATTTTGCTCTCAGAAATACTGAAGGAAGGTATTTAACACCAAAGTGTCTGAGGGAAAGATGACACAAACAGTGATCAATGAAAGCACAACTATATTCCAGTCATCGTCATTTCTGTCTGCTCTTGCAATGTACATTGTAATTTCTCTGAATATATGTTACTTTGTGAATAAAATGACAAGCAACCAATGTCTTAGTGCCACATCGGATCCAAATTGATCTCAATTCTCGTGCTGTACTGATTACAGAATCATATCGACTCGCAACAGTTCCACGCTTGACTTGATTTGTAGTGCTGTGGAGCTGACACTCTTATATCCTCATCCAGTCCCATCAATCTATATTCAGAGAATTTCGTGTGGAGTCGGTCTCTGCCAGTTGTATGACTGCAGGAGCACGGGAGTAGCTGGTTGTCGTTAATGTGGAAGTGGTTCGAATTTAGTTCTGCGCTATCAGCACATTTTCTGAAAGAAACAGGCTGACAGAGACACCAGCAAAGGGCATTTCTGATACGTATGCAGGGATCACCAGGGTTAGTCACAAATTTCAGGAGTAGCTCTTCCTCTGCACCTGACAAGTTTGGCATCGTACTCACCAGTTGCCCTGTTTCAGCCCAGAGAGGGATAAAGTAGTGAGGCACATCATCATATGTATAAAGTGACCTGCCCATCCTTGGCCTTTTTATATAAGGAATACTTTTTATTCCTTAAACCCTCTTCAACCTCAATGATTTCCAGTGTTTTTTTACTAACACAAATGTTCCTGCTTGTTTACAGAGTAGCACCCTCTCAAACACTCCTTCCATTTGAGACAATATAGCACATTGTTTGTTGTTCATGTTGTTGTATCCTCCGTATATGGGGGAGAGCTTTTGGCTTTACACCTCCATTCTGCCTGCAAGTGTGATCCTGAGTCCCTGTTGCTTATTATTCCTTGTCCATCTCACACTGTTGTTGCTTTTAACCTTCTAGGTAATTAGAATGGAAGTTAAAGAAAACTTTCTTTACAATAGCAGTTGCTGGTCTGTTGGTTTCTTGGGCTTTGAGGTGGAGAGAGATGGGAACATACTTGGGTGAGGCTGCTCCATTAGAAAACTGACTGCGAACCTATTTGCTTTGGTCTTGGCCCTGTTTTGCTACCTTCCCATTGTGTCTTTTTTGGTACGTTTGCCTCCCAGTGCCTCGGTTATTTGGATATTATTTGTTTTTGGAAGTTCCTTTATGCTTCTTCATATCATCTGATGTATGACCCCCTTCCATTTCCTCTCTCCATAAGTCTGTTTAGATATGAATATTCTAATTGACTCCTGGCTGGCCTGCCACATTCTATACCCTGTAAACTTAAGGTCATCCAAAACACTGCTATCTATGTCCTGACCTGTACCAGACGCCATTTACCCATCACCCCGGTGCTCGCTGCCCTACACTGGCATCACCTCGATGTTATACTCTCATCCATGTTTTCATATCTTACCACGGCTTTAGCAGCGCTTATCCCTGTAATCCCCTCCAACCCAACAACTCTCCGAGATATCAGAACGCCTCTAATTCTAACCTCTTATACATCTCCAACTTCGATTGCTCCGCCTTTGTTGGCCATTCATTCAGTTGCCACAGCCCTAAGATCTGTAATTCGCTCCCTAAACCTCTGTACCTCTATTCCAGGTTCCTCCTTGAACGCACTTCTTAAAAGGTACCTCATACCAGTACTTTTTCTCATATCTCCTTATGTTGTTCGGTGTCACATTTTCTTCTATAATGCTTATGTAATATTGCAATAGACATTTTTTGAAGTTAAAGACTATATAAATGCAAGTTATTATTTCCGACTTTTAAAAAATTCATTCTTGGTTAAAGGCACATTTTTCTTCCCCGTTCTGAGAAATGGTTACATCCAAAATGTTAACTTTTTTTTTCCATCGATGACGATTGTGTTTTCAGTATTGCCTGTGCCCTTTATGTTGTCGGCATTCCTGCTGTTTTCTTAAATGGTTGTGATGCTCGATCAATAACTCCCGAGACGAGATTGGAGACAATTGAAGGCTTTATTGGACTAGATGTTTCCCCCAGCAGCGCAGGTACAGAATGCAGCTGCTAGGGAGAGACAGGCTCTTAGACTCTGCCTTACTGGGCGGAACCAGCAGGCAGGCTTCACCAATGGAAATAGCAGTCTAAGGTACCTCCACACCAATGGTCTTACAGCATTATTCAGGGTACCATAATACCCCTAATACCGACTACCACAGGTTGCAAAATGGCCACCGATGTCCTCAAGAACCAAGGACTGATGGGTATCACTCAATAAAGAAACACTTTTAAAAGGAGAGCAAAAATTCAGGTTCCTGACTGAGAAAAGTAACCTGCCCTAATGAATGGTTTTCACTTGCAGTTGCGTTTTGAAACTAAACTTGAATGATCAGTGTGTGTGCATGAGACGACAAAATGTTTTGCTTTCACAACAGGTTTATTAATAGAGAGCTGCCTGCTCTAATTGCATTGCTTAAATTAGCAGGTGATATGAAAATGTTTATCTCTTCATCAGCCTTCAGGATTTAATTGTCCTGCACAGCAGATAATTAATCCTTGTATGTGACAGAACCTAATGGCCTTTCTGTCATTTTCAGCTGGGCCCAAAATAAATGGTAAATCTAAAGGCACTGATTCAGGAACCCACAAAACCAAGGCTCCAGGTTGGTATTCTTTTGCAGGTGAATTACTCCAAATATGCAATATTTTGTATAAACATCTCTTCCTATGCATATTATGAAAGTTAAAGAATCAGAAAATTAGTTCTTTCAAGCCTTGTGATTGCTTTTTAAAAAAAAAACAAGATCTGATCCTGTGGTTTGCTAAATTGTATTTACCAAGGAGAAGTGAGTATAACGTTTCTATGGTTGCAGCAAAGCACTGAGGCAGGGCGAGTGCATGATCCAGCAATTGTGGCAATAGTACCTCTTCACAAAGTGCCATACAAGGGAGCAAAAATGCTGTCTGTGGGAGGGAACATATCATTGTGAGGACAACGGACCATATCAGCTGCAGGCTTATGCACCGCACCCCCCCCCCACCCCCCCCCCCCCCCCCCCCCCCGCTCACCACCAACACATTAATATTTACAGCACAACAGAATCCACTGTATATCTGATGTTGCATAATCTCGCATGCATGGACATTACCACTTTCCAATTTGAATTGCATCACTGACCAAGATTTCACAATGGTTGTTCCTTACAAGCCCAAAAGGTTTATCCATCCTGTCTCTGTATCATTAGTACATCGATGAAGCAATAGCAATAATATGGAGGTGGAGGGAAAAGTAGGATATCTGATTCATCTGTCAGTAGTTTTGCAATGTCGAAGTTCTGAGACAGCTTCTAATGGAAAAGCATATTTTAAAGGGGCATATATTTGATTTTGATGGAAACTGTGCTGGGAATTCTTGATATTTGTAGGGGAGGCATCATACTCCCCGCTAGGTCACTGTCTGTGTGGAGTCTGCACGTTCTCCTCGTGTCTGCGTGGGTTTCCTCCGGGCGCTCCGGTTTCCTCCAACAGTCCAAAGACGTGCAGGTTAAGTGGATCCACCTAACCTGCACATCTTTGGACTGTGGGAGGAAACTGGAGCACCCAGAGGTAATCCACGCAGACACGGGGAGGAAGTGCAAACTCCACACAGTTACCAGAGGTCAGAATCAAACCCTGGCCCCTGGTGATGGGAGGCAGCAGTGCTAACCACTGTGCCACTGTACCTCCCATAAATATGGGATATAAAATAAAAATGTCTGTTAACTGTAGTTCGTCACTTTTCTCTTATTTTTGTATATTTGCTTGCGCAATCTAAATGTAACTCTGAATAATAAATTTTAATTTATTCCTTTAGTTCCACCAGATGTATTTGCTCCCAACTCTACATGGAAGGGTTTCTACGAATATCTTGGAAAGAAACAGCCAGCAACATTAACAGTTGATTATTTTAATATTTCCAATGGCCGAGTAAACGTTACGTTTATTGAACACAGCATCATGGAATTAAAGCTATCAGGTGAGTTTTCATCTTCCCTCCGGACTGCACTGCAAATAAAGTTTGACGGCAAATAAAGTTGAAAAGGACACCGTTTTCTTTGAAGAAGTGTTTGCTCTAGTTTGGAAATGTGCTACAAATGAGAGGAATTTTTATCGATTATCTTTATGGAGGATCAGGAAAATAAAATAAATAAATAATCTTTATTGTCACAAGTAGGCTTACATTAACACTGCAATGAAGTTATTGTGAAAAGCCCCTAGTCACCACATTCCGGCGCCTGTTCGGGTACACAGAGGGAGAATTCAGAATCCTCAGCTGGTACAGGAATTGAACCCGCGCTGCTGGCCTTATTCTGTATCACAAACCAGCTGTCTAGTCCACTGAGCTAAACCAGCCCCTTCGAGCTAAACCAGCCCTCTAAACATTTGAGTAGGGGTGTAAAGGGGGTCAGAAGCAAAATAAAAATCTTGCTGACGGGAAGGGAACACGATTGAGATGTTGCAGGGGGAGTTGGTGAGAGAGCTGGTAAGAGCGCTGTAAGAGAAAGGGAAAGCGACCCTCGTGTGAAATGACATGGCTTTGTCTCATGGTGGGACCAGAGGACAATTACTGTGGACCTTTGACTCATTGTGATGAACACAACAGGGGATTTGTTGGTGAAATATAACACTACATAATTAAAATTTAAAATTAATTAAGGGAACGAAAATTGCACCATATGAAACCAAATTAATTTTACAGTGAATTAGTATCGTCCTGTAATATGATCAGATCAAATCTATAAGATAATGGGACGATTCTCTGCCTGCGTTGCATCCAGTGCACATCCCGCTGTTCTCTAAATGAGTTTCAAGTCAGCACTGAATGGAGCGTGATGCTCGCAGCACTGGACACAATCTGGTTCATGCTCTCGCTGGGTGTGAATAAACATTTAAATGTACTTGTCCCATTTCAAGCCGGAGTATCCTGGCTCATGGGAATATCTGACCCCGCAAGCCCAGCAGTGGGAATCACTACTGGTCTCCATCAATGGAGTGTCCATGAAAGAGGAGTGGGATTGGAGGGGGGGGGGGGGGCATGAAAATGTGGATTGAGGGAGGGGATGAAAGGTGGGGATTGAGGGGGTGGCATGAAACGGGGGAAGATTGAGGGGGTGGCCTGAAAGGGGGGGATTGAGGGGGCATGAAAGAGGGGAGATTGCGGGGCATGAAAGGGGGAAGATTGAGGGGGCATTAAAGGAGGAATTGAGGTAGGGGGAGTTCCGAGGGGGACCAGGAAGATCGGGGATTGGGGGGAGTCATGAAAGGGGTGGTAGGTTGAAGAAGGCCATGAAAGTGGAGAATTGAGAGGGAGCCATGAAACAGGGAGGAGGGGAACCTCAAAACCCCATCGTGGGGTGTCCCTGTCCCTCACCTGGGGTGGGGGGGGAGAGAGGGGGACTTGATGCCGGCCAGGTGGGGCAGAGCCTGAAAGGAGACACTTTGGGAGGATCCCGATGCTAGCGATCCTTGGTGGGGGAGGCTGCACTCTCACTTTGAGATCAAAGGGTGTCTCGATCTCTGAGACCAGGTTTGCCTGAAATCATTGGATCCCACACATCACCTTTTAGTGGTTTTCAGCCAGGTTCCAAACAAATGACTGTGGGAGAACTGCGATGGGAATCGCGCTGCAACAGCCGACGAGATTCGCATGACACTTAGTCATGTTTTGTAAGAATTTTGCCCAATATGTCAATCCAGGATGGTGATGCAGATGAGAACATTGGGGGTGATTCTCCAAAATGGAGACGAAGTGTTCGCGCCGTTGTGAATGCTGTCGTGTTTCACGACGGCGCGAAACGGGCACGGGGACGACCGATTCTGTCCCCCACAGGGGGCCAGAAAGGCGCTGGAGCGGTTCACGCCGCTCCAGCCTCCCTTCCCGACGCCAAGTGGGCGCCACGCCAACACGCGCATGCGCAGTTGGGCCGAGGCGACCTGCACATGCGCGGGGGACTTCTTCAGCACGCCGGCCCTGACTCAACATGGCGTCGGTGTTCAGGGGCCGGCCGCGCAGGAAAGTAGGCCCTGGGGGGGAAAAGGCCGGCCCGCCGATCGGTGGGCCCCGATCGCGGGCCAGACCCCATCGGAGGCACCCCCGGTGAAGGATCGCCTTTCCCCACCCCACAGGCCGCCCCCCGACCCTTCGCGCAGCGATCCCGCCGGCAGCGACCAGGGGTGATCGGCGCCGGCGGGACTCTGTCGTATCCGCGCGGCCGCTCGGCCCATCCGGGCTGGAGAATTGGCGGCCCCGCCGATTCCAGCGGCCCGCAGGCGGCGCCGCATCAAATGTACCGGCGCAAATGGCACCGATTCTCCGCACCTCGGAGAATCGCGCGCCGTGGCGCGATTGCGGCGATTCTCCGGCCTGGTGCAGGGCTCGGAGAATCGCCCCCATTATTCCTCCCCACAAACATGTGCAAAGTTATACTTATGCAAGCTTACTTCTTGGGAGGTGAATGTCCTCAATGGGGACAGAGAATGCCCTTCCTTACAAATTCACACTAGTATACTAACTGAATTGGTTGAGATCCAGTTTATTCCGGGAATCCAGGGTCCTGCTATTTTCCACTTGTGCTGGGGACATTGTCAGGAGAATAAAAATAGGAGCTAATCTATTTATCATGTTAATGAATTTGTTAACTCGTCTAAAATAAACACCAGGCAAAGTAATTTTGCAAGAACACATTAAACATTCATACGGTGATGCCATGCAGTGTACTTTCTAGTTGAACGTTTCTGTTGAAAGGTAGAGGGTAAATGGTTAACTTATTTTAATTTTATCCAGAATTTTTTTTAAAAATCATCAATCTGGACTTTGTCAGAGCTCGTTAATGACTGTACTCATGACATTTGGGATTATGGAGTGTATTATGAGCAAAAAACACCTGACCTTTGAAAAGCAGTTGTTAAAGATTACTTTTCTATTAAATTGAAATGCAGTAATTCAACTCCAGAGACCTCGGCAGCAAAGTTGGGCTCCCTGACTCCACTGGTGTCAAAGCTATGGGAGCCCAGAGGTGAACAGAAGTGCTGCTGTCTGTTTCAAACAATTTCTGGCACCGCACACCACAACTATTGTCATGTTAGAAGCGCTATAATGCAGACTCTTAATGCTGACTTTAGCTACCAACCTGCCATTTTGCACCTTGTAAGTCATGATTATGCCCTGTCTTAAACACACAGAGCTAAGTATCTGTTTGACTACACAAGGAATCCCCTCTCCATACCACACTATTGAAAGGGATCACCATGGGACTTCCCTTTGAGGTTCCTTTGACTTCTTTTGCTGCTTCAGAGTGAGTGAAAGTATGTATTCAATGTTGTTAGAGGAGCTCTCTCAAGTCATTGGTGTCAGAAGGGAAAGTTGCTGAGGGGAATTTGATGGCCTCAGTGCAGAAAACGCGCTCTCAGTCATGACTATAAGTTGCAGGACCTCATAGGCTGAAACATGACTGGGACAAGGGGCACAGGCAGTTGAGGGGAGTAGCTGTTTACAGGAAAAGGAAGAGGAGGGCTGCTCTCAAAAGCCATACCTGCTTCGGCAAGAACCTCATGGAGCAGTGTCTAGGATAGCTACTTTTACTCCCATAAATGGTCAAGAAACTGTCAACTCTTCCAACCAAAGCTGCAGCTGCAGAGCAGCATAAGGATAGCACTTTCTGTGACCAATCACCCTCCATTTCTATCCCTGAGAATCCTTTTAGGCTGGAGCCAACACCATTTCTCAGTTCACTATGCATTGTGATCAATGGTAACCCCCAATATATTGGTGCTAGGGGTTTTCTGTGATGGTAATGCTCAATGGAACATCATGGGAGATGGTTAGATTCTCTCTATTCGAAGATGGTCATTACCTGTTACTTGTGTGGCATGAATGTTGCTTGCCACTTAATCGACCAAGCCTGAATGTTGTCCGGGTCTTGATAAATGTTGGCACGGGCTGCTTCAGTATTGTGCAATCATCAGTGAATATTCCGACTTCTGACTGGTGGAAGGTCATTGATGAAGCAGCTGTAGATGGTTGGATCTTGGACACTGCCCTGAGGAACTCCTTCAGTGATGTCCTGGAACATGATGATTGACCTCCGAAACCATAACCATCTTCCTTTTTGTTAGCTGTGACTCCAACTAGTGGAGTGCTTTCCCCCGATTCTTATTGACTTCAGTTTAACTATAGCTCTTTGATGCCATGTTCAGTTCAATGTTGCCTTGATATGGAGGGCAGTCACTCTCACCTCACTTCTGGAATTGAGCTGTTTGTCCATGTTTGAGCCAAGCTTGTAATGTGGTCTGGAGCCCAGTGGCCCATGGTGCAACCCAAGTTGAGCATCCATGAACATTATTGGTGAGTAAGTGCCACTTTATATCACTGTCAAAGACACCGTCCGTCACTTTGCGAATGATCAAGAGTAGACTGAGGTTAATTGGCTGGGTTGGATTTGTCCTGCTTTTTGTGGACAGGACATGCATGGGCAATTTGCCATATCGTCGGTGCCAGTGTTATAGCTGTCCTGGAATGGAAGCTGAGATGTCAGCTATCAGACATAGCTTGGAATTGATCGTTACTTTCATGCTAAAAAGGATGGGCTCCAAGCGCTACATGAAGCCATGTGCCACGTTGGAGTTGGACTCCTCCATGCTCCTTGACCGTGACATGTGTCTCGATGGCAGGCCTGCCAATGCACCCAGCATTTTGGTGTGCTTTCTCACTAGCCTATCTCCTCCCCCCGCTATTAAATTCCTCATCCGAGTACTCTGCAGCTGTACTCAGTTCCCATTGTGGAGCTGGCACTCATATGACCCATTCTCCCATTCTGCTGCAGTCCACTCATGATTCACCACGTGCTGATACTGCCTTTAATACCCCCATCTATAATGCCATGTTCTGAGCTGATATGGCTATGAGTTTCAGGTCAAGTGTTGGTCAGACATCTTCGTCTCACTATTTAGTAGGTTGCACTCACTGACCAGGCAGCAGTTCTTGGCTATCAGAAAGCTCAAATAAAGAAGAGGAAGATGAGGGTGAGGGAAGGTTGAATGAGTAGAAAGCAAGTGGTCCATGTCCTCACCATCTGGAGCTTGTAAGACATGCCAGATAGTGGGATGACAGTGAGCTGGGATACCATCAAGCTCTCTGGTTTTAATGATGCCTTTGCAAAAGCCTTAATGACTTCCAGCCCAACAATTTACTATTTGAGTGACGAGTCTGTCATAAATCAATAGCTGGAAATATGTGGAAGCTGCAAGCTATGGATGTGAGGCTGACAGCATCTAATTGTTGGGCCTGATTGCTAGATATTGCTGATGGGTTAGAGATGGGTCTGTGGTGTATTAAGCAGTGTGAGGCTGGTGGTGGCATTTGACCTATATGGCACTCGGGGACCATGACCACTCATGTGAGGTAATTAAATGACTTGCAGCACCTGCAGCCAGCTCCTCAACACCATGGTCTTTGAATTAATCTCTGTTCCTATCTGCACCCTTTCACTTCAAAGTGCAAGTCTGAAAGGCCCCTTGGGTCTCCTCCATTTCCACCACCTGTATTGAAGACCGCAGCACCCCTATCTTTGGCACGGTACTCCATTGTTCCTCTTTTCTCTTTCTGAGAAATACTTTCCAATGACAATTCTAACCTCTGCTGCAACCAGAATGCTCCTCCTTTGAATAGTACTAGCCTTGAACAAGCATGAGCCCCCTGCTAATTGTGCAGCCAGTTAGCAGTGTAGCTTGCGTGCTAACTGCATCACTTTGTGGGGCATGAGGTAACCACATGTCATGATATCAGTGCTTTCATGAGGCTTCATCCAGTTTTTAGCGGCCCTGTTCATATATAATCATATCACTTATGAATTACCTTATCAAGGCGGAGTTTCTGTTTTGGGCACAATCAGTGATGCAGATGCCAAATGTGCGCATTTTGAAAAGAGCTTTCACCCCAACCCACTGCCTCCAGTTTCCACTCTCCCTTATTTGCATGTCAACTGCTAAATTTGTCGTGAAGCAGCACGATTGGGCAGCGCTTAAAATGTAACGGAATTAAAACAAAATTGCTTTAATGATATTCTTTGATATATTTAAGAGTGTCATCTTGGTGAAGTTTGATTCGATACAAGTGAAATTGGGTTTATCACAAAAAATAAGCATTTTAAATCACAGCGTCAATCTATCAACTGTATCCATAACCCAATTTTAAATGACTGAAATGAGTTGTAAAAATAACAGAAAAACTATTTTCTACATAGATTTGGGTACAATAGTGAGTTCCTTCGGAAATATTTTAAAATAAAATTCATCCAGAACCATGTAATTAATTGACTACCGACTAGCGTCCTTGCACCCAAAAGATCCAGCTTAATTTTTGAAATTGCATCGAAGACCTGTAAGCAAGCACAATTCACAAAAACTCCCAATCGTGATTAATTCACCTGGAGATGCAACTAATTTGGTGGACATATAGCGCAATGTTTATAAAAATTTTAAAAAACGGATCGCAGAAACTTGAATTGCATCAAATGCAATTTGCACTTAAAATTACATGATTTTAATGGATGCCAGTATTGGGGGATGGGGCAAATTGTCCATAGCTTACGTCCAGTTTAAATGCCTGGGACAGAATTGGGGAAACGATACATTGGAATTTTCTAATTTCTCTTCTCTTTTTTAAAATGTTTTTATTGGAGTTTTTCATTTTATAAAATGCAATGTAAACAAATCTATACAAACCAAATACAATTTACAAAAGCCAAACATTAAAAATAACCCACAAGATGCAATCCCACCTCCCCCTGCCCCACCCCGCCTAAGAACTAATGGTGATAAGTTCCTCAAAATAAACTATAAAAGGTCCCCACCTCCTGTGGAATCCCTCGACTGAGCTCCTCACAGTGTACTTGACCTTCGCTAGGTACAAAAATTCCATTAAATCTCCCTGGGTGCTGGGTGGAGATGCAGACCTCCATCCCAACAGAATCTGCCTCCGGTCAATCAACGAGGCTAAGGCAAGAACATCCGCTCCTGCACCCATCTGCAGTCCCAGCGAGTCCGACACCCAAAATATGACAACTAACGGACAGGGCTCCAGTTTAATATTCAGAATCGCCGACATGATGCTAAAAAACAAAAACAAAACTCACCAGCTTGGGACACGACCAGAACATGTGCGTGTGGTTGGCTGGACGCCCAGAACAGCGCTCACAAGTGTTATCCACCCTGAAAAGAAACAACTCATTCGGGACTTGGTCAGGAGTGTCCTAAATGCCACTTTAAGCTGGATCAAACCCAGCCTGGCGCATCAGGACAGGGAGTTCACCCTGTGAAGGGCCTCGCTCCATACCTCATCATCTATAATGGGCCCCAGTTCCTCCTCCCACCTAGCCTTGATCGCCTCCACTGAAACCAAATGTTCTGATAGAATCCACCCATAAATTCCAGATGTGCTACCCTCCTCCGAACCTGCGAGCGAAAGGACCCTCTCCATCAGAGACGTTGGCGGTGCTAAGGGGAATGTTGGGAAGGTCTGCCGTATAAAATTCCGAACCAAGAAATAACCTAACAGAGGCTGAGGCTGAAAGCCCAAACTTCACCGCCAATCCCTCTAGAGTGGCCAACCGCCCTTCAGGAAATAGGTCTCCCACTCTGTCTCCAGCCACCCCTCTCCCCACACCCAAAATGTGGCATCCAATCCCACCGGCTCGAACAGATGGTTAGCACAGATGGAGACCAGCTTTGATACTGACCCAAGTTTAAAATGTTGGATGAATTGTCTCCATATCTTTCGAGTGGAAACAACCACTGGGTTTGAAAATATTTTGTCAGCACGAACGGGAGCGGAGCTGTCACCAGTGCCCCCTAACTAGATCCCCGACCCAACCTCGCCTCTACCCACACCCAAGTGGACCTCGGGTCGCTATACCAACCTAGCACCTTCTCTACATTAGCTGCCTAATAATAAAACAGCAAATTAGGCAATTCCAGTCCTCCCGACTGTCTGTCTCTTTGAAGGACTACCCTGCGAATCCTCGGAGTCTTGCCCACCCATAAGGATATCATATTGACCTTCCCAAAGGTGGATTTGGAAAGAAAAACTGAAAGACACTGGAAAAGGAACAAAAATCGTGGAAGAATGTTCATCTTAATTGACTGGACCCTGCCCGCTAAGGACAGTGAAAGGTTATCCCATCTTTGCAGGTCGGTCCTGACCTTACTCTCCAAGCTAGCACAGTGATTATGAAGCTGGTCCACAAATATCTGAAGCTAGATGAGGCTAGGCAAAAAGGAAGCACCCCCAGGTATGTATTTTTTTTAAAAAAGTATTTTTATTAAGGTTTTGCAAAATGTTTCATAATAAAACAGTAGTAACAATAATAACAAAACAAACTAGAGTGAACATTAACATAGTGCAAAAAGAGAATATACAATAACAATTAAATAGACATTACCCCACGCGACTCAGTCTTCCCACACCATCCCAATGAAACACTCACACACCCCAGATCCACCCCCCCCCCCCCCCACTCCCCCTACGGATTGCTGCTGCTGCTGACATTTTAATTTTCCCTGAGAAAGTCGACGAACGGCTGCCACCTCCGAGAGAACCCTAGCGTAGACTCTCTTAAGGCAAACTTTATTTTTTCGAGACTGAGAAACCCAACCATGTCGTTAACCCAAGTCTCTACACTCAGGGGCTTTGAGTCCTTCCACATGAATAAAATCCGTCTCCGGGCTACTAGGGAGGCAAAGGCCATGACGTCGGCTTCTTTCGCCCCCTGAACTCCCGGGTCTTCTGACACTCCAGAGATCGCTATCTCTGGACTCGGCACCACCCGTGTGTTAAGCCCGTTGGACATTGCCCTCGCGAACCCTTGCCAGAACTCTCTAAGCTCCGGGCATGCCCAAAACATGTGGACATGGTTTGCAGGGCTGTCCTTGCACCTCATACAACTGTCTTCTACCCCCAAAAACTTGCTCATTCTCGCTGCCATCATGTGTGCCCGGTGGACCACCTTAAATTGAATTAGACTGAGCCTGGCACATGATGAGGAGGACTTAAACCTGCCCAGGACCTCTGCCCACCGACCCGCTTCCAACTCACCTAGCTCCTCCTCCCACTTGCCCTTGAGCTCCTCCACCGGGGTTTCCTCCGCCTCCTGTAGTTCCTGGTAGATATCCGACACCTTGCCCTCCCCCACCCAGGTGCCGGAGACCACCCTGTCCTGTATCCTCAGTGGCGGCAGCGTCGGAAAGGCCACTACCTGTTTTTTCAGGAAGGCTCGTACTTGCAGATATTTAAAGGCGTTTCCTGGCGGCAGATTAAATTTGTCCTCTAGCGCCTTCAAACTACCTTTACATGATGCCACCTCCAGCTGCTCCCACACCGTCCCCCCCCCCCCCCTCCCCCTCCCCCCCCCATCGGCCACTTCCTAATCATAGCTATATTGGCCGCCCAGTCGTAGTTGCGAACGTTCGGCAGCGCCAACCCACACCCCCACCCCGACTGCGCTCCAACAGCGATCTCCTTACTCGCGGGGTCTTATTCGCCCACACAAAGCCCGAAATGATCCATTCACCCGCTTAAAAAAGGCCTTAAGCTTGAAGATGGGGAGGCACTGAAAGACAAACAAAAACCTGGGGAGGACAGTCATTTTCACGGTCTCCACCCTCCCTGCCAGTGACAGCGGGAGCATGTCCCACCTTTTAAAGTCCCCTCCCATTTGCTCCACCAACCGGGTCAGGTTGAGCCTGTGCAGGGCATCCCATTTCCTGGCCACCTGTATACCCAGGGAACAAAAACTTTTCTCTACCATCCTGAGCGGCAGCTCTTTCAGTCTCTCCTCCTGCCCCTTGGCCTGGATCACAAACAACTCGCTCTTTCCCATGTTCAGTCTGTACCCTGAAAAACTACCAAAATCCCTCAGGATCCGCAGAACCTCCCCCATCTCCTCCACAGGGTCCAAAATATACAGGAGCAAATCATCCGCATATAGTGAGCCCCGATGTTCCACCCTCCCCCGAACCAGTGCCCGCCAATTCCTCAAGGCTCTCAGCGCCATAGCTAGTGGTTCTATAGCTGGGGCAAATAGTAACGGGGAGAGGGGACACCCCTGCCTCGTTCCCCGGTGAAGTTCGAAGTACCCCGACCTCAGCCGGTTTGTACATACACTTGCTACAGGCGCCTGGTACAGCAATTTCACCCAGCCAATAAAGCCCTCACCAAACCCGAACCTCCCCAGCGTTTCCCACAGGTACTCCCACTCCACACGGACAAAGGCTTTCTCTGCATCTATCGGTGTTACCACCTCCGCCTCCCCTCCCTCTGAGGGCATCATAATAATATTCAAAAGTCTACGGATATTGGTATTGCGTTGTCTGCCTTTGACAAACCCAGTCTGCTCTTCCTCTATCACCCGTGGGACGCAATCCTCAATTCCTGTGGCCAGAATCTTAGCGAGCAATTTGGCATCCAGTTTAAAAGCGAAATCGGCCTGTATGACCCACAATGTTCTGGGTCCTTCCCTTGTTTAAGAATGAGTGAGATCAAGGCCTGTGACATTGTTGGGGGGAGGGTTCCTTTCTCTCTAGCCTTATTGAAGGTCGTCATCAGGAGTGGGCTCAATATATCCGAAAATTTCTTATAGAATTCTATCTGGTAACCGTCTGGCCCCGGGGCTTTACCCGATTGCATGCCCTCTATACCCTTGACAATCTCCTCCAATTCAATCGGGGCCCCAGCCCCTCCACCAGGTCCTCTTCCACCTTTGGAAACCTCAACTTGTCCAAAAATTGCCTCATCCCTTCCGCTCCCGTCAGGGGCTCCGACTCATATAGTTTACTGTAGAACTGCTTAAAGACTCCGTTCACCCCCCCTGGATCCAAGACCATGTTACCCTCCTTATTCTTTACTCCTCCGATTTCCCTGGCCACCTCCCTCTTTTGCAGTTGGTGTGCCAGCATTCTACTCGCTTTCTCCCCCGTACTCACAGACTGCCCCCCTTGCCTTCCTCAGCTGTGCTACCGCTTTCCCTGTGGTCAGCAGTTCAAGCTCCGCCTGCAGACTCCGCCGCTCCCTCAGTAGCCCCGCCTCGGGGGCCTTCGCGTATCTGCTGTCCACTCGGAGTATCTCCTCCACCAGTCTCTCCCTCTCCGCTCTTTCTCTCTTTTCCCCATGGGATCCAATTGATATGAGCTCCCCTCTGACAGCTGCCTTCAGAGCCTCCCAGACCGTTGCCGCTGCTACCTCACCCGTATTGTATGTTTCCAGGTAATCCTGGATGTTCCTGCTAATCCGCCCGCAAACCTCTTCATCCGCCAGCAGCCCCACATCCAGTCTCCAGACTGGGCGCTGCCCTCTCTCCTCACTAAGCCGCAGGTCCACCCAGTGCGGAGCATGATCCAAGACTGTGATTGCTGAGTATTTTGTCCCTGCCACCTTTGGGATTAACGCCCTGTTCAAGACAAAGAAGTCTATGCGGGAATAAACCTTATGAACGTGGGAGAAAAAAGAGAATTCCTTTGCTCTCGGCCGCACGAACCTCCATGGATCCACCCCCCGCATCTGCTCCATAAAACCCTTCAGTTCCTTAGCCACTGCCAGTCGCTTCCCTGTCCTGGACATTGACCGGTCCAGCTCGGGGTCAATGACTGTGTTATAGATCAGGTTGTGTGACTCTAAGTCCGGGACTTTGCCTAGCTTGTGTCTCATAAATTCCACATCACCAATTCAGAGCGTAGACCTTCACAAACACCACCCGGACCCCCTCCCACTTCCCACTCACTGTTATGTACCTCCCCCATATCTGCCACAATTCCCCCAGCCTCGAATGCCACACACTTACTGATCAGAATTGCTACCCACCTGGTCTTCGAATCCAGCCCTGAATGGAACACCTGGCCTACCCAGCCCTTTCTCAATCTCGTATGATCTGCGAGCTTTAAATGTGTCTCCTGAAGCATCGCTACGTCTGCCTTTAACTCCTTTAGAAGCGCGAACATGCGCGCTCTTTTGACCGGCCCATTAAAACCGCTAACATTACACGTGATCAGCCTGGAAGGGGGGGGGGGCTGAACCCGGCGTCTCAAAATAGTGATGTCGTTCCTTGTACGTGACCCATAGCCTCGCTGGGTGTTACATCCCAAATTTCAAACCCTTGCTGAAGAGGGTCACCTTCGCCCGGTTGAATCCAGCACGCCTCTTGGCCAGCTCCGCACCCAGATCCTGGTAGATGCGTATCACGCTGTTCTCCCACCTGCTGCTCCATTCTTTTTTTTGCCCACCGCAAGACAGGTTCCTTGTCTGAGGAGCGATGAAATCTCACCACCTTGGCCCTGGGTGGTTCATTCACCTTGGGCTTCCTTGCGAGGGCTCTGTGCGCCCCGTCCAGCTCCAGGGGTCAAGGGAATACTCCCATCCCTATCAGCGTCTCTAGCATCTTGGATACAAATGCTCCCACATCCGACCCCTCCACACCTTTGGGGAGGCCCACGATTCTCAAGTTCTGTCTCCTGAACCTGTTTTCTAGGTCCTCCAGCCTCTCCTTCCACTTTTGTGGAGGTCATCCTGCGCCTCCACCTTAAGGTCCAATACGACCAACTCGTCCTCATGGTCGGATAGCTTTCTCTCCATCTCCTTAATCGCTTTCCCTTGTGTCGCCTGAGTTGCGATCATTTGGTCTATTGATGCCTTCATCGGGGCCAGCATGTCCTTTTTAACATCAGCAAAGCAGCCCCTAAGGAACTCCTGTTGCTCCTGTGACCACTGCGCCCATGGACCCTGGTCTATACCGGCCGCCATGCCGTGCCTCGGTGCCTGCTCTGCACGCTTCTGTCTCTTGGGACTTAAACGTTTCACCCGGCCAGTCCTGGTCCAGCTATCCATACAACAGAGAGGGAATCCTTTTGGCAGTGTTTGCTTCACCAATCTGCCCCAAAAAGTCCGTGAAAACTCCTGAAAAAATGTCCGAGAGTCCATTCCAGACGGGAGCTGCCGAATGCCCGACCTACACCTCCATGCCGCCATCGGAAGTCTCGTCACTGCTTCTTCAATGGCCTTTGCGAGATCTTTTCGCAGTTGTTCCCTCTGCTGTTGGAATTCAGCTTTAATAAAGGCCATCAAGTCAGTTTGAAGCCTTTGAGCTTGCCCTTCCCCGCCTGCATGCTTGAAGAGACTTTTGTCTTTGCTGCAGTACCAGCCAAATCCCTCACTGTTTCTGCTGGGTCTGGTAACCAAGAGACATACCATTCCTGGGGGAACGTACTCCTCCAAGATTCAACTACATCTTTTCATCAAAATTCCACCCTGTATTGATTAAAAAGAGCTATTTTCTGTAACCTTGGGCAGGAGCTGCCTTGTATGTGGCCACTTACTCCATGGTCCACACCGGAAGACACCCCCAGGTATCTCTGATATTAAAGTGTTCAGCTATGCTCACCAAATAATAATTGCGTCCACTATTTTCTTTTTTTTTTTAATTTAAATACCCAATTCTTTTTTCTTTCCAATTATAGAGCAATTTAGCGTGGACAATCCACCTACCCTGCACATCTTTGGGTTGCGGGTGTGAGACTCACGCCGACACGGGAAGAATGTGCAAACCCAACAGGGACAGTGACCCGGGGCCGGGATCGAAACTGGGTCCTTGGCGCCGTGAGGCAGCGATGCTAACCACTTCGTCACCGTGCCGCCCGTTCACTATTTTCTTAACGAAAAATAAAATAACCTGATAATATTGTGTTCAACCTAGTGGAATTAACAGACATGTCACTTTAGTGCAGAAGAAAAGATCCCTACAGGTTTTATTTGAACCAGATATCTTGTGTGCCTACTGTTGACATCAAACCCTTGCAGATCAGGTTAAATATTGATTTTAAAGAGCAGTAAATACTTTAGGAGCATTAAGTTTGGAAGTATCTTTAGGGCCAACAAGAAGAAGGAGACTTCCATCGCTTCAAATCAGACTGGATTCAAATCTAGGCCGAGAGATGCAGAGGCAACACACAAGCACATTAAGTAATGTGTCCCATAAATTGAATCCTTACTCTATAATGAGAAGAAAATATTCTGACAAACTATCTTGCCCCTCCCAATGAGAGAAAGTGCTCCATCCTTTGTTGACAAGTCACTCTGATAATCATATGGCTTTACAAGCAACCTTCTAGTCTCAATTACAGTGAGATAACATTTAAGAAACATTCAACATTTTTGAACAGGACTTCTATGGACTTTACTGTAAAAAAAAAAATTGTATTTGTTTAAATATAGAGCATTAAAAAAATTATTTTTGATTATTGATCATTTTAAGTGTAAGGACTCTTGTTTTTTCAAAGATGCTGTGGTATTTAAAATACTGTCACTTGAGCTAATACACAATTCTGAGCCCTTTACTCGAACATTGACCATCGTGCTTATAGACACTAAAGCCCCACACTCTAGAACTTTCTCCCTGAATCATTCCCCTCCACCTCCATCTACTTTCAGACCATCCTTTAAATTGTTGGTCAAATATTTTATCTATCCTTCTATGGTCATTTTTATCCCTTGCATACCTGTGTAGTGACGTTGATGCTGAAGGCGTGCTGCAAATGTGAGCTCTTATTGTCGGTTGTCTGGTGTAAATCAATGATTTCTATTCCGTTTGAAGAAGAGCAGGGCGTTCCCTGGATGATAGTTATCTCTCAGCCCACATCACTGAAACAGATAATCTGATCAGGTCATGATCATTGCCACTATCTGCTGCATTTCCAGACACGACAAAACTGATGAGACATAGTTTGCTGGCTGTCCTAGCTTTCAAAAATGACGCACGAGTCTACAAACATTTAAATTTCCCTTAATGACGGTCGTCTTTCAGTAAAACTACTTTGTTCTAAATCTGACCGTTTGTGTGATTTTCCTGCAGGAATTTATAAAAAAGAAGAAACACGACTTTTCTTGAAGATCTATCAGATCGAAGGACCTATTGAGATATTTATAAGCAAGTTCAGAAATGACAACTGGGCTTTGGACGGTCATGTAAGTGCATGATTTCTTCATATTAGCAATTTTGATCAAAATTGATCAATCTTATCAAAAAAGGCCGACTAGGATCCTTTATTGGTTCTGTTCACTATCCATTATGGATCTGTGCCACACAGAACGTTTCCAGAACCACAGCACTCACTCAGTTCGTTGATTTTGGATATGATGACAACCTGGTTGGTTTAAATAACCTCTCTGCTGCTTGACTGAGCGATTTAAAACTTGGTAACCGATGCATCAGTCAGGACACCTCCAGGTTGGTTAATGAGACTCTTAATGCATGGAAAGTCTGCCAAAGTTCAACGGCCATCTTCCACGCTTTGGCGCCATTAGAACAGATGGTTCGAAAGAAAGGGTTTTTTCTGACTGGAAGATTCTACGAGTGGCAAAGTTTGGACAGAAACATCAATTTAGAAGTTTAGAATAATTGCTCCAGTTTTCAAAGCTGCAGAATTTTGCTCTTTAGCATTGGTAAAGATACAAGGTTGTAAAATGGTGACTGAACGTCTTCAGGCCATTTGAGATGAGGTCCACCATAATTATAAGGATGTTATCATTAATGTCCCATGCATGCACTGAAAGCAGGCAGTGCAGACAGATTGTGACATCAATCAGCATCTAGCACTAATCTGGCTCCCAACCTGCCAATTTGGATTAATTGAAGACTACTGTACCGCCCCCACATCTGCTGGCACCGTTTCCTGTACTGCTACCACCTCTTCTGGCACCGTGTACTGTACCCCCACCACCTCTGCTGGCACCATGTACTGTACCCCCACCACCTCTGCTGGCACTGTGTACTGTACCACCACCATCTCTGCTGGCACTGTGTACTGTACCCCCACCACCTCTGCTGGCACTGTGTACTGTACCCCCACCACCTCTGCTGGCACTGTGTACTGTACCCCCACCACCTCTGCTGGCACCGTTTCCCGTACCACCACCATCTCTGCTAACACCGTGTACTGTACCCCCACCACCTCTGCTGGAACCGTTTCTTGTACCGCCACCACCTCTGCTGGTACCGTTTCCTGTACCGCCACCACCTCTGCTAACACCGTGTACTGTACCGCCACCACCTCTGCTGGAACCGTTTCCTGTACCACCACCATCTCTGCTAACACCGTGTACTGTACCCCCACCACCTCTGCTGGCACCGTGTACTATACCCCCACCACCTTTGCTGGAACCGTGTACTGTACCCCCACCACCTCTGCTTGCACCGTGTACTGTACCCCCACCACCTCTGCTGGCCCCGTGTACTGTACCCCCACCACCTCTGCTGGCACTGTGTACTGTACCCCCACCACCTCTGCTGGCACCGTTTCCTGTACCACCACCATCTCTGCTAACACCGTGTACTGTACCCCCACACCTCTGCTGGCACCGTGTACTATACCCCCACCACCTCTGCTGGAACCGTGTACTGTACCCCCACCACCTCTGCTTGCACCGTGTACTGTACCCCCACCACCTCTGCTGGCCCCGTGTACTGTACCCCCACCACCTCTGCTGGCACTGTGTACTGTACCCCCACCACCTCTGCTGGCACCGTTTCCTGTACCACCACCATCTCTGCTAACACCGTGTACTGTACCCCCACCACCTCTGCTGGCACCGTGTACTATACCCCCACCACCTCTGCTGGAACCGTGTACTGTACCCCCACCACCTCTGCTTGCACCGTGTACTGTACCCCCACCACCTCTGCTGGCCCCGTGTACTGTACCCCCACCCCCTCTGCTGGCACTGTGTACTGTACCACCACCATCTCTACTAATACCGTGTACTGTACCCCCACCACCTCTGCTGGCACTGTGTACTGTACCACCCCCACCTCTGCTAACACCGTGTACTGTACCCCCACCACCTCTGCTGGAACCGTTTCCTGTACCGCCACCTCCTCTGCTGGAACCGTTTCCTGTACCGCCACCACCTCTGCTAACACTGTTTACTGTACCCCCACCACCTCTGCTGGCACTGTGTACTGTACCCCCACCACCTCTGCTGGCACCGTTTCCCGTACCACCACCACCTCTGCTAACACTGTGTACTGTACCACCACCACCTCTGCTGGCACTGTGTACTGTACCCCCACCACCTCTGCTGGCACCGTTTCCCGTACCACCACCATCTCTGCTAACACCGTGTACTGTACCCCCACCACCTCTGCTGGCACCGTTTCCCGTACCACCACTATCTCTGCTAACACCGTGTACTGTACCCCCACCACCTCTGCTGGCACCGTGTACTATCCCCCCACCACCTCTGCTGGAACCGTGTACTGTACCCCCACCACCTCTGCTTGCACCGTGTACTGTACCCCCACCACCTCTGCTGGCCCCGTGTACTGTACCCCCACCACCTCTGCTGGCACTGTGTACTGTACCCCCACCACCTCTGCTGGCACCGTTTCCTGTACCACCACCATCTCTGCTAACACCGTGTACTGTACCCCCACCACCTCTGCTGGCACCGTGTACTGTACCCCCACCACCTCTGCTGGCACTGTGTACTGTACCACCACCATCTCTGCTAATACCGTGTACTGTACCCCCACCACCTCTGCTGGCACTGTGTACTGTACCACCACCATCTCTGCTAACACCGTGTACTGTACCCCCACCACCTCTGCTGGAACCGTTTCCTGTACCGCCACCTCCTCTGCTGGAACCGTTTCCTGTACCGCCACCACCTCTGCTGGAACCGTTTCCCGTACCGCCACCACCTCTGCTGGCACTGTGTACTGTACCGCCACCACCTCTGCTAACACCGTGTACTGTACCCCCACCACCTCTGCTGGCACCGTGTACTATACCCCCACCACCTCTGCTGGAACCGTGTACTGTACCCGCACCACCTCTGCTGGCACTGTGTACTATACCCCCACCACCTCTGCTGGAACCGTTTCCTGTCCCGCCACCACCTCTGTTGGCACTGTTTCCTGTACCGTCACCACCTCTGCTGGCACTGTGTACTGTACCCCCACCACCTCTGCTGGCACCATTTCCTGTCCCGCCACCACCTCTGTTGGCACTGTTTCCTGTACCGCCACCACCTCTGCTGGAACCGTTTTCCGTACCACCACCATCTCTGCTAACACCGTGTACTGTACCACCACCACCTCTGCTGGAACCGTTTCCTGTACCGCCACCATCTCTACTGGCACCGTGTACTG
This sequence comes from Scyliorhinus torazame, assembly GCF_047496885.1. Taxonomy (NCBI): domain Eukaryota; kingdom Metazoa; phylum Chordata; class Chondrichthyes; order Carcharhiniformes; family Scyliorhinidae; genus Scyliorhinus; species Scyliorhinus torazame. The sequence continues at coordinate 127,381,331 of NC_092710.1, read as the reverse complement.
TACTGCCACCATCTCAGCATTAGGGTACACCTGAATGACTTGCTCTCAGTCATTTCGGAGGGCAGTTAAAAGTCAACTGTATTGTTGTGGTCAAGAGCCATCCGTAGGCTAATTCGGGTAAGACACCCATCCCTCATTTGTATTCTTTGACCAAGAGCCTGCCTGAGATTTTGCCACGTGCTGAACTGTTAGATGCTCTCTTCCCCCCCCCCCCCTGTTCGCCACTGCTGTTTCCTTCTGTTATGTGTGGTATCCGCAGGAGAGGGACGAAAATCAATGAGTATGTTGCAATGTGTCTGCGTGATGTGTCTGACATAACTGATAGCTGGAATTATGTGTAAGCTGCGAGTTGTGGGCGTGAGGTTGGTAGGTTTGTGAGGGTGAGGTGGAATATCCAAATGTGAGCCATGAGGCATGAGTCCTGAGTGCTGACGGGTGTATGATGGGACTGTGGTGCATTGAGCTGTGGGAGAGTCAGTTGTTATGGTTGACAAGACATATCATTGGAAGATGTATTCTTTCTTGCAGCTTGACCACTCCTGTGAGCTCATTGAACATGTCCTGGCACTGTATCTATGACCTTGGTGCCAGATTTTAGGGGTTCACCTCCCATTCCCTTTGTAGGGTGTGCTTTAGTGGCTTTTTATGGCAACATGGTCACTCTCCTCCTCCTTGGCCTCCTGCACAAAAACCTCGGCATTGCAGCTAAAAGAAGCCTTTGATCCCTCATTCTGGCCATTGGCAGACTTCCTACCCTCGGAGACTTCCGACACAGTTCTATCAGCTGATGTGGCATGCGTGTGCCTCCCCTTTGAGAGGACTAGGCTGCCTTTACAAAGGGTAATGCCCCTGAGTCAGCAGCATCTTTCATGCTGGCCTGCACATAACAATCATGTGAAGTTTGCATATTTCCTACCTCAACTCGACCGGATGGGTGGTAATTACGTATCGCGATCCCTGTGCAGACTAAGGGAGCTAATCAAATTTTTATCCGCAAGTATATTATGAGCTAACCAAATCTGCATCAAAACAAGGTGTTTTTCATGTTAAATTTAGGTATCAGCTGAACCAGAAGGCAGGACCTTTGTCTACCAGGGATTTGTTCAAGGCAAAGACTTTCGACAATTTGGCTTTCAGAGGCAAGGTAAGTAATGAATCAGGGTTTACTTGATGTCAACAACAAAGAATATTTGAACAAAATTAATCCGGGACTACTGGTGGATAGTAACAGACTGGACAAGAACACAATTTGTACAATCTGCGGACAGATTATTAAAAATCTTGACACTGGACTTATGCTCTAGACTTTCCAGAACAACCTTCAAAATACAGAAAATAAAGAGTATCTCCATAAGCAGCAATGGAAATGGAATGGAAAGAGATTTTATTGGCCTTGAAATGATGCCGTGGGATACTGTGCAATTGCTTAATATATGTGCCTGGAATTCTTCTATCCACTATTTTACGTTAACTCATTGATTTTTCTTCTGAAAGAGCAGATAAAGTCTTTTCAAATGCGAAACAATCATGCATTAGTACCTCATGGTGTAAATTTGAGAGACTTGTTAAAAGCCCTCAGATTAACATCACTCTGTTTCCTTAACCCTATTTCTGTGCTTGTTTTCCTAATAATTTTCCATTTAAAGGTGGAATGATTACATTATCACTGATCATTATCCCACCTCCTTTGCCCTGTTCCATTTCATTAAATTGCTTTGACATCCTGCCTCGAGGTCTGATGAAAGGTCGATTCGTCATTCAAAATATTAACTTATCTTTCTTCTGTGCAGATACTGACAAGGCTGCTGGGTATTTCCAACACTTTCTGATTCTCATTCAGATTCACAGCTTATTTTTATATTGCGTGGATGGGATCTGTCTCTCGGAGTCATTGACATTAGCAGCAGAGGCTTGGGGGATGCTGGGGGTGGGGGCGCTACTGGTTTAGTGGTTGGAAAACCCCAGGAGCTGACCAATTTAATAGCAGGACCTGATGACCATTTATTGACTCTGTTTCCCAGTTATAGGCAGCTAGATTGAGAGGCTGATTGTGTAGGCATGTAACAGCAGGCTGCAGTTGGCAAAGAGGGAGGGAGAGATCAGGGTTGGAGTGCAACGTTGTTGGGGTCCCGGAGAGGGTGGGCATCCATCTGGGTTACCACTGGTGGGTCGGGGCCTGGAAGGTTTTGGGTTTGAGACATTGGAGAGTTCATAGATAGGACAGACCACAATCAGTTAGAATAAACAATAACACCTCCTCCACAATAGTCCTCAATACTGGGGCCCCACAAGGCTGCGTACTTAGCCCCCGACTATACTCCACGTACACATACGATGGTAAAATTTGGTTCCAACTCCATCTACATGTTTGCTGACGACACAACCATAGTGGGTCGGATGTCGAATAATGACGAGTCAGAATACAGGAGGGAGATAGAGAACCTAGTGGAGTGATGCAGCGACAACAATCTATCCCTCAATGCCAGCAAAACTAAAGAGTTGGTCATTGACTTCAGGAAGCAAAGTACTCGACACACCCCTGTCACCATCAACGGGGCCGAGGTGGAGATGGTTAACAGCTTCAAATTCCTAGGAGTGCACATCACCAAAAATCTGTCCTGGTCCGCCCATATCGACGCTACCACCAAGAAAGCACAACAGCGCCTATACTTCCTCAGGAAACTAAGGAAATTTGGCATGTCACACTGACTCTTACCAACTTTTACAGATGCACCATAGATAGCATCCTACATGGCTGCATCACAGCCTGGTATGGCAACTGCTTGGCCCAAGACCGCAAGAAACTTCAGAGAGTCGTGAACACAGCCCAGTCCATCACACAAACCTGCCTCCAATCCACTGACTCTATCTACACTTCCCGTTGCCTGGGGAAAGCGGGCAGCATTATCAAAGACCCTCCCACCCGGCTTACTCACTCTTCCAACTTCTCTCATTGGGCAGGAGATTCAAAAGTCTGAGAACACGCACTAACTTTCACCTTCAGGGGCTGTTTAGCACAGAGCTAAATTGCTGGCTTTGAATGCAGACCAAGGCAGGCCAGCAGCACGGTTCAATTCCCGTAACAGCCTCCCCGAACAGGCGCCGGAATGTGGTGACTCGGGGCTTTTCACAGTAATTTCATTGGAGCCTACTTGTGACAATAAGCGATTTTCATTTTTTTTTCAACAGATTCAGAAACACCTTCTTCCCCGCTGTTACCAGACTCCTAAACGACCCTTTTATGGACTGAACTGATTAATACTACACTCCTGAATGCTTCACCCGATGCCGGTGTCTATGTATTTACATTGTGGACCCTGTGTTGCCCTTTTATGTATTTTCTTTTTCTTTTCTTTTATTTTTATGTACTAAATGATCTGTTTGACCTGCTCGCAGGAAAATACTTTTCACTATACCTTGGTACACATGACAATAAATAAACAAATCAAAATCCAAGTTCAGGAGTCAGAAGCCCTTGGCTCAGAGGATGGGTTAGGGGCAGCAGGGGGAGGGATCGTCAAGCTGTTAACCATCTCCACCTCGGTCCCGTTGATGTTGATCGTGGGGTGGGGGCTCACAGGTTTGGAGCCCAATCTATAGAGAGGTTAACAGGATAGCTTGGGGAGTGGGAAGCACTGTTGCTCCTCCTGGCCCACAAGCAGGGCTGGAAAGCACCTAACTCTTCCATTTAGCGTCCTGCCTCCTTTTGTTGGCTGGTTTTCTAGACCTCAGAAAACCCAACCGCCCAGCATTTAAACTGGTACGCAGGTAAGGTCCTAGTCATGCAGCCCGTCTCCTGAAAGCAGTTGATCATAATCCCTACCGTCCCAACCAGAAGGGGGCAGGTTCAAAGGAACTGGACTGAGGTTTGTAATTTTTTAAAGTTAGAACTGCACACAAACCCAAACCTCACCTGTTGTTGTTGTTTCTCTTCCTGAACCTGGTGGTGCACAGGTCAGATTTTCATCTGTTCCCATAATGATGTTTCTCTTGGAACAAATCACTAACCTGCTGCCAGGGGATTTTAGCTTGAGAGGTGCCACGTTGCATCTAGCATGGCTGACCAGGACTCTTTTCCGCTCTTTCCCTCTGCCATTGGCATGTTGACGGGTTGGCCATATTATGAACGCGCCTTCCTTGGCCTTCATGTTCTGGGGTGGGTCTCGAACCCAGAGCTTCTAGCTCAGAGGCACGACACTAGGACTGTGCCACAAGACCCCTGCTTTGTCGAGAAATTTTCCCCTCATGTTGCAGGTAAGCATTATATTTGTCCGATTTAACACAGTCAACCACTCTGACTTCTACCAGGGACTCCGCATCCTAGCCCTGGATTACGTTCCCATTCCTAGCTGCTCGTTCAGGATTGACCTGGTTGTCCACAGCATGCATGATCTTGAGTTTACTTTCAATGCCGACATTCTAACCCTCATTAAAGCTGCCTCCTTACATTCTGTCCTGACCTCTTCTCACACTACCGTTGTTGAAGCTTTCAGTTGCACCTTTGTCATCTCCAGGCTCAATTGCACCAAAGCTTTCCTTGGGGACCACCTTGAAGAAATTGTGAAAGCTGCTGAACATTAAGATTCCACCCACCTTATGCCAGCCAACCGCGCCTTAAAATGTTCAAAATTCTTGTCTCAAATGGTTTCTTAATCACCTCTAGCTCTGTATGGCAGCTTGTGTTTTTCACGCCTCTGACTTTGGCCTCCTTTGCATCTTGCTTCCCTCCACTTCATCTTCTGTTTCAGGACCTTCATATGTTCATCGTCTTTGTATGGATTTGGCCACTTAATTCCTGCTTTGTCTCACTTTCAGGACTACTGGGAGGAGCAGTGGACAGAGATAAATCCAATCATTACTACAGCACAAACAGTAGTTCAGTAGCAGCTGCCATCCTGGTACCTTTCTTTGCGCTCATTTTATCAGGATTTGCTTTTTACCTCTACAAACACAGGTGAAAATTTTCATCTTTTATGCATGAGCATCGTAATATGTAGAAAAATAAGAGTTAACATTTCTCAGTGCAATCAGCCTGATATTGACTACAAAGGAATTTTGTCAAAATGGATGGCTCAGAAGTATTGATGAAGAATGTCACCCTTTTAAAAATAAAGGGTGTTAATTGTATGCAATGATCAGAATGATATGTCATCACTTTTTTTCAGCAGGCAGTTAGAGATTGGCTGACCAGATACTTTATCTGATCAGATTAGGGGGACTGAAAATACCTAGTTTTAATTAGAAATGCAAATATCACCAGAGGACCATAGGCTGCTCCCCCTTTTTGAGAGAGAACTGACTGGTGGTGATTTAGCCTGTGGGTCACCACACTTCAGGCAAGGGGCAAGGTTAAGAAGGCAGGGTCTTCACGAATAACCACAGCCGGTACGGCAATTGGCACTGCACCACATTGTAAACCAGCCATCCAGCCAAATGAGCTAGAGTGAGGTCTTTGTGAAGCTCCTTTGAGGAATAGTAATATTCATAGCCACCGTCATGATTTGCTCCATTTTAAATGCACACACTGAGAAACTGATATGAGGAAGAGTGACTGAACTTGCTTAAAAACATATTGAGATAACCCCTTTGCATTAGGGATGAGTTTTGCATGCCTCTTTTTCCGGGATAGCTAATAGGTATCAGTTGGCAGCCCTTCTTGTTTGGCAGCAGGAAATTGCAACAAGGTGTGACCTTGTGTTATCTAAAACAGCTCTACATCAGTCATGGGACCTTTGTCACTAGATTAGCTGCAAATGTCCTTAGGAACCAATTTGTTAGATAGGATGACAGAATCAGTAAAATAAAAGTACATGAAAACTTTCAGATTTAAAACAAAATCAATAACTCGAATGGATCGAACATGTTAAAGAACTGAGTTAAAGTAAGCATAAAATTTAGAATAGCATACAGAAAATAGGAGTGAAATCAGGATGATAGGGTAAGCTTGTGTCTTTTTTTCAACTTGTGTCTATTTCCATACATTAGATGACAATATAGTAATTATAAATGCTCGTGAAGCTTTATTGCTGGAATGCTGAATTACTGGAGCTACAGCAAGGTGGAAATTTAACAATTAGGTCCTGGACCTACCAGCAGCCATAGAGTTTCAAACATTTGAAATGACATTGATTCTATATACTACATCCACTGAATAATTACTGTATCTGTATCTGACCCAGCTCTTTTGCATTGCGGCTAGTTTCCCCAAAATATATAGTTATCCCCTTTCTTACTCTTTTTAAGAAAAGGATATCTGGTAACGATATTTGGTAAATTAATCCTAAATGATTTTTACTATTTTAAAAAGTGGATCCCATTCCTTCTGGAACATAATGAATAGCTTAACTCTATGCTGTAGCCTACCTCATATGTTTTCTGTCTCTGTACAATATTGTACTGTTCATAACTTATGTTAGTGAAAATCCTTCTTCCTTCCATCCCAACTTTCTGCTTTTCTTTTTTATCCTCTCCTGAGGGCGGTGACACATGCTGGGGTACGCTTCCATAGGCGTCGACAGCCTTCCAATACCTTGCCCAAGTGGCCATTCTTCATGTGTGAGCCTAGACGGTGAGTGCTGGCGCATTATTCAACCATGGGGGGGCATCACAGAAGAGCCCAAATCTTCCCCAGCTGTCTTCCACAAATGTGCACCGACAGGCAGGAGGGGGTGTCATTGGATGGCAATCAGGAGGGCAGTCCTGCTTGGTTGCTCTTCCTCTCTTTTTCTCTCTCTCTCTCTCTATCTCTCCTTTGCCCAGGACCACTGAGGCAAACTGTGGCTCCCCCATTGTCAGCCAAGCTGAGACCAGCTGACTGAGCACAGACCATAGATCAGAACTAGGATGTTCCTGTCCCATACCAGTCCATTTGTTAAGGGAGGAGCTTGGTAAACATTCTGTTTATTTCATGTATCTCTTGGCAATCATCCTCTAATCAAAGACACGGCTGTTTATCTGTTGCAGTTGTCCAACTGATGTCCAAAATTTGTTGCTCTTTTGAAGTTAATAACATATCATTATGATTAGATATGCCTGAGAAACATATAAATAAAAATACTTTCCAAAAGAACACATACATTTGTGAGGGAACTTTAATATTTTGACAGGAAGTACAGATGGGAGAATACATTCTGGTTGCCCATAGGATCGTAAACAAAAATGGATAGATTGTGCAGTTTTGGGTTTAAGATGATTTAGTGATGGTTCCTGGACTTGGTCAATATATCAATGGTTCTGCCTGGTAGAGTGGTGATCTTGCAGGACTGGGCAACCAATCTTTGAGGGATGTTTTGGAGCAGCCTTTGCTAATTGGCCACTCCTTTCCATGTTGATCTACTCTTTACACTTGCGAAGGTTGTTTACAAAAACACTAATGTTATTTTTGTTCCTTTTCATTCTAGATCAAGACCAAAAGTACAATACAATGGCTATGTTGGCCACGAGAACACAAATGGACAGGCTTCATTTGAAAATCCTATGTATGATACTAACTTAAAGCCCACTGAGGCAAAGGCTGTGCGATTTGACACAACACTGAACACTGTGTGTACAGTAGTATAGCCCTCACTTTGACTGCTGACTAAATGATATTAGCCATACCTCTATCTGGCGAGCAGGAACTCCTTTGGTGCCATATACCACATTGCTCTGTCCCACTGCTTGCTTCGCAGTGATAACTTTTGTTAGGACAAACACGGTCAACTGAGTTTTTGCTGGGTTAATATCCTCAGACAACAAGTCAAAGCAATTCCTTCTAGACTCCTAACACAGGAAGAACCAGAACCAATCATGGATGGGTTTGAATCTTTCTGCTCTGGATGCAAATGGCAGAGTTTTCTTCTTTTTTGAGTTATGTATTCTTCCAAGAAGAGGTAAAATGGACCGAAGAAGAAGGACAAAAGCTGCTCCATTGCTGACACTAACAGACTTTCAACATAATTATAATTTACAGCTATCTACATCACAAAATAAGGTCACTGTCCTAAAACAGGGCAGGCAGCTTGGGAATTGTTTTCATCTCTGTTATATGGCGAATCTACTGCACAATTCTTTGCACTAGTGTGTTATGAATGAATGAGTAGGATATTGGCATCAAGTAGGGTACAGGGTTTCTGCACACTGACCATTGTACATAAAACATATTTGCTTTAAGACTTCAGTTTCCATTGCTGAACACCACATAACCTTTTCAATGCTAAAAAATAAGATATCAGAATGCTGCAGTATTTTCCTTCAAGCTTACATTCTTATAGAGTCGGTTTCTATTGATTTCAGGCTTGTGAGTGAGAAAGGTTCCTGAGGGCTTTTGATAGTTCCTTTAAGAAACATTGATTGGGTATCATTATTTGAATTTAAAGCCAAAAAGAATGGAACTAGCTGAATTTTTAACACAATACTATATTTCAGAACAATATGCATTTTTCTGAACCTCCACAGGCTGTAATTCAGAAATATTATCATGGAAATCTATTCTGTTTGTCAGAGAGCTTATATAAACACTGCCTTTTGTAAATTATATTTAGTGAAAAAAAATTAACTGTTTATTTTCCCAAGAAGAATGTAAGAAAAATTGTTGCACCATTTTATGGTTTTTTTTGTTTAAAAAAAATAAAAGTCAAATGATACAGTTGTTGTGGTAGGGGAGATGAGGGGTCCTTAGTAGGGTTGGTACATGGCACTGTTTGCCAAGGGTCCTTTCGAGTTACCTAGCAGAAATTGAGATCCGCCATGCTTACCTGTGTGATGGACAAAGCATGAGGGTGAAGTATCCCGAAACGTGGAGGTGGGGAAAGGGGGGGGAGGGGGAATCATGCGTGAGAGAATACAATAGAGAATGAAAGTCAGTCCTCACACTTGGCCAGCATATGACCGCCATTGATGGCCACATAAAGGACATTCACTGATCGATTTGTTCTGACTTCCCAAAGACAACCATCAAACTGTGGGGCTCACAGAGAGAAATAAAATGTATTTAGCAAAATATGTAAGTTTTTCTTTTGGGGAAAGTGTGCACATTGTTGGGCTGAGAGGAGAGGAGAATGTGGATTATTTTGTTTTTAGATGATGTTTTATTCATTCTAAAGAGTGCCTTCAATTGTGACCTCTGTATCTCACAGCTTTACCCAAAACTAGTTGGAACTGTACAAGAGAAAATGTAGAAAACTGTTGTGATTTCTTCAATATATCTGACATACAGCCTAGCAGGGTAAACCGTCTCGTTCACAGCTTCAGCATAGAAAAACTCTCTTGCAAAAATTCACTTTGTGCAGTCAGCAACAACGTTACCAGGTTTCTAAATAGGTCCGTCCAAACTGCGAACCTACAGATTCATGGGGCAAGGGTAATGCAAAATCTTGGGGTTTAAAATCTTAGAGATTACCGTCGGTGATGTGTTGTTTAAATGATTTGACATAGCTAAACTAGCAGACGGTGGAAGCCAGTTCGCTAGTGTTTCTACCCATTTTCCATCCCAAGTTACATTGGGAGATGAAAAAAAAACCCTGGAAATTTTACCCTGAAAGTGTTTGTGCATTACCATCACCAACAGTCATTTCTATGTGATAGTCCCCACTTACTCTTGTTTAATCTTATCGAGGTCTCAGCTCCTATTGCCCACCCTGACCTTGGTAAATGAATAATGTTACTGGGAGAGAGAGGTTAGAAAAATATTCTGTTATTATGACATTTGGCTGGAGAAACATAAAACTCAAAGATTTTATTTTTTTGAAAATAAAAATATTTTGTTCCTGGCTAAAAGCGTGTCAGAATTCTCCAAACGTGATGAACAGAGCTTCCTCCATTTTTCTTCTTGTTTTCCATTCTGCAATGAGGATGTACCATAGTCCCAGTAATGAATTAAATGGGCCTTATTGCTTTTTAGTAATTACATTTAATTTAAAACTGTATTGTTCAGCAATTATTAACTGAACTGGGGAGGATGTAAAGGACACAACAGCTCGGAAGACATATGTATGTTCTTTATTTTGAAATTTTATAAATTTGGTTCTGAAACAGTGGTTACATTAATTTTGAACAACCTCCTTGTTTAGATTACCTGTGATAGCAGATACACAGTCATGCATGCATGTATTTTATCACTTTCGCAAGCATGCACAACTTGAACAAAAAGCATTCAATATTTTTCCATCAAACATAAAACTCAAAGATTTTATCTTCAAGACAAGGTGAAATTTCAGAGGAGTCATAGAATGCAAGTTCAAATGACAAAATACAAAGATTCCAGTTTGAACATGATATGAAAACTTGATCATGGACCTTAGATGATTAACACATGAAAGCATGTACTTACCTTTAAGCTTTTCCATATCACACCCCACAGACCTTGACTGCAAATCAACCTGCTCTGTTTTTCCGTGATACTGTGCTTAACAAAGAAAAGTAACATCAATCAGATTGTAATTTTAGATTCCCTTTTATACACTTAATAAGACAAATAAGGATCTGCTTGATATATATTATAAAGGCAGGCTGATAATGGAGAGAATAAAGGGCTCAATTTATACACTGAATAAATCATGTCCTTGTGAAAGTCAGCAATCCAAACTGCTTATTGACATAGATATGGACTGCCTCGAGGCTACGCACTATGGTCAAAATGGGTGTGCTGATGGAAATACACCACCTGTTCTCTGGACTGCAGTACAGGACCTGACAGAAATTGCAGAGGAAAGATCATCTTTCCTGGGACAATATCCCATCACAATATCCCATCAAGGGACAATTTGGCGAGGTACAAGGTGGCATGTAAGCCCAAAAGATCAGCTTTGTAAAATTAGGATTTCAGTTACTCATAAGAAAGCCAGTCTCATACTATCAAAAACTGCAGTGGGAAGTGTGGATTTGCTTTAAAGAATAGGTAATGACAAATTCAAAGTCTGTGTCCATATAATAATTCTATTTTGTAAACTGTTAAAGGACTATCCTGAACGCAAGCACGACATTATACCACGATTGTCCACCGATGTTATTCACATGATAAAATGATGTCCAAATGATGCTTTTGTAACGCAAAATTGGATTACATTGGGCCCAGGTTGTGAAGAGTGTTTAAAATACTGGTAGTGCAGCCTCTTCTATTGTACTAGCTGAAAAATAACTGGCCTCTGCTACTGGTGGGTACACGTCATGATTTCAATTAAAAGAAGAATCACTTTCTTTAAATGATTAGCTGCCAATCAAAGGGGTGAAAAAATACATACAATCCTAACAGATTAATGGCAAATATAAGTTGGATAGTCGTGCAGGAATTTTTAAAATATTGTCCATTCTGAATTGTCCTTGAGAAGGTGATGGTGGGTGTGCTGCCTTCTTGAAAGACTGCAGTCTGTGTGGTATAGTATGCCCATCATGCTGTTGGTAAGGAAGTTCCAGGGTTTTGACCCAGTGGTGCAAAAGGAACTGGGAGGTATTTTCAAGTTTGGATGCTGTGTGGTTTGGAGGTGAACTTGCAGACAGTGGTATTTCCCAAGTAGTTGCTGCCTTTCTTCTGGCTGGTAGATTTTGGGCCACCAAGACCTTGGTGTTGTATCTTGATGCTGTTGACCTCAGCAGGCAGAGTTAGGAGAGAGAGCGGGGGTGGGAGAGACTTTGGCCTGTGGCATCTTAACCGGCCATTATGGATGTTACCGTCCTGTAATAATGGAAAGGATGCACTCAATTCCTTTTCCACGAGAGACCCTAGATAAACGTATGAACCTTCTAGGCTGTTTCCAAAATCTCTTGGGATTAAAATTTAATCTCCACGGCATTGCTGTGAGAAATCATAGGAGACATTCAAAATAATGATTTTTTTTCTTTGGTAAAACTTTTATTTGTTGATTATAAAAATATTGCAGATTGGGATGAAAGGCTACTTGACTGTGTAGGGCAGTGGAAATGGAAGGTATTGTGATACAACCTACAGAAATACATCCAACCAGAGGTGGAGATTCTATTTCTAGGTAGTACGATTAAGGTTCAGCTTCATGGTTTTCTGAACTATGGAGCAGCAAATCTCAGTCTTGCATTGAAAAAGAAAACATTTCAAATTCTCATTGCTACCTCTGGTCTTGCTGTCTGAACAGTAGTTATTATTAGTAAACATGAGCCCACTAGTTGTGTGATGGGAAATACTGAGAGTACAGCTTCTTTGAGCGTAATGGAGAGTTCAAAGAAATGCTACTGGGGAATGGTGGAGAAAAGGTCAATTTGAATATGAGCTGAAAACTCCCAGAGAAGACTTTCTGAGGCAGGACCATGTACTTCTGTGTTGTAAGCTGCTGCTTATCTTACAAGTTTTGCCTTTATTCAGGCTGGTTGCAATAATGTTTTCTGTGTAAAATATTTTGTAAAAACAAACCAGATGCTGTAAAAAGCCTATTAATCATTTCAATGGCATCGCATCAACCACATTATCATTATCCCATTCCACTCCTCGCTGTTGACTTGAAGTAGGTGCAAAAGATCCTTTTGTACAGAGATATATTTTTAATGAAGAATTTGTAAAATTATTAAATATGCCAAACCTTTTTCAATATTGTAGGTAAAAAGGTGTTAAAATAAATGTGTTTTTTACTATGTAAAAGAAATAATTTTCCCTATACTGTAAAAAGAAATCTTGTTTAAAGAGTAGCATCTATAGCCAGTTTTAAATTTTTGATTTTATTGCACATGAAAGTTATCATTACAGTGGCCTGTTACAATGACCAGTATTCCCTTTTTACCATTAAAATCTGTGATAGAAGATTGTATTATAGCCTGTGCAATGCTGCCCACCTTTGAAGCTAAGTTAAAACTCTAATTAAATACTTCATCACAATTTGTTGTCCAGTGTGTGGAATATGTGTTTATATTTGTCTAGATGTTCAGTGAGAAGTGTGTTAAGTTGATGGCAAAAAAATTCTGTTCATGGAGTATGACATGATTTGACTAATTTGTGCTAAAATCAAGAAAGGAAAGGGCCTGTTCTCCGAGGTAATTGTTCCTGGGATTATCCAGAAGGCTCTGCTTTTCTGTGGCAAATGCTGTAGATATGGCAGTTGGGTCTTTGTTTCAAATCTCAAGTATTTTTCTGAGAGGGAATAAATATGTCAGTGCTGGGAACTCAATTGTGCCTTAGCTGGACCTTAGAACAGCACTTCCGACTGCACGAGCATGATTTTTAAAAAAAATTTGCCACACGATCATCAATTTGAGTGGAATAGCCAGTTTTGTACCGAGCCTCGATGCAGTCCTTTTGCTTAGCTTTCCTGCCCAACACATGTTAATGTGAGATGTTCCAAACTCATTTCAGGTAGGGCCAATGCAGCTCACAGTGAAATGAGACTATCCCAGTGTGGAATTTGACTACAAGCCCCAGGTGATGGGAGGACCAGATACCTCACAGCCCTAAGCTGCATTTGGTTAAGTCCACTGTTTATCCCAGAATTGCAGTGATTGAGACTTTGGTCATGCTTAGATCCAAGTTAAGTGATTGTAAATGATTTTCATGAAATGTAAGAACATTTTTCTGACACATTATATTGAACTCTACAGCAGTGTCAAGAGGCAACGGAAGGTGGCACGGTGACGCAATGGTTAGCACTACTGTCTCAGAGCGACGAAGACTCAGATTCGATCTCGACCCCGGTTCACTGTCCAATTTTCACATTCTCCCCGTGTCTGCGTAGGTCTCACCCCCACAACCCAAAGATGTGCAGCGTGGGTGGATTGGCCATGCTAAATTGCCCCTTAATTGGAAAATTTAAAAGAAAAAGAAACATCTGAAACGGTGCCACTGCTCTTTCTGGGAAGCACTTGAGTGCAAAGAGGCAGCCTCATTAAAAGAACTTGAGTTAGAAAACCAGCTGCTCCCCTGAGTTAATGGATCCCTGCAGAGCTACTTAACTAAACAATCCAAATGTCTCCTTTGAAACTGTCTCGACTTATCCATCAGAAAGCTTTTAGTAGTGTGTCAAATCGGTTGTATACAAGGCAGGTCAAAGCTTTCTAGGAATATACACAGGCTTCCAAACTTTAAAGGGTAATCAAATTGAGTGTGAGAAAATCACTTGACATGTATCTACCACTTTACCTTCATCACATGGACTTTTAAAATTTATATACCAACAAACTTTGTAAAGGGTTTAGGGGTACAGATGGGAACATTTTCACTTTATTATGAGAGATGTGTATTTCTGAGATATTGACTGTTTAGTTATGGGTTATGGGGTAAAGATGAGAACACGGTCACTTGAAGAAATTTTAATTTTTAGATGCTGAGTGACTGTTTAACAGATTTAAAGGCTGCACATGGGGAGAGCAGTCAAACAAGTCCCAACCCAGGATAGACGATCAACCTGAGTCCCTCCAACCCATACAATTGATCCCCTGTTCCTGACCTCCCATCAAGCAGCCCCCGTTGGCACACTGGAAGCAATTATTGGATGGTACTTACCTCCTTGCCATTCCTTGGACTGCAAACCACCAGATCTATGCTCCTCAGGATTTGGACCAATTCACGCCAACTGGACTCTTGCCTGGGGGGGGGGGGGGGGGGCGGGGAGAATCCTAGCTGGCAAATGAATCATGCATCCTGCTTGTCAATTAGATACTAAACAGCTTTTTCTTCATGTTCCTGCTGGGTCAGGAAGCTTGTTGGGGACATCGGGAAACTCGTTATTGTTGGCGGGAAGGCCGGGAGACTTGTGACTGGTTTGATGACCAGTGTAAATCCTGATTTTTGGCCTGACGTGGGATTCAGCGGGCAATCGTGAACCCCATGGCTAGCAGGCTACTCCCGAGAATCCCGGCCTATATGTTTCTTTCCAAATCACCTCAGATTTTAAAAATCTTTTTGAGGAATATTATGCTCAGATTAAGAGCAAGTACAGGCATGATGGTTCAAATGGCCTTCTACAGTGCTTATTGTCCTCTGATTCTATGATTTTAGGTTCAATAATCTGAACAATACAGTATATTTCTATCTGGCTGAATCGTTCCCATAGACTGCACAGAGTTCTCATTATCTAGGCCTGTTTGTTTCTCTCGTTTGTCTCCAAGCTCCTCCATTAGATTTATCACTTCCACTCTCAATCCTAATCCCACTAACTCAAGGTGGCTCAACTTCCCTTTCCATCCCCCTGCATAAATGATTCCCTCTTCTCAGGTACTCCTTTCCAAGCTACCATCATATTTTATCTCCTCAGAAATACGGTGTACTTGACACTTCTGTCCTGGTACGTTATCCCTGGACTTCTCTTGCACCAAACATTCCCTAAGCAGTCACAAATAGCAGTCTCTGTGTCTGTGGTTGTATTGTGTCATTCCTCCTAATCCTTCTTGACTTCCCTGTAACCTCCTACAGAATTAACCACGCCATTCTCTTCAATGCCTCTCCCCTATTCATTGACGTAATCAGTGTGACCTTCCATTACCGGCCATGTGATATTTTCCTTGAGATCAGTTGTGAGAAGCATCTGGTGTCCAAAACTAAACCAGGTGTGTCAGTGTGGCCAAATCAGTGAGACTGCCCTTGCATGGGATGGGATGGTTCAGTAAGAATATACGGGGATTTCAAAACCATAATCAAACCAATATTGTGTGCTGACTATTAACCTCTCCTGCTTATCGAAGATTTATTCACTGGACTCTCAGGAGGCCAACAATTTAGCAAAATAGATCTTTCTCAAGCATATCTAAAGATGAATGTAGCCGCAGAGTCACAGCTGTAACTTACCATAGTGACACATTTTGTGTCTTTTTCGTTTCTGAGACTTTCATTTGGGAGATCTTCGCCACCTGCTCTTTTTCAGAGATCTATGGATGAAATTCTGAGTGGGCAGTGTTACCCAAATGATATTCTTTGTATGGGTTCAAATGATGAAGAACACAAAAGGAATTTGGAAGCTCCTCTTGCACTTTGCAAAATCACAATTTTACAATCAAGAAAGAAAAATGCAACTTTTAAAAAAGTCTTCGATCAACTGTCTGGGTCATACCATTGACAAAGATGGTTTATGTAATAACCAGTGTGGGATATATACGGTGTGAGGCTGATTGTTTTCCCCGTGCTCCTTGAGGAGTACAAGCTCCCCCTCGAGGGACGGTAGCTTACCCGCACTTGTATAAGGTCACCAACCTAGAACTGACCGACAGGCGAGAGTACCCAGCGAGGTTCTACCAGTATTCATTTATATAACTGTTATAAAATAAATGTTGTTTAATTTTACTTACTTTGGACTCCCCAAGTCTTATTAAATTGGTGATGAGGGTAAACCCGGAGCTGTTGACATGCAGCCTATCGCTGAACCACCTCCCCATGTTTATTTTGTTTTTCTTCTGGACCATGTTGCAAATTTGGGTGGTTAACGATGCCTATTTGGGCATTTGGATGCCTTTGATCCTGGTATGGAATCCTGAAATGAGTACAGATCCAATAATATCACATAAATGAGCACCAGACCATGTTATCACTGACAGCCTGTGGAGCACATGCATTTGGAGTGATCCAGAGCCTCACGTTTCCAGACAATAACGCCCGACCAGCTCGTCATGTTGGTGGGACAGCATTTCAACGGAACCCTGTCCATCATCATCCAGTGATTCAGGTTCAATACGGCGGGGAGGTCCACCGAGGAGTCCTTTAAAAAGTTTGGTTCAAGGCTTCGGAAAATCGCCGAATGCTGTGAATACGGCATTGTTTTGGTGGATATGCTCTGTGACTGTCTGGTCTGTGGGGTAAATAACAATGAAACCCTGAAGAAACTTCTGGGTAAAAGTTCCTTCTTGTTTCAACAAGTGCTACAAACGCAGGAATTACAGGGTATGGAAGTGAATGTTATCCGGCTCCACCCTCCCATGCGTTTCCGCTATGGCCCGGAAGAAGCGCTGCAGCTATTCCGCCTTTGGTCACAGGGCCAGGTGTCGTGCCACACACCGTTCCTGAAATCCGCTGACAAAACTCCCCCCCCGCCCGGCGTGAAGTGCGAACATCGGACCAGGCATAGCTGGCGTCAGCAAGAGAGCCAGTGCCCCAGGCCCCCTAGACATGGTAGGCGTCGACCCGGTGGTAAGGTTGTGCATTTGGGCGACCCGGAAGAGGCTAGTAGGAGGCCGAGATGCATCTCAATTGTGTGTCGGCACCCCGTATAGCCCCTATTTGCATACCGGTAAAAATCAATGGACATTTGCTCCGGATGCAGTTGGACACAGGAGTGGCTGTTTCAGTAGTACGAAGTCTTACAACACCAGGTTAAAGTCCAACAGGTTTGTTTCGATGTCACTAGCTTTCGGAGCGCTGCTCCTTCCTCAGATGAAGACTTCCTTCATTCACCTGAGGAAGGAGCAGCGCTCCGAAAGCTAGTGACATCGAAACAAACCTGTTGGACTTTGACCTGGTGTTGTAAGACTTCGTACTGTGCTCATCCCAGTCCAACGCCGGCATCTCCATATCATGTTTCAGTAGTGGTGCAAGACACCTTTGACCAGATCAAGTAGGGTGTGAGTAACTTGTCGTTAGCCACATATATGGGTGAACGTTTGAATATAGTGGGGTCTACCCTCGGTCTAGTGCCTTACGGCAGTCAGTCACTGCATCTTCCCTTCATCATGGTGCAGGATAATGGCCCTGGCTTTTTGGGCCATGATTAGCTGCGCCACTTGAAGATTTTTGGCAAGATGTCCTTCAGGGGATTAGGATTAGCGCTGAGCAAGTTCCCCAAAGTTTTTTGGCTGAACCTCGGTACCATTAAGGGCGCCGTAGCTGCGATCCAGGTGAACCCGAAGGCACAACCCTGATACTTTCGGGCTCGCCCAGTCCCTTACGACATCGTCGGGTAGGTCGAGACCGAGTTTAGACAGTTGGAAAGTTTGGGAATCATCCGGTTGGTGTGCTTCGCTGACTGGGTGGTGCCGGTAGACCCAGTGTTGAAGCCGGAACGGACAGTTCGCCTTTGTGGCTATTCCAAGTTAACGGTGAACACAGCTTCTAGGTTAGACCATGACCTGCTGCCCAGGATAGATGCTTCGTTGGCTAGTGGATCGACATTCATTTAACTCGACATGAGCAATGCAGCTATGATTTTTGCAGCTATGTTTGGAGAAGGCCTTGCGGAAGTATGTAACTATGAACTCAGACACCCAGCTTCCGTTTGACGTGTCCTCGCCATGTGCCATGTTTTAGCTCATGATGGAGGACATTTTGCTCGGCTTGCTATGTGTTGCCATTTGTTTAAATGACATTTTGATCATGGCGGGCTACGGAGGAGGAGCAACTACGGAACCTCGAGTGGTGCCACAGAGGTTCTCCGAGTGTGGTCTCCAACTGCGCAGGGTGAAATACGTTTTTTATGCCAAGGAGATCATAAATTTGTGCTACCGGATCAATCGCAAAGGGCTACACCCAGCAGCAGATAAGGTGGAGGTGACAAAGATGACCCCCGCACCATGAGATGCCACGGAGCTCATCTCTTTTTAGGATTCATAAATAATTACGGGCAGTTCATTCCGAACCTGGCTACCATCCTGGCCCCCTTTCATTTCCTGTTGAAGAAGCACCACCCCTGGTTTTGGGGTATGGCCCAGGAGATGGCCTTCAAGGAGGTAAAGCATGCTTATCCTCTTCGAGACTAATTTTGACCGTTGTCTGTGATAAGAGCTGTTCGTCCCATTATATGGGTGAGGGCTGTGACTGTCCAATCGCATTTGCCTCCTGGACGCTAAAGGCAGCCAAGAGAAACTACGGGCACATTGAGGGGGAGGGCCTGGTTATTGTTTTTAGCATTGAACATTTTCACTAATACATTTACGGTCGCCATTTTGTCATTGTAACTGGCCATAAGCCACTTTGGTGAAGTCAAGGCAGTCCCGCCGATAGCGTCCGCACAAATCCAACACTGAGCTTAGCGGTTAGCCGCATGTGAGTACTCTTCAGAGCACTGTCCAGGGACATATATTGCAAATGCGGACGCATTGAGTCATCTTCCCTGCAGGTTATGGCAGCTGACCCACCCATGGTGGACAAAGTCACCACTGTTCCTTAACTTTATGGACTCTTTGCCTGTGACTGCTTCCCGTCTCCACGAGTGAAGCAGACCGACCTTATGCAAGCTAAGGTAAGTCAACTGGTGTTGTTCGATGGACAGTGGCAACCGCTTCCAGAAAAGTTGAAGGAGTTTTCTTCCAAGTTTTCAGACCTAACTATGGAAGACGGTATCCTCCTGTGGGGCATCTTTGAATGTCCAAGATGAAAATGTTGGGCAGAAGCTATGTTCGGTGGCCACGGTTGGACGCAGATATCAAGGCGTTGGCCCAGATCTGCTCCGTTTGTCGGAGACATCCCGCAGTAGTGCCATTACATCCTTGGGAGTGGCCAGGTCGCCCTTGGACCTGGCCACCTTGGACCCGCCATGCAGATTTTGGGGTCCTTTTTTGTGGTCGATGTTTCTGATTATGGTGGATGCTCACTCAAAGCAGCTGAAGGTCCACAGGATGACGTCCATCATAGAGTGTCTGCGTACTTCTTTTCCGGCCCATGGCATACCCGAGGTGCTCATCAATGGAGCCACATTTATGTGCTAAATGTTTTCCGCTTTTACAAAGTGCAATGGGATTTGCCATGTCCGTACTACCCCTTACCAGCCAGTGAATGGTTTAGCCTAGAGAGCCATACAGATGTCAAATGGGTACTGAAGAAGAAGCTGCCAGCTCGATGGATACCCGGCTGACTAGATCCCTGTTTTCATCTGGGGACAGCAACTCAAAGAGGTGGCTGGGGTAGCACTGCCGAGCTGTTAATGGATTGATGGCTTTGGACGTGGCTGTGTTCACTGCTGCCAGACATTGGCGCTAAGGTGCACCCTAACCAAGAATTGCAGGGTTTTTTCCCAGCTCGACATTGGTCTCTTTGCTTTGCACCTGACAACGAGGTCTATGTTAGTAACTTAGCCAAAGGCATTTGATGGATCTCTGGGAGCATCGTCCGTTATTTTGGCCCTGTATCGTACCAGGTTCATGTTCGTGGGCAGCTTCTGTGGTGGCACCTGGATCATATCCACTGCAGGAGGTCTATTCTTCATGAGGTACTGTGAAAGAGTTCTTCCTCAGATCCTCCGATTCCATTGCCGGTAAGGCCTGTTGTGTCACTTTTTTCCCCCCGCGATGCCGACATGCCTGCCGATCTGTCCTTAGACTCTGTGATATGGAGCCGCAAAAGTCCGGACTCGCCAATGCTGACACTGTGGTACCGCCTATGGTGATATGCATATGCAGAGTAATGTATATAGTTAGATATATGACCTCCGACCAGCATGTGGCGACAAGGATCTACCATGTGACTCCAGAGATCGGCAGTTGGCAATAAGTGGTACCAGAGGACAGTCGTATTAGAAGTAGCTCCAGGAGAATTCACTTATCATTAACGTTTGTATTATAGTTCTTTCGTTACCTTTCCACGTGTTCGCTTCTTAATAAACTATCTTACTAGTCAAGAACTAGATGTTCAATGTGCATCCCTATCACAGCCACAACACAGAACATAACATGATACCAGGGGTATTGACCGATTGAAGATAACTACGGAGAAGATGGGACGAAACAGACCAAGGAAATAAAATTCTTCCACCTACCTGGTAAACTACGGGCAACTAGAACTCAACACACGGAAATGTTAGAGATGCAGGTCTGAAGGCACCTCACCAGCTTCAAGTCACCGGTAATGTAAATGAGAATTGGCATGTTTTTAAGCAACAATTCAAACTTTATGTTCCAGCTCTTGGCCTGCAGCCACAGCCTGATGAGAGGCATATTGCACTGCTACTCATAGTAGCAGGTCCTCAAGCAATCTAAATTTAGAATACCTTCGCATTCGACAGCGAAGCAGAAAGCAAGAGCTTTGACGAAGTAATACAATACTTTGATCGACATTGTTTCTGAAAAAAACCAAAAGGTTTGAGCGTTATATCTTTCACACGTGTACTCAGAAGGCTGGCGAATCGTTCAATAGTTTTCTAACTGACTTGCGGTTGAAGATGCAGTCATGCAATTTTAGTACTTTAAAGTAATTGATGATCTGCGGTCAGATAGTGTTCAGGATATCGAATGACAAGGAATGCGAGAGGCTATTAATGGAAGATGAGCTTCAACTAGTGTTGCTCTTTTTAGCCTTAGTCTATTTGCTCTGATTATGTCACCTTTGCTCACGAGTCGCCAGGTATCTTTATGATACCGCCACGTGGTTCAAGTTCAGGTTATGATTAATAATACAGCACACCGCTTAGTAATGATTAAAACAACGGTCATTTATTATATACAACAAGCAATATTAATACACTAATACTACTATCTATATAATAAACCTATCACTACTGGCCAATACTTAACTTAGGAAGAGCCCACCAGGTCAGGGAAACGAATGGTTTGTCCAATCAGATCTGGCCCGCGGGATTCAAAAGGCTGCTACAGGTCGGTGGCTAGGTGTCTCTACCGGATAGCGATCGCTGGATTCAAACTTACAGTTGCCGGTTGCTGGTCTTGCGAAGGTCTCGAGCAGGCGAAGAGGAGAGAGAGAGAGAGATCTGAACTTGGCCCCTCACTTTTATAGGGCCCAGGGGCTTCCCGCCTCCCAGGGCGGCCCCTGACCCTGAGTCCCAAGTGATTGGATTTGTCCCCAATCCCTGGGGTCGATGTGTCCAATGGTGAGGCGATTCCTCGATCGGGGGGGTGGTCGTTCACCTGTCTTTGTTTCGGCCACTGCAGGCGCCGACAGGTCTGGCCCGGTATTCAATTGCTAATATGTTGCAATTGTTCCCGGGGATAGCCGATTTAACTGCAGCTGTCTGGATAGATGGGCTGCTAACAGTCCTGAATGTAACTGCAAATATCTGGGTTGATGAGCTGTTGATAGCCCTGAGTATCGATCTGGGCCAACTTCCCCAGAGCCGAATATGCAATACTGTCTGCAGCTGCCTGCTTGTGTCTTGTTAGCTGCTTTTCCCAGCAGCCTTTCGGGTTAGCAATTTCAAACTGGGTTTTGGCCAGATTAATCGGGACGCAGCCATTTTACGTGGCTACACTAGAAAACGCAATCAGAATTTGTCATGCCTGCGAGCTAGCTGCACAGCAGATTAGTGCTCTCAATCTGAAACATTTTGGCGCCAATGTGGAAGACGATGCCAGCATCATAAGCACTGTGACGTAGTTGAATAAGAAATGTGGCCCCAGTGCGGGCAGCCATTTTAAGCGACCGACCGGGACCACCATTTTATGCCAGCAATGCGGCCATCAACATTTGCCATGACAATGTCACGACAATGTCCCACAATGTGGGAAGGTGTGTTCCAAGTGTGGCAGGACAAATCACTTTGCAAGGCAATGTTTTTCACGTCCAGCAGTGGACCAAACAGGATCAGTCAACGTGATTGATGAGATGTGTATTGAAGACCTGTTTTTCAATGATCTGATTTTGACTGAGGACAATGAGTCCGAATAGGTAAAGTGAAGAAGTCTTACTTACCAGTTGCGACAATAATGATGGTGATGCTAATACCATGGAAGACAGATGGACAATTTCATTGCTGGTGAATGGCGCCTTAATCAAATGCAAGTTTGACACGGGAGTGACAGCTAATCTTATCAGTTTGTTAGATTTGAAGGGGCTGCAAGTGAATCCGAAAGTCATCAATCAAACAAAACCACTGAAAAGCTACAGTGCAAATGAGCTTGTGGCATTAGGCGCATGTGAGCTTGAAGCATGAGTACACAACAGAGTTCATACCATACCATTTACCATTGTGGATATGCAACGAGAGTCCATCATAGGAGCGGATGTGTGTGAGGCATTAGAACTAGTTGAGCAGCTGTACATTCCAGACAGCGCTACGACAGAGGATGACTGCAAATGGCAATGAGGGGATCTGGAGGAGTTATCAGATGAACTGATAGAAAAAGGTGGAGGAAGAGAATAAAGGTGAAGTAAAGGAGGAGCCAAAAGGAATTCCAGAACTCTGGCTGACAGTCTTCAAAAATGTGGATTTGTTCAATGACATGATGCAGGGGCAGGATGAGCCTTTCTTAAAGCATTTACAAGACTTAAAGGTGAAATTTTCAGAACCTGGACAGCCAATGAGTTTTACTCTGGAGTTGAAGTTTGAGCCAAATGGGTATTTGACAAATGAAGCAGTGACAAAAACATACCAGATGGAGCCACAGCCTGATGAGTCAGACGTTTTCTTCTTTGATGGACCAGAAATTATAGGATTCACAGGGTGCCACATCGACTGGAAGAAAAGAAAAAGCATCACAATGAAGACCATTAAAACGAAGCAGAAGTAGGAGGGTCAGAGCACTGGTAGAGCAGTTATGAAAATTGTACCAAATGACTCCTTCTTCAATTTATTTAGTCCTCCTGCAGTACCAGAGGATGGGGAACTGGATGGAGGTTCTGTGGCAAGACTCGCTGCTGACTTTGAAATTGGCCACTTCTTGCATGAACACATAATTCCATGAGCAGTTCTATACTTCACCGGAGAAGCTATTACAGATGATTACGATGATAATGATTATGATGATGATTACGATGAGGAAAGTGAAGAATCAGATGATGAGCCAGAAGAGGAAGACTATGAATGTTTATTTAGTTTATTTGGCGTTAGTGATGAGGTGATAACAAGTAGCATCCAATCTGCGCAGGAGTGTGAAAGTTCGAAGATGGAGTATATGCAGAGGCTGAAAGTGAGGTTGCAACAACAGACAAGTTAGCTAAGAGCAAATCAACTGCGAACAGCTAACTGGTCACTGAAGAAATAATCCCCATTTTGGAGAAAGTGAATCCAGAGAAGTCCGAGGAATTATCCTATGCCCACGGCATGATTCCTGCAATGGATTCCCAAGTACCCGAGGCTAGTCCATCAAAACACTTGCAGGAAGAACAGATGAAAACATCTTCGTGCAGTTCTCCACCAAACGATGAATGTAACACCGCCGCCCTCGGCAGATGATCTTCAAGACATTCCTACTGGCAAGGTACACACCGGCCGATCCAACTCATTCGCTTGACGGCAACCTGCTAGAGCCCAAATATCATCTGACTGCTGCGAGTGCTGCACTGGTTACTTCTTCTTCAGCATCAAATTTTGCAACTTCGTCATCTTCTCATCATCATCGTCCTTCAAGGGGGCCATCGGAGTTTTGTGGGGAGGAATGTAATTACCAGCGCGGGACATACGGTGTGGGGCTGATTATTTCCCCCATGCTCCTTGAGGAGTACGAGCTCCCCTGCTTAGGGGCAGGGTGGCTTACCTGTACTTTTATAAAAGATCGGCCAGTCTGGAACCGACCGACAGGAGCGAGAGAATGAAAAAGAAAATGCTGGAAAATCTCAGCAGGTCTGGTAGCATCTGTAGAGAGAGAAAAGAGCTCACGTTTTGAATCCGATGATTCTTTGTCAAAGCTTTGACAATGAGTCATCTGTACTCGAAATGTTAGCTCTTTTCTCTCCCTACAGATGCTGCCAGACCTGCTGAGATTTTACAGCATTTTCTCTTTCGTTTCAGATTCCAGCATCCGCAGTAATTTGCTTTTAAGGAGCGAGAGAATACCCAGTAAGGTTCTACCGGTACTTATGTACATAATGGTTGTAAAAATGGTGTTTACTTTTACATATATTGGACTCTCCAAGCTTTATTAAAGTTTCCATAAAGAACCAAAGAAGATGGCTGAGATCCATTTATGGGGTTGGCAGAGAATTCAAATTGATTATGCTGATCCAATTGAGGGGCATATGTTCCAAGTGATGTTCGACGCACTTGGAATGTCAAAATGTCCAGAAGTCATAATCCACAACAACTGAACATATAATTGAGAGATTAGATGAGGTATTCACAATGTTCAAAAGGCCAGTGCAGCTTGTGAGTGATAATGGGATTCGATTTACATCAACAGAGCTCGAAGATTACTTGACGGTGATTGGTATCTGCCTTATTAAATCTGCTCCATATCACCCAGCAACCATCGGGTTGGTCGAATGCTTTGTGCAATCACTCAAGCACACAGTAAAGACATCACAAGATCAAGGTTCTGTACCAGGGGTGTTAACAACTTTCTAATGTCAAACAGAAATTCCACGCATTCAACATGCAAAGCTCACCAGCGATGCTACTATTGAAGAGGAAATTGAAAACGTTATGCAACCTCTTTACACCACCTACAACATCGCAACTTGTCGGGCGACAGCATCAGACACAATGGTTAGAAGAGAGCAAAACCTGAAGAGTAGAGTCTTTAACTGTGGGGAACGCGTACTAACTATAAATTATACCACAAGCAAACAATGGACTCCAGCTATCATTCTAGCCAAGGCAGATCCGATATTTACACAGTTCAAGCAGACGATACACAAGTTTGACTTTGGCACCCTGACTAGTTATTAGCTTCACAGAGCTTCACCAGAAACATTGACATCAAGAGTGCATGCACAGTGATACAGTAGAAATGAGATCTTCTACTGCAGAAATTATTGAACCTGTCACTACAGAATCGTGAGTCCCAACAGATTGGATTGGATTTGTTACTGTCAGGTGTGCCGAGGTACAGCAAAATGTATTGTCCTGCATACAGTTCAGACAGATCATTCCATACATGAAAAGAAAATACATAGGGCAGTACTAAGTTAGTTTCATAAGATGTACCACCAACAAGTGAACAGGAAGACACTTCCTTGACCTCAAAAAGCCAAATTCCTGAACATCCGCCAAAGAGACTATCTTCCTGATGTATATATGTATAAGTAACATGATGTGATGTAATTTGTAGTGATCTGTACATCCATCTGCACACACACCAGGGACTACAGACAGATGTAACAGCCACAGCATCACTAGAGGGCAGCATCAGAGACGGGCATAAAGGGTCCAGCCCAAGGGAGGATCCGCCTCTTTCAGAAGCACAGGGCTAGTGAGCAGCAGCAGACAGAGACAGCTCAGCATAGGCAGTTTACCTTAGCTTCACTGGTCATACCTCTTGACTGTATTATATCTAGTTAAGCTCTGGAAACAGAACAAACCCACTGAATAAAGTATTTGTATTAACTGGAAGTCTACAATCTTTATTCAGACTTAGAGAATAACATATGATACCAGGAGTGATTTCAGAAAGCTAGCTAGACACCAGCAAGAGAAGAAAAACTTAAACCGGATATTCGACTGTGGAAGGCTTCGCAGCAAATGGATCGTCGACGACTAACTGATTTGATGGAACTTGTTGGAACTCCATGGCAGCTGGAAACAACCGGTAATTTAAGTTATAACTGGAAAATGTTTGAACAGCTGTTCCAAATATTTATCATAGCTAATGATTTAAGCACTGCCTCTGACGCAACAAAAATAGCCCTACTCCTCTCAACAGAAGGGCATGAAGCTAGAGAAATATATAATTGCTTTCATTACTTAGAAGGTGAGTACGACACCAAAGTAGATGCTATACTCAAAAAATGTGCTGAACGCTGTAACAGTCAGTCCGGTGAGATGCTGGAAAGATTTAACTCTTGTCAGAGAAACGGACGGCCCATCACTGATTTTATTACAAATCTCAAGTTAATACCACAAGGCTGTGATTATGCTGATTTCAGAGACACTGTGATAATGCATCAATTAATTTCTGGATTATCTGATAAAAATTTGAGGGAAGAACATTCACTAAATAAGTATTTAATTCTAGAAATCGCTATTAAAAAATGCCTTGCTAATGAACGAAAACAAAATCAGTACTTTGAGTCTCTACAAACACAGAATCAACATTTAGAAAACAAAATTGGTAAAAAATGGCACGAACACTCACCACGAGGCGGAGGCAGGGTTGAATCGGAGAAAGACGGAGGTTCTGAGCGGCAGCCATCTTGAGAAAGGAGCCGCACATGCTCAGTTGCGAAAAGAGGGCACAGTACAGGAAACTCGGTGTGCGCATGGGCAATCGAGTCCTACGCATGACGTCACGCACGTCATGACGTCAGAGGACCAGGACCACGCCCACTTAAAATGAAAATGCACGAAAATGAACAAAAAGACATTTAAAGCTGCAAAACCCAATTTTCTTGCCTCAAAGGACAGAACAATGCCAAAACTTACACCAGCAGTTGAAACTAACTTTCACAACACCTTGGAACAAGCAGTTAGCACCGCCCTAGAAGATAATATGGTCCTTGTAGACTACGACTCAGACGAAGATTTCATCTTGGGAGATGGCTACCCCAGTACCAAATCCGAACCGCAACTAGAGGTGTTGTACCGTGAAGACCCCGACGATGAGTTCTTCGGAATGGGGAATCTTCAGCCCAGCATATATGACTCCCAACTCGTGAGTGCAGGATTATGCTGCGGCCTGACGTCAAGAAACAGAGATTGGTCCACGCACCACGAAGGGTCCCAGCCGCCACACAAGAAGATGATTTGTTCATTGAACATGAAGAGAACGATCACAACTCCGAAACAAAAAGCGATGATTTGTCCAACGATCAATACACGCAATACTGCTCAGACATGGCTGAGTTATTCGGAGATCCTGATCACAGCATCAGCAACATGGTTGAAAAGCTCAATACGACTCTTCTCATGGTAGATGAATCCAATACCATGGTGCCATGGCAGATCGTCGGTACATTGGATGACAGCAATACCAAAGACGAAGACGACGCCGCACAGAGAGCACAGAACAACTACGTTGTGAGAGCACAGATCGACTCTACAGCGAGAACACTGCACAACTCCACAAAGAGAGCGATGACAGACTCCACAGAGAGAGCGATGACAGACTCCACAGAGAGGGCGATGACAAACTTCACAGAGAGAGCGATGAAGGACTCCACAGAGAGAGCGATGAAGGACTCCACAGAGAGAGTGATGAAGGACTCCACAAAGAGAGCGACGCATGCCTCCACAAAGAGAGTGACGCAAGCCTCCACAGACAGCTTGGTGACAAACTCAAAAATGGAAGCAAGCAAATATTCCATAGAGAACGCCATGCATGTACAAGACCATGAAGATCTATCAAGCTTATTTGAGCCACCAGAAGAAGACACTGAATGTCTACCCACTGTATGTGAGACAAGTGACGAAGAAATCACAATTCCCATACAAGATGTGCAGGATCACAGTGAGACTGACATATCTCAGCTCGTCTGTACAGAAGGACTCAATAATCAGAGGACGGCCACCCATGAGTCCAGAGAGACCACATCAATAGAAATCTTGAAGATTTTGACTCCACAAAAGGGGCACTATGACCCACACCAAAATGAAATCTTGAAGATTTTGACTCCAGAAAAGGAGCACAAAGAGATCACAGATGATTCAAATGAACCTGAAATGTCTCCAAAAGAGGAGCACCAAGAAATCAGTGATCATTCAAGTGAACCTGAAATGACTCCAAAAGAGGAGCACCTAGAAATCAATGATGTCTCAAGTGAACCAGAAATGACTCTAGAAGAGGAGTACCAAGTAAGCAAAGAAGAGGATTCAAAACCACCACAAATGACAGATGTCACCAACATCAATGCAACATCAGATCATTCTCACAATTCTCAAGAAGATACGCTCAATGTAGCAGAGACCACAAAGGACACTGACACCAATAACTGTGACAATGACTCAAATCATCCACATGGCACACTCATTGAGCACAACAAGAACAACAAAATCCGCAAGAAGCACAGCAGAAACAAGAACAACAACAGCAACAACAAAAACAACATGCAGCGCAACAAGAGTGACAAAAGCAACAAGAAGCATCCCAGAAACAACAAACACGACAAGAAAAAGAACAAGAATAAAAGCAAAAACAACGAAAACAGAATCAACAAGCACGACAAAAAGAACAACAAGAACGACACCAACAAGAACGCCAACGAAAACAACAAAGACAAAAACGACAGAAACAACAACAATGAAACGACGACCTGTACAACATGGTACAACTCTGCACGTGAAGGGCAATGCCACAGCACACTGCGAAACAATGACAAGACTACAAACATGCCATGGCATGATAAAGAATCTCACAAATTCACATCTGCTCCAGAACAAACAAGCAAAACAGCTTTCACGAACGATGACATACAGAATCAAGACCACAAACACAGGAAAAAACATAGACAACGGTGCGACACAGAATCGCTACCCGAAATCAAATGGAACAGGGGAAAAAGGTGTCCACATCATTAAACGACTCATCAGCAAAGCAGCCGAGTCATGTTCCGACATCAACCTAGCTCTGTTATCGTACAGAGCAACCCCATTGAGCTCAGGACTGTCGCCAGCGTAAATGCTTTTCGGCAGTGACATCTGGACAACCCTACCGGCAAAGCAATTCCGAGACCTCAGCAATGCATCAGTTTTCGACGACATGCGGGCACTATGCTCCAAACAAAAACTAGACTTCGATCAACATGCAATCCCACTCAAGCCACTGACAATAGGTGACACCATCAGGATCTCAGAAGGCGGCTGGTCTGAGTCAGCCACGGTGATCAGGCAGGAGGCACCGCGGTCCTACATTGTCAAATCGTCTGCGGGAGTACGTTTTTGCCCTAACCGCCGGAATCTATTAGAGATTCGACCTACAACGCCAGTATTTCCCACACTGGACTTGACTGAGTCCATTTGTCCACAGGACGCTCCTCGCCACACAACGCCAGACAGTACTCTTGATGACATCAAATCATCATCCCTACTACCACCGTTAAGACGCTCCAGCAGAAGCCGTAAGGCACCCGACCGGCTAGATTTGTAACGACACTTCAACACACGCACAAGTCAAATATGGACATTTCTCACGATGGACTCAGTTAATTGTTTCTGTATTACTTTTATCATTTTCACAGTGTGCAGATTTGCATATTCTCACCACTTGTTATGTACAGTTTTCTTGAGGCCAGTCTAGAAACCATGTCCAATAAAAGGGGGGGGGGATGTAGTGATCTGTACATCTGTACATACATCTGCACATACACCAGGGACTACAGACAGATGTAACAGCCACAGCATCACTAGAGGGCAGCATCAGAGACGGGCATAAAGGGTCCAGCCCAAGGGAGGATCCGCCTCTTTCAGAAGCACAGGGCCAGTGAGCAGCAGCAGACAGAGACAGCTCAGCATAGGCAGTTTACCTTAGCTTCACTGGTCATACCTCTTGACTGTATTATATCTAGTTAAGCTCTGGAAACAGAACAAACCCACTGAATAAAGTATTTGTATTAACTGGAAGTCTACAATCTTTATTCAGACTTAGAGAATAACATATAATTAATATTGTGTTGGATCTGTTGTTAAATGTTCGAAAGAAAAGTCATTAACACCCCTCCCGCTTTACTCCTTTAGTGCTATGTATTCAAGTAACCCTGGTGAAATTTCATGTAGTACACAGTGATGTCAGTGGAGCATTTCATGGACTTTTGGGGGAGTTCATCATCTTCCTCTGTAGAAGCAACAACTCTTTTAAACCCTGCGCTCTGTTTTAACGTACTTAAAGCGTGGCACTTCCCCAACAACTACTATATAACAATATTTTCATTGCATGCAAATTTCAACATCTGGGATTCGAAACCACATTATTACACTGGATTACTCAATCTCTGGATTGCTAGTCGAGTGACAATGCCATCACCACCAGACCTCAAATTGTCTCCATGACATGTTATGTCCATCATTTGCTCCAACCTCAGTTCATTTTCAATGTTCATTTTCCAGTGAGAACCCCCCCCCCCCCCCCAATCAAGGTGTTGTCACTTTCAATGTTCATTTTCCAGTGAGAACCCCCCCCACCCCCCCCCCCCCCCCCCCCCACCCCCAATCAAGGTGTTGTCACTTTCAATGTTCCTCTGCTTGGCCTCTCATTATCCAATCTTCATCAATTTCACCTTATCCAAAACTCTACTTCCCATGCTCCGATCATCCATCAGCCATTCGCATACAGGCTCTCTGTCCCCACCAGCTTAATTCTGCTCCCTGAATTTAAATCCATTCATAGCTTCACCCTACCTCTAACATTAAAAAAAAACCTCCACGTGCTCTCTTCTTTCTACTCTGCCTCTTAAGCTTCCCCCTCCCTGTACCCTACCAATAGTGGTTCTGGTTTCAATTGCCTGGTCCTGACACTCCTAAATTCCTTCCCTAGATTTCTCAGCCTCACCACCTTCCAATTTCTTTAAAATGCTCCATTAACCCAATTTCTTGATTAAACATTTGGCCACACCTCTGAATCTTTCCAGCTGGTGTGTAAAACGGGCAGTCAATTCGTTAAAAGCAGCCCCTTAACTCACTACAAAGTGCTAGTGTGATAAGATTTGCCTCTTGTGGAGCATTTTTCAACAGTTCAAAAAATGTTAAATAACCCATCTTTCACTTCTCTGTTTCTCTGTTCTTCTTTGTATCTTACCAATACTGCAATGATCCTCAATCTTTTCCACTCATTATTGACAGTTTTTGGGATACTTAACGCCACCATCTGGAGGTTCCCCTCCAAGTCACTCTCCACCCCACCTTAGAAATATATTGCTGTTCCTTCACTGTCCCTGGGTCAGGATCCTGGAACTCACACCCTATCAGCACAGTGGGTGTACCGACACCTCAGGGACTGCAGCGGTTCAAGAATCAGCTCACCGTCACCTTCTGGGGGGCAACTAGGGACAAGGAATAAATGCTGGCCTAACAAGCGAAGCCCACATCCCATAAATGAATGTTTAAAAATATGGAAAAGACTCCCTAAGTAAAGATGTTATAAAAGTCCAAAAGTGTGAAACCAAGTTGAAATCAAGATTGACTAAACAAACACCAGTAATTCCCAGGTACTCCATTTTTGAATATTGGGATAAGATTTCTAAGCACCAGTCCTCAGTTACAGCTGCAGTGTTTATAATGCTGCAGTGAATTTTTACTTTTAATCCTAAGCAAATTTCAGCATTTCCTGATGATTGTCATGTTCCACCCAAAGACACCAACGCAGTTTATAAATCTAATCTCGTTTGTACAAATCTGATTTTGCGTTTCATGATTTGCAGAGTGATTGTTTAAATGAGCTGTGGTACAGGGGTTTAACAACACGATATCCTTATCTGGAATTTATCAAATACAATTTATCAGCAATTACCTGCATGTTATTTAAATCATAAATATGAAAGAAAAGCTGTATTTGTTTTCTATTACAGGGGAAGGTCAGTTTTCCAATTAACCAAAATTCACATATGTAAACAGAGTCAAACCGACATCACTTTGCATAATAATATGACACATTTTGTAGAAATATGGGACTGGGTTCTCTGTTTCTGAGACTAAGTATTGACGCCAATGTAGAATCCGTGGACTTTTACGACAGAAAAACAGGCACCGCACCGGGGCCCATTCTTCTACCATTGAGGGACGAGCACCTGTGCTGCCTGGACCAAAATCGATTCCAATGATAAACGGTGAGGAATTCGCTGTGTCCGTGATCGACACTCACTCGGGAGGCTGACAAGCTGCAGCCGCACATACACATTACAATCCCCATACACACTTATCCAAGCCAAAAATATGACACTGGTTGTGCTGGAGCGTGTCCATACAGCTGACGGGTCAGCTGGGGTCAGAAGGCACCCAGGGGAGTGCCCTGGGGGGACACCTATACGACCCATGGTTTTGGTTCAAAGTGTGCTGTTAGCGGTGTGTGCAGCTGCATGGCTGCCTTGCCGGCTGCGGCAATGGTATTCCATGCCCGTCCACCCCGACCCCACAGCCCACCTCCTGGCCACCCCCCATTATTCCCCCTGGCCCTGGCAGAAGCCGCCGGCCAGCGGTACAACTGTCAGCAAACTATGGCGATGTTGGACACTTTCCATACGCCCTCTCTCTCCCTTAGCACCCGACATGCCGGTTTCATGATTTTTAAAAGCACAAGTGAACCACGCCATCGTGAACTCGGCCCAACAGAGGCGGAGAATTACAGAGGACGTGGAGATTACCGGATCGGGTCCGCTAATGACATGCAAACAGTATCTAATGTACGTGCGGAGTGAAACGTATTTTCGTCTTTTTCAAGGCGATGGAGAATTGCAATTTGGGGTCAAATCGGCAGCTGCCACGATTTTGGCATTGGAAGCTATTCTCTGCCCAATCGCATTTCCCAATTTTGGTGTCGGCGAACAGAGAATCCCGCACATGGTGTGTGCATTTTTTTTCCTCTGTCCACATTCTCACTTGGTCAACTTTATATTCTGCATTTTGATTTCAGGCCTTTGTCGATTACATTGTTGAACTGTTTGTTCAGAGATTTTCCATACCACTTTATCCGGGCATGTACTTAATAATGATAATAATAATGTTTATTATTGTTACAAGTACGCTTATATTATCACTGCAATGGAGTTACTGTGAAAATCCCCTAGTTGCCACATTCCGGCGCCTGTTCGGGTACACAGAATGTCCAAATTACCTAACAGCACGTCTTTCAGGACTTGTGGGAGGAAACCGGAGCACCCGGAGGAAACCCACGCAGGCATGGGGAGAACGTGCAGACTCCACACAGACAGTGACCCAAACCGGGAATCAAACCTGTGACCCTGGAGCTGTGATGCAACAGTGCTAACCACCGTGCGACCGTTACAACCCCTCTCCAACAGTATGGCAAAGGGAGAGCAGTAACTGTGTGGAGAATCATAAGCATAAAATGATGTGACTCAAATGAACATAATTATAAAGCAGATTGAAATATATCCGTATGCCAATCATAATAATATCATGAATGTAATCTTCTAAATTCTTAGAGAATAAACTTGCCAGCATGGTTAGAGCCCCATATGTTTACAAAGTTCATAGAATTTACAGTGCAGAAGGAGGCCATTCAGCCCATCAAGTCTGCACCGGCTCTTGGAAAGAGCACCCTACCCAAGGTCCACACCTCCACCTTATCCCCATAACCCAGTAACCCCACCCAATACTAAAGGCAATTTTGGACACTAAGGGCAATTTAGCATGGCCAATCCACCTAACCTGCACATCTTTGGACTGTGGGAGGAAACCAGAGCACCCGGAGGAAACCCACGCACACACGGGGAAGATGTGCAGACTCCGCACAGTCAGTGACCCAAGCCGGGAATCGAACCTAGGACCCTGGTGCTGTGAAGCAATTGTGCTATCCACAATGCTACCGTGCTGCCCCAAGTTGGCTGAATGAAAGGAGACAGAAAGTACAGGTTTTGTTTTTCAGACTGGAGGAAGCTAGACAATGGGCTTCCGCAGGGTTGAGACTAGGACCGGGGTGGGGTGCACAATTTCAAAGTTTGCAGACAGCACAAGACCAGGAGGTTTTTATAATTATGAGGAAGATAGTAATAGACTTCAAGCTGGTGGATTGAGCGGACACCTGGCTGAAATTTAATGCAGCGAGTATATATAAATGATCTGGCGGAAAATATGGGTGGTCTGATTAGTAAGTTTGCGGATGACACAAAGATTGGCGGAGTTGCTGATAGTGCTGAGGATTGTCAGAGAACACAACAGAAAATAGATACATTGGAGACTTGGGCATAGAAATGGCAGATGGAGTTTAATCTGGACAAATGCGAAGTGATGCACTTTGGCGGATCAAAACTAGGTATGAATTATACAGTAAATGGCAGAACCCTTCGGAACATTAACATACAGCATGGTAGCACAGTGGTTAGCACTGTTGCTTCACAGCGCCAGGGTCGCAGTTGGATTCCCGCTTGAGTCACTGTCTCTGCGGAGTGTGCACGTTTTACCTGTGCCTGCGTGGGTTTCCTCCGGGTGCTCCGGTTTCCCCCCACAAGTCCCGAAAGACGTGCGTTATGTGAATTGGACATTCTGAATTCTCCCTCTGGGTACCTGAACAGGTGCCGGAATGTGGCGACTAGGAGCTTTTCATGGTAACTTCATTGCAGTGTTAATGTAAGCCTACTTGTGACAATAATAAAGATTATATTATACAGAGGGATCAGGGTGTGCAGTTCCACTGCTTCCTAAAAGTGGCAACACAGGTCATTAAGAAGGCATTTACGGGGCATTGTCTCGGCCCCGAACGCTCTCGACCGCGACGACGACTGTGCTCATCAACGGGCACAAAACATCCTGCCGGATCAACTCCGGGAGCACAGAGAGCTTCGTACACCCCAACACGGTAAGGCGCTGTTCTCTTCCCAGACACCCAGTTAACCAAAGAATCTCCTTGGCTTCCGGGTCTCACTCTGTAGAGATCAAGGGGTTCTGCGTAGCGAACCTCACGGTCCAGGGAAGAGATTTTAAAAAATTCCGACTCTACGTCCTCCCTCATCTCTGCGTTGCCACGCTCCTGGGATTGGAATTCCAATGCAACCTCCAGAGCTTAACCTTTAAATTTGGCGGTCCTATACCCCCCCCCCCCCCCTCACTGTCTGCAGCCTCACGACCCTCAAGGTCGACCCGCCTTCACTTTTTGCGAACTTCACCCCGGATTGCAAACCCGTCGCCACCAGGAGCAGACGGTACAGTGCCCAGGACCGGACCTTCATTCGGTCGGAAGTCCAGCGGCTACTGAAGGAAGGTATTATCGAGGCTAGCAACAGCCCCTGGAGAGCTCAAGTAGTGGTTGTAAAGACCGAGGAGAAGCACAGGATGGTCATCGATTATAGACAGACCATCAACAGGTATACGCAGCTCGATGCGTACCCTCTCCCCCGCATATCTGATCTGGTCAATCAGATTGCACAATACAAGGTCTTTTCCACGGTGGACCTCAAATCTGCCTACCACCAGCTCCCCATTAGCCCTGGCGACCGCAAATACACTGCATTCGAAGCAGATGGGCGGCTCTACCACTTCCTAAGAGTTCCCTTCGGTGTCACAAATGGAGTCTCGGTCTTCCAACGAGAGATGGACTGAATGGTTGACCGGTACGGTTTACGGGCCACGTTTCCGTACCTCGACAACGTCACCATCTGTGGCCATGACCAGCAGGACCACGACACCAACCTTCGCAAATTCCTCCATACCGCATACTCCAGACTGATGTCCTATCCCGTGGCACATGTGCCAACGCACAAGTGGACCGACTCCGGGCCCTCCATGAGGACTTCTGCCACCCGGGGGTTACTCGATTCTTCCATTTTATCAAGACCCGCAAACTGCCATACTCCCTCGAGGAGGTCAGGACCGCCACCAGGAACTGTCCAATCTGCGCGGAGTGCAAG
Source organism: Scyliorhinus torazame (assembly GCF_047496885.1). Taxonomy (NCBI): domain Eukaryota; kingdom Metazoa; phylum Chordata; class Chondrichthyes; order Carcharhiniformes; family Scyliorhinidae; genus Scyliorhinus; species Scyliorhinus torazame. The sequence goes on along the minus strand of NC_092710.1, from coordinate 127,345,150 downwards.
CCGCACATCTACAGGCCAGAGAAAGCACACCTGATAAAGGCTTCCCGTCCCTTTGAATGCATCAGTATGGGCTTCAAAGGGCCCCTCCCCTCCACCGACTGCAACACGTACTTCCTGAACGTGATTGACGAGTACTCCCCGTTCCCATTCGCCATCCCCTGCCCCGACATGACGGCAGCCACCGTCAGAAAAGCCCTCCACAGTATCTTTATCCTGTTCGGTTTCCCCACCTACATACACAGCGATAGGGGGCCCTCCTTCATGAGAGACGAACTGCGTCAATTCCTGCTCAGCAAGGGCATCGCCTCGAGCAGGATGACCAGTTATATCCCATGGCACATGTGCCAACGCACAAGTGGACCGACTCCGGGCCCTCCATGAGGACCTCTGCCACCCGGGGGTTACTCGGTTCTTCCATTTTATCAAGACCCGCAACCTGCCATACTCCCTCGAGGAGGTCAGGACCGCCACCAGGAACTGTCAAATTTGCGCGGAGTGCAAGCCGCACTTCTACAGGCCAGAGAAAGCGCACCTGATAAAGGCTTCCCGTCCCTTTGAATGCCTCAGTATGGACTTCAAAGGGCCCCTCCCCTCCACCGACCGCAACACGTACTACCTGAACGTGACTGACGAGTACTCCCCGTTCCCATTCGCCATCCCCTGCCCCGACATGACGGCAGCCACCGTCAGAAAAGCCCTCCACAGTATCTTTATCCTGTTCAGTTTCCCCACCTACATACACAGCGATAGCGGGTCCTCCTTCATGAGAGACGAACTGCGTCAATTCCTGCTCAGCAAGGGCATCGCCTCGAGCAGGACGACCAGTTATAACCCCCGGGGAAGCGGACAGGTAGAGAGGGAGAACGGAACGGTCTGGAAGACCGTCCTACTGGCCCTACGGTCCAGGAATCTCCCAGTCTCCCGCTGGCAGGAGGTCCTTCCCGATGCACTCCACTCCATCCAATCACTGCTGTGTACCAGGACAAATGAAACACCTCATGAACGTCTCCTTGTCTTCCCTAGGAAGTCTTCCTCCAGGAACTCGCTCCCAAACTGGCTGGCAGGTCCTGGACCCATTCTGCTCCGCAAACACGTGCGGGTGCACAAGTCGGATCTATTGGTCGAGAGGGTCCACCTCCTTCACGCTAACCCTCAATACGCCTACATTGCGTACCCCGATGCACGGCAGGATACAGTCTCCCTACGGGACCTGGCGTCCGTTGGATCCCCACTCACATCCCCCCCCCACCAACTCCACCCTCCCTCCCACCGGCGCACCCCATGGCTGCCCCCTTCCCAGGTGGATCGGTTCTTCCACTGGTCTCACCCAGAGGTGATGAAGCTACCGAAGAAGCAGAAGTCACGCTCCCAGAGCCATGGATACCCGAGCCGGCGCCTGCATCACCGCCAAAACTGCAACGTTCACAGAGGATGACCAGGGCCCCCGATCGACTAATTGCTTAATTCTGATATGTATATGTAAAATGAAGACTGTAAATAGTTGTGACATGTAATAAGGCAAAACACTGTACCACCGACGGGTACCACCATAACCTCTACCACTGTATGACGCGAGACCACCACCCCCGCCGGGCTCTTTTTTAACAGGGGGTGAATGTGGTAGTCGGTATTAGGGGTATTACGGTACCTAGGTTGAGGCTGTAAGATCATTGGTGTGGGAGGTACCTGAGACAGGAAGATCATTGGTGAAGCCTGCCTGCTGGTTCCGCCCAGTAAGGCGGAGTATAAGAGCTGGTGTCTCCCTAGCAGCTGCATTCTGTACCTGCGCTGCTGGGGGAAACATCTAGTCCAATAAAGCCTTCAATTGTCATCCAATCTCGCTTCTGGAGTCATTGATCGAGCATCACCATCCTACACAGCTGACACTTTACCCATATGCCACCCTGCCATGTTGCGACCCTACCACCTACAACCCTGTCAACCTACCCACCCTGCCCACTTACACACGTTCTGCATTCACATTCATTCATTAACGCACTGAAAAGCTATTTAATTATTTAAATATTCCAAAGCTTTTCAGTGTATTAGTGAATGAATGAATTACCAAAATATGCAGCTTATTTTTTAAAAACTAATTTTTCCATCACTGGCAAGACCAATATTTATTGCCCATCCCTAATTGCCCTTGAGAAGGTGGTGATGAACTGCCTTCTTGAACCTTTGCAATACAAGTGTTGCAGGAACACCCACAGTGCTGTTAAGAAAGGAGTTACTGCATTTTGACACAGCAATAGTGAAGGAACGGCAATATAATTCCATGTCAGGAAGGTGTGCGACTTGTAGGGGAACTTACAGGTGGTTTTGTTCCCATGCATCTGCTAACATTGACTTGATGGTAGAGGTTGTGGGCTTGGGAGGTGCTGTCAGAAACAGACTTGGTGAGTTGTTGCAGTAGGTGGGATCTTGTAGATGGTGATACATTTCCAAGTCAGGATGGTGAGTGACTTGGAGGGGAACCTCCAGGTTCCCAGGTATCTGCTCCTCTTGTGCTTCCAGATGGTAGTGGTCATGGGTTTGGAATGTGCTGCCTGAGTAACCTTGGTGAGTTCCAGCAGTGGATTTTGTTGATGATATACACGGCTGCCACAGTTCGTTGGTGTGGAGAGAGTGAACGTTTGTGGAGGAGGTAGCAATCAAGTGGGCTATTTTGTCCTGGATGATATCAAGCTTCTTGAATGTTGTTGGAGCTGCACTCATCCATACAATTGGAGAGTATTCCATTACACTCCTGACTTGTGCTTTGTGTTGTGATGTGTTGGGTAAGCTGGATCTGCGAGGACTGCGTTTACTGTAGCCGAGAGACAGGCTTCCAACACTTGAATAAATGCAACTCTATTTTATTAAACTCTCAACTATTAAACATGCTTGAACTGTGGGTTGACACTATGCTGAGTTGACTGGGGACCCAAGGCTAACCTGACCAGACTATCTTACTACCACATGGTGGATGTTCTAGTTGTTGCTCACAGGCTCTGACTGTCTCAAAGGCTGCATCCCGAGAGAGCGGGAAAACTAGTGCCCCCTGGTTATATAGTGGCCGTGTTTTGTCTGGTGATTGGTTGCTGTGTTCTGTATGTTCATTGGTCATCCTTTGTGTCACTCACTGTCTGTCTGTGCACCATCCTATACTTGTGTGTATATTATGACAGGTGATGGACAGGCGTTAGAGAGTCAGGAGGTGAGTTAATCACTGCAGGATTCGTAGCTTTTGTCATGTTTTGGCAGCCATAGTATTTATATGGTTGGCCGAGTTCAATTTCTGGCCAATGGTAAACCCCAGGATGTTGAGAGTGGAGAATCAGTGATAGTAATGTCATTGAATGTAAAAGGGCAATGGTTAGCTTCTCTCTTATTGGAGATGGTCATTGCCTGGCACTTGCATGGCATGAATGTTACTTGCTACTGGTCAGCCCAAGCCTGGATAATGTCCACGTTTTGCTGCATTTGGACATGGACTGCTTCAGTATATGAGGAGTCTTGAATGGTACTGAACATTGTACAGTCATCTGCAAACATCCTCACATCTGACCTTATGATGGAAGGAAGGTCATTGATGAAATAGCTGAAGTTTATTGGGCCTAGGGCACTACCCTGATGAACTCCTGCAATAATGTCCCAGGATTAATATGATTGACCACAATAACCATCTTCCTTTGTGCCAGGTATGCCCCAACCAGCAAAGTGTTTTCCCCCTATTCCCACTGACTAAGGTTTTGCTGGGGATCCTTGAGTCCGAGGATGTGCAGGTTAGGTAGATTGACCATTCCAAATTTCCCCTTAGTGTCCAAAGATATGTGGGCTGGGTGGGTTTATGGGGTTATGGGAATAGGACAGGGGAGTGGGTCTAGGTAGAGTGCTCTTTCTGAGGGTTGATGTGACTCAATGGGCTGAATGGCCTCCTTCTGCACTGTAGGAATTTTTTGGTTCTATTCTTTGGTTCTTTGAGGCCACACTCGGTCAAATGATGCCTTGATGTCAAGGGCAATCTCACTCACCTCACCTCCGGCATTCAGCTCTTTTGTCCATGTTTGAACCAAGGGTGAAATGAGGTCAGGGGCTGTATGACCCTGACGGAACACAAACTGAGCGTCAGTGAGCAGTTCATTGCTGTGTAAGTGCTGCTTGATAGCACTGTCAATGAGACCTTCTATCACTTTGCTTTTGATCCAGAGTAGACTGAGAGGAGAGTAATTGGCCAGGTTTGATGTGACCAGCTTTTGTGGATAAAACATACTTGGACAATTTACCTCATTGCCAGGGCAATTTACCACATTGCCAGGTAGATAAGAACATAAGAACTAGAAGCAGGAGTAGGCCATCTGGCCCCTCGAGCCTGCTCCTCCATTCAATGAGAGCATGGCGATTCTTTTGTGGACTCAGCTCCATTTTCCGACCCCAACACCATAACCCTTAAGCCTTTTATTCATCAAAAAACTATCTATCTTTATCTTTAAAAAATTTAATGAAGTAGCCTCAACTGCTTTACTGGGCAAGGAATTCCATAGATTCACAACCCTTTGGGTGAAGAAGTTCCTCCTAAGCTCAGTCCTAAATCTACTTCCCCTTATTTTGAGGCTACGCCCCCTAGTTCTGCTTTCACCCACCAGTGGAAACAACCTGCCCACATCTATCCTATCTATTCCCTTCATAATTTTATATGTTTCTATAAGATCCCCCCCCCCCCCCCCCCCGCATCCTTCTAAATTCCAACGAGTACAGTCCCAGTCTACTTAACCTCCCCTCATAATCCAACCCCTTCAGCTCTGGGATTAACCTAGTGAATATCCTCTGCACACGCTCCAGCGTCAGTACGTCCTTTCTCAGGTAAGGAGACCAAAACTGAACACAATGCTCCAGGTGTGGCCTCACTAACACCTTATACAATTGCAGCACAACCTCCCTAGTCTTAAACTCCATCCCCCTCGCAATGAAGGATAAAATTCCATTTGCCTTCTTAATCACCTGTTGCACCTGTAACCAACTTTTTGTGACTCATGCACTAGCACACCCAGGTCTCTCTGCACAACGGCATGTTTTAATATTTTATCATTTAAATAATAATCCCTTTTGCTATTATTCCTACCAAAATGGATAACCTCACATCTGTCAACATTGTATTCCATCTGCCAGACCCTAGCCCATTCACTTAACCTATCCAAATCCCTCTGCAGACTTCCGGTATCCTCTGCACTTTTTGCTTTACCACTCATCTTAGTGTCGTCTGCAAACTTGGACACATTGCACTTGGTCCACAGCTCCAAAACATCTATGTAAATTGTGAACAATTGTGGGCCCAACACTGAACCCTGAGGGACACCACTAGCTATTGATTACCAACCAGAGAAACACTCATTAATCCCCACTCTTTGCTTTCTTTTATTTAACCAATCCTCTATCCATGCTACTACTTTACCCTTAATGCCATGCATCTTTATCTTATGCAGCAATCTTTTGTGTGGCACCTTGTCAAAAGCTTCCTGGAAATCCAGATATACCACATCCATTGGCTCCCTGTTATCAACCGCACTGGTAATGCCCTCAAAAAATTCCACTAAATTAGTTAGGCACGACCTGCCCTTTATGAACCCATGCTGCATCTGCCCAATGGGACAATTTCCATCCAGATGCCTCGCTATTTCTTCCTTGGTGATAGATTCCAGCATCTTCCCTACTACCGAAGTTAAGCTAACTGGTCTATAATTACCCGCTTTCTGCCTACCTCCTTTTTTTAAACAGTGGTGTCACGTTTGCTAATTTCCAATCCGCCGGGATCACCCCAGAGTCTAGTGAATTTTGGTAAATTATCACTAGTGCATTTGCAATTTCCCTAGCCATCTCTTTTAGCACTCTGGGATGCATTCCATCAGGGCCAGGAGACTTGTCTACCTTTAGCCCCATTAGCTTGCCCAATACTGCCTCCTTAGTGATAACAATCCTCTCAAGGTCCTCACCTGTCATAGCCTCATTTCTATCAGTCACTGGCATGTTATTTGTGTCTTCCACTGTGAAGACCGACCCAAAAAACATGTTGAATTCCTCAGCCATTTCCTCATCTCGCATTATTAAATCTCCCTTCTCATCCTCTAAAGGACCAATATTTACCTTAGCCACTCTTTTTTGTTTTATATATTTGTAGAAACTTTTACTGTCTGTTTTTATATTCTGAGCAAGTTTACTCTCATAATCTATCCTACTCTTTATAGCTTTTTTAGTAGCTTTCTGTAGCCCCCTAAAGATTTCCCAGTCCTCTAGTCTCCCACTAATCTTTGCCACTTTGTATACTTTTTTCTTCAATTTGATACTCTCCCTTATTTCCTGAGATATCCACGATTTTCCCTCTTTCTACTGTCCTTCCTTGTTGTTGGTATAAACCTTTGCTGAGCACTGTGAAAAATCACTTGAAAGGTTCTCCACTGTTCCTCAACTGTTTCACCATAACGTCTTTGCTCCCAGTCTACCTCAGCTAGCTCTTCTCCCATCCCATTGTAATCTCCTTTGTTTAAGCACAAAACAATAGTGCTTGATTTTACCTTCTCACCCTCCTTCTGTATTTTAAATTCCACCATATTATGATTGCTCCTTCCGAGAGGATCCCTAACTATGAGATCATTAATCAATCCTGTCTCATTACACAGGACCAGATCTAGGACCGCTTGTTGCCTCGTAGGTTCCATTACATACTGTTTTAGGAAACTATCGCGGATACATTCTATAAACTCCTCCTCAAGGCGGCCTTGACCGACCTGGTTAAACCAATCGACATGTAGATTAAAATCCCCCATGATAACTGCTGTACCATTTCTACATGCATCAGTTATTTCTTTGTTTATTGCCTGCCCCACCATATGTTACTATTTGGTGGCCTATAGACTACTCCTATCAGTGGCTTTTTCACCTTACTATTCCTGATTGCCACCCAAATGGATTCAACCTTATCCTCCATAGCACCGATGTCATCCCCCACTATTGCCCGGATGTCATCCTTAAATAACAGAGCTACACCACCTCCTTTACCATCCACTCTGTCCTTCTGAATAGTTTGATACCCTCGGATATTTAACTCCCAGTCGTGACCATCCTTTAACAATGTTTCAGTAATGGCCACTAAATCATAATCATTCACGATGATTTGCGCCATCAACTCATTTACCTTATTCCGAATACTACGAGCATTCAGGTAAAGTACACTTATGTTGGCTTTTACACCTCTGTTTTGAATCTTAACACCTTGATCAGTAACCTCTCCTAAGTTATTTTTCCTCTTAATGTTTCTCCTAATTTTCCTTGTTGTTGAACCCATATCTTCGTGTAACAACCTGCCGCGTTGCTTTCCATTTATGTTTTTCTTCCCGTTTTATTCCTTTTAGCATTACTGGACCTATTCACTGACCTCCCCTCAGTCACTGTACCTTGTACTGTCGCCCTTTTTGATTTTTGACTATGGCTTCTCTGCCTTACACTTTCCCCCTTATTGCCTTTTGTTTCTGCCCTGCATCATTTCCCATCCCCCTGCCACATTAGTTTAAACACTCCCCAACCGCTCTAGCAATAGGACATCAGTTCCAGTCCTGCTCAGGTGTAACCCATCCTCTGTCTGGTCCCACCTCCCCCAGAACCGGTCCCAATGCCCCAGGAATCTAAAACCCTCCCCCTGACACCACCCCTTCAACCACGTATTCATCCTATATATCCTGTCATTTCTACTCTGACTAGAACGAGGCACCGGTAGTAATCCAGATGCCAGTGTTGTAGCTGCACTGGAACAGCTTGGCTAGGTACACGGCTGGTTCTGAAGCCCAAGTCTTCAGTACTATTGTCAGAATGTTGTCAGGGCCCATAGCCGTTGCAATATCCAGTGCCATTTCATGTTATCATGTGGAGTGAATCTATAAAAATTTAATGCCTTAAAAAGACATTATGAATGTGAACATATGAATTTATAATGTAAATTTAAAAATAATTATCGAATATGTAACTGTAAAACGGGACCAGAATCATCTTTGGAAGCCTTGGTCCAATTTCATGCTGTCCTCTGACTCACTTCACTCTAAGTTTATATTGGTTCTCTAAACAGGGCCACTGTTACGGCCAGTCAACCCATGTGACTTGGTAGAGCATTCACACTTCAAACTCTTCCCATTTGTGATTTGAATTTTGCATTGTAGTAACCTAGCAAGGCCTAGATGTAGGCCCGACTAAAATTGGATATTTTAAATTAAAGAATTTTCCCGATTAAATTTAATATCCTAAATTAATCAATTGGGATTTTAAAATCATACTGCAGTCAAACCTTAGACAGGCTGTTGGAATTCAGACTTGACCAAAGTCAAATACACAACCAACAGACAAGCTGCCAGAACATACCTGGGCCTGTCCCATCAATTACCCATCAAAGATCATCGCATCTATTGAGGCTCAGCAGGAGATCATCGTACCCCATTGAAATGCACCGGCCTATTGTTAGAAGCCCAGATCGGGCCAGACTTTCTGTTGCCTGGAGTTCCTGCCATTACCTTATATGGCAACTGGTCACTGTCATAATATACACCAGTATATCATGGTGCAGACACACACTGATGGACACACAGTGGGACCAATCAACACACACAAAACCGCAGCCAATCACCAGTGAGAGCACACGCACTGTAAAAACAGGGGGCATCAGAGTTCCCGCTCATTCGAGTTGCAGCTAGCTAGGAGGACAGAGCTCACAGCCTGCAACACAGACATTCACCAAGTGCTGAGTGCATCAACTGGTTAGGACAGTTAAAGCTAGTATCGTATTAACCCACACTCTAAGCAAGTTTAAACAGTTAATGATTCAATAAAATAGTGTTGCACTATTTCAAGTGTTGGTGACCTGTATGTGATCCAGAACACCCAACACATCATGATACCAGGAGTGGTGAGATACTAGCACTTCTTATACCTACCTGCAAGTGATCTGCCTTCCACCAGCATTCCGTCATCCTGCGACATGGACAACATCAGCCCGCCGCCGCCGCTCCGCATCGCTGGCAACCTCGGGGCCAACTGGAAGATTTTCAAACAGCGCTTCCAGCTCTTCCTCGAAGCCATGGACAGGGAGGGCACCTCGGACACCAGAAAGATTGCTCTTCTCCTCTCCACGGCCAGGGACCGTGCCATACACATTTTCAACTCTCTCACCTTTGCAGATGACGAAGACAAAACGAACTTCAAGACGTACCTCCTCAAGTTTGACACTCACTGCAGCATAGAGGTGAATGAAAGTTTTGAACGCTACGTGTTCCAGCAGCGTTTGCAGGGTAAGGACAAACCTTTCCAATCCTTTCTCACGCACCTCCGCATCCTTGCGCAATCTTGCAGCTACGGGCTCACCTCCGACTCCATGATACGCGACCAGATTGTTTTTGGTGTTCAGTCGGATCCCCTACGTCAGCAGCTCCTCAAAGTAAAGTAACTCACCCTAGCGACCGCCATCAAGACCTGTGTCTCACAAGAAAACGCCACCAGTCGGTATTCCCAGATACAAGCGGCTGAAACGGCGTGGCAAGGTCCCCACGAGGCGGAACTGGTTCAAGTGATTGAGCACCTCTAGGGCCTCAGCCTGGATGAGGACGGCCATTTTGAGCGCTTTCCGCGGACTCACGCGCTTGTACGCACTAAACGAGGGGACGGCGACATTGAGGAACGTAATGCGCAGGTGCACCACGCACGACCGCACCGCGCATGCGCGGTGGTGTAGCGAACATGCTGACGGCACGACGAGCGGCAACTGTGGCTCCGCCCATTTAAAGCGGCAATGCCCTGCAAAATCTCGACAATGTCTACGATGTGGAAGACTTGGCCACTATGGTGCCTGCTGTCGAGCACCTCAGCCTGCCAACTCATATCGCTTCAGCCAGCCTCGCAGGAATGTTCGGGCAATTCAACCCACGGTCACCGGGTCCGATGCGGACCTCCCACACAGCAGTGACACCGAAGACCCGAAGGCGCCTTTTCGAGTCGGTGTCGTAACAAAAAATAGGCTGTCCCCGAAGCAAAGGCACCAGCCGCTGTCGGAAGACAGCATCGATCCAGACGATGAGTGGTGTGCCACCCTGACGGTCAACCAGTCCCAAATACGATTCAGCCTGGACACTAGTGCCTCAGCCAATCTCATGGCGTAGTCTGCTTTCCAAAGCCTTCGTGTCAAACCAGCCATCCTTCCATCGGCCTTCCAGCTATTGGACTACAATGGCAACATCATTCCTGCTACCAGCTCGTGCCAACTTGAAGTGACACACAAGTCACAGAAAGCCATCCTTCCTTTTGAGATTGTGGGCTCCTCGAAGGACTCCCTGCTTGGCACACAGGCGTGTAAGCTGTTGAATCTCGTTCAAAGAGTTCACTCTCTCTCTCCTGATGACACGCCCGCCTTCCAGGACGCTGACTTCAGGGCGCAACTCGACGCCATCATCGACCAGCACCGCGATGTCTTCGACGGCATGGGCACGCTCCCATATACTTACAAGATCCTACTCAAACAGAACGCCACGCCTGTGGTGCACGCACCTCGCAGGGTCCCAGTGTCCCTCAAGGACCACCTCAAGCAGCAGCTGCAGGACCTCCAAGACCAAGGAGTGATCTCCAGAGTTACGGAACCAACCGACTGGGTCAGTTCCACGGTGTGCGTAAAAATGCCTTCCGGCGAGCTGAGAATTTGCATTGATCCCAAGGACCTGAATCGCAATATCAGGAGGGAGCATTATCCAATTCCCAAACGCGAAGAGATCACATGCGAGATGGCTGGCGCCAAGCTCTTCACCAAACTTGACGCCTCGAAAGGATTCTGGCAAATACAGCTCAACAAATCCAGCAGGAAACTGTACACCTTTAACACCCCCTTTGGCAGATATTGTTACAACAGGATGCTATTTGGGATCATATCGGCTTCAGAAGTGTTCCACAGGATCATGGAACAAATGATGGAAGGCATTGAAGGTGTTCACGTTTATGTCGACGACATAATCATTTGGTCCACCACCCCACAGGAGCATGTCAGTCGTCTCCAGCGCATGTTCAAACGCATACGGGAGCAGGGCCTACGCCTCAACAGAGCCAAATGCTCCGTTGGTCAGTCGGAACTCAAGTTCCTAGAGGACCACATCTCCCAGTTGGGTGTGCGGCCGGATGCGGACAAGGTGGCTGCCATCACAGCCATAAAAAAGCCAGAGGACAAGAAGGCGGTCCTCCGATTTCATGGTCAACTTCCTAGGGAAGTTCATCCCTAACCTCGCCTCTCATACCACGGCTCTCAGGAACCTGGTCAGGAAGACGACAGACTTCCATTGGCTTCCTGCCCACGAGCGCGAATGGAGAGAACTCAAAACCAAACTCACCATGGCCCCGGTCTTAGCTTTTTTTGATCCAGCGAAAGAGACAAAAATTTCGACCAATGCCAGCCAATCTGGCATTGGGGCAGTGCTCCTGCAACGCGATGAGGCCCCATCATGAGCCCCCATTGCATATGCATCACACGCCATGACCCCCACGGAACAGCGCTACGTGCTGATAGAAAAGGAGTGCCTGGGCCTTTTGACCGGTTTCGTCAAGTTTCATGATTATGTGTACGGCCTTCCCCAATGCACCGTCGAGACCGACCATCGCACGCTGGTCTATATAATACAGAAAGACTTGAACGACATGACGCCTCGCCTCCAGCGTATTCTGCTCAAGCTCCGGCGATACGACTTCCAGCTGGTATACACCCCGGGCAAAGATCTAATCATCGCCGACGCTCTCTCCAGGGCAGTCAACACTCCGTGTGACCCAGCGGGATTCGTCTGCCAGGTTGTCGCCCATGTGGCTTTCGTGGCCTCCAATCTACCTGCCACGGATGAACGCCTTGTCCAAATTTGCCGCAAGACAGCGGCTGACCGTTTGCTACAGTGTGTCATGCGCCACCTGACAGACGGGTGGCTCAAGGGTCAATGCCCGCAGCTCTACAACATCAGAGATGATCTGGCGGTAGTCGATGGTGTTCTCCTGAAACTGGACCACATTGTCATCCCGCACAGCATGCGCCAGCTCGTCTTGGAACAGCTACACGAGGGCCATCTTGGCATGGAGAAGTGCTGCCGACGGGCCCGAGAGGCAATGTACTGGCCCGGCATCAATGACGACATCGCCAACACAGTGCTCAACTGCCCCACTTGTCAGCGCTTCCAGCCGGCCCAACCACGTGAGACCCGAGAGCCCCATGGTTTGGTCACGTCCCCTTGGTCCAAGGTCGGCATTGACCTGTTCCACACGCTGGGCAGGGACTATGTCCTGATTGTAGACTGATTTTCAAACTACCCGGAGATGGTACGTTTACACAACATCACATTGTCTGCAGTCATCCGTGCCTGTAAGGACACCTTTGCTCGACACGGCATCCCACTCACTGTGACGTTGGACAATGGCCCCTGCTTCGCAAGCCAGGAATGGTCCAACTTTGCCAGGAGGTACAACTTTGTGCAGTGACATCCAGTCCTCTGTACCCCCAATCCAACGGCAAAGCGGAGAAGGGCGTCCACATAGTCAAACGGCTCCTCTGCAAGGCTGCTGATGCTGTGTCTTACCTCGCCCTGCTGGCCTATCGCTCGGCCCCACTGTCCACTGGCCTGTCGCCAGCCCAGCTGTTCATGGGTCGCACCTTGAGGACGATGGTGCCGTCCATTCATGTCTCAGACCTCGACCACGTTCCGGTCCTTCAACGAATGCAACTGTCTCGTGCACAGCACAAGGCGGCTCATGACTCCCTTGCAGCTAATCTCCCTGCTCCTTCTCCAGGTGACAATGTCCCCATCCATCTTCCAGATGGTGGCTGGTCTGCAACCGCTGTGGTTCTTCGGCAGGTTGCTCCCGCTCAAACCTGGTTCGTCTACCGGATGGCTCCATTCTGCGCCGCAATCGACGTGCCCGTCGTCTCGTTCCGCGCTCACTACGTGATCCTCCACCATTGCCACGCCCTCCTGTTGACCCTGACCTGAACTATGCAGAGATTCCGGTCACTCTGCATCCTCCTCACTCTGACGCAGTCCAACACGCTCCTCAGCCGGCGGCTCTCGACCCACCCTTGAGGCGGTCAACCAGAATTCGTCGCCCACCTCAGAGACTTAATTTGTGAACTTTGTGGACTTATGGGCTTTCTGATTTGTTCTGTTCTTCCGTTTAATCATTCAAGTGGTTTGTATATAGTGTTCATCTCGTTATTCTTGTGACACTGTTTTTCTGCACCAGGCACCTTCCCATGTAAATAGCTTAGTTTTTAAGTACATAGTCCTGTAAATATTTCGCACACACGTAGTCAGGAACATTCACCATCCACTATTTATTGCCACGCAGGTACATTTTTTATAAAAGGGGGGATGTCATAATATACACCAGTATATCATGGTGCAGACACACACTGATAGACACACAGTAGGACCAATCAACATACACAACACCGCAGCCAATCACCAGTGAGAGCACATGCACTATAAAGACAGCGAGCATCAGAGTTCCCGCTCATTCGAATTGCAGCTAGCTAGGAGGACAGAGCTCACAGCATGCAACACAGACATTCACCATGTGCTGAGTGCATCGACTGGTTAGGACAAGGCAAAGGTCTTTAGTTAAAGCTAGTATCATATTTCAGCACGGTAGCATTGTGGATAGCACAATTGCTTCACAGCTCCAGGGTCCCAGGTTCGATTCCAGCTTGAGTCGCTGTCTGTGCGGAGTCTGCACGTCCTCCCCGTGTGTGCGTGGGTTTCCTCCGGGTGCTCCGGTTTCCTCCCACAGTCCAAAGATGTGCAGGTTAGGTGGATTGGCCGTGATAAATTGCCCTTAGTGTCCAAAATTGCCCTTAGTGTTGGGTGGGGTTACTGGGTTATGGGGATAGGGTGGAGGTGTTAACCTTGGGTAGGGTGATCTTTCCGAGAGCCGGTGCAGACTCGATGGGCCGAATGGCCTCCTTCTGCACTGTAAATTCTATGATAATCTATGATATTAATCCACAGTCTAAGCAAGTTTAAACATTTAACGATTCAATAAAATAGTGTTGCACTATTTCAAGTGTTGGTGACCTGTATGTGATCCAGAATACCCAACATATCAGTCACATGTAAGCAATACCATGGAGATGGACCCCTGGGGGCAGGCCCCGGTGTTCTGTCAGGCAGACATCAAGAAACCCACTGGATATTGGGACCCCCTCCCGAGGCATCATTGGCCGGAAGCCAGAGAAGTTTCTGGAAAGGCGGGGAGAGGGGGGATAAAGGTACGCATCTCAGACACACCAGCAGCAAAGACTCGGTGTGTGAGGTCACCTTGACCAGACGAGGAGGAAGGAAGGAAGAGACCGCCAGTGAGAACCACCTTTGGGAAGACGGGTCAGAGGAATTCCAGCGATCAGATCCACAGCCCACCAAGTCATCTTTGCGGGTAGTATATTTGAATCTGGGGTATCCTCTGGTTTTATGTGGGTAATTTAAGGGTTAAAAGTATTATTATTAATAAACTTATTGAACCTTTACTTGTGTTTGTCCTTTGTCCATCTTGCCACTCAGGACACCTGGGTAAAACTTTGATTGATATACTGGTTGAAGTATCTGAGATTTAGCAGATACAACCACGTCTAAATATTTGAGGAGCCTACCTTAAATGCCGTCAGCCCCATGGCTCTATTCAGGTCCCTTCTGATGCATTGTGTTCATGTTTGGGCACTAGACCTCAGGTCTTGGTGCAAAACACAATGTAGATTCCCCAGGATTGTACCAGACATTAAGGGGTAAATTATGCGGTCAGTTCACATAAATCAATTTTCTCTTAGTTTAGAAGGTTGAGGGTGATCCAATTGAAGTTTTAAAATGATAAATAATATGGTAGATAGAGAGAAATTATTACATCTTGTGAGGCAAGAGGGCATAATCTTTCAATTAGATTTTGGCCATTCAGTAATGAAATCTATAACTTTTCTCCAAAAGGTTGTGGGGCACTTTGTGGAACTTTCAGTCATCTCTTTTCAGTGCTGAAGATCTCCAGTGACACCCCCTTCCCTTGGACCTCACTTCTTTCACACTTTTAAAAAAAAGCACTGAAGACTTAATGCACATTTCAGAGAAAACCCTGGGAAATGGCACCAACACTTATTCCAAACATGTTTGAATAAAATCATGGAGCTTAACGAGGCTTGTGATGAATTTAGATTGTTTCTGTGCTCCCTCAAGTGAATATTTCAACTGAACATTTCAGTAATTTTATGTCGTTTTCAATGTTATTTTATATTATATAAAATCATCAGATACAACTTAAAGCAAATTATAAGTGCACATGTCCTCAATCCCATTAAGTTCCTATATCTTCTATTTCTCATATGACTTTACCAAATCCAATTGATGTCTGATATTGAATATCAGGAAGGGTCATTTTACGTTTAGTATTTGGACTAATTTCAAGGGAACTAAAATTTAAGGAGTAGCTATAATGAGTAGACGATCTGCTCTAACAGTTTAGCAAGCAAGCGATGAAGATGAAAATTGCCCTGTACAATCAGTTGTAAAGCATCATCACTGCAAAGGCTTATAGTGTACTGCAGCATGCAACATTCGCTTTTGTTTCAACTGCCTGTTAATTGAATGAATTTATATTTGGTTTATCAGTGCAGATGTTTCAATGGGTGCATTTTCAGAGACTATAATACTTCTCGGAGCCAATGTCCTGAATGCAGTGGAAATTATTTACGTCAAAATCAATGATGAGCTGAAGAGATATGCATGATAAATCGGTCACTTTATCATGAAGTGGGGATATAAGTCTGACACGTACTTTTGAATATTTCATTAAGATGATGATCGTTAGAAATATATAATCAAAAGTAAAGGAGGGAAAATAATTGCTCATGTTTTAAGTTCAAGAACATTAGTCTTTTTTTCAAAAGATTACAAAATCCCAGGGATTTACCTTTCTTTCAAGGGCCAGTTTGGCTCCCTCTTGCATTAGAAAATCATATACACAAACCCCACTCACTTATTTGTATACACAACCTAGGCTGACATGTTCAGTGCTGTGCTGAGAATGTTGTAATATGGGCTCTTTCAATGTCTTACTTATGAGATCTTCAGACTTCTATATTTAAACATAAACCATTTATTGGTAGCCTTTAACTATGTACAGATCCCAGATGTTGTCACATGTGGTACGATCTCCATGCAGAATGTTTCCAGTGTTCTTTCTCAGTCTACTGCCATGAGACTATATACGTCATACCATGTGTGGTGCTATTCTTTAGTCCCATGTTAACCCTTGATCTGCTGCGCACATTTGCAATACAGTGCCATACAACATCCTACAACAGAGAGGGTGCTGTATTGTCAGAGGCACTCCCTTTCAGTTCAGACTTACCCCCTCCAGTCAACCATTCACCACATTTGTGTCTCAAAAATCATGCACTTCCTGCTCACAGTGTGCTGGCTGTTTATCTGCAGGATGCACAGATTGGTGCTACACACTAATTAAACATTTCATTGTTTCATTCATGAAAGCTTTTCCTGTTCAGAAAACACAATGTCCCAATGCATTCTTACAAAACCATTCAGTTTGTAACAATGTTTCCCTGCACTTCCTTTGTTGTTTTGGGGATATGCTGTATGCAATAAAATAAGGGAGAGGGAATCTGTTACCTGATGGATATTGACCAGGTTCCCTCTCTATGCCAGGATTGAATCTGAGCCATAGAAATTTGGATCCATGCTGCCAGGTGAATTGACAAAAGGACAAGATTGAAGACAATGGAAAAGACTTGAGAATCATGTGCAGGATAAAGCAAGTTACTGATTTATTATGAGCCCGTTATGCATTTCTGCACTGGCAATTTCACTCCACAAATCCTGTTCATAGTAAATTCACATAAGCAACAACATAAACAGAACTCCAGTCACAATAGTATTGAGGAAGCAGGCGGGCTGCAGAAGGACTTGGATATGCTAGGAGAGTGGGCAAAGAAGTGGCAGATGGGATACAATGTGGAAAAGTGTGAGGTTATGCACTTTGGAAGGAGAAGTGGAGGCATAGACTATTTTCTAAATGAGGAAATGCTTCGGAAATCAGAAGCGCAAAGGGACTTGGGAGTCCTTGTTCATGATTCTCTTAAGGTGCAGGTTCAGTCGGCAGTTAGGAAGACAAATGCAATGTTAGCATTCATGTCAAGAGGGCTAAAATACAAGACCAGGGATATACTTCTGAGGCTATATAAAGCTCTAGTCAGACCACATTTGGAGTATTATGAGCAGTTATGGGCCCCCTATCTAAGGAAGGATGTGCTGGCCTTGGAAAGGGTCCAGAGGAGGTTCACAAGAATGATCGCTGGACGAAGAACTTGTCGTATGAGGAATGGTTGAGGACTCTGGGTCTGTACTCGTTGGAGTTTAGAAGGATGAGGGGGGATCTTATTGAAACTTACAGGATACTGCGTGGCCTGGATAGAGTGCACGTGGAGAGAATATTTCCACTAGTAGGAAAAACTAGAAGCAGAGGACACAATCTCAGACTAAAGGGCAATCCTTTAAAACAGAGATGAGGAGGAATTTCTTCAGCCAGAGGGTGGTGAATCTGTGGAACTATTTGCCTCAAAAAGCTGTGGAGACCAAATCATTGAATGTCTTTAAGACAGAGATAGATAGGTTCTTGATTAATAAGGGGATCAGGGGTAATAGGGAGAAGGCAGGAGAATGGGGATGAGAAAAATATCAGTCATGATTGAATGGTGGAACAGACTTGATGGGCCGAGTGGCCTAATTCTGCTCCTCTGTCTTATGGTCTTATGGTCTTCTAATACTACCCTCCGTTCGCAAGATAATTAGGTTGTCTGGGCCACTTAATCTCATCCACCCAGAATGACACACAAACATATGTGTTAGGAGCAGGAGTCAGCCATTCAGTCCCTAGTGCCTACGCTGCAATTTGATAATATTGTTTACATTATACTCGTGACTACAACTCAAACGTATTTAATTAGCTGTAAAGTGAATTGGGACATCATAAAAGGTGCTGTATAAATCTTTCATTGCACCTACACACTGTAGGCAGAGTGACAATGGTGAAACTGAAGGCTCAATGTTATCCTCCAAGAATAATTAATCATTGAACTATCAATCAATGTTAGGAAAATGGCTACAAATAAATCACTGTATTTACAAAACTGTGTAGATAATACAGCCTTCCCATTCTAACTTCACTGGCACCAACCTACTGTTGTAGATGTTGTAGTGATCTCTGTATATGCTAGTACATGATTAGTTAATGTGTAGTCAGTACAGTCAGATGATTACTAGGTGGCAACACTAACAGGACCTATATAAGGAGTTTCCCGCTCTTTCTGTAGGTTAGTGTGTGTATAGTGCAGCTAGAGTAAAGATGTGACAGATCAGAATGTAGTGTATTATCATAATTGTTAGTTTAATCTAATCTTAGTTAATTATATTACTAGTCAAAGTATTAAAGTGAAAGAACTCACGAGTATATTATTTTATTACTGAATAAATAATTTGTCATCAACTGGATGACTTTGACTGTTTATCATCAAGTTAAATACAACTCGGCAAGACACCTGTGGACAGGCTAAAATTCACATTAGAGAACACACATCAGTTACATTACAGAAATGAAATATAAATATTACTCATTTATATTCCATTTCTATAATGTAACTGATGTGTGTTCTGTAATGTGAATTTTAGCCTGTCCACAGGTTTCATATGATGCTGCATTATCTTTCTACTAAATAAATGTGCAAACAGCATTGAAGTAAACATTCTAATTATTGTTCAACATGAGAGAGAAACAGACAAATTAAGTGGAAAATTTAATAAAGAAGAAACTCCAACAATAACCTCCCCTAACCTCAACCCCTCCTCACCCTCCTCCAACCTCCCCTCTAACTCCTTCTTCAAACTCACCCTGCAACCTTCCTCCAAACTCACCACATACACCCTACCCGAACCTCCTCCTACCCCTTACACCATCCCTCTCCAATCTCACTTCCGCCACCACTCCAACATTCCCCTAACTCACCAATGCCTCAAATGGCTGAACAGCTGTAAGATGTAAATGCCAGGGTTCAATTCTTGGGTGACTGTCCGTGTGGAGTTTACACATTCTCCCCGAGTCTCTATGGGTTTCCACCATGTGCTCTGGTTTCTTCCCTCAGTCCAAAGATTTGTGGGTCTGGGATAGGGAGGGGGAGTGGGCTTTAGGTAGGATACCCTTTCAGAGGATCGTGGCTGTCTAGATAGGCCAAATTACCTGCTCAGGCGCTGGTTTAGCTCAGTGGGCTGGACAGCTGGTTTGTGATGCAGAGCAAAGTCACGGGTTCAATTCCCATACTGCCTGAGCTTACTCATGTACTTTCAACCTTGATAATCGCCTGAGGTGTGGTAACTCTCAGGTTAAATCACCACCGGTCAGCTCTCCCCCTCAAAGGGGAAAGCAACCTATGGTCATCTGGGACTATGGTGACATTTCTTGTTAAATCTGCTGTTGTTGGTTTCCTGATAATCAATTAGGCTGAAAATTACATTCAAAATCCAAACAGACAAATACCAAAAATGTCAAACAGCCATTTCCTGTTAACCCAGAAACCATTAACCTCTTAACACACTTTGGGCAAAATAACCCATGAAACATTATAGTGCCTTGATGTAGTTATGTGTCACTTGAAACAACTTCATTGCATTAGAAAATAATAAATCTTTGAATATAGTTCATTTTGTACAGCTATTTAATGGAGGTAATGAAGCCTAATGGATGCTTTAATATCAGAGGTCATCGTATGGTACACTTGTCTGTGTTAAAATGCTCCATTAGCATTTCAAAGCGGTCTAACACTATGTGGCTAATATTTGAGTTGCATGCTAAATAATCACAATTCATAATCAATGTGCAGTTTGATATTTCACGCAAAATAAATGACCCTAACATTTTCAATGCAGTCACTAAACAATTGGAATCATTGCGACTAAAGTTCATTCAGACAAGAGAAGGGAGATAGAAACTCTTTGCAATAATTTTCATCCTCTGTGTTCAGAGTTGAAATGTGTTCTGGATTAGGATGGGGAATTAATTTAAACAGCCCTGATTCCCCCTGTTGCAGAAACAGAAAGATGCTTTGATTTGCTTTTCCTTCTGTCAGAGGGTGTGTGCTTCCTGTTGTTTCCAAAAATGTGGTACGATGAAGTGGCCAAAATTATAAACATTGGCCAAATCTTCCAGTCTCTGTGTCATCTGAAAATGCGCATGTGCACCTGACACCCAGATATAACTGGGAATTACCAAGAACATTTAAACTTCCGATGGGCTGATTCCAGGATTTTGATCCAGTGATAGCAAGGGGAGGGAACAGCGATATATTTTCAAGTCAGGATGGTGTGTGATTTGGAGGAAAATATGCGATGATGGTGTTCCTATGCATCTCCTGCCCTTGTCCTCCAAGGCGGTAGAGGTCGCGGGTGTGGAAGGTTCTGTCGAAGGTGAGTTGCTGCAGTAGATCTTGCAGATGGCACACACTGCTGCCACTGTGCATCAGTGGTGGAGGGAGTGAATGTTTAAGGTGATGGATGGAGTGCTGAACAAGGGGGCTGCTTTTGTCCTGGATGGTGTCAAGCTACTTGAGTGTTCGAGATGCACTCATCCAGACAAGTGGCGAGTATTCCATCATACCCATGACTTGTGCCTTGTAGCTGGTGGACAGGCTTTGGGGAGTCAGGAGGTGAGTGGCATGGGATAGGGAATGGGAAGAGGGAAGAGATGCTGTTGCATGGGCTTGCGATACCAATGAATTAATGCAAGGTAGATCTCTCTTGTATAATCATAGCATCTCTGGTTGCAATGTGAGCAATTTGTGGTGCATTGACTTCATCACCTTCCTGCTCTTCCTCAGAGGTGCTGTGGTCTGATTTTTGTTCTCCCTATGAATAAGCTTCACTGCTGATCAATGTTGGGCAGAGCACAGTGCATTGTAACAATTCTGGAAATCCTGGTTTCTGCATAATGAAGGGCACCCCCAGGTCTGACTCGCTACCTGAAGAACATATTCAATACTGCTGCAAAATGTCAGTAGCTTTGGATAATAAAAACACCAAAAGATTTTCAGAATATGTTCCGAATGGTTGTTCTTGCAAAACCGAGTTTATCATTCTCAACTTTCTTGAGATCGCTGCTTTAATCCTGTCATGTCACTCAACACGAAGTTGAAAACGCTTCAGCAATGGTTGAAGAGCAACACATTCACATGGAGAAAGCATTTTCAGGACCTCGGAGGTTATCATTGTAACACAATAAAAGGACTCTTTATGTCACGCACAAATGTCTGCAAAAACATTTGCAGCTGCTCCAAGGTCGAAGGTAACTCATCCATTATCAGTTATACTCGCAATGAATAACTTTCTGATTCAAGGCTGGCTAAGTGCATCGCAGTTTCAGGGTTTGTTTTTGGTGAACAGCGAGATTCATGTTGAGAGTCGTTTATCAAAACAGGAATTTGATTTGGATTTTAAATGTTTCTATTAATTGTTTGCTTCGAGGGTTTCAAATCACTAAATGCAAATGGAACAGTGAAAAACTTTTGTTCCCCAGGTGGCTGATATTCTATCAGAATGATATAGCTTGCCTTACTCAATGAACCACCGACATATACACTACGGTGGGCTGATGGTACCAGTGTTTGAAAATTATGTCCTTGTAAACTGCAAATGCATCATCCTGAAACACTTATGTTTGAACACACTGCACTGACTCATCCCCAGACATTGAAAGCACACGTGTTTTCTCTTTCCCTTGCTCCTTCAACATTGAGGCTTTTAAAGTCATGACTTCAAAAAGCAACGCTTCAATTAGTTTCTAAAATACTCAATGGATAAAAATAATTGTCCGGATCAATTTTTCCGACTGGACATATTGAAAGCAAGCAGAGTGTAACCAAACTCCAAGGCCTGCGCATGGATGGAAATTGGTCCTCAGCCTCTGTCATTGTAATTGTGGTGAGGGGCCAGATCACAGCAAATCACCCCTCCGGAAGCAGAGTAAGTGGTGGATCATGGCACCTTATTCAGATCACTTTATTTTAAGCTTAAGGACAAAATTAATAATTGTGAAACCTATCTTTTCTTGACTATGTGTAGACTACTAAAGAATTCAGGTATCTGCCCTATTATTGCTAACTAATTCCAACGGAGTCCTTCAATAGGTGTCAGGCCCTTAAACAATATGGTCATGGCCTTAAAGCCAGGTATAGGTTGGACAAATCAGATTAGTAATGGTGGTCTGAAAGATCAGTTCATGCAGTGTTTTGGGGATAGTTTCTGAGAGTAGCACATTCTAGAGCCAACCAGAGATCAGGGGCTGGATTCTCCATTGATGGTATCCTCGGCTTCGCCGGCAACGCACTCACACCCATGGATTTCCTGATGGCATGGGGGTGCCCACAATAGGAAACCCCATTGGCCGGCTACTGGGACGGAGGATCCTGCTGATGGCGGGGGCGCACCACACCAGAAAACGGCTGCGGTGGGACAGAGAATCCTGCCCCAGGTTATTCTAGACCTCTTCATGGGAGATGTGAGAGGATTAACTAATGACCTCATAATAAAGGAGCCTCTAAGTAGCAGTGATCATAGCATCATTGATTTTTGAATTCAGCTTGAGGATGAGGGGAGTGGGTCTAAGACTAGGATTCTAAACCTATATAAAGGAAATTACAAGGGTATGAAGATGGAGCTGGCTAAAGTGAACTGGAAAATTAGGCTAAAGGGTAGAAATTGAAGAAGATGTTACATAAGACTCAGAAAAGATGCCTTTCAGTGGGAAAGAAAGACTTGGAGACGTTAACTAAGAAAGTTAAAGATAGCATCAAATTGAAGGAAAGAAAGCATACAATTCTGAGGAGATTAGTAGGAGATCAGGCGATTGGATAGAATTTAAAGAACAGCAAAGATTGACTGGAAAAAAACAGGAGAAATTAGAGTATGAGAGAAGGCTAGTTAGAAATATAAAAAGGTTTTGACAGGTCTACCCCTGCACCTATTTCCTGTGTTCCTATTTTTCCAAAGTATTTAAAAAGGAAAAGCGTTCTTTGGGTGAGCATGTTTGTCCTTTAGAGAGTGAGTCTGGGGAATGTATTTTGGATAATAAGGAAATGGCAGAAGTGTTGAACAAATATTTTGCAGCTGTCTTCACTTTAAAAGACACAAATAACATCCCCAAAATATTTGTCAATGAAAAGGTGAAAGGGAGGGAGCTACGTAAAACAAATATATTCAGCAAGGTAAGGCCACTGAGAAAACTATTAGAATTGAGATCTGACAAGTCCCCATGACATGGTGGCCTGCATTCTAGGGTCTTAAAAGAAGTGGCTGCTGAGATGGTCGATGCATTGGTTATAATTTTCCAAAATTTCTGGAACAGTCCCATTAGATAGGAAAATAGTGAATGAAACTCCTCTATTCAAGAAAGGAAGGAGACTGAAAACTGGAAACTATAGTCCAGTTAGCCTAACATCTCTCATAGAGAAAGTACAAGAATTCATTATTGAGGTTGTTATAGCAGGGTATTTAGAAAATCTTAATGTAACCAGACAGAGTCAATATAGTTTGTAAAAGGGAAACTATGTTTGACTAATTTATTAGAGGTCTTTGAGGAAATAACATGCAAGGTGGATAAATGGGAGCCTGTAGATGTGGTATACTTGAATTTCCAAAAGGCATTTGATATAGTGCTACATCACTGTTTACTATACAAAATAAGAGCTCATGATGACGGGTAAACATATTAGCATGAATAGAGGATTGGTAGCTGAATGGAGAGGTGATCTTATCAAAGCATCCACTTGTAGGAAAAACTAGAAGCAGAGTTCACAATCTCAGACTAAAGAGACGATCCTTTAAAACAGAGATGCGGAAGAATTTCTTCAGCCAGAGGGTGGTGAATCTGTAGAACTCTTTGCCACAGAAGGCTGTAGAGGCCAAATCACTGAGTGTCTTTAAGATAGAGATAGATAGGTTCTTGATTACTAAGGGGATCAAGGATTATGGGAAGAGGGCAGGAGAATTGAGATGAGAAAAATATCAGCCATGATTGAATGGAGGAGCAGACTCGATAGGCCGAGTGGCCTAATTCTGCTTCTATGTCTTATGGTCTAAGATCCTCAGGGGGGTTGGACAGGGTGGATGCTGAGAGGATGTTTCCCTTGTGAGAGAGACTACTACTCAAGTTCACAGTTTCTCGCAGAGGGTAGTTAATTTGTGGATTATCTTCCCCAGAGAGTAGTGGAAGCAGGGTCATCAGATATATTTAAGGCTGAGTTAATTAGATTCTTGATTGACAAGGAAGTCAAAGGTTATAAGGGATAGTCAGGAAAGTTGAAATGAGACTAGAATCAAATCAGCCACGATTTCATCAAATGGCAGCGCAGACTCGAGGGGCTGGATGGCTTCTACCTGTTCCGAATTTATATGGTTATATGTATCCTGAAAAGTTGAACATTGGACATCCTGAGGAGTTAAGTGTTAATGACTGAGCTTTCTTCTATCGTGGAGCAGGAAACTTCCCAAGATGAACAGGATGGTTTTGAAGCAGAAATAAGTGATGGTAATGATGTAAGCCATGAATGATTAAGATATAACTTTAGTTGCTTGGGTAATAAATATTTAGATTATGATTTTTAAATTAAAGTATAACTTTAGTTGCTTGGGTAATAAATATTGGTGGAGGATTCATTAACTCTTGCACTGAAAGGTAACGGTTGATAAAGTCTATTCTTCAAAGAGGTTAGGATGTGAACAGCAGTGGATCTTGTTTAAGGGAAATAGCTTTGGAGTAAATAACTGCAAATATTTGTATGAATAGACTGTCTTCAAAGGACTTGAGAATAAATATATCATGAGGTCTTATCTGTGCAATGTATCCTTGATGTGAGCAAAAATAAGAGGCTGAATCTTACCATATTTTTTTCAAAGTGTCAGTTCTGCTGAGAAAACCAGAGAGAATCCCAGCAGCGGGAAATCACACGGCATATTGAGCCTCTTTAAAACACATTTTGACCCACGTGAATCACACCGCCCTCATAGTGGCCTGCTGCTGAATCACTCATCAACTTAATCTCTGCAATTAGCGGAGTGCTCCATACAAACTGCTCCCAGCACTAGTTCCCGATCCAGTCAGGGGGATTACTGCCAGAAGGCCAGCACCAAGATTCTCAGATGGAGCCTTGGATGATGTGCAGCAGAGGCAAGGGGTGGGATTCTCTCACCCCGGGGCTGGGCCGGAGAATCCCAGTGACCGGCACGAATCGCGCCACGCCGCTCCGACGCCGGCACGCGATTCTCCGCAGAGCTGGTCGGGAGCTGCTCTATGCTTAACACTTAGCTTCAGGATCACAGAATCCCGCCCGAGATATCCTAAAAACACATTCTCGGCAATGTCTTTCCAAGGTCATCATTCCCACCTAGAAGGCAGTGGCAGCATTAGTGAGTGCCAGCTTGCTGCAGAAGAGAATGCGATAGCAGTTGATGTGTTGGGTGTTCTGGATCACAAACAGGTCACCAACACTGGAAGTGGTGCAACTCTCTTTTATTTTAAGGTTAACTATATTAACATACTTGAACTGTGGGTAAATGCAATACCAGCTTTAACTGTTGACTCTTGCCTAGTCCTAACCAGGTGATGCACTCAGCACTTGGTGAATGTCTGTGTTGCAGGCTGCAAGCTCTGTGCTCCGAGCTGGCTGACACTAGAATGAGCGGGAACTTTCCTGCCCCTGTTTTTTTTATAGTGTGTGTGCTCTCACTGGTGATTGGCTGCGGTGTTGTGTATGCTGATTGGTCCCACTGCATGTCCATCAGTGTGTGTGTGTGTGTGTGTGTCTGCACCACGATATACTGGTGTATATTATGACAGCAGTGCTGCAAGGAGATGAATGACCTCTTCCTGTGGCCATGGTAAGTCTACCTCCTCCACTCCCACTGTATCCCATCATACACTCTTCACACCTTGAAGGTCAACTCTCACCCAGCCACCTCACTGGTTTCCAACATCAAAATGTTGTGTTAGGTCCTTTGTACATCACGAAGGAATTCAGTAAACACTCTGACTTGTCCAAACCAGAATCTTGTATTGAGTCTTGTGTGGTCAGATAGCAATTTGATACAGAGCACGTTATCATGGAGTCCGCTACCTACTCCTCTGGAACTTGCACCTGGCAATGACCATTCACATATATATCTTATTACCCTCTCAATCTTTTTCTGAAGATGGCCGGATGTGTCTCCCTTTTTATCCAAGTCACAGGTCACATCACCTTGGTCTGGAGACAGCATGGTGTGTCTGTACTGCCACCTGCTGGTTGGAAGTTACACACCATGCGGCCCTCTTCCTCCCCCACCCCACTCCCCAGAAGCTAATTTGATCCTCATCCCGCTGGCAAGACTCCTGCCTACACTCTCCCCATCAGTCTTACTGAAGAATAAACTCGAGCATAACTGGCAAAAGTGGGCACAGCCAGCCAGAGTCATGCCCAAGCTCAGACGCCTCATGCCCTTTGAGGAAAGAGCCATTGCGTTGGCTGGTGAGGAGTAGGGCCACACCTGCACAGAGGGTCAGGTGGAGACATAGGCAAAGGTGAGAACTCTCCCAGGGGATTCCCGCCAAAGTCAGCAGACCGCCTCACCCTCAACCCTGGATCCTAGTGATTCACCTACATGTAGAGGTAGGGCGAGGAACAGTAAGAAACAATAGGCACCTAGTGGGCACAGGTGAACCCAGACATTAGAAGAGATATTCACCATTGTAATGAAGCACTTCAATTAAACATCACTTTGTTCACATTCAGATCCTCCATGCTAACATTTCATGGCGCCATACTCTGCAAACCCTGCCGCAAACCAGGTGCTACATCCCTGCGGAGTGCAAGAATAGCAGCGTTATGTCTCCAGACTGACGACACAGTAAAGAAGGGCCGCTGCCGGCACGGACCCTCCCTCCATCCATGGAAGGTCACACCAGCCCCTCACAACATCAAAGCTCATGCTTCTCATGTCTGCCACTCATCTCTATTGATGAGGATGCCTAGAACAGACAAAGTATTGAGAGGCTGCACACCTTGGTTGCAAGGTGGAGCAAAATACGCCGACTCCTGACCTCGAAGTTGGTAGTAGTAGGTGGGATTTGTCATCCAGTGTCACTGAACCCCTGGATAAGCCCATATATTGGCAGGATGCTGTCACCTCTCTGCCTTATAGGAGTCAAACATACCGCTGAGGATCACTCAATACAAGTTATCATCATTTTCCTGCAGAGTGCAGCTAATGGCTTTAGTGTCCTGCACATGAATGTAGGAACCATCACAAGGACCTCCCATAGGCACCACTGAGTTGATGTCAGTTCTCATGGTGGCAGAGCTCTTCGCTCCCTTGTCCAGGTCATCCTCAAAACAAGAGGCTATGAGGGTGTCCTGAGTCTTTCGCCAAATGCGGGCCCTGGCCATCGCCCGATGTGCTTCCTCCTCCTCCACATATTGACCCTCTTCGCAGTCCTCAATTTTCTCCTGATCTGAGAAGATGCGGGGCTTCTCCATGTCCTCCTTGTCCAGTTGCTTGCCCCGCCGCAGTGCCAGGTTAGGCAGAGCGCAGCAGACTAGAATGATGCAGGACACCCTCTGGATGGGCTGCATTGGAGGGCTCCCCCTGACCTGTCCAGGCACTGGAACTACATCTTGAGCAGCCCAATTGCCTGCTCGACCAGCAAGCACATTGACATATGAGCCTCGTTATAGCGAGTCTCAGCGTGTGCTTGTGGCCTCCAATGTGATGTCATCATTCACTTCCTGAGTGGGGACTTTTTGTCCCCGAGGAGATGGCCCTCCAGCCGCTCCTCTTCCTCACAGCTAGGATCTGCAAGATGGAACTATTATGGACGCTCTCCGGGAAAGGGCCTGGTGCAGCAATCGGCCTGGCACAGGATCCTTGATCCCCCTCTCCCCCAAGATCTGGAGTTTCCCAGAGAGGGTGAGGAGTGGCTCGATGGGGACACGATGGGTTTCCACTGTCTCGCTGTAAATGGACTCCAGTTCATCTCCAATGCCCATCACTGAACCATTGTCCTCCTCCGTATAGTCAGCATCTGGATCCAAGTGAGTGAGGCAAACAGCATGGACTTGTCAACCAGCCCTGACTCCATCCCGATCCCACCCTCAGGATCAACGACAGAGGAGTTCTCCTCAGGCTCCTCTTGGGGCTCTGGGCCAGTGGGTAGCAGTGGCTCTGCACCAGATACCATGTAACCCTTTGAGTCTGGAAAATACTGGAAAATACGGAGGTACCGGCATTAAATGTAGAGAGGGGGGGGGGGCACCTCTCCACCATAAGACAGTGACCCAGAGGTCAAGGTGCTGCTGCAGACCCCTGGTACTCTAAAAGTGGACACCTCTGGATGCAAAATGGTTTTGAGGGTCCCGCTCACAGCCGGCCACAAGAACCCTGCTCAGTGGACAAGGACAGCACATTCTTCTTTGTATGTTTTGCTTTTATTCCTTTTGGGGGCAGAACATGATCTTGAGAGGCACGGACGTTACTCCCTCATCATTTATGGGGAGAGATGTTTATTACTCCCTGAGCAGCGGAAACTCCTCCCTCCAAGTAGTGGTGTCTCTTCCTGGGAAGCGCCTGGGCTGGGGTAATCTCCATATCTGATGCCTCCCCTGCTCTTCCTCCCCTTTCCTCAATGTTTTGCCCCTGGGTTTGGGCCTGGTTGTCTGAACTCTTTCAAAGATGACCACTGGCTCAGGGTTGCGATCCTCACCGTCTCCGGGCCTAGCGAGCTGCGCAGGGCCAACATCAGGCCCAGCACATAAATGCGAGGCATCAATGGCCCGGTTTTTCCCAACAGAGTTACGCCATGCCCAAATGTTTTTGTTTCCCCCTGAGCCGGTGGTTAGGGGTGTCTGGGTTTCAGGGGTTTGAGGGCTGCCCCCTGCTTCACTTTACTCCCTGTCTTATGGCCATCGATCTCCTCCCTCCTTTCCAGCACCAATGTGTTGGCTGCTGCCAGCGTGGCCTCCCCTTGCAGGGAGACAGCGGAGTGTGTGTGGGGAGGGGGGGGGCAGTGTGAAGGTGCCAGCCGTGGCCGCTTGACCAATTTCTTGAGGACTTGCCCCACTCCCTTGCAGGCTTGGCACCGCACATCATCTGCAGACTAGGAGTCCCGGTAGGTGGTCCCATAAGACCCCCCTCCAAACACTCCTCCCAGGCCAGGCGGACAAAGACCTGGCGCCGGAAGGGGTAGATGTGGCAGAGGCGCGCCTCCCCCCAAACCGAGTGGGACCGGCATCACCCCAAACCGTACCTTCCCCAGTAGATGGAGTTGCAGGAGGTGGAGTTTATCAGGGATGAAGGGTGGGACATTAGATAATAAGTCTCTGGGCAGTGGCCTCCAGTGAGTCCACCACCAGGCAGGCCCCACCCACCGTGAGCCCCTTTTCCAGGATGAGGCGGACCACCCATTCAGGCCTTCAGAAAAAATAGGGCTTTGCCATACACTTTAAAAGCTGGCCAAGGGACCATCAACTCTGGCCATTGCCTGCACGCCTGCCTCTATTTTCATATTTTCACCCCTAGTTTTTTTGTCAGTAGTTTGAATGGTGATGGGGCCATGGGAGCAGCTGAGAAGATGCCGCTCCAACATTGGTGACCCGGCTACTGGTGTCACCATTAGATGGTGCTACTCTCACCCCAAGTGATTATTGGTCTGTTTGATTGTGAAGGTGGAGGAGAGCAATGGGTTAAATAACTCACCCCCCCTCAGGTGTGGAAAGTAATGATGGTGGAAATGGAGGGAGGCACAGGGAGAAGGACAAAGGGATGATTAATTGCCCCTGGTTTTGTTGGAGAAAATGGTGCATGGGTGGGGGTTGTGGTGGTCTTTGACTGCTGATCTTTCAAACAGAGGCAAGGGGGCTGGTCGATGGCTTCAGCCAAACAGGCGGAACTGCCAGGCACTCATCACAAGGTGACGAATAAGGCTTCACTGGGCAACTCAGATAGGGTGGTCCAGATTTAACCTGATGGGAGGAGCGTGGGGCACAAAGTCTTTTACAGAATGGCAGTCCACTCACAAAGCCCCACTTTTTGTAACCCTCTTCCAAAACTACACCGCAAACCTCTGTCCTCCTCCACACAAAGTCTCAGACACCAACTTCTTGATGAGGCTTGTGGTGCAACTCTTTTTGATGTTCCAGCAGGTCTCCTTTCCTCAGTCCAGTGTCGGCCTCAGCAGCAGCAAGCCCTCAATTAGGCCTTGATCAGGCCTCTCCTCCCTGCAAGCAGGTTTTTCTTGTTGGAAATTCAGCTGCTTGCAGGGTAACGTACAAGAGTAATGCTTCCAGATCCTACTCCCCAGGAAAACAGGCAGTGCTCCGCTCTCAGCAGCCGGTGTTCCCAATCCAACGCTTCCAAAGTGTTGAGATCTTGGACGAAATTCTCCGGTATCGGCGCGATGTCCGCCGACTGGTGCCCAAAACGGCGCAAATCAGTCGGGCATCGCGCCGCCCCAAAGGTGCGGAATGCTCCGCACCTTGGGGAGCCGAGCCCTAACCTTAAGGGGCTAGGCCCGCGCCGGACAAATTTCCACCCCGCCAGCTGGCGTGAAACGCCTTTGGTGCCCCGCCAGCTGGCGCGGAAAAGACATCTCCGGGCGGCGCATGCGCGGGAGTGTTAACGGCCGCTGACGGCATTCCCGCACATGCGCAGTGGAGGGAGTCTCTTCCACCTCCGCCATGGTGGAGACCGTGGTGAAGGCGGAAGGGAAAGAGTGCCCCCACGGCACAGGCCCGCCCGCGGATCGGTGGGCCCCGATCGCGGGCCAGGCCACCGTGGGGGCACCCCCCGGGGCCAGATCGCCCCGCGCGCCCCCCCCCCAGGACCCCGGAGCCCGCCCGCGCTGCCTTGTCCCGCCGGTAAGGTAGGTGGTTTAATCTACGCCGGCGGGACAGGCATTTTAGCGGCGGGACTTCGGCCCATCTGGGCCGGAGAATCGCGGGGGGGCCCCCGCCAACCGGCGCGCCGTGATTCCCGCCCCCGCCGAATCTTCGGTGCCGGAGAATTCGGCAACCGGCAGGGACAGGATTCACGCCAGCCCCCGGCGATTCTCCGACCCGGCGGGGGGGTCGGAGAATCTCGCCCCTTGGCTCCAACTATTTTGATGGAAACCAAACAAACTGAGGGACAAATTAAAAGGAGCAGCCCCTGAAAGGGACACTGCCTTAAATGAAAACAAATCACAAATGAAACTTAAAAATTCAAACTAAAATGTGATTTAAAGGGTCGGTAAAGCACCCCAGACTCATTTCCTGAGTCTTGCAGCCTGGCCTCTCATGGAAGCCCACCAAAAAACTTCACAGTCGAATCCAGTGCTGCTTCTCTGTAATCAACTTCTCCCAACCACATTCCAGCTGCCACTCTGGAAGGGCAATTCCTCAGTGGCAATATCAACCCAAACAAGGAGGATATGGGAAGCGCTGGCTGCATATCAGCTGCCAGGCCCCTTTAAACCATGGGGCACCCCAACATGAAGGGAAGCTAAGGCCTGCGAGTGACCCCACACTCTGAGACGTCAATACTGATCCTCCCCCCTCCTTCGACGCCGAGTTGAATTGGTAATTGTGAGCTTGCCAGTGAGAATCACGTCTTCTGATCCTCGTCAGATTTTGCGCCCATGGTGGCATTTCCACGCACGGCTAACGGGGGCACAAAATCACCCCCATGGTGTACAAAAGGAGCATTGTTTTCACTGGTTCTTTAGAGAGCTGAAGGGATACACTCAGCTTTCACTCAGCTGTTCACTGTGCTGTGTGTCAACAAACTCTATTCCATATACTCTACCATCAATGTTTTCTCAAAATGTGTTGTAAAAGAAAATAGTTTGAATGCTAACATCTGGTCCAGCCAGGATCTGAGTAGTGGACAACCGATGTGAAATGAGGAGAGCGAGAAAGTAAGAAAGGGTAAACTGCGGTTCCAGCAGCTCTATCAGGCGGATGTAAAGAACCCCACATGGTACTGTTTTGTTGTGCTCTTGTCGTAGCATAAGCTGCTTCCTTGATGTGCACTCTGACAAAGGAAGGTTCAGACTTGGAGATAGCTTTAACACGTTTATTACTGTTAACAATTCTCCTACTTGGATTCAACGCTACTGTTAATCCTGCTATAGCCTCAGACTGACTAACCAGTCTGCTACAATCCATGTGGTGGGAGTGATGTTCAATCAACCCTGTGTCTATACTCACTGAGAGTCTCCGCTGGAAAGAGGAAGATCATGTGTGTTGTGTCCTTTTTCTATGGGTTGGTGTAATGCCCTCCTGTGGTGGTGTCACCTCTATGTGTATCGTGAATGCCCATTGGTCGTGTCCTATCTTACTGACCAATTGGTTGACTGTCTATGTGTCATGTCTCTGGTGCTCCCTCTAGTGTCTAGCTAGGTGTAGTGTATGTACATTAACCCTTTGTGTACATACAGTGATGTATATCACCACAGGTATCATTGGCAGGAAAGCCAAAGTTTGTTCCTCAATCAACATCGCTAGACTAGATTGCTGTTTAATTATCTGAGTGATGTTTGTGCTGACTGTGTTGTGAGCCAAATGGCTGTTAGGTGGCCCTGAAATGTTATGAGATGATATGTCTCTCTTTCCCGTTGATGAAACTTGCATAAACAGAAAGGTTTCAACAAAAAAATGGGAGAATTTCTTAATGTTCAGTTCCCCTTTGACAAATAATTTTACAACTGCTACGTACGTTCTATTATTTGTCTTTGGAAATCTCACTGCGTTGCAATTGATTGAAGTTGTGTCAGTCTGAAACAATGACTACAATGTGCGTGGATTGTTTGCAGTGAAATACTCAATAGATAAGTAAGTGTGTTTGCAGTTTTAATTTTTTCCAATTCCGACTGAATAAAATTGACTGTGAGGTGGATTGGAGGGTAGCACAGTAACACAGTGGTTAACACTATGGCTTCACAGTGCCAGGGACCCGGGTTTGATCCCAGCTTGGGTCACTGTCTGTGTGGAGTCTGCACGTTCTCGCCATGCCTGCATGGATTTCTTCCGGGTGCTCTGGGGCGGGATTCTCCCTTCTGGAAAACGGGCGGGAATCACTCTGGACTTTTTCCTAGAAAGTCCAGGGTGATTCTCCATCTTCAAGGGGGCTAGCAGGGCCCCGGCGTGTGTCCCGCAGCTCCGGCTGCTGGCGGGGCCCTGCATTTATGCCCCCGCCGTCCGTGCAACATGGCGGAGCCCTACAGGAGCCCGGCGCGGAGGGACATAGGCCCACCCCAGAATGAGCGCGCCCGGATTGGTTGCCACCGCTCGCAGGCCTGGCCACCATGGAGGCCCCCTCTGTAGTCGGATCCCCCGCCCCACCACCAGGACGGCCCCCGCAGCCAGAATGGCGACGTCTCGCCGGGTGGGACCACATGTGAACCATGGCAGTGGTACTTGGCGGGCACACGGCCCGTCGAGTGCGGAGAATTGTCGCAGGGTCCGCTTTCAATGGCCCCCGACCGGCGGCCTGCGCTTGCGCGGGCGTAACTGCAGGGCCCCGCTGGCAGCCGGAGCTGCAGCACGCACGCCGGGGCCCTGCTAGACCCCTTGAAGATGGAGAATCACCCTGGACTTTCTGGGAAAAAGTCCGGAGAGATTCCTCCCCGTTTTCCGGCGAGTGTGGGGACTTAGTCCCCAGAAGGGTGAATCCCGCCCTATATACTTTGTGCTAGATATGACTCCAACCAGTGAAGAGTTTTCCCTCTGATTTCCATTGGCTTCAATTATGCTAGTGCTCCTTGATGCCACACTTTGCTAAATACTGCCTTGATATCAGGGGCAGTCTCATTTCTTGAGTTCAGTTCTTTTGTTCATTTTTGAACCAAGGCTGTAATGAAGTCAGGAGCTGAGTGGCCCTGGCAGAATCCAAACTGAATATTAGTGAGCAGGTTATTGCTGAGTAAGTGCTGCTTGATACACTGTTGAAAACGCCTTCTATCGCTTTGCTGATGATTGAGAGTGGACTGATGGGGCTGTAATTGGCTGGATTCGAATTGTCCTGCTTTTTGTGGAAAGGCGATATTCCATATTGGCGGGCAGACATCAGCGCGAGAAGTGTACCTGAACAGCTAGGCTAGGGGCATGGCTAGATCTGGAGCACAGGTTTTCAGTCGTCAGGACCCCTAGCCTTTGCAGTATCCAGGGCGGGATTCTCTGCTCCCGGGACTAAGTGCCCACGCCGTCGTGAACGCCATCGCGTTTCACGACGGCGTGAACAGGGCCCAGGCACAACCTATTCTGGCCCCCATAGGGGGCCAGCACGGCGCTGGACCGGGTCACGCCGCTCCAGCCTCCTTACGCGGTGCCAAATGGTCACCGCGCCAACCCGCGCATGCGCAGTTGGGGCAGCTCATTCTCGCGCATGCACAGTTGGGGCAGCTCATTCCCGCGCATGCACAGTTGGGGCAGCTCACTCCTGCGCATGCAGTTGGGGCAGCTCATTCCTGCACATGCACAGTTGGGGCAGCTCACTCCTGCGCATGCACAGTTGGGGCAGCTCACTCCTGCGCATGCACAGTTGGGGCAGCTCACTCCTGCGCATGCACAGTTGGGGCAGCTCATTCCTGCACATGCGCAGTTGGGGCAGCTCATTCCCGCGCATGCACAGTTGGGGCAGCTCACTCCTGCGCATGCAGTTGGGGCAGCTCATTCCTGCACATGCACAGTTGGGGCAGCTCACTCCTGCGCATGCACAGTTGGGGCAGCTCACTCCTGCGCATGCACAGTTGGGGCAGCTCACTCCTGCGCATGCACAGTTGGGGCAGCTCACTCCTGCGCATGCGCAGTTGGGGCAGCTCACTCCTGCGCATGCGCAGTTGGGGCAGCTCATTCCTGCGCATGCGCAGTTGGGGCAGCTCATTCCTGCGCATGCGCAGTTGGGGCAGCTCATTCCTGCGCATGCGCAGTTGGGGCAGCTCATTCCTGCGCATGCGCAGTTGGAGCAGCTCATTCCCGCGCATGCGCAGTTGGGGCAGCTCATTCCTGCGCATGCGCAGTTGGGGCAGCTCATTCCTGCGCATGCGCAGTTGGGGCAGCTCATTCCCGCGCATGCACAGTTGGGGCAGCTCATTCCTGCGCATGCACAGTTGGGGCAGCTCCCTCCTGCGCATACGCAGTTGGGCCACGCCATCTTGCACAGGGATCTTCTTACGCATGCCAGCCCCTCACCAACATGGCGCCAAGGTTCTGGGGCCGCGCATGGAAGGAGGTAGGCCCAGAGGGGGAGAGGCCGGCCCGCCGACTGGTGGGCCCCGATCGCGAGCCAGACCCCATCAGAGGCCCCCCCCGGTGAAGGAGCCCCCTTCCCCCCCCCCCCAAGGCCGCCCCCACAGCGTTCCCGCAGAGTTCCCGCCGGCAGCGACCAGGTGTGGACGGCGCCGGCGGGAACCTGGCGTGTCATAGCGGCCGCCGTTTGCGGCGATTCTCCGAGCGGCCCGGCGCAAATCGCGCGGCGCTGGTTTCGGGGGGGTGGGAAAATCGCGTGTGGGGTCGGGGCGATGTGGCGCGATTTGCGCGGCGCCCCGGCGATTCTCCCCCCCGGCGTGGGGGGGGGGGGAGAATCCCGCCCCCAATGTCTCCAAGTGTTTCTTAATATCACATCGAGTGAATTGAATTGACTGAAAACCGGCAAATGGGGACCTCAGGAAGAGAATTGTGAAACATTGGACGGCTGTGTTCAGTGACAAATTTGATATTGGAGTAAGATGGGCAGCACGGTAGCACAGTGGTTAGCACTGTTGCTTCACAGCTCCAGGGTCCCAGGTCCGATTCCTGGCTTGGGTCACTGTCTGTGCGGAGTCTGCATGTTCTCCCCGTGCCTGCGTGGGTTTCCTCCGGATGCTCTGGTTTCCTCCCACAGTCGAAAGATGTGCAGGTTAGGTGGATTGGCCATGCTAAATTGCCCTTCGTGTCCAAAAAAGGTTAGGTGGGGTTACTGGGTTCTGGGGATAGGGTGGAGGTGTGGGCTTAAGTAGGGTGCTCTTTCCAAGGACCGGTGCAGACTCGAGGGCTGAATGGCCTCCTTCTGCAGTGTAAATTCTACGATTCTATGATTCTAAGATTCACAAGGATAGCTCAGTGCCACATGTGGAATATAGAAATGAGGTCAACATGCAAATTCATGTTCGGTCCAGCCCTTGATTTATTTTACGAAATGCATCTTCTTTCCTGTCCTTTTAGCTTTTGCTGTTGTCTTTCATATGGACTTTTCCTCACCATTTTGTTTCTCCCTATTAAAAATGCCACCTGTAACTTTTACCGGTTGCCAACATCCCCTGCATTTTATCCGATAGATTCCACACAGACATTTTCAGTCTGAAGGGTATACCCAAGATGAGATGTTTTTACATCAACCCTGCGTCACCTGAGGCCAACAATTTATCTGTCTTCTATCAGTTGGTATAACGGAGGGAGGAACCTGGAGTTGGGATTTACCTGCCCATTGCCGGCAGTATGTCATCATGTTGTGCGGGATTGAAACCATGAGGGAACATTGCAAAATTAAATGTGTTAAAACGTAAATGTCAATAAAAACTCGTTAAATTCTAATAAACGCAGGGTTGGGTGGTTGCACTTAAATGTGTTTCTGTCTGACACCTTTCTATAGTTATTGCTGAATTGCAATAAGTGCTGCGAAAGGGCAGCACAGTAGCACAAGTGGATAGCACTGTGGCTTCACAGCTCCAGGGTCCCAGGTTCGATTCCCTGCTGGGTCACTGTCTGTGCGGAGTCTGCACGTTCTCCCCGTGTCTGAGTGGGTTTCCTCCAGGTGCTCCGGTTTCCTCCCACAGTCCACAGAAGTGCAGGTTAGGTGGATTGGCCATGATAAATTGCTCTTGGTGACCAAAAAGATTAGGAGGGGTTATTGGGTTACGGGGATAGGGTGGAAGTGAGGGCTTCAGTGGGTCGGTGCAGACTCGATGGGCTGAATGGCCTCCTTCTGCACTGTATGTTCTATGTTATGATTAAGACAGCATAGATTTGCATTTACCTTTTCCCTCTGTTTTCCACAAATTTATTTTCTCCTAACTCCACATCCACCCACCACACCCCATGGACGATCAGTCAGGAAAATGCCAGGTGGGATGGCACTGGCAAGAAGAGAAAAGGTGAAGCTGAAGACATTGCGGTGGATCTGCGTACATTTCCACTCTGAATTCTGCCTCACTTTTAAAGACAATTTTTAAAACATAGAACCACACCTCTGGGCTGGTGGCTGGTCAAAATATAAAACCAATGATTGAATGACCCACCTCACTCATTATGTCTCAATGGCCACAATCACATGTGTATAGGCATTCAAAACAGCCACTGTATACTAGAATCCCTACTGTGCAGAAGGAGGCCATTTTACCATTGAATCTGCACCGACCCTCCTAAAATCCGGAGCTGGAAATTTGGAGTTGTTAGATTAAAAGTGTGATTCTCCTATGAAGTAGGAATTAAAATTGAAAAGCAGATTTCATCTCATGGGTATGCCTAGGCATAACTGTGTGTTGAAGGACACAGCGTCCTGTGGCATGAGATAACCATATCCTCTCATACAAGGAAGTTCCTGAAATAAAAGCATTGGAACTGACCTTCAAATCACCTCAGCAAGGCATTAAAGTTCTTAGAAAAACAAAGGTAGTTTTAAGGGATTTATATTGTATTGATAACCATTAGAAATAAGTACGAAGTCTTACAACACCAGGTTAAAGTCCAACAGGTTTGTTTTGATGTCACTAGCTTTCGGAGCGCTGCTCCTTCCTCAGGTGAATGCAGAGGTCTGTTCCAGAAACACATATATATGTTTCTAGAACAGACCTCTGCATTCACCTGAGGAAGGAGCAGCGCTCCGAAAGCTAGTGACATCGAAACAAACCTGTTGGACTTTAACCTGGTGTTGTAAGACTTCGTACTGTGCTCACCCCAGTCCAATGCTGGCATCTCCACATCATTAGAAATAAGATATGGCTTTAACTGTGTTTACTTTAATGTTTCTGTGCCTGGAGTTAGGTTCATGTTGGACATGCGGGGGGGGGGGGGGTTTGCTGGGTCACTATCGGACTGCCCACTCAAAATGGCGTCCCGGGAATCCTTCATATTCCACACCATAAATTTACATGGCAAGGAATACTGAATTGCTTGCTAGTTTGCATTCCCAGGGGGATCGTAAACTAGTTGCAATTCACCTCTGGTGGGAGAAAGACTCCCAAATGGAGATTCCATCCCATTTTCTTTGATGTTTATGTGGTAAATTTGGTGTCTAAATTAAAGTTTATTTTAACATAAAAGATGCCGATTGATCGGAGTCATCACTCCTGGGGTGAAGTATCCTTTCCTCACAATTTAAAAAAAAAATTTTTTTTTAAGAGTACCCAATTCATTTTTTCCAATTTTAAGGGCAATTTAGTGTGGCCAATCCACCTACCCTGCACATCTTTGGGTTGTGGGGGCGAAACCCACGCAAACACGGGGAGAATGTGCAAACTCCACACGGACAGTGACCCAGAGCTGGGATCGAACCTGGGACCTCGGCGCCGTGAGGCAGCAATGCTACCCACTGTGCTGCCCCTTCCCTCACAATTTTACAAATTTAAGAAAAGTGTTTGGGGTTCTTGTCTGGAATCCTAACAAATGTTGGGGTCTGATCTGGGATCTTAACAGTAGGAACTCTACCAAGCAGGAACACTCACACAGAACTCACACATGGACCATCTCCCCACATTACACCATTTCTAGGAAACACATGGACAGGTCTTTTCAACAACACCAATGTTAAAAAATCTCTTTCCCAACCCTGAAACTCCATAGATGACAGCCACTTTGGGATATGTGCTCAAAGTGGGCATTCTTCAAATGAGACGAGGGAAATGAATGCTAGCAGGCTATTCGAATGTAAAAGCGCAACATTATGAACTTCCCCTGTTCTTCCTTATTTGCTACCAATAGCACATAAACTTTCCATCCGGGTTTACTGGTTTGCAATCAAAAACAAGAACTGCCACCTGATAGTTTTGGCTTCCAAACTCAAGGACAATTGTTCTACCTTCGCCATTATAATCGATACAATAAGTTAACTCAGACAAGAGGTTAAACGGAGACTTTTCAAAAAGGTGGTTAAATAAAGTATATGTTCAGAATTCTATGCAGCTTAGACTGCAGTGCGCCCTACCAAGAAGTGCGTGAAATCGCACAAAAGGTTGGCCATGCATCCCAACATCATCGCGCACTTGTGCAATATTGCAGTCGGTGGGTGTGACGAATGTGATATAAAATAGTTACTTTAGAGATATTAGTTAATGTAATGTAGAAATAAGCCACTTTGATTCTGGTTAGTTCAGAGACAAAGGATTTTAGACCGCATGGAAAAAGCAGGAAGAGGTGTGTCTACGAGAGTGATGCTGGATTGATAGGGGCCGGAGAAAGGGATTGGAAGTGAGCCAATCAGAATAGATCAAACAGGTCAGGAGGGACATAGGATGACCTATGGGCGTCGAGTATGTGAAACCTGATGCCATTTGAATGTATCAGTACGGAGCTCTTTGTCTGGGACACACTTAGTCCCGGAGCTGCAGAGAGCAACATGTTATCTGTATCACTGTGGACTAAGTTTAGCTTGCAAGCTGAATAAAATAACTAATGTTATACCTGCAAATCCATCTCGACTTTTATTGAGGCCAGACTGACGGGTAAAGAAATTTGGGATTCAACATGTGTTACATTACTAAATTACTCTTTGTCTTGCTGAGTTGTCTTGGATTCTGATGAGAAATAGTCAAAGTCTTCCAGATGATGACAAAATGTTTATTGAGTAAAAATAATAAACCAGTGAGTTCTTTCACTTCAATACTAAACTAGTAAAACAAGTAAGTAAGTTTATATTAAATTACAATTCTAATTACAATACACTGCACTCTGATCTAATCACATCTTCTCTCTGGCTGCTCTCTACCCACACTAACACACACACTACGAAAGAGGGGGAAACTCCTTTTTATAGATCCTGTTAATGTTGCCATCTAGTGATCATTTGTCTGTACTTACTTTACATTAACTGAACATGTATTCACACATACACAGATCACTACAGTGAGTGCACGCGAGAGTCAGAAGTGCGCTTGCTGCCAAGCAAGCAGGAAGTTAAAGGCCATTATGGGGCCCGTTGAATACAATTTTACGTGGTCCGTCTGATTTTATGGTTGGCGGATGGGCCGGTTGGCCTGGCAGTCTTAACGTTTTAGCTGCAATCTGGATCCAAGGGAGGCTGAACTGTCAGGGTTGAAATAACATTTGAAATGTTGCCCGAGGGCTGAGGTTGGTGTCCGAATGTGCTCCCTAGAAACTTCTGGCAGCATTTTTCCATTGCAATTTTTTGTATTACGGGTGTTCCCCCTGAAGGAGCACATTGGAAACATCACCCTACACTCCCCATTCTCTGCACTCGCCCTCTTCCCACCCTCCCCAGTAGCGCTGAGCCTTTCCATGTTACTTGGCCAGCCAGCGTGAAATCGCGTTCTGGGGCTGCTAGTGACTGGAAGCGTGTTTCACACCCATTTCCAGGTCCGCTAAGTGGTGCGTGCCGACAGGTAGAAGATTCAGGCTTATGGGCTTATTAATATAGGAAGAGAATATAAAAGCAAAGAAGAGGCATTAGAATGGTATAAATCATCACTTAAACTTTAGCTGTAGAATTGTTGACTATTTTGGGCAACATAATTCAGGAAAAGATGTAAAGGCATTAGAAGGGATACAGAGGCAGTTTACCAGGAAGTTACCAGGGATGAAGAACTTCATGAATAAGTTAGGACTGTTCTTGGAAGGGTGAAGATTAGGAGACATGTGCAGTGTGCTGTGACATTTGATGACTCAATGGCTCTTTGAGATCAATGTGGCATGTTTACAGATTGAGTGAGTTTGTCCATCATAGCACGAAGATCTGCTCAGCACATCCATTTTCTCCATGTACATACATCCCTCAAAGTTGCCACCCAGGTTGACAGGGTTGTTAAGAAGGAGTATGGTGTGTTGGCTTTCATTAACAGGGGGATTGAGTTTAAGAGCTGCGAGATTTTGCGGCAGCTTTATAAAACTCTAGTTAGACCACACTTGGAATATTGTGTCCAGTTCTGGTCGCCTCATTCTAGGAAGGATGTGGATGCTTTGGAGAGGGTACAGAGGATATTTACCAGGATGCTGCCTGGACTGGAGGGCATGTCTTATGAAGAAAG
Source organism: Scyliorhinus torazame (assembly GCF_047496885.1). Classification (NCBI taxonomy): domain Eukaryota; kingdom Metazoa; phylum Chordata; class Chondrichthyes; order Carcharhiniformes; family Scyliorhinidae; genus Scyliorhinus; species Scyliorhinus torazame. Next base: position 127,303,786 of record NC_092710.1, on the reverse strand, counting down.
GTTGAGAGAGCTGTGGCTTTTCTCGCTGGATTGATGAAGGAAGAGAGGTAACTTGATAGAGGTGTACAAGGTGATGAGAGGCATGGATAGAGTGAATAGCCGGAGACTTTTCCCCAGGGTGGAAATGGCTGTCATGAGGGGACATAATTTTAAGGTGATTGGAGGAAGGTATAGGGGAGATGTCAGGGGTAGGTTCTTTACACAGAGAGTGGTGGGTGTGTGGAATGCACTGCCAGCGAAGGTGGTGGATTCAGAGTCATTAGGGGCATTTAAGCGACTCTTGGACAGGCAAATGGACAGCAGTAAATAGAAGGGGTGTAGGTTAGGTTGATCTTAGATTAGGATAAATGGTCGGCACAACATCGTGGGCTGAAGGGCCTGTACTGTGCTGTACCGTTCTATGTTCTATCTGCTGAAGCCCTCATGACTTCCTAGGCTGTAAAAGGGAAATTATTTCATTCAGTGTAGAAAGGCATTTGACAAGATAAAAATCACACTATTTAGCAAATGCCATACACAAAATATTTTAAATTGAATCAATGTACAGCAACTTCTTGAGATTGCTTGATATATGCTAGTGGGAATGGTGGTGGGGGTGGTGGATGATGAGGCACACTAGGGAATGCTCAATTTTTAAAGAGAAAGACTTAATATAACCTAGCAAAAACATTGGAAAGAATCCGTAGGATTTTTCTAAAGGGAAGCTCATATTTGAAAGAAATGTATAAGGGTTTCGGGATACAGCTGTGGAATAGGACTATGAAGGTGGCTTTTCCAGACAATTGGCACAGTTGTAATGGGCCAGATGGTCTTTTCCTGTGTTGTGCCTTCAATTACAGACTGGACAAATGTGAAACTGAGCAAATCTCATGTTGTTGGAGTTGAAAATGCGATAGAACCAGTTTACAGCCGCATTCTGCTGCGTTTTGAGTTCCAGTCCTTTGCTGTTTGCCAAACCATGCCGTTGGATCTCCCGCCTGCTTCTTCTTCACACACCACCCACCTTATTCACCTGCCCTAATGACAAGAGATCATGTTGGAAAAGTTCCAACACTGACCGACCTGGCTGAGTCCTAAAGGACACATGTGCCAGACAGAGCCTGCAGCAATTGGTAGGAGAATCAACAAATTGACCTATCTGTCACAGCCCTCACCAGTCTACCTTGTACATACGCATCTGAGATTATTGGTCGGAGTGACCGCCGCTGTCTTCTTTGGAGACAAAGTCCTGCCTTCACACGGGGTTACACAACTTCATGTTGTGTGGCACAGCCACCTTGCTGACTGGTATAAACTCGGGACAGATTTAGCAACTCAAATCTGGGCATCATTGAGGTATTGTGGGTCATTGGCTGCAGCAGCAGAATTGGATTCAAACACAATGTGGCCCAGCATAACCCTCACAGTACTCTTACTGTAAAGGGGATGCAAAGGAGATTAAACCCGTTTCAATGGGGAGTGTAGGAGTGCACAGCGGGAGCAGCACCAGATACAGCTAAAAAGAAGGTGCTAATCTGAAGCTACAATACATGTGTGCTAAACAACAGAAGCAGCATATTACAGACAGGGCTAACCAATACCATAACCAATGGATCAGATCAAAGCTCTGCAATCCTGCCAGTCATGCTGTTCAGATGGGATTTAAACTATCATAGGGAATGGCAACTAGTGTTCAGCATTAAAAGGGAGGTACACCGAGGATTCAAAAAGATAAATAACACGAGAGTAAGAAGTAGTTAGAAATACCAGGGTGGGATTAACTAAGAACAAATACCTTGTATGTAAGCACACAGGATAGAATGTAGAGGGCCCGTTCAACGCAGGCGCAAATCCCGTTATGGCCATTAAAATTTGCGATCGGGCCACAATTGGATTTGCGCCAGCATCTTCTGTGCCCCCACCGGTGTCATGAAGCTATTTCCATGAATTTTAATATACTCAAATATAATTAAACAACTTTCCGCCATAATGTCTGCCCACACTGGATCACGCTGGCCCAAATCTCTGCCAGTTTCCAAAAGTGAAAACCAGTCGTGATGAAGATGCTGAAGGTGGGGAGGTGAGTATAGCCCTTGGGTGGTGACGGACATGGCTGGGCACTGCCGCGTGGTACCACCAACATGGCACTGTGAACCTGACCATGTAGGCACTACCTTGTTGGCACTGCCGGGATGAACCCTCTGAGAAGTCAAATTGGGGGATTTCTCCTTATGTGTAGGGGAGGAGGAGGGCTCGCTTGTTGATGGGGGTGGGCTGTGCATACATTGGATTGGGGGAGACAGTGCCAGTGGCAGGGAGGGGGGCTGTGCCAGTGAGAGGGGAGGAGCACCCAGATGCCGGCGGGTCACCCCAGTACTTATGTGGTGTGTGGAGGGGGGAGGATTTGCCCTTATCTTTGCGTCGTGGGTGGGGGCCTAGTCGCCCTTTGGAAAATTGAGTATGCTGCCTGGAGAGGAAAATGCATGTGGGATGTGCACATGGTACGACATAAGGGCCATGGGTCCAGGGCTAGGGAAAAGGATAGCACAGGAGATAGCTTGTCAGCAGGTGAGGTTGCACACTAGTTCTGAAATGGGATGAAATGAAATGAAAACTCAGTTCAAACTTTTATGAACCAGGCTACAGAGGAAGGTCAATCAGTTTATAAACCCAAGTATTTCCCACGTATTATACCCAAGTAGTATTACTTTTCATACACTAAGAACCGTGCCAGGAAGCCTGTATTCTGACAAAGTGCAAGGTGGAGTCCAACATCAGGGAAAGCTTGGAGCCCATACTTCTAACAGTCTTCTACCATCAGTTATCGTGATAGCAATATGCAAATGGTCCCAGGACATCATAGTACTTCAATAATCCAGATTCCATTGGAGTTGCTTCCTAAAGATTCTCCCTAGATATGGCCTGCTACTGAGATCTCTTCTCCCTCTGCTCCTCTTCTTCGAGGAGCTTGTGCCGCTTTGTGTGGTCTCTACTCATTTCCCAACCACTTTCAAAGTCAAGATGGAGCTGCACTAATCCATCCACCTCTGGGAACAAATGGTTTGTGTTGTTGTTTCACTTCCCATGCCTAATGGTGCACAAAACAGACTTTTGTTTGTTCCCATAGCAAGTTTCTCCCTGGAACTGGTCACTAGCCTGTCACCAGAGGCTTATAGCATGCGGGCATGACTCCACATCCAGCATGGCTGACCAGGAGTTACCCCCGCTCCAACCGCCTGCCATTAGCAGATATTGGAAGTATTTTCCAGGTTGGTATTCAACCTGTTGTGTGTTATGAACACACTTTTCCTGGCCGTCAAGTCCAGGGGTGGGGCTTGAGCTATCCACTGCACCACAGAACCTCCTCAATGGGTTTGTGTACAAGCCTTTAAATCAACAAAAATGAACTCCCGCATCAGTCGGAACACTCCCTGTACATTATTGAACGAGTGTGAAAAAGTACAGAAAGATTGTAGCAATAGCCAAAAGAAATAATTCAGCAGCTAAGCTGTAAAGAGATCATGGTCCCTTTAAATAGTTCTGATAACGGAGTCCTACATGCCGTTGAATGCTTCTTCTGCTTTGGTTGGCTAAGAGAGGATGTAGGCTGGAGCAAGGAGCTCCAAAATGTCAGTGCCAGCATCAAATTGTGTTGCACACTGATTGGCATCACGATTTGGCTGCTCTGCAGGCTGCCAGTGAATGTTAAGTGTACAGGCACTAATCCTTTTACCAAAATAATCAGAAGTGCGTGCATGCACCAGGAATGCCATTTTGGAACATTTAAAGGCTAGGACTAGGACTAGTCCAATTTCATCCCCCTCCCACCCCCTCACCACCCTGCATCCCCCCCCCCCTCCCCTCCCCCCCCCAACCACCGCCATCCCCTCCCCACCCACTCACCCCCTCCATTAAGCTTTGGAAGATAATTGTATGTAAAAAGCATTGCTCATACTTGATACTTGAATGACAAAGCGATTGACTTTATTGAGTGCCTGCTCTTTCACAGCTGAGGACAACTTATGTTTCATAGCTTGGCAGGAGCATGATTAACAGAATGTGAAAGTAAAGAAAGGCAAATAATGAATTGATCTTTGGGCCTCCTGCAGGATGTATTATGTTTGAAGGTCAAGATCTATAATTTCCTCAGGAAGTACATAATCTCAATGCAACAGAATGAGCAGTCAATTTGACATCTTGGCCTCTTGAGATTCCTGAATAGCCAATCGTAGTGTCACTATTTATTATGAATTGCAGTAGTCGAACAGGAAAAGGGTAAAACACATGACAATGAGAAAATGTGCACAGCTAGTATATTGAGGGTTCATTAGAAAACAGATGATTACAAAAATTAAATCGTTAAAGCATCATCAGACAATATAACCTGTGAGCATTACATGACCACGTGGATTATAGGGACTGAGTTACACCTGATCTTCCTGATTCAAACTTTGGATCTTTTATAGACGTTTCAGCCAATTATTTCAAAGCAAGTAATAAAATGAGCAGAGTGAGAGAGAAACAGGGTCTGATCATCAGGCCAGGATTTTACAGCCTTGCCACGGTGTGTCTTCCCCGCACATGGATGCCACGGGTCAAATAAATTGCCGTTTACTTTGGTGGGACCATAATTTTCCACCAGGCAGGAGGGGCCATAAAATCCTGGACATAGTCTAGATCCACAATGGTACCAGGAAAAATGATGGAGTGGGTAAACTGAAATTTAAAAGATAATCGTGGACTGAAAAAGAACAGCACAATGTACATTCAGCTCAAAAGTAAATGTTTTCATTGAAGGCATGGTAAAAATTATTATACAGAAACCAAAATCACAATTTTTGGGATACATCAAAGTACTTACATGGCAAACCAGATCTTCAAATCCTGAACAGTTTTGCCAAGAGGTATTGGTCTCTTTATTAATTGGGAGCTGTGCTGGGATAAGGAGGATAACCGAGACACTCTGCCGTCTCGAGCATGCTCCACAAATCACTCTTCACAATAACTTACCTTCCATGTCCATTCACCTGCCTATGCACTTCATTACTCCCAGCTATCGATCCACCTTCCCCACTAACCCTCATCTGTCATGAAATTTCCCAGGCGGGATTCTCCTTCCCGCCAGCCCCGTTTTCCGGCGCGGTACGCCCCCACCGGCAGAATGATCCTCCGTTCCAGCAGCCGGCCAGTGTGGTTTCCAATTGTGGCCATCCCACGCCGTCAGGAAACCCGTGGGCGTGGGTGCGCTGCCGGTGAAGTGGAGGATCCCGCTGACGGAGGATCCAGCTGCATGTCTCTTCAAATGCTAATTCTCACAAAATGACCTTCTTCCATTAGTTGAACACATGCCATTTCTCTCATTCATTGGCCTGTTATTTTCACCTTGTTGTTGTTGGAAATGAAAGCACAGGATATCAGGAAGAATGAGAGGACCCAAGGATAGCCCACAAGCCACTTCATAACTAACAACACTGGAAATCAGTGGAAATTTGGCTTGTCTAGCTGTTGGAGACAGGAACTCCCAACTACCCATATATTATATGGCAATCAGACATATTGACTTGATTTCAACAGCAGGTGAAGTATATTCATCTTCATAATGATAACACTCTTACTGTTCCAAGAATAATCCATATCTTATCCCTGACAGAGCCTTCACAGGTGCAGCAGGAGTTGCTGGACGTCACGATGATTCTTCCTCAGTGAAGCAGAGTCATTTTGAGACTGTCCAGTCACATATTGATACACTCCATTCACCGGTTCACATACACACTCTTCAGTCAGACCTTACGGACAGAAAGTTGGGTTTTCATCTCGTGAGTCACATTTTACAAGTGAGCAAGTGAAGGCGATGGAATCAGGGAGAGCAATGGAGAATCTGCTTCAGAGGGCACCATTTTCCCTAACCTCTGTTCAACTGGATACAGTAAGAAGTCTTACAACACCAGGCTAAAGTCCAACAGGTTTGTTTCAAACACTAGCTTTCGGAGCACTGCTCCTTCCTCAGGTGAATGAAGAGGTATGTTCCAGAAACATATATAGAGACAAATTCAAAGATGCAAGACAATGCTTAGAATGTGAGCATTTTCAGGTGATTAAGTCTTTACAGATCCAGAGATAGGGGTAACCCCAGGTTAAAGAACATAGAACATAGAACAGAGAACATTACAGCGCAGTACAGGCCCTTCGGCCCTCGATGTTGCGCCGACCTGTGAAACCACTCTAAAGCCCATCTACACTATTCCCTTATTGTCCATATGTCTATCCAATGACCATTTGAATGTCCTTAGTGTTGGCGAGTCCACTACTGTTGCAGGCAGGGCATTCCACGCCCTTACTACTCTCTGAGTAAAGAACCTACCTCTGAAATCTGTCTTATATCTATCTCCCCTCAATTTAAAGGTATGTCCCCTCGTGCTAGACATCACCATCCGAGGAAAAAGGCTCTCACTGTCCACCCTATCCAATCCTCTGATCATCTTGTATGCCTCAATTAAGTCACCTCTTAACCTTCTTCTCTCTAACGAAAACAGCCTCAAGTCCCTCAGCCTTTCCTCATAAGATCTTCCATCCATACCAGGCAACATTCTGGTAAATCTCCCCTGCACCTTTTCCAATGCTTCCACATCCTTCCTATAATGCGGCAACCAGAATTGCACGCAATACTCCAAATGCGGCCGCACCAGAGTGTTGTATAGCTGCAACATGACCTCATGGCTCCTAAATTCAATCCCTCTACCAATAAAAGCTAACACACCGTACGCCTTCTTAACAACCCTCTCAACCTGGGTGGCAACTTTCAGGGATCTATGTACATGGACACCGAGATTTCTCTGCTCATCCACACTGCCAAGAATCTTACCATAAGTCCAATACTCTGTCTTCCTGTTATTCCTTCCAAAATGAATCACCTCACACTTTTCTGCATTAAACTCCATTTGCCACCTTTCAGCCCAGCGCTGCAGCTTATCTATGTCCCTCTGTAACTTGTAACATCCTTCCGCACTGTCCACAACTCCACCGACTTTAGTGTCATCTGCAAATTTACTCACCCATCCTTCTACACCCTCCTCCAGGTCATTTATAAAAATGACGAACAGCAGTGGCCCCAAAACAGATCCTTCTGGTACACCACTAGTAACTGGACTCCAGTCTGAACATTTCCCATCAACCACCACCCTTTGTCTTCTTCCAGCTAGCCAATTTCTGATCCAAACTGCTAAATCACCCTGAATCCCATGCCTCTGTATTTTCTGCAGTAGCCTACCATGGGGAACCTTATCAAACGCTTTACTGAAATCCATATACACCACATCAACTGCTTTACCCTCATCCACAGGTTTGGTCACCTTTTCAAAGGGCTCTATTAGGGTTTGTGAGGCATGACCTACCCTTCACAAAACCGTGTTGACTATCTCTAATCAAATTATTCCTTTCCAGATGATTATACATCCTATCTCTTATAAACCGTTCCAAGATTTTTCCAACAGAAGTAAGGCTCACTGGTCTATAGTACCGTGGTTATCTCTACTTCCCTTCTTGAACAAGGGGACAACATTTGCTATCCTCCAGTCTTCTGGCACTACTCCTGTGGACAAAGATGACTTAAAGATCAAGGCCAAAGGCTCAGCAATCTCCTCCCTAGCTTCCCAGAGAATCCTAGGATAAATCCCATCCGGCCCAGGTGACTTATCTATTTTCACACTTTCCAGAATTGCTAACACCTCCTCCTTATGAACCTCAAGCCCTTCTAGTCTAGTTGCCTGAATCTCGGTATTCTCCTCGACAACATTGTCTTTTTGCTGTGTGAATACTGACGAAAAATATTCATTCAGCACCTCTCCTATCTCCTCGGACTCCAAGCACAACTTCTCACTACTGTCCTTGACTGGCCCTACTCTTACCCTCGTCATTCTTTTATTCCTGACATATCTATAGAAAGCTTGAGGGTTATCCTTGATCCTACCTGCCAAAGACTTCTCATGTCCCCTCCTGGCTCTTCTTAGCTCTCTCTTTAGGTCCTTCCTAGCTAACTTGTAACTCTCGAGCGCCCTAACTGAACCTTCATGTCTCATCTTTACATAAGTCATCTTCTTCCTCTTGACAAGTGTTTCGACTGCTTTAGTAAACCACGGTTCCCTCACTCGACCACTTCCTCCCTGCCTGACAGGTACATACTTATCAAGGACACGCAGTAGCTGTTCCTTGAACAAGCTCCACATTTCCATTGTGCCCATCCCCTGCAGTTTTCCTCTCCATCCGATGTATCCTAAGTCTTGCCTCATCGCATCATAATTGCCTTTCCCCCAGATATAACTCTTGCCCTGCGGTATATACCTATCCCTTTCCATCACTAAAGTAAACGCAATCGAATTGTGGTCACTATCACCAAAATTCTCACCTACCTCCAAATCTAACACCTGTCCTGGTTCATTACCCAGTACCAAATCCAATATGGCTTCGCCTCTCGTTGGCCTATCTACATACTGTGTCAGGAAACCCTCCTGCACACATTGGACAAAAAGGGACCCATCTAATGTACTCGAACTATAGCATTTCCAGTCAATATTTGGAAAGTTAAAGTCCCCCATAACAACTACCCTGTTGCTTTCGCTCCTATCCAGAATCATCTTTGAAATCCTCTCCTCTACATCTCTGGAACTTTTCGGAGGCTTATAGAAAACCCCTAACAGGGTGACCTCTCCTTTCCTGTTTCTAACCTCAGCCCATACTACCTCAGTAGACGAGTCCTCATCAAACGTCCTTTCTGCCACCGTAATACTGTCCTTGACTAACAATGCCACCCATCCCCCTCATTTACCACCTTCCCTGAGCTTACTGAAATATCTAAATCCTGGCACCTGCAGCAACCATTCCTGTCCCTGCTCTATCCATGTCTCTGAAATGGCCACAACATCGAAGTCCCAGGTACCAACCCATGCCGCAAGTTCACCCACCTTATTCCAGATGCTCCTGGCATTGAAGACACACTTTAAACCACCTTCCTGCCTGCCGGTACACTCCTGCAACTTTGAAACCCTACTCATGACCTCACTACTCTCAACCTCCTGTATCCTGGAGCTACAATTCAGGTTCCCAAGCCCCTGCTGAACTAGTTTAAACCCTCCCGAAGAGCATTAGCAAATTTCCCCCCCCAGAATATTGGTACCCCTCTGCTCCAGGTGTAGATCATCCCATTTGTAGAGGTCCCACCAACCCCAGAATGAACCCCAATTATCCAGAAATCTGAAACCCTCCCTCCTGCACCATCCCTGTAGAGTTGTGAATTGTCTCAAGCCAGGACAGTTGGTAGGATTTCGTAAGCCCAGGCCAGATTGTGGGGCCAACTGGATGCAGGCACTGTACTTTGGAGGCAATCGTTAAACAGGGGAGAAGCAATGAGCAATGGGTGATATATTGACAGACCTTTCAACCCCACTTGGCAACATTACAGACTCACCATGATTGCAAAGAGAATGGAGGAGTCCACCTCAAGCAGGAGTGGGCTGGTGCTACAGGTTATCGAGAAGATGTGCACTTCCATGGATATAGTGACCAATGTATGGAATATCGAACACTCCAAATGAGTCCATGCTCACATTGAACACGGTAATGTAGCCTCTGGATGCCAACATGTCTGCCATCTTTGCACATCCTACCGATTTTTAAAGAATTGTTCTTCAGCACAGAGAAAGCAGTGAAATTCAGTTGGGCTGTGAGAGCGATGAAAGCAAAGGAAGACACGGAAATGGGGATTACTTTCAAACGACTGTGGCGCCTCTCAGGTGTGCAGAAATTATATCCTGACACTATTTGAAGGCGAGCGCAGCAGTTTTCCCCAGTGCTCTGGCCAATGCGCATTTCTCAGCCAACCTCGCTACAGAAATGGAGTGCCTTGTTGTGCAGTCTTGCTGTGTGCAAATTGGCTGCTTTGTTTTCGACATTACAACATTGAATGCATGTCATAAGTGTTTCCTTGGCTGTAAATCGCTTTGGAATTTCCATGAGGTCATAAATGGTATTTTTGCTTCCTCTGGTCTTGAATGAATGAAAATCGCTTATTGTCACAAGTAGGCTTCAAATGAAGTTACTGCAAAAAGCCCCTAGTCGCCACATTCCAGCGCCTGTTCAGGGAGGCTGGTACGGGAATTGAACCTGCGTTGCTGGCCTTAGTCTGCTTTACAAGCCAGTGGGTGGTGGAGCGCGGGAGGCGTGGAGTGGGGCACCCATAAGGCCGGTGACACTCTGTGCAACTACGAGCCACGGTGGGTGGTCAGTGGGGTGCGCAGCAAGATGGCAGCCTTGCAGGCCCCGGCAATGGTGGTCTGTGCCTGGACATCCTGGCCCCGGGAGGCCATCCGGATCCCACAGCGTATTCCCTGAGCAACCCCCATCAACCCCCACTGCTCACCCCAGCCCTGGCAGACGCCACCCCTAGCCAGCCTTACCGGCGGCAGACCCGCCACCAATGGAAGCGCTTCTGCGTGTCCTACATCCTCTCTCTCCCTGAGCAGCCACAGCGCCTGTTTCCCAATTTTTAAAACTGCAAGTCAAACTCGCCCTCTGTAATTCCTCCTGGCTGAGCTGCAGCATCGCGGAGACCCTGGAGAATACCGGGTCTGGCCCGTAAATGACATGCCAGCGGCGTTTATTGTGCGTACGGAGTAGAATGCATTAACACTTCTGTCAACGCACTGGAGCATGGCATTCTTCTGGCTGCCGACCATGATGTTCACCTAAGGTGCGATTCTCCGCCCATTTGCGTTTCCGGCATTGTTGGACGGACAATCCGACCAGGTTTATTAATTTACTTATCTCATTGGGTGAGGAAACTAACTGAACATTTCTTTATTTTCCAGTAACCAATGTGGCTCCATGACTTCTTCAACTAGGTTTTATGAGGCAACTTACTTTAACAGTTTTTATGCATTTTTCTCATAAGCCAATTCCTATTTCCCCTCTGTGGCCATTTGCATCCCTGCTCGATGACGTCACCCCAATATCCACCCTTCCAGCAACATCAGATTCTCAATGAACTATGTCAGGAACGATCTGCAGGTAATATACTTATTAAAATGCATACTGGCAGAGTAAATTGCCTGGCTTTGAAAGCATATTGTCATGAAGGTGTTGGAATAGTATTGCAGGGACATAATTACATGAATTAAAGATATATTGCATATTAACGAGGGTGATTAATGCACATAACTGTGGTAGTGTTTATTCTAATCTTTTGCAGAACTCCACAAGGACAACTAGATTAGTTTCCACATATTATGGCCAATGAATAATTCATTACCAATTCTCTGTCCCCTTACATCAAATATTTGCACCACACCAGTTCTATTTTCTCTAATCGGGGAGAACAATAGCTGTTGCTGGAACTTAGCTTGAAGATCATGGCAGTTACCTAGCTTTGCATATGCTCTGAAGCTTCTACGTCCTACCTCAGATTGCAATCGTATCTGCTATATCTATTCTAAGTTATACGAGGATCTATATTCCACACTTTTGAAGCCATTCTGGTCTCACATTTCCCTCATTAATTAAGATTTCTGTCAAGGAATTCACTCTGCAATGAGGATACATACCCAATCGTACACCGCACCCGCCACCATTTCCTGCCGTTGAGCTTTCCACCACAACCATGCATTCCTGCAACCTAAAAGTAGAACAGGTGGTCTTCATCTCTCCGTCATATTAATGTCAATTTCAGACTATCATTATACAGAATCCACCAATGACCCTAAAGTTAGTTTCCCTTTCCACCTGCCTCACCATCACTCCCTGAAGTAGATTTATATCCTTACCACCACGGAGTCGGGCATCACTTGCATGGATTGCAGAACGGAGAGTCCAGTGGGAGGGTTGCACGAGCTGTACTAGAATCTACTGTAATCTCTCAAAATCGAAATGCTGTTGAACTGAGCACTCCAAAACGAGACCAAGCACAAACTTTTAGATGGGAAGGAGGACTTCCCTTATATAAGTGGTTAGCACTGTGGCTTCATAGCGCCAGGGTCCCGGGTTCGATTCTTGGCTGGGTCACTGTCTGTGCGGAGTCTGCACGTTCTCCCCGTGTCTGCGTGGGTTTCCTCCGGGTGCTCCTGTTTCCTCCCACTAGTCCCCAAAGACATGGGACGGGATTCTCCGGGTTGGAGAATCGCCGGGGGGGGGGGGGACGGCGTGAATCCTGCCCCGCCGCCGGCTACCGAATTTTCCGGCACCGGGTTTTTGGCAGGGGCGAGGATTGCACCGTGTCGGTCGGGGGCCATTGGCGGCGGCCCCCCGACGATTCTCCGCTCCACGATAGGCCGAGTGGCCGCCCGTTTTCGGCCAGTCCCGCTGGCGTGGATTAGACCAGGTCCGTACCGGCGGGACTTGGCTCTGCGGACTGCCTTTGGAGTCCTCGGGGAGACGCGGCGGGATTCGGCCCCGGGATGGGCCCCCATGGTGGCCTGGCCTGCGATCGGGGCCCACTGATCTGCGGGCAGGCCTGTGCCATGGGGGCACTCTTTCCCTCTGCATGGCCGCTGTAAAGCTCCGCCATGGACGGCGCAGAGAAGAAACCCCCTGCGCATGAGCTGGGATCACGCCAGCGGTTCTGCACATGCGCCAATTCGCGCCAGCCGGCCGAGGCCCTTCGGCGCCAACCACTCCAGCGCCGGCCTAGCCCCCGAAAGTGCGTAGGTGAGAGGTTTGGAGAAGAAAGGTTGAGAAGGTGGCTAGTCATGAAGGAAAGGAACATAGATTTTCCCACACAGACTCCGCACAGACAGTGACCCAGCCAAGAATCTAACCTGGGACCCTGGCACTATGAAGCTACTTCTCGGCGCCGGTACGGCCCGATCCGCCGCAAACCGGAGAATCCCGGCCACGCTGTTAGGTAATTTGGACATTCTGAATTCTCCCTCTGTGTACCCGAACAGACGCCAGAATGTGACGTGTTTTCACAGTAACTTCATTGCAATGTAAGCATACTTGTGACAATAAAGATTCTTTTTATTATAATATATGTGCTGCAATGTGACAAGAGGCCAAGTGACAGGTTAGATGGTTGCCTTCAAATAAGAATGATATCCATTTCAGGAAGTCCCAATGTGAGAAGGATAAGAAATATTAGAAAAACGTATATACATTTACCCAATGGCTTGATGGTTAAATGGAAAGGGAGGTGTGATGCCAGACTGGAAAGCTTTGGGTTTAGTTGAGGAATGTTCGGGAAAATCTATGTTCCTTTCCTTCATGACTAGTCACCTCCTCAAACTTTTTTCTCCAAGCCTCTAACCTTCACTTCAACCAAAGTGCAAAGAACTCATGGGCTTCTTCTCCTATCAGATTGTTACCGATCTGGAAGGTAGCACTGCCATTGCCTCCTATTTGCTCTTCTCCTTCCGCCTGACCAGCCTCCTGATCAATTTCCCTCCCATTTCTCCCTTGCTTACTCTTATCTCCTCTCATCCATATGACCCAACTTCCTGTACTTTAGAAGCTGCTCGTTAGGTAATCTATGATCATCAAACCCCCCCCCCTCTCACCACCATCATCACTCCCCCCTCAAAATATTCTCCTGCCCACCCATCCCATCCACTTACCACTCAAGTTCATATCTCCATTTCATCTCAAAAGACTTTGAATGTCTTGTCCCAGCACGCATCACCTTCTCTGAACCACCCTCAGCAAATTTCTCAAGTCCAGTCTTTGGGTGGGATTTTCTAACCCGACCAGCAGGATCTTCCAGTCCCATCCAAGCCAACCCCTGCCGTGCGCTCCCTGGCAGCAGGATAGGTGAGCCATGCAAAACGTCATTGACATCAATGTGACTGGAAGATCCCACTGATGGCCAATGGTCAGTCATTTTCACCAGGGGAAAACCCATCACGGGGGAATGGGGGAGGAGGCTGAAAAATTCCAACCTTGTTTTCCACATAGTACTGCATTGATCAAAGTTATAATTGACGTATGTTGCGACTGTGACCATAATTTATTATACTTCATTGAAGTCTTTCCAGCCTTCATTATAATCAAGTATGGCATCTTCTCCATTACCTTTTCCCAGTTATCTTTCTATTTCCCCAGTGTCAAGGGATCTTGAGCTACATGGCTTTTCTTTTCACCCATGGACCTTCATCTCCTGAGCCCTCAAGGATTGTATTCTTGGCTCATTCAACTCCCTCAGCTATATGCTGCCCTTATCAACATCACCAACCAGCTGTCCCTCGATAAAATCAACCACAAATATAGAATATGTTTCTGTATGTATACTGATCACACACGCTCTCCATTGCTTTCCGTGACCCCCACCATCACTTTTGAACAACGATGAAATGCCTACTCCGCTTCCACAGTGTTCACCTCTCCAGCTGGCATTTCTAACACTCGCTTATCGGTAATGCACCCCTCCTCGATCCCAATAATGTTCAAGCCCCTCCCGCACCCACCCTCCCGACTCAACTTCTAGAATCCCTGGCTCTATTGAGCCAGTGTATGGAGAATCAGTATTGTTAAAGAGTCTGAAGGGATGGAATTTTGCACTGTTCAGGGAGGGGAGGGGGAGGTGGGAAGCGGCTGAACATTAGCAGGCAGTGAAGGCGGGGTGTGAGCATATTTATGGATGGGGAAGGGTGTGCACATTAATGGGTGAGGGGGGAGGGTGAGTGTTGTCAGGGTGGGGGAATGGACTGAGTACTTTCAATATGGGGTGGGTGTGAGCAGAGTCTGGTGAGGGATAGGGTGAGCATTGTTGATGGGGGGGTCAGGCAGAGGGTGAGCATTCATGGAGATCTGAGGGAGGGAGTGTGGGCATTGTCAGGGCTGAGAAAGGGATCTGAGGCCGACAGCTCCATTTAAAAACAGTATGTGAAAGTCAATGAACAACTTAAGTGGTGCACCTTCAGTTCAAGACGGGAAAGGAGGTGTCATTCTACTGTAGATACACTTTGCCATTAGGTCTCCCAACATTTATTGTCATTGGATTTTGAAACGCAACCAAAAACAAAAAATGGTAAGTCTCCAGTGCTGCCTCCGACTGCAATCCCATGCCCCATTCTAACCAATTTCTCAGCCTAAACTTTAATGATGTGTGCACATATACCCTCATGTCCCTCTGTTTCTGCATCTGTCTTACAGTTGTGCTATTTAATTTAGATTACCTCTACTCTTTCTTCATTGAAATGCTCTACACATCTTGGGCGAAATTCTCCGTTATCGGCGGAAAGTCCGCCGATCGGCGCAAAAAACGGCGGAAATCCGACTTGCGTCACGTCGGAAAAATGGGTCGATAGTCTCCGGCCCGAAATGGGCTAGCAGCGACGTAACGGGATCCGCGCTTGCGCAGTGGTTCACGCCGTGCAGCGTCATACGCGCTGCACGGCGTGACGGCTCATAAGGCCGCGCTGCTCCCCCCCACCCGACCGGAACACCCGACCGCAACACCCGACTGGATGGCTGGCCGTCGCTCAGCCCCGAGGTTCGAGTCACATGATGTGGAGGCGCTCCTGGACGCGGTGGAGCAGAGGAGGGACGCCCTGTATCCCGGGCACGGCCGCAGAGTTGCCCCATGCCACAGCCGGCGTCTGTGGAGGGAAGTGGCAGAGGCCGTCACCGCTGTGGCCCTGACACCACGGACAGGCACCCAGTGCCACAAGAAGGTGAACGACCTCGTCAGAGCAGGCAGGGTGAGCCTCCCCCCCCTGCCCAATATCCATATCCCCCCTCCCCATATCCCCCATATCCCCCCTCCCCCATATCCCCCTCCCCCATATCCCCCCTCCCCCATATCCCCCCTCCCCCATATCCCCCCTCCCCCATACCCCCCCATATCCCCCCTCCCCATATCCCCCCTCCCCATATCCCCCCTCCCCCATATCCCCCCTCCCCATATCCCCCCTCCACCATATCCCCAATATCCCCCCTCCCCCATATCCCCCATATCCCCCTCCCCATATCCCCCCTCCCCCATATCCCCCATATCCCCCCTCCCCCATATCCCCCCTCCCCCATATCCCCCATATCCCCCCTCCCCCATATCCCCCTCCCCCATATACCCCATATCCCCCCTCCCCATATCCCCCCTCCCCCATATCCCCCTCCCCCATATCCCCCCTCCCCCATATCCCCCCTCCCCCATATCCCCCCTCCCCATATCCCCCCTCCCCCATATCCCCCTCCCCCATATCCCCCATATCCCCCCCTCCCCCATATCCCCCGCTCCCCCATATCCCCCCTCCCCCATATCCCCCCTCCCCCATATCCCCCCTCCCCCATATCCCCCATATCCCCAAGTGAATCCAGCCCTAACCTTAACCTCTGCAATGCACGCGCAACCGATGGCGTGCATTCATATACCTGCCTAACACTGTTGCCTTTTACCCCTGCCCCCCCCCCCACAGGAGAAGCGCGCACACAACAATAGGGAGCATGTGAGGACTGGAGGAGGGCCCGCTGATGAGAGGCCACTGACCGTACACGAGGAAAGGGCCCTGGAACTCGCTGGCGGACCTGAGGACCGGGAGGTTGCTGATGCAGAGGTCGGGGGTGTACTAGCGAGTGAGCCACCGACAGCCAGTCCCCATATCCCCCCTCCCCTATATCCTCCTCCCCCGTATCCCCTGATCACTGCCTGATGTCTAACCATGCATGCTTCATTGTGTATCGCAAGACCAAACGTCCAGGCACCCATCCCCGCAGATGCAGACCGCCCGCAGGATGCCCCTTGGAGACCACAGGAGACGGAGAGACCCGCACCCTCCAGCATGCGACGCCCGCAGGATGCCCCTCGGAGACCACAGGAGACGGAGAGTCCCGCACCCTCCAGCATGCGACGCCCGCAGGATGCCCCTCGGAGACCACAGGAGAGGGAGAGACCCGCACCCTCCAGCATGCGACACCCGCAGGATGCCCCTCGCACACCACGGGAGACGGAGAGACCTGGAGCAACAGGGAGACGACACCCCCGTCACGTGCGGGAGTGACCACCCAGCGACGAGGGGGGCAGCCACAAGCCCCCGTCACATCCGAGCCAGGACACCACTACCCAGGACACCACTACCCAGGACACCACTACCCACGACACCACTACCCAGGACACCCCTACCCGGGACAGCACTACCCAGGAAGACGAAATACCGGACAGTGACTCAGAGTGGATGGGTGGAGACGAACCCCCACCCCAAAGTGCCATGGACTCAGAGTGGGACGAAGAGCACGACACAACGCGACTGCTGTCACCAACACCCTCCACCATCGCAGAAACACTCACCACGGTTGGGCACTTTAGTGATGAGGCGTCTGGTACACTCACTGGTGCGCACAACACAGCCGTCCCGGTACAGCAGGTGGAGGTAGGAGCAGCAGAGGGACCGGGCGGTCGGAGGGCAGCCCAGCCCAAGCGAACATCTGCCGCCCAGATGGATCCCGGGTTCCTGCAGTTACCACACCCACACATAGATCCGATGCAACCACCGACCCGGAGACTAGCGAAGAGGGTGACGGGCGGCTTGTGGCGGCTGTGGTCGCAGGTGGAGGAGTCCACCCAGGTCCAGGAGCTGGGAGTGGTGCCGGTCATGCGTGCCACCCAGGCCGATACCGCACAGGTGGCGTCCGCGGTGGAGGCAATGGGTGCGACGGTGTCAGACATGGGGAACGGTTTGCGAGGCCTGGGGCCTTCCGTGCAGGCGGCGTCTGTGGCCCAGGAAATGGCTGCCCTCTCACAGGAGGCCATGAGCCAGTGCCAGCGCCAGATGGCAGAGGCGCTCAACGCCATAGCACAGTCTCAGCAGGCCATGGACCAGTCTCTGCAGGCCATGGCCCAGTCTCAGCAGGCCATGGCCCAGTCTCTGCAGGCCATCGCTGAGGGCATTGGCGCCAGTGGCCATGTGCGAGCCGGCGTCGCACTGTCACAGACAGGGTTTGCCAACCCCCTGGGCTCCATGGCTGCAAACCTGCAGACCCCTGTCGATACCAGCACGGGCCTCCAGGACTGGCAGCGCCAGATGTCGGGGGGCGTCGGATGGCCAGTCCGTTCGCATCCCCCACCCATGTAGACGCCTGGGGGCCATCGGGCACCCCGAGGGAGGAGGAGGTGGTGTGGTCCGTCCCGGCTCCCTCTGTAGGGGAGGTCCCGGTACACCGCGACACCTCGGACTCCCCCCCTTCCGTCCCAGGTGCATCGGCTGGGCAACGGGCAGGACAGGCTGGCAGCTCGCCATCCCAGTCGCCCGGGCCGCAGCCTGGCCCATCTAGGCCAGGACGCCCCAGGAAACGGCTGCCAAAGGGATCCAGTGTCAGAGGGCAGGAATCACAGGAGTCCACCTCCAGTTCTGCTGTACCGTCTGGGGAACCACGTAGACGTAGTCAAAGGGCCCGTAAGGCCAAACAATTAGACACTGAGTAAGTTGGCATGGGTGCAGGGCACAGATGAGTTTTAGGGGCTCGGGCACGTGCATGAACTCCTTTGGTTATTAAAGTCAATGTTACACCTACCGAAGCTGCCTTTGGCCTCTGTCCAAAGTGTGCGGGGGTGTCATGTACGTTGAGCGCAAGTGTGTGTGTGAGGGGTGGTCTTACCTCAGCCCCAGGTGAGTCTGCCCCCTTCCCCCTGGGCCGCCATCAACATCCCCGGGCAGAGGACGGGACCGTGCGCTGCAGTGTCACAGCCGCATGCAGGGATGGTCCGGGTGGATGGTGGTACTGTGGCCATGGGCCAGACATAGTCCAACGATGTGGAGCCAGGAGCTCATCACAGGGCGGGTTGTCATCATCCTCCATGGCCTGCAATAGACACGCGTCCACCCACAACTGTGTGAGCCTGGCCATTGTGCCGCAGGTGGATCGGCAATGGGGGGGGGGGGGGGGGGGTTGGTGTGCATGCGGGTGGGGTGGGTGGGGTTGGGGAGGGGGGTGAGGGTGCTGGGTGGGTGGATGGGTGGGGGGTGTGGGTAGTCGGCTGTTGCCATGGTGTGCGGTCTGTGGCCATACTACCCGATTCCCACGCCCATCTAGTCAGTGAAGCGGGCGGCTATCAATCTGTCCCGTGCCCGCTGGGCCAGCCGGTAATGGTGGACAGCCACCCGCCTGTGTCTACCCCGTCTGCCCTGACCATTGCCCCCATCCCCCTCATCTGGGGAGGACTGGGCCTCTTCCTGCTGCTCCTCCACTCCGCCCTCCTCTGCCTGCGGCACATCGCCCCTCTGCTGGGCTATGTTGTGCAGGACGCAGCACACCACAATGATGCGGCCGACCCTATCTGACCGATACTGAAGGGCACCCCCAGAGAGGTCCAGGCACCTGAAACACATCTTCAGCATGCCAAAGCACCTCTCGATCACTCCCCTTGTCGCTACATGGGCATCATTGTAGCGGTTCTCCGCCTCATTGCATGGCCTCCGTATAGGCGTCATCAGCCACGATCGCAATGGGTAGCCCCTGTCGCTCAGCAACCAGCCCCTCAGCCGGGGATGGCGTCCCTCGTACATGCCGGGGATGGATGACCGCGACAACACGAATGAGTCGTGTACACTGCCTGGGTGATGGGCGCAGACGTGCAGGATCATCATGCGGTGGTCGCAGACCACCTGTACGTTCATCGAATAGGTCCCCTTCCTATTAGTGAACACGGCCCTGTTATCTGCAGGTGGCCGCACGGCGACGTGCATCCCATCGATCGCGCCCTGGACCATGCGGAACCCGGCAACGGCAGAGAAGCCCACGGCTCGGGCATCTTGGCTGGCACGGTCCACGGGGAAGCGGATGTAGCGGTGCGCCATGGCATATAGGGCATCTGTCACTGCCCGGATGCACCGGTGCACCGATGTCTGCGATATGCCGGACAGGTCCCCACTCGGTGCCTGGAATGACCCCGTTGCATAAAAGTTCAGGGCCACCGTAACCTTGAAGGACACGGGGAGAGGGCCCCCGCCAGTGCCACGCAGTGACAGGTGTGCCAGCAGGTGGCAGATGTGTGCCACGGTTTCCCGGCTCATCCGGAGTCTCCTCCTGCATTCCCAGTCCGTGAGGTCCTGGTATGACTGCCGGGGCCGGTACACACGGGGCGCCCTCGGGTGCCTCCGTTGCCGTGGGGCCGCGACGTCCTCCTCCCCCTCCTCGTCCTGTCGGTCAGGAGTCCCTCCAGCCTGGGCGGCTGCCGCCTGCCCCTCTGCGGCAGCCTGCGCCGCCTCTCTGGCACGCTCCTCCTCCTCCTCCTCATCCAGGGCAACATAGACATGAGCGGCTGCCACCACGGCGGCCAACATCGCTGGATGATCTGAAAACATGACGACCTGGTGGGGGGGAGGGGAACGACGACATGTCATCATTGCCCATATCCCCTCCTCCCCCCAGCCAGGTGGCATGGACCGCATGGGTCCAACTGTTGGAGGCTGGCACCTGGCCAGGTGGACCAACTCACTTGCCCCCCCATCCCCCTCCTCGGCACGGACCCCCCCCCAACCTCCACCCCAGCACGGACCCCCCCCCAACCTCCACCCCGGCACGGACCCCCCCGCAACCTCACCCCGGCACGGACCCCCCCCCCCCACCTCCACCCCAGCACGGACCCCCCCCAACCTCCACCCCGGCACGGACACCCCCCCAACCTCCACCCCGGCACGGACCCCCCACCCCCCTCCCTGGCACGGACCCCCCCCCAACCTCCACACCGGCACGGACCCCCCCCCAACCTCCACCCCAGCACGGACCCCCCCAACCACACCCCGGCACGGCACGGACCCCCCCCAACCTCCACCCCAGCACGGACCCCCCCCAACCTCCACCCCAGCACGGACCCCCCCCCAACCTCACCCCGGCACGGACCCCCCCCCCAACCTCCACCCCAGCACGGACCCCCCCCCCCAACCTCCACCCCGGCACGGACCCCCCCCCCAACCTCCACCCCAGCACGGACCCCCCCCAACCTCCACCCCAGCACGGACCCCCCCCCAACCTCCACCCCAGTACGGTCCCCCCCCCAACCTCCACCCCGGCACGGACCCCCCCCCAACCTCCACCCCGGCACGGACCCCCCCCCATCCCCCTCCCCGGCACGGACCCCCTCCCGGCACTCCCCCGGAGCCCAGCCTTCTCTAACCACACCACCCCCCCCCCCCCCCCGCCACACACACACACACACAACCCGAGACACACCTCTCCTCACGCATTCAGACTGCGGCCACGCCATTGCCTTTCCAGAGCCAACCCCTCAGGCCGTCACTCACCTCCACGCTGGTCGGCGTGAGCCTGGAGCACCGGGTCACGCCGATGAAAAGGAGGTTTAATTTACGTTGACGTGAATGGTCATCACGTCAACGGGACTTCGGCCCATCCGAAAATCGGCTGCCTTGCGCAGACCCGTGACATTCTCCGCGGTAGCGGCGACATTAACGCCCCGCCGACTTTTCTCCCTTCGGAGACTTCGGCAACCGGCGGGGGAGTGATTCACGGCGGCCAACGGCCATTCTCCGACCCTCTGGGGAGTCGGAGAATGACGCCCCTTTACTTTAAACTTTAGGATGGGTATAGAGGGATATGGCACAAGGAAGTGCTGAGGGTTTTGTCAAAGTTTGGTATCATGACTGATATAGGCTTGGAGGGCCGAAGGGCCTGTTCTTTTGCTGTATTGTTCTTTGTTCGTTCTTTGTTCTTTATCTGCCACATACTTGCCCATTCCACCATCCTATCCATATTTTTGTAATGTCTACCAATTTCTTCTTTCCAGTTCACAATGATCCAAGCTTTGGGCAAATTTGAAATTGTTCCCTGTGCACACAAGTCGTTGACATGTATCAAGAAAATGCCGACCTCTGAGGTACCCTGCTCTAGATCTTCCCCAGTCTAAATAATTTACCACTCTATTTCCTGTCATTCAGCCAATTTTCTATCCATTTGACACTGTTCCTTTTTCTTCCATGGGCCTCAACTTTGCTGGCAACTATTGTGTGGTACTTTATCAAACGCTGTTTGGTATTCAATGTACACCACATCAATTGCATTACCCTCTGTTCGCTCATTCAGAAACTCAATCAAGGTAGTCACACATTTTGGGCGGGATTATCCATTTCTGAGACTCAGGGCTGGGTTCTCCCGATTAGCGACGGCAAAATCGTGTTCGGCGATTGGCCGGAGAATCCACTTTTACGCTGGTACCGGGGGCAATGCTGTTTTTCCGATGCTCCGCCCCCTAAAATATGGTGTACTCGAGGAGCATGCCGTACACCATCGGGACGGCCTCAGGACGTCACCTGAGGCCCTCCCCTGATGCTCTGCCCCCAATGGGCCGAGTCCCCAATGGCGTGGGACAAGTGTCCTCACAACCTTCAGGGACCTCGCGTGGCGGCTGCGGACTGCGTCCAGCACCACCAAAGTCGGGGGTGGGGATGCATTCCGCTGGCAGGCGGGTCTTCAGTGGGGGGCTGGGAGACTTGTGGGGGTGGTCTGAGGGTGGCAAGAGTGGGGAAGTTTTTAGCATGCTGGTTCCGCGCACAGCCGGCGCCATGTTATACGGTGCAGCCGCTACAGGCTGCCGCTGTGCACATGCGCGGCCACGGATCCGGCCATTCTGCGTCCGTATCGGCAGGTAAAGCCGGGGGGCTTTACGTGGTGCGGCTGCTAGCCCCCCCCCACACCGGACAGAACATTGGTGCGGGGGCGTCGTTGACGTTTTGGTCATAAGACCAGATGCATCCTCCGGATATGGCCGCATAACCGGAGAATCCAGCCCTAAGTGTTAACGCCGACGCAGAATTTGTGGACTTTCACGACAGCAAAACTGGCACCAAACCTGCACCCATTCAGCAACTGTGGAGGGGCTAACATCAGCACCACGTGGAACACAATCGATTCCAATGAATAATGGTGCAAAATTCGCCAGCTCCTTGATTGACAATCGGGACACTGGCAAGCTGCAGCAGCACACACACATTACAATCCACACACACTCATCCCAGCCAACAAGATGGCACTGGTGGTGCTGGAGCATGCCCATACAGCTGATGGGTCGGCTAGAAGGCACCAAGGAGATGTCCTGGGGGGTACACCTATACGACCCGTGGCCCTAAGTTCACAGTGGGCTGTTACCAATGTGTGCATCTGCATGGCTGCCTTTCCAACTGCGACAATGGTATTCCGTGCCCGTCCACCCCGACCCTACAGCCAATCTCCTGGCCATCCCCCGCTATTCCCCCCCCAGCGCTTGCAGAGGCCCCACAACCAGTGGCACAACTGTCAGCAAACTATGGCGATGTTGGACATTTTCCAGACCCCCTCTCCCTCAGCAGCCACGAAGCTGCTTTCATGATTTTTAAAAGCACAAGTGAACCACATTATCTGGAACTTGGCCCATTGGAGGCAGAACATCGCGTAGGCCCCGGAGAATACCCAGTCAGGCCTGCTAATGATATGCAGGCGGTGTTTACTGTACCTGCGTTCCGAACCACATTGATGTCGCTGTTGAGGTGACGGAGAATTGCATTTTGGTGTCGAATCGGCGCCCACCATGATTTGAGCATCCAAACCTATTCTCTGCCCATCGTGTTTCACTATTTCAGCATCAGCCAACGGAGAATCTTGCCCATTTGTTATTAGCAAATTCATGCCTGCTTCACATGAGTAGTTATAGAGTATATTTATTCTGAGACACCTTGTTTGTGACACACCAAATAAATTCAACAGAGTGAATATTATGACACGGCTGCAATGCGCTTCTGCCTCCTGCTTACCTGGTGAGGATGATTGAAATCATCCAATCAAATCTTATTACTGATTGAATCATCTTAGGAGCACTTAGAGAGAATGAATAATGCATTATAATGGCAGCTGTATCAGTGACAATTGCCACAAGGTCATACTTGCATATCCACAGATTCTCAAAATATTATTAATTGGGGCATCACCAAACTTACTTTTGCACTAGAGCAGAAAACTATATATGATCGCTCTGGGCAACCATTATTGGGATGTGGCATGTTACGAGTGACACTCATCAACTGATTTTGGAAAAAAAAATTATACTTTTGCTTCCGAGGTACACGAGATAGAATTATTCACTCCCTGGCTGGGTAGTGGCCAGTTAGGGTTTCTTATTATAGATTAAATTGAACAACATCTGGATATGTACATTAGCAGGTAAACACTGTCGAATTTACCCTACTTCTCCAGAATTATTGTGCACCGGGTTCGACGATTATATGCTCAACTGACATCATTGTACTAACTTTATTCATACCTCCCCAACAGAGAAAGCAGCAATTTAATAAAATGCTCAGATCTTGCAAAATACTACACCGACACCACAGTGATAAAGTCGATAAATTTGTGCGACTTATTCACTCGATTCCCACTGAACGCATTAGAAAATGGCAGAACTGGTGTATTCTGGTATAAGTGAATTTTTAATAGTGCGCTAAATCTTAATTTCTGTCAAACAATCCTTCTTACTTTCAGAAGTGTGGAGACCACTCTGGTTTGTTGTCCGACCTTTGTCCGGCCTCTGTTAAACGAGGAAATGGGAGAACTGGGGGGAAATTGGTCTTGGATTTATGAATTATAAAGTTTTAGCATCTCACCCGACATCGATCTCAATGTATCATAGTGAGAGGTAATCAATTGGCTATTAACAAGTGCTCCAGGTTGCTGAAAAGCCTCTCTGAATCCTGAGAATTGTTGCTCTAAAGCAAGCGAAGACTTTGAGGGCAATTGTCAGTCTGAGGAGTGGGAAGCACCAATCCTTCTCTGCTGACTGCAAAATCCAGCTGTGGGGTGGGATTTTCCTGCCCTTCCTGTTGGCGGATCTTAAAGTTCTCCAGCGACGGGACTGGCGAGCCATGCAAACTGTGGTAAGACATCGGCGGGACCGAAAGATTCTGCCAGAAACCAATGGCGACCACCCCATCGGTGGAAAACACACCGCGTGGGGTCTGGAAAATCCCGCCCATAGTTACACCACAGAATATTCAAATGCTTTAATTTAGTAACAATGATGAGATGTAAAGAACACACTGCTGTGAAAGGTAATTAAAATCTGCAATGCATCTTTGTATTGTTGACTGCTAACAGATAGGAATTCTCATGATAGTTAAAATAAAAGCATACGATTGCTTAAACTGGTAAAAACTAACAGACAAGGTTAATATGTGTAAGTGGGCCTGTAAGAACTGCCTTTCACTGTGAATGCTAACCAGTTTCTTTTTTATTAATTATTTATGCATAGTGTTTGTGGCTGAGTTGGAAAGCAAACCAATTTTTAATTTCAAGATGCAGATTAATGGGATGACATTTCCCTCTCTTCCATAGGTGTTAATGGTTCTCACTGAAGCAGATTGTAGCAATCTGAATTTGCCTGTAAGTACACATCACAAAAGTTGCCATAATTCTACAACTAATGAGTTCACCTTACGCTGCAAGTCACCAAAAATATTGCTGAATCTGGTGAGATTTTTAAAAAGATGGAGTTAATACACATTCGGAGAGGACGTTTCCAATGCACCTACCCTGCAGACGGTCAGATAAAGCTGCGTGAAAATGTGAAAATTGTGATGCGTTTCAGAGCATTGTCATCTCACCTTAATGAATCTCAATAATTACGATAATTATTAGGCGATTGACAACTCCTGACCACATCAAAAACAGTTAGGTGCTTTCTGCTGAGACAAAAGAGGAAGTAAAAGCACTAAACCTCTAGATGTTTACAGAAATTGCGATTATGTTCAAAGCAGGGTACCTAAGATGCATTCAAGCGTGAAGGAAAATGAAAACAAACAATCCAGACATCTTACTGTATGGAAGCTATTTTCTTTCTCTTTAAAGTGAATAGAAGCCTTGCAGATCAAAGGATCTGAGGTTTTAAAGCCTTATGATGTCGTTTTGGCTTTCCATGAAGTAACAGCTTCTTTCCCTGCACGGGGAGAACGTGCAGACCCCACACAGACAGTGACCCAAGCGGGAATCGAACTTGGGACCCTGGAGCTGTGAAGCAAGAGTGCTAACCACAACCTAAGGAGATCAAAAATGTTGCATCGGTGTCTAATATAGGTATGCTTCTGTGTTAAGAGACCTGAACACATGGCTCAAAGACAGGTGTGGGAGATTTGGTTCCAGATCGTGGGGCATTGGTACCACTTCTGGGAAAGTTGGGGGCTGTACTGTTGGGACGGTCTATACCTGAACCGTATTGGGACAAATATTCTTGTGAATCGTATACTAGAGAAGTCAAGAGGGTTTTTCATAGAATTTACAGTGCAGAAGGAGGCAATTCGGCCCATTGAGTCTGCACCGGCTCTTGGAAAGAGCACCCTACCCAAGGTCAACACTTCCACCCTATCCCCATAACCCAGTAACCCCACCCAACACTAAAGGCAATTTTGAACACTAAGGGCAATTTATCATGGCCAATCCACCTAACCTGCACATCTTTGGACTGTGGGAGGAAACCGGAGCACCCGGAAGAAACCCACGCACACACGGGGAGAATGTGCAGACTCCGCACAGACAGTGGCCCAAGCTGGAATCGAACCTGGGACCCTGGAGCTGTGAAGCAATTGTGCTATCCACAATGCTACCGTACTGCCCACAAAATAAACAACGGGAGAGAGGGTTCAAGCTTGGTAAGATGCAACAAATCAAGCGGTAGATTCAAGATTGAAGAACAAAATAGCAACATGGGACTTGAAGGTCGTAGAATTGAATGAAGGGACAGACATATAAAACCTAAGAATACATCAATAGTTGTCACAAACATAACAAAAAGACAAAACTAAAGGCTCAGTATCTGAATGCATTTATAACAAGGACATAAAGGGAGACATTTCCCTAGAAAGTATCACATCACAACACTCTCCCACATAACCATACCTCACTGACATATCAGTTCAAGACAGTTTAGCCCAACCAACAAAATCAGCCAGCATCAGAAGTCTTCAGGATGCAGAAAACTTTGCTGAATGTGGCAATGCATTCAACATTGCTGTTAACTGGAAGATCCGGGCCATTATGATTTTCTCAGTGCCCTGCCCCCACACCCTGTTTACACTTTCCTGAATATTGATATCATGATTGTTGTGTTTGGTCCCTTGTACTTTATGAGGTAACTCACTAAACACTTTGATCAGCCCAAACCAGGATCCTTTTATTGTGTCTCCTGTGGTAAGATGGCAATCTGATACAGAGCACGTTATCATGGAGTCTTGCTACTCCTCTGGAACTAGCACTGACCATTTACACGTATGTCTTATTACCCTCTCAATCTTCTTCTGAAGATGGCCGGAAGTGTCTCCCTTTACATCCAGGTCCCAGGTCACGTGACATTGGCCTGGAGACCACATGGTTTGGCACAGTTAAACAGTGGTTAGCATTATTGCTTCACAGCGCCAGGGACACGGGTTTGATTCCCAGCTTGGGTCACTGTCTGTGCAGAGTCTGAACGTTGTCCCCGTGTCTGCGTGGGTTTCCTCCCACAAGTCCAAAAATATGTGCTTGTTAGGTGAATTGAACATTCTGAATTCTCCCTCCGTGTACCCGAACAGGCGCCGGAGTGTAGCGACTAGGGGCGTTTCACAGTAACTTCATTGCAGTGTTAATGTAAGCCTACTTGTGACAATAATAAAAATTATTAGTATTACCTACTGGTTGGAGGTCGCACACCATCCAACCATGATATCGCCCAGAGGCATATCACCACATCCCCCTAGCTCACAAAACATTAATATCAAATTATTTTTACAGGCAACATTACACATTACATTATATACAGGCAGGTATGGCATGTATCTGGTACAGTGCGCAAGTTTTTACAAAAAGTATCCATTTGCCTTCTCTGCAAACGTCATTGTTTCAAGTCGGTGCCCACGTCCGCAGAATCTGGCTTCTTGCTTTTCTTACACTTTGCCCTGTTTCTTTGAAAGGCCTGTGTCCAATATTGCCTTATTTGAGTTACCAGTCGCTGTCACGTTGTTGCTTGTTACCTGCAAGTGCTTTCGATACTGGTGGGATGGGGTAGTTCTCTCAATCTTTTCTTCTTTATCCTTTTCATTTTCTGGGCACGGTGAAGTATTCTGGTGTGATTTATGGTTGTCTTCTTTGTAGGACCCTCTGGCGTGTGTGACAGTTGAGGAGTCTTTATCTAAGATCTTCCTGAGTAGTCGAGGTTGTAAGCTACCAGACAAGGTCTTGGGAATATTTAAAGTAAAACTCGCTGTATGGCAGTTCTAATTATAGTATACACAATGTGCCTTGCGTTCACTACCTTCAGTGTACAGGTTAGACTGTGACTTAGATGACTTTCTTATCCATTCAAAAAAAAATGCTTAATTAAAGTTTTTACAAAATATCAACAACAAAATGTAAAAGGAATCCAATAGAATTAAATACAAAATTTAAAAAAAAAAACAGTGCCCCCCTCCCCACTATATATAAATAATAAATTAACACCCGCCGAAACACATAGCAAACATGGCAAATATATACACCCCCTCAGATCCCCCAGTTATAGACAAACAAAAATAAAATAGAACCCCCCCCCCCTCCCCCCGGGCTGCTGCTGCTGCTGACCATTGTCTACCGTTGTGCCAGGAAGTCTAAGAACGGTTGCCACCGCCTGAAAAACCCTTGCACCGATCTCCTTAAGGCAAATTACACCCTCTCCAATTTAATAAACCTTGCCATAACGTTGATCCGGGATTCCACGCTTGGGGGCCTCGTATCCTTCCATTGAAGAAGAATCCTTTGCCGGGCTACCAGGGATGCAAAGGCCAGAATACCGGCCTCTTTCGCCTCCTGCACCGCGGCTCCTCTGTCACCCCAAATATTGTGAGCCCCCAGCCCAGTTTGACCCAGGATCCTACCACCCTCAACACCATCCTCACTACGCCCTTCCAAAACTTCTCCGGCGCTGGGCATGCCCAGAACATATGGGTGTGGTTTGCTGGGCTCCCTGAGCACCTAACACACCTGTCCTCACCCCCAAAAAAACAGCTCATCCTTGTCCCGGTCGTGTGTGCCCTGTGCAACACCTTAAACTGTATGAGGCTAAGCCTCGCGCACGAAGAGGAAGAGTTCACCCTCCCTAGGGCATCAGCCCACATCCCCTCCTCGATCTCCTCCCCGAACTCCTCCTCCCACTTACCTTTCAGCTCTTCCACCGAGGCCTCCTCCTCCTCCTGCATCATAAGACCATAAGACATAGGAGCGGACGTAAGGCCATTCGGCCCATCGAGTCCACTCCACCATTCAATCATGGCTGATTTCAACTCCATTTACCCGCTCTCTCTCCATAGCCCTTAATTCCTCGAGAAATCAAGAATTTATCAACTTCTGTCTTAAAGACACTCAACGTCCTGGCCTCCACCGCCCTCTGTGGCAATGAATTCCACAGACCCACCACTCTCTGGCTGAAGAAATTTCTCCTCATCTCTGTTCTAAAGTGACTCCCTTTTATTCTAAGGCTGTGCCCCCGGGTCCTAGTCTCCCCTGCTAATGGAAACAACTTCCATACGTCCACCCTATCTAAGCCATTCATTATCTTGTAGGTTTCTATTAGATCTCCCCTTAACCTCCTAAACTCCAATGATTATAATCCCAGGATCCTCAGACGTTCATCGTATATTAGGCCTACCATTCCTGGGATCATCCGTGTGAATCTCCGCTGGACCCGCTCCAGTGCCAATATGTCCTTCCTGAGGTGTGGGGCCCAAAATTGCTCACAGTATTCTAAATGG
Source organism: Scyliorhinus torazame (assembly GCF_047496885.1). NCBI lineage: Eukaryota > Metazoa > Chordata > Chondrichthyes > Carcharhiniformes > Scyliorhinidae > Scyliorhinus > Scyliorhinus torazame. The sequence goes on along the minus strand of NC_092710.1, from coordinate 127,274,105 downwards.
GGCCTAACTAATGCTTTATAAAGCTTCAGAAGTACATCCCTGCTTTTATATTCCAAGCCTCTTGAGATAAATGACAACATTGCATTTGCTTTCTTAATTACGGACCCAACCTGCAAGTTTACCTTTAGAGAATCCTGGACTAGGACTCCCAAGTCCCTTTGCACTTCAGCATTATAAATTTTGTCACCGTTTAGAAAATAGTCCATGCCTCTATTCGTTTTTCCAAAGTGCAAGACCTCGCACTTGCCCACGTTAAATTTCATCAGCCATTTCTTGGACCACTCTCCGAAACTGTCTAAATCTTTCTTCAGCCTCCCCACCTCCTCCAGACTACCTGCCCCTCCACCTATCTTTGTATCATCGGCAAACTTAGCCAGAATGCCCCCAGTCCTGTCATCTAGATCGTTAATATATAAAGAGAACAGCTGTGGCCCCAACACTGAACCCTGCGGGACACCATTCGTCACCGGTTGCCATTCTGAAAAAGAACCTTTTATCCCAACTCTCTGCCTTCTGCCTGGCAGCCAATCGTCAATCCATGTTAGTACCTTGCCTCGAATACCATGGGCCCTTATTTTACTCAGCAGTCTCCCGTGAGGCACCTTATCAAAGGCCTTTTGGAAGTCAAGATAGATAACATCCATTGGCTCTCCTTGGTCTAACCTATTTGTTATCTCTTCAACGAACTCTAACAGGTTTGTCAGGCACGACCTCCCCTTACTAAATCCATGCTGACTTGTCCTAATTCGACACTGCACTTCCAAGAATTTAGAAATCTCATCCTTAACAATGGATTCTAGAATCTTGCCAATAACCGAGGTTAGGCTAATTGGCCTATAATTTTCCATCTTTCTCCCTGTTCCCTTCTTGAACAGGGGGGTTACAACAGCAATTTTCCAATCCTCTGGGACTTTCCCTGACTCCAGTGACTTTTGAAAGATCATAACTAACGCCTCCACTATTTCTTCAGCTATCTCCTTTAGAACTCTAGGATGTAGCCCATCTGGGCCCGGAGATTTATCAATTTTTAGACCTCTTAGTTTCTCTAGCACTTTCTCCTTTGTGATGGCTACCATATTCAACTCTGCCCCCTGACTCTCCTGAATTGTTGGTATATTACTCATGTCTTCTACTGTTTATTTAGTTCCTCAGCTATTTCCGTGTCTCCCATCACTAGATTACCAGCGTCATTTTGGAACGGCCCAATGTCTATTTTTGCCTCCCGTTTGTTTTTAATGTATTTAAAGAAACTTTGACTATCATTCCTAATGTTACTGGCTAGCCTACCTTCATATTTGATCCTCTCTTTCCTTATTTCTCTTTTTGTTATCCTCTGTTTGTTTTTGTAGCCTTCCCAATCTTCTGACTTCCCACTACTCTTTGCCACATTATAGGCTTTCTCTTTTGCTTTGATGCATTCCCTAACTTCCTTTGTCAGCCATGGCTGCCTAATCCCCCCTCTGATAACCTTTCTTTTCTTTGGGATGAACCTCTGTACTGTGTCCTCAATTACTCCCAGAAACTTCCCCACTAGGCTCTGCTCCCAGTCGATTTTCGTCAGTTCCTCCCTCATGCCCCTGTAGTTACCTTTATTTAACTGTAACACCTTTACATCTGATTCTACCTTCTTTCTTTCGAATTGGAGATTGAATTCTACCATATTATGATTACTGCCTCCTAAGTATTCCCTTACTTTAAGATCTTTAATCAAGTCTGGCTCATTACATAACACTAAGTCCAGAATGCCCTGTTCCCTCGTGGTCTCCATCACAAGCTGTTCCAAAAAGCCCTCCTGTAAACATTCAATGAATTCCCTTTCCTTGGGTCCACTGGCAGCATTATTTACCCAGTCCACCTGCATATTGAAGTCCCCCATGATCACTGTGACCTTGCCTTTCTGACATGCACTTTCTATTTTGTGGTGCATTTTGTGCCCCTGGTCCTGACCACTGTTAGGAGGCCTGTACATAACTCCCATTATGGTTTTTTTGCCTTTGTGGTTCCTCAACTCTACCCACACAGACTCCACATCAACTGACCCTATGTCGTTTAGTGCTATTGATTTAATTTCATTCCTAATTAACAAGGCAACCCCACTCCCTCTGCCCACCTCTCTGTCTTTTCGATAGGTTGTGAATCCCTGGATGTTTAAATGCCAGTCCTGAACCCCCTGCAACCATGTCTCTGTGATGCCTACCACATCATACCTGCCATTCACAATCTGGGCCACAAGCTCATCTACCTTGTTCCGTACACTGCGCGCATTTAAATATAGCACCTTTAATTCTCTATTGACCGTCCCTTTTTGTTTTCTTAGTGTGGTGGACCTTGGTTTACTGAGCCTTTCCATACACTGTGTCATATTTTGTGGGATGGGGACGATCGTAACCTCTCCTGAGTTCTGTCTTTTCGTGCTTTTTTGTATTCCTAAGCAGCTACGCTTCCCATTGATTACTTCACCTCTTGGTTCCCTGACTTTCCCTTCCCCCCCAACCTCTCGTTTAAAGTCCTATTGACCACCCTATTTACTCTTTTCGCCAGAACACTGGTCCCAGCTCGGTTCCGGTGGAGACCATCCCAACGATATAGGTCCCCCCTGTCCCAAAACTGATGCCAGTGTCCCACGAAAAGGAACCCCTCATTCCCACACCACTCTTTCAGCCACGTGTTAACTTCCCTTATTCTTGCCTCCCTATGCCAATTTGCACGTGGCTCGGGCAGTAATCCGGAGATTATTACCCTTGAGGACCTGTTTTTTAATTTGAATCCTAGCTCTTTATAATCTCTAAACAGGTCCTCTTTTCTAGACTTGCCTATGTTGTTGGTACCGACATGGACCACAACAACTGGATCCTCCCCCTCCCTCTCCAGTATCCTTTCAAGCTGGTCAGAGATGTCCTGCACCCTAGCACCGGGCAGGCAACATACCATGCGGGACTCTTTATCCTGCTCACAAAGGATACTATCTATCCCCCTGATAATAGAATCCCCTACAACTACAACTTGCCTATTTACTCCCTCCCCTTGAATGGCCTGCTGAACCATGGTGCCTTGGTCAGCTGACTCATCCTTCCTGCAGCTCTCTTCGCCATCCACACAGGGAGCAAGTGCCTCATACCTGTTGGACAGGGTCAAGGGCTGAGGCTCCTGAGTTCCTGACTCCTGGTTCCCTTTACCTGCCTGACTTGCAGTCACAACCTGCTGTCCCTGGCCACTGGCAGGATTTAAACTACTTACTCTGACAGGTGTGACTGCCTCCTGAAACACAGTGTCCAGGTAAGTCTCCCCCTCCCGGATGCAGCTCGCAATGGGATCTGCCAGCTCCCACATCAAGCAGCTCAAGCACATCACCTGACCAGCCATCTCTAATTAATTAATTAGTTGAATTTACGTTAACGAGTTTAGCTGTGTTTTTTTTAAATTTGGGGCAGATTTGCCATCAACCAATCAGATCACCTGGTATGTTGCCGAGATCGTCCCCTCTCCAACCCACCCCCCCGAGAGCACCCTGTCCTGTACCGTCAGTGGCGGCAGCAGCAGGAATTCCACCACTTGCCGCCTGGCAAATGCCCTTATCTGTAGATACCGAAAGGTGTTTCCCCGGGGGGAGCCCGTACTTCTCCTCCAGCTCACCCAAGCTCACGAACTTCCCGTCCACAAACAGGTCCCCCAACCTTCGTATCCCTGCCCGCTGCCACACCGAAAACCCTCCATCTATTCTCCCTGGGACAAACTGGTGGTTCCCCCGTATTGGGGTCCACACCGAGGCCCCCACTTCCCCCCTGTGCCGCTCCATTGCCCCCAAATTTTGAAGGTAGCTGCCACCACCGGGCTCGTGGTATACCCTATTGGAGGGAGCGGCAGCGGCGCCGTTGCCAGCGTCTCCAGACTTGTACCCTCACAAGACGCCGTCTCCGGCCTCTTCCATGCCGCCCCCTCCCGCTCCATCACCCACTTGCGCACCATCGTCGCATTGGCGGCCCAGTAGTACCCGCAGAGGTTGGGCAGCACCAGCCCCCCCATCCCTACTCCGCTCCAGGAACACCCATCACATTCTGTAAGACCCACAGTGCAGGGGATCCTTGTATTGCTTCAGGATCAAGGAGATCAGTGCCTGGGACATCGTCGGGGGTAAAGCCCCCCCCCTCCCTTGCCTCATTAAAGGTCCTAACCAGTAACGGGCCCAACAGGTCCACATATCTCTGGCAAAATCCGACCGGGAAACCGTCCGGCCCCGGTGCCTTCCCCGCCTGCATGCTCCCTATTCCTTTGGCCAGCTCCTCCAGCCCAATCGGGGCCCCTAATCCCACCACCAGTCCCTCCTCCACCTTCGGGAATCTCAGTTGGTCCAGAAAGCGGCCCATCCCTCCCTCCTCCAGTGGGGGCTCGGACCGATACAGTTCCTCATAAAAGTCCCTGAAGACCCCATTGATGCCAACCCCACTCCGCACCACACTCCCTCCCCTATCCTTAACTCCCCCGATCTCCCTAGCTGCGTCCTGCTTCCGAAGCCGATGCGCCAGCATCCGGCTTGCCTTTTCCCCATACTCGTAAATCGCCCCCTGGGCCTTCCTCCACTGCACCTCCGCCTTCCTAGTGGTCAACAGGTCGAATTCGGCCTGGAGGCTACGCCTCTCCCTCAACCGGCACCTCCACAGACCTCCTGTCTACCGTCACCATCTCCCCCACCAGCCTCTCCCTCTCCCTCTGCTCTCTCCTCTCCTTGTGGGCCCTCATGGAGATCAGCTCTCCCCTAACCACCGCCTTCAGCGCCTCCCAGACCATCCCCACTCGGACATTCCCGTTATCGTTGGCCTCCAGGTATCTCTCTATGCTTCCTCGGACCCGCTCACTCACCTCCTCGTGCGCCAACAGCCCCACCTCCAAGCGCCACAACGGGCGCTGGTCCCTCTCCTCCCCCCAGCTCTAAGTCCACCCAATGCGGGGCGTGATCAGAAATGGCTATCGCCGAGTACTCAGTGTCCTCTACTCTCGCTATCAGCGCCCTGCTCATAACAAAAAAAGTCGATCCGGGAATAAGCCTTATGGACATGTGAGAAGAATGAAAATTCCCTAGCCCCGGCCTTGCAAATCTCCAAGGGTCCACCCCTCCCATCTGGTCCATAAACCCCCTCAGCACTTTAGCCGCTGCCGGCCTCCTGCCCGTCCTAGACCTGGAGCGATCCAGTGCCGGATCCAACACCGTGTTAAAGTCTCCCCACATTATCAGGCCCCCCACTTCCAAGTCCGGGATCCGACCCAACATGCACCGCATAAAACCCGCATCATCCCAGGTCGGGGCATACACATTGACCAGCACCACCCTCTCCCCTTGCAGCTTACCACTTACCATTACGCACCTGCCCTCGAACGACACCCTCTTTCCCACCAAGATCGCCACCCCCCGATTTTTGGCACCAGCCCCAAACAAAACACCTGGCCTACCCACCTCTTCCTCAATCTTACCTGGTCTGCCACCTTCAGGTGTGTCTCCTGGAGCATGACCACATCCGCCTTCAGCCCCTTAAGGTGCGCGAACACGCGGGCCCGCTTGACCGGCCCGTTCAGTCCCCTTACATTCCAGGTTATCAGCCGGATCAGGGGGCTACCCGCCCCATTACCCTGCCGACTGGCCATAACCACTCCTCGGCCAGCCATGCGCCCGCGCCCCACGCCCGACCCGTTCCCCATGGCGGCAGACCCCCGTCCCAACCCCCTCTACTCGCTCCAGCTCCCCTTTGACCACACCAGCAGCAACCCGGTTCCCCCCCCCACCCACCCCCCGCCCCCTACCCCAGCTAGGACCCCTCCTAAATGCATTGCTCCCCCCATTGCCCTCCCGCAAGTCAGCTGACTCCTGCTGACCCCGGCCGCTCCCGCCTCTCCTTCGACTCCTCCCATTGTGGGACTACCCCTCCCCCTCCATTACCCACCAGCAGGCTCTCCGCCTCCCCCTTCCATCCCAAGCGCGGGAAACAACCCTCGTTCCCCGCCCCGGCTCCGCCTCCTCCAGCCTTCAGCGCATTCCACCTACCCGGCCCCGCCACCTCTGACGCAGCTTCTTTTACAGGCCCAGTCCCCTCACCCCCGACTCGGGCCTCCCCCTCCCCGCGGGGCCCCATCCCCCCTACCGGTCACTCCGTTTACTTGCCCCCCTCCAAGAGCCCACCCAGCAGACCCAACCAAAACAGTGCCCAACCCACCCTAACCACACACACCGAACCAAAAATAAACAAGAAAAAGAACCCCCCCTCAAAATGTAACACAACAACAACAATCCCCGACCATCCACACGCCCGACCCCCCATCCTGACCCTCAGTTTGTGTCCAGCTTCTCGGCCTGAACAAAGGCCCACGCCTCCTCCGGAGACTCAAAATAATGGTGCCGGTTCTTGTAGGTGACCCACAGACGCGCCGGCTGCAGCATGCCAAACTTCACCACCTTCCTTTGCAGCACCGCCTTCCCCGCCCTCTTCTTCGCCACATTCGCGCTCCAGTCCTGATGTATTCGAACTTCAGCATTCTCCCACCTGCTGCTCCTCTCCTTCTTGGCCCACCTGAGCACACACTCCCGATCAGCAAACCGATGAAACCGCACCAGCACCGCCCGCGGCGGCTCGTTAGCCTTGGGCCTCCTCACTAGCACTCTATGCACTTCCAGCTCCAGGGGCTCCTGGAAGGACCCCGCTCCCATCAGCAAGTTTAACATGGTGACCACATAGGCCCCCACGTCGGACCCCTCCAGCCCTTCCGGGAGGCCCAGGATTTGCAGATTCTTCCGCCTCGACCGGTTCTCCATCTCTTCGAACCGTTCCTGCCATTTCTTGTGGAGTGCCTCATGCGCCTCCACCTTTACCGCTAGGCCCAAGATCTCGTCCTCGTTATCTGAGATCTTTTGTCGGACCTCACGGATCGCTACCCCCGGGCCGTCTGGGTCTCCAGCAGCTTATCAATAGAAGCCTTCATCGGCTCCAGCAGGTCTGCTTTGAGCTCCCTGAAGCAGCGCTGGATAACCTCGTGCTGCTCCTGCGCCCACTGCATCCACGCTGCCTGGTCCCCGCCCGCCGCCATCTTGCTCTTCTTCCCTCGCAGTTTCTTTGGCTTCACCACCACTTTTTTAGTCGCCCCGCTCCTGATCCAAGCCATACACTGTCGGGGGAACATTGCAGTCTTCTTCCCACACCGGGAAATGTCGAAAAAATTCCGTTGGGCGCCCTGAAAAGAGCCCAAAAGTCCGTTCCAAGCGGGAGCTGCCGAACGTGTGGCTTAGCTCCGCATAGCCGGAACCGAAAGTGATGACTATCTTTTCCTTAACTTCAACTATATATTTCTAATTCTTGAGAGCTTGGGCATGGGTAAGTGACCCTCCAAATAGCCTCAAACGGTGAGAATATGATGAGTCTTAGTTAAATGTCATTCTTATTTATTAAAATAGACACGGATCTGTATGGTAAAATATATACGTAATTTATTTAAAGAAGAAAGGGTAATATAAGTGTTTTGATAAATGATACAGTTTGGCAGATACAGGATACGTGATGAGTTAGCCTGTGAATTCCTTAACTACATAATTGCTTAAGCTACAAGCATTTCATACTTACAATGGCTAGTAGTCTCGGAATTCGATACTCAATCAAGAGCAGAATTCTATGAGTTGAGATAGCAGCTTACTCCAATAAACACCCAGTAATCTCCTCACAGCTCTCCAAATGAAAAACTCTAACCTTCGCAGCTTTTGCATATTTATATTCTTTTTACACTCAGGGAGAGCTCGGGAGTTCGAGGGGAGTTTTAGCATCGCCCCGCTTCTGAAAAACAAGGTAGCTCCCCACAGTTATTTCGAGACAAAGAACAGTCTCCCTCTTGGTTGGCAAGGCCTTAGTTTCAGGGAGGCCTGACAGGGCACCTGTTCCTAAAGATACCAGGTTGATACCTCCGATAGCTATCTCCAGAAAATCACTAGCCTCCCTTTTTGCCAAGCAGTAGCCCCCATAGTGGCAAGGCCACTCTACAAGTGATATCCTCACTTAGTTGGCAGAGTTTATTTCCAGACAAGGCCACAAGACTTAATGAGTTCACTGCATCTGGACTCTTACAAAGATAATGTCTGTAATACATATTAAGAAAAAATATTATTGCGATAAGTAATGGCTTACATTGATAATGGACTTCATCAGTCATCAGTTTTTAATATAGGGTTAAGTACATGATATAATATAAAATCAGCTCTGATCAGCTTTTAATATAGAGTGAATATATGATTTAATATAAAATCAGTTCTGATCAGCTTTTAATATAGGTGGATACCGCCACACGTGGCACTGGCTGTCGTTATGTGGTGAAGTGTCCGAAGAGGTCGAGGCATTTCCTCATCTCTTGTTGGTGTGAACACGCCCATTTCTGCGGTCTCATCAACATGCTGGGTCACCTCGGTTTCTATGCCGGCATGGAGGATATTTGGCGGTCTTACCTCATCTCGGCATGATGGAACATTGGTGACTTGCTCATCTATAGATGACTATAGTGTCTGGCTTAGCTGATCCAAGCCATGAGCCTTCTAGATCGAACTTACAAATGTGGAGCTGCATATGGTCAATAGGATGCCCTCAGAGTCAATGGCAGAGTCGACTAATATCTCATCCTCCATATTGCTGCAACCAGCATCTTCATCTATGTCCTCCCACGTGCCATCGGTGTCGCAAACTATTTGGGAGTAAGTTACCGGAGCAGCTACAAGAATTTGCAGCGAGATAATATCTCCGAGGCCAGTTTTTCCACGATCGGTATCATTTCTTGCATTTCTGGTCCCCTCACTAGCCCATCGTCTGTATTATCAGCAGCTTTGAATTCTACATGCGCTATCTCCAAACTCCCACTCTCCACAGAATCCAGCACGGTCTGGGCGTCCCCCGTGACCACCTCGTCATTGCTTGCAGACCACCGGAGCCTTGCCGCTGGAGCTTCATCTGTGCTGCTGGAGAAGAGATGTACCAGCAGCTCATAATGTTCATCATCCGTCTCATGTTCATCATCGTCAGTACCCCTCAAACAGATTTTCACAGTAGTTGGCCTCGGATTCTGCAACGTCGTCAGTCTTTTCGCCTGAAAAATATAACTTTGCCTACGGAATTATTTGTTTTTGAAATAGCGCGTCAAGTTCAAAATCAGCCTTTTGTTTGGCCGCCAAAACTTGGCTTACAATTCCACCCTGAGACTGAAGATGTCGAAGAATGATTCCTTGGATATGGTCTCTTGTCGCTGTTCTTGGATTGCTTCGACCTTGTACTTTGGTTTCGTTCGAATCATTCGTGCTGTTACATTTTTGCCCTCCATCCAGTCACAATCAAAACTCATGACCCCTAACCACAAAACATAAGCTTGAGGACACATATTCAGGCAAAGAGAAGATGTAAGTTTTTGCCCCGCACTAGATACATTTTCAGGATGGTTGCTGTGAAACTTTCAAATCATTTTTTTTTCGTGCTGCTCCTGTCATCCATTTCATTTCGAAAAATAATTAATGAGTATTAGCAAAACGTTAACAAGCCATTTTTTTGTTACAGCCTTATTAATGTCATTACTGTAAATGTCAGTGAATATAAAGCCTGAAGCGTCTGTTACTACATTTGTAAATGCTATCACTAATGCTATGAGTAGGAAAAAAAACAATTAGGATAAAATGACAAAAAAGATAAAGACATTTCTTTTCCTTTACAGTAAAATCGCTGATTTATTTAATCAGTATCAAGGTTTTCTTGGCAATTCTCTCTCGGTTAGGCCAATCCAAAACTGCAGAGATTTGGTAAATTAGGGCCAAAATTCTCTGGCCCTTGGGATTCACTTTTCCTACTGGCAGTGCACCTCCGCCCGTGGGTTTCCCGCCGTTATGGAGTGGCTTCAATGGAAAATCCCATTGACAAGTGACGGGAAGAGAGAATCCCACAGCCAACGAAGGGCACGCTGCTGAGAAATACATGGCTCAGGAACTGGTGTATCCTGCCCTAGATTTGTAGGTGAGATGTGATTGAATTTCACAGGGCCCCATTGCTTGCAGCCCAAACGCCCCCCCACCCAATTGACAATTTGCTTGGTTTCTGCAGGTGGCCTTGACAAGATGAGCATGGAACTTGCGCCTACCGGCGGAAGGAAGTCCTGCTCTCAAGAGCTGCTGGCCAACCAGATTGGCCGGTAACCCTTGCAGTCGCAGAAGTGCCAGAACTGAGTAGTGGTCACTGCTGGGACTGCAAACAACTCCACAAGGAAGACAATATGGTTACTGAATTAAGGTAAGTCGGGACTTTTCGGGGGGGATGGGATCGTGCAGGACATGGAGGGGTCCAAGGGGGTGCAGGGGTCGAGTTTCAAAAGCCAAGGGTGGGAGGTACAAAATTGAAGGAGGTGTGAGGAGATGCCTCCTTGGGGAGATGCCTCTCGTGCAGACAGCACCGCCCAAAGGATTTACCCTCCCTTCCTTCCCGCCTTTTCACCAAAGTTTGTATAAAAGCGGGCTGTTCACTCTCAGCCACCTGCACCAATCTTAATATGGCAGTGGAAGCAAAATTAGGTCTGTGAGTGCTCCTTAATTGAACAGATAAGGAACACAATTGGCCAAAGGGAGGCCAGGTGGGCGATTGGGCACCTCACCCGCCCAATGGATTATGGGAAACAGGGCAGGGTGGGTGAAGAAAGGGTTTGGGCTAGCCAGTCCCATATTTTACGTGTCCCCTTTCCTAAAATATGCATGACAGAGAACTGCAAAGTCCAGGTATTGAATGTACCAGTTTAGATGGTTTCCTGGGGTGGTAAGAGTCATCTAATTTACAGAGGCTGATGGGCGGCACTGTGGCCTAATGGTTAGCACTGCTGCTTCGCGGTGCTGAGGACCCGGGTTCGATCCCAGTTCACTGTCCATGCGGAGTTTGCACATTCTCCCCGTGTCTGCGTGGGTCACACCCCCACAACCCAAAGATGTGCAGGGTAGGTGGATTGGCCGCGCTAAATTACCCGTTAATTGGAAAAAAATAATAAGTACATTCAATTTTTAAAATTAAAATAAAATTTACAGCTCACACCATGAATTAACAAGTTTTCCATCTAATATGCCAGGAATACTTTCTGTGGAGAAAAAGAGGGTCAAAGCACTTTTGATATGGTTAAGCATTGTCAATCATAGCTAGATGTTTATAAATATTGTGGTTAGTTTCACAGCAGGTTACTTGAGATCCATTCAAGCGTGAAGGAAAACTAAATTGAACAATCCAGATAGTTGACTGTGTGGAATCTGTCAATTACAACCATGTGCAAGCAATTTGCTACTGATGTGGCTGAAAGCCTTGCATATCAAAGATCTGAGGGGGTTTAAACCCTAGGTTTTTGCTTTCTAGGAATTCACAGATACTACTTTCTCTGCTTCAGGCAGCAGGTGTAGGGCACAAGGCAGTTTCAAAACAGTGAATTTTTGCACTGTCTCTGTCTGGACTGCCTCTGGCTTCCATGAAGGTGTCTCATTTGTAAGGTGTGACTGATATGGCGCTCTGTTATGGGGGGAGGGTCTCTGGTGGGGGGCTCTATTTTGGGGAGGACTCTGGTGAGGGGATTCTGTTATGGGGGGTCCCTAGTGGGGAACACTGTTATGGGGAGATTTCTGGTGGGGGTCTCAGTTTTAGAACTCTCTGGGGCGTCTCGGGGGATCTCTGTTATGGGGGGATCTCTGTTATGGGGGGGTCTCTGTTATGGGGGATCTCTGTTTTGGGGGATCTCTGTTATGGGGTGATCTCTGTAATGGGGGGATCTCTGTTATGGGGGGATCTCTGTAATGGGGGGATCTCTGTTATGGTGGATCTCTTGTATGGTCTCTGTTATGGGGTGATCTCTGTAATGGGGGGATCTCTGTTATGGGGGATCTCTGTAATGGGGGGATCTCTGTTATGGCAGATCTCTTGTATGGTCTCTGTTATGGAGGGGATCTCTGTTATGGGGATCTCTGCTGTGGTCTCTGTAATGGAGTCTCTTTTACGGGGGTCTCTGATGGGGGTCTGGTTGGGGGGGGCTGAGGGTGGTGGGATGGAAAGGATTTGCATTGTGGGGAGAAAAGGGGGCCTTGTGATGGATTCCGGGGGCACCCATCTTAAAGATTTACCCCCTTTGCCCAACCAGAGGTCCACTGCACCAGGGCCACACTTACAAATACCTGCACCAATCCACATCCACAAGAATCCTGGCCCACAGGACTGGAAAATCACGGAGGTGGGGAGAATCCTGTGCCCAGCCTGTTAATAGGATGCAAATGGGTTAGTTTAACCCATTTGCATCCTCCTGCTGGCACGGGGCATGAACCTCAATGTCACCGCCAGCAGGGGAGCAGAGCATCAGAAATGGGTGCCAATTGCTGGAGCGTGCAAATTCTGGGCAGTCGGAAGTTTGGGTGAGGTCCTGTGAGCGGGACCCCAGGCAGTGTGGACCTGTTTTGTGCCTGTTCTCTAACTGCCTTTGCCTTTCATCAGTAAACTCCTTCTGTTTCCTACTGGAAACTTCCAGTGGATGTCTCGAGCTACCACCTTGGTGACGAGGAGAAAGATTATTGATCGCAGCCGACAGTTGTCGTGAATTGAGGGGACAAGGAAGGAACAGTTCAGAAAGCAGAGATGCTCCAGCAAGAGTTGGAATTATTTAAACCGGTGAGTGGAAATGCCTAGCATTGGGAAACTGGACCCATTTGACCAACGGGTTGAGTCATGGAGTAAGTACATAAAATTACTCCGTTTCATCTTTACCGCGAATGAAATCACAGGGGAGAACAAGAAGGAGGTGATACTTCTGACAGTTTACGGGCCGCAGACCTACTATTTTATTATGACCCTCGTGGCCCTGGAGGCACCCGATTCGAAAACATTTGACCAGAGAGTGAAATTAGTTAAAGAACATTACAACCCAAGGCCCTCGATTATCCTCCAAAATTATAAATGTTGAAGGACGATGGAGTGTCAGTCTCATCCTTCACAGCCAGGCTTCGCCAACTTGCTGTGCACTGAGTTTGGGACCGCGCTTAGTGACATATTGCACGACCAGCTGGTTTGTGGGATCCATAACCTCAATATTCAGAAGAAATCTGCCGAAGACCACAATTCTGTTGGAAAAAGCAATTGAGATGGCTCAGGTGACAGAGTGCGCCACTGAGCTTCAAAGCAACGCTGAATGGGAGATAACCGAGTATTGGGTTATACATCCGTGAGGTCTGCAACGGTATCAACAGGCACAGCTCAGAGCCAGTCACACTCTTCAGCACAGGAGCAGAACCCAAGGAGCTGGAAGGAATTGGGCCGTCCCCGCAAGCTGCTATTTGAACTGGCCTCTCTGTGCAGTGGGCTGTATGGCAGGGTCATGTGATGTCATTTTGATGGACTTGGCTTGCAGCCAATCAGCTCTTCCGAGATTCCGGCATTTATCCCATTCTTGATACTGATTATCGGAGCCCTTCAGAAGATTCTGGAACAGGAGGTAGATTCAATTTCGGCTCTCAGTTCTGCTTAGATCTCAAGAGCAGCCAGAAGCAGATTTCAAACACTCTATCTATTTATTCTCTGTCTGCCGATTTAAAATGCTTCCTGCCAGCCTGTTTCACTGGAAGCTAAGCAGTTCTCCCTCAGCTGTCGACTTGTGACTAAATATCTTCCACTTTCTGCACAACTTGAGAGCTGTTGGCAAATAGTGATATCTGTCTGATTCGGCAACTGTAAGGTCAGAGCTCTAAATTCCCCCATAACTGTTGGTTTCTTCCTCAGGGTTCAGGATAGAGAGAGAGGCCATTTGAAAATCCGTTTAAAACCCTCATGTTGAGAACTTCAGTGAGCCCATCTGGTGGATGTAACCCAGAATTGCACAGACCTGAGGGGAATCTTCTTTGTGAAAGCACAAGCCAGTGAAGTGAAGCTAACTTCCCAGAGGACACCTTACAACCTGAGAGTTCTAATAGGAGACAAACCTTAGAAGATCCAAACCATCTGATGCTTTCAAGATCGCTGACTACAAAGACTACCACCTCAGCAACGAAGATTCACCTCATGCCTTTTCAATCCCTGTTATTTTTGAACCTTTCCTACCCACCCACCATGTGCCTGACTTGTGTGTGTCTGGGTGGAGGGTGGGATGGGTATTGGGGAATAGTTAGATGAGTAGATCATTGTTCTATTATTTCCATTACATGTTTACATCTTCTCGAATTCATATAAACAGTTTTTTAATGTTTTACTTGCAAATCTGGTGCCTGTAAGACATTGGAGCAGCAGAGGATCAAAGATCTCAGGAAAACATACAAATTATTAGTTAATTCTCTTATGTTGGGACTTTGGGGCCTGTGGGGCTGGAACTGACCACACACTAGCCCAGGGTGCCATTACAGTAACCCAATAATTTTAACTCCTAACCGCCCCATTGTCTATCTCATCTTCCTCCTGAGCATTAACTTCAACATTTTTCTTTTTGCTAACCATTCTAATTTTTATGAAAACCTAACCCCAGATTTTAATCCTTTAGTTGCTTGTTGATTTGCTGTACATTTCCAGCATTTGGTATTTTCCTTTTAATATTTATTTGATTAATTGCGCTGATTTAATTGAACAATACCTGCCCAAATTCAGGCAGTAAGGAGGTGGCTTGGCAAAGAAAATAATTCAGAGCAAACCACTGCCAAATCCCCAATCCTTAAAGCACCCCTTTTAAATTCTGTCAAATTACCATTACTGTCAATGCTACCACTGCCCTGAATTTTCTATCTGTAAATGTGTAGCCTCTGAGTAATGCTAGCCCACAGCATTCTGGGCATTAATGTGTGCAACACTGGAAGCTGCCATACCTCAACTGTTCTCGCAATCAAAAATAACTGCTCCTTCATCCAAATCAATGTGCCATGATGCTTGCTTGGAGACTAAGAATAACCAGCAACCATGACTGATGAAAATATGCCACCATCCATATGGGCTGGCAATGATGACAGAATTAAGGAAACCTTGTGTGAAATGCACATTTTTATTCAACAGGCTACTGCTATTCTGCTTATATTAAATGGATAGGTCTACAGTTCAGGTGATCAATCCTCTCACTGTAACTGAGGTTCCCAAAAGAGGCAGGATATAGCTCAGGACAATCCACTGCCCGCTATATTCGAAATTTACCAACAATTGCTTCCAGTGGAAAAGATGATTCCCATCTCCAAAACCTGTAATTCCATTGATCAGCCTTTGCATTATTCATATCATTACTCAAATTCTCAAGGCATTTCAAATCCTTTCAGGTAAAGGACCCTTACAAACCTTTGTCAACAGATAAAGATAGAACTGAAGACCTCCATTAATCGAATCCACAAACACGCCAATCTGCCAAAGAATTCCATATTTATAGCTTGTCCTTAAATTGACCTAATACTATTGAAATCCTCCTCTTGGTGCCACCAAAATAATTTAAAAACTCTGCTCTTTAATCTCCTCTTAGATTTAGATTTATTGTCACGTGTACAGAGGTGCAGTGAACAGTATTATTCTGTGTACAGTCTAGACAGAGCGCTCCATACATGAAAACATAGAACATACGATAAATACATGAAGGTACATAATGAAAATGCATAAACATAGACAGCGGGTGAAGTATACGGTATATAGAGCGACAAATATCGACAGGAAGCGTAGAAAGATCAGTTCAGTCCAGAAGATCAATTCAGTCCATAAGGGCCATTCAGGAGTCTGGTGACAGCGGGGAAGAAGCTGTTTTTGAATCTGTTAGTGCGTGTTCTCAAACTTTTGTATCTTCTGACGGATGGACGAGACTGGAGGAGAGAATAACCCGGCTGGGAGCTGGGAGGAGTCTCTGATTATGCTGCCCACTTTCCCAAGGCAGCAGGAGGTATAGACACAGTCAATGGATGGGAGGTGGGCTCGCGTGATGGACGAGGCTGTGTTCACGACTCTCTGTAGTTTTGTACGGTCTTGGGCCGAGCAGATGCCATACCAAGCTGTAAGATAGGATGCTTTCTATGGTACGTCTATAGAAATTGATAAGATTCAATGTGGACATGCCAAATTTCCTTCATGTCCTGAGGAAGTATAGGCGCTGTTGTGCTTTCTTGGTGGTAGTGTCGACATGGGTAGACCAGGACAGATTGTTGGTGATGTTTACTCTGAGGAAATTGAAGCTGCCCACCGTCTCCACCTCAGCACTATTAATGCAGACAAGGGCATGGACCACACTTCAGTTTCTGAAGTCAATGACCAGCTCTTTAGTTTTGCTGACATTGAGAGAAAGATCGTTGTCACTGAGGGAGAGATTGTTGTCTTTGGCTGGGGAGACTGTGAGGTATGTGCACAGCACTTGCTGGGAAGACAGTGGGAAGACAGGCCGCCCTTGACATATGAATGTCCCACATGGTGACCCCTTTCTGAGACGTGGCAAGGCGTAGTAGCAGCAGCGTGAACCTGCCTTGTATGACAGATTCTGTAGTGAGAGCCCAATCTGCTCACCATCTCCCGTTAACTGTCCCCTACCCCACCAGATTATTTGGGCCCGTGAGAAGGCACGGATGCAGGGATAATCCGGGCAGACAGTGGCATGTTATCTTAAAGACCGGAGTCAGACTTTGTCAGACAACAAGCAGCACCAGAGGACATCTCACAGTGAGTCCTCATCATCAGCGAGGTGACGAGGTTTTCCCAAGTATGACGGCTCTGGATCATGCATTGGGCGGCCGGCCCTGCCAGGTCTGGAGCCTCATCCGGATCCTCCTGGACACCATCTCCCTGTCAGATCAGGCCTGCCATTATTCCTCCTCCTCCAGATTGTCGATATTTTGGAGCACATAGCAGGCCAACATGGTGCTTGAGGCCTTCTGGGGGAGCGCCCCACCAGAGCAGTCTAGGCATCGGAAGTGCATCTTCAGAACACCGATGCACGCTCGATGCTGCTCCTGGTTGCTGAGTGAGCGTCGTTATAATGGTTTCCGACTGGGTCTCAGGTCTCTGCACGGGTGTCATTAGACATGTCCTCAGCGGGTAAGCCTTGTTGCCCATTAGCCAACCCCTCACCGAGGGAGCACCTCGAAGGTGCCAGGAACTGACAAGTGTGGCAGAATGTATGTGTTGTGCGTACTGTCTGAGTATCGGGGGCAGACCTGCATGCTGTGATCGCTTCCTCTGCTGTGGGGCTACGCGTCTAAGGAATGCACATGAGGAGTACCAACACCTGGTGGGCTGAGCATGGCCATTCCCATCCTTTGATGATGCTGCTGCGATATGAGTGTGTCCCGATTGGAAGGCTGGATGGGTTACCACATGACCAGTAGTCCTCAGTGCATTAGCAGGGCCCTGTGACCAGCCAGCACTCAACAGCCAGGAGCCTGTAAGTTGCAGCTCGGGGGTGGGCTAAGTTTAAATGAATTTATTGCAGGAATGGGGATCTCAGCTAGAGCAGCCCAATCCTGAGGTGGACACCACGAGTCCATGCGCTTGCCATCAAGTCATTCCCCACTATTCCCTGTTGTCCAGGCTTATACCCCCAACAAGCCCAAAAAGTTTGAAAGGTTTGGTTACCTCCTTGCTCCCTCTCAATGGCCATGTTGCCTGGACCCCCCCCTTCTAAATACTTGCACCGAATCACAACCGCATGATTCCCAGTTGTGAAAGGTGGAGCATAACGGGGTGGGGTGGAGAATCGGGCTTCCAGTCCATTATATTAGATTAAAATGCATGCAAATAGTGGTTTTGGATGGTGCCACTGGTGCGGGGCTTAACGCCTGCTGCCACTGTCGGGTGGGGGAATCGGAGCATTGCAACAGGTTTGGCCCCGAGCGCCGATCTCGTTTTTCGGGTGATGCTCTATTCTCCATCCGATCAGGAATCCCGAACGCAGCCTCAGAAAATGGAGAATCCATCCCAGAATCACTATCATCCTACTTCTTTCTGCCCAGTGTCACCAAGCGAAATCTCCTTTAATATACAAGAAAAAATCCCAGTCAAATCACTTAATACTGTATTGACTGGCTCTTCCAAAAAAAATTGGTTAAATGTCTCGTTGGTAGGAGGGTTGAAAACTCCAGACACGACTATAGTCTAAGATGATCAAATATTCTGTTGCAAAAAATGGTTCCTGAGGGATTGCACAAGGGAGAAGTCTTTTGCGAGGAATGAATAGTGCAGATGTGAGGAATAGAGAGACTGGATTGATAACCTGAAGGTTTACCCACTAAATATTAATTAACCTTGGAGATCCGAGAAGTACTTATGCAAAATCTTCCCTCATCTATTGAAATAAATGGAATAGAGTCTGTGGTTGAACACAGTTGGTTGAATAAGTGAGGTTAATAGACTGAGTGTTGGTTTCTTCTTCCCTTTTTATACGGATCTTAAATATTATCACCTCAGACTATGTTAAAATGAATTGACTCATGTGTCTGATGCATCAAAGTTCAGGCTCAGCTCTGTTAGTGAATCATTTATTGATCATTTTAAACATCTATTGACACTGTAGGAATGATACGAGCCTCCTGTCAAAAAGACACAAGGTTTTTGTGTGAGACATGGTTGACATCCAAATAATACTTTTGCCATTGGCACCATTAATAAGTGCAATTCATGCATTTCGTCAGGGTCTACAGTGCCTAGACTTAGTGCTAAAGTGGCAAGTTGACAAACATTACATGGGTTATTAAAATATAGGGCAGAATTGTATATTCTGGGATCTGACGCATATCCTACTTGACCGAGCACAAAATCACACAAGGTAACGTCAGGCAGTATCATCACAACATGGTCCGCAGACACGTACACAGTTGGTGGGGCACCCGCTGACAATTAAAGTCGCAATTACAGCAATTAAAAACCCAATTGTTTGCAATTTTACATTGTCTGTGCAATTTAGCAATCATAGGCATCATGGGCGGGCAGCCATCCCGTTTTTAATAATTTTCTCAGTTCCGGGTGATAAAAGTGTGAATAGGTAGGAAGTTAGGTGAGAGTTTGTTGTTGGTTATTTTTGAGTGTTCATTGCATTCTCTTTGTTTTCTGCTGGTATCCTTGTGG
Source organism: Scyliorhinus torazame (assembly GCF_047496885.1). Classification (NCBI taxonomy): domain Eukaryota; kingdom Metazoa; phylum Chordata; class Chondrichthyes; order Carcharhiniformes; family Scyliorhinidae; genus Scyliorhinus; species Scyliorhinus torazame. The sequence goes on along the minus strand of NC_092710.1, from coordinate 127,255,044 downwards.
TTCAAGCTTTTTTTTTTAGAACTCTTTGTTTTACAAACTTTCTTTTATTTTAAATTTAGAGTACCCAATTCATTTTTTCCAATTAAGGGGCAATTTAGCGTGGCCAATCCACCTAGCCAGCACATCTTTGGGTTGTGGGGGTGAAACCCACACAAACAAGGGGAGAATATGAAAACTCCACACGGACAGCGACCCAGAGCCGGGATCAAACCTGGGACCTCGGTGCCGTGAGGCAGCAGTGCTATCCACTGCGCCACTGTGCTGCCCCTACAACTTTCTTGGCATATTTCTAACAAGAGCACCCTTCAGTGCATGAGACAGTGCCATCTGCATTTCTGTAAATGGGAATTATATACTCCAGTGGTGGGTCCTCCTCTGAAGAGGATGAGAGAACCAGAAGATGGAGGAGACTGGGTGTCTGCATGTAGTGCTGTAAGGAGTGTCCTATGAGAAGAGATGCAGGAAGTGGTGGTGGAAGTGCAGAATGGATGGGTCCACAGAAGGCAGCACCATCTTGCAACCAGAATCCACAGACAGTGCTCCATTTACCTCAACATGTCTGAGATCCAGTGGCAAAGGAGGCTCCACCTCTCCAGGAAAACTGTTACCTCCAGATGCCAAATGGCTCGGGTGGAGATCGGCTTCAACTTTATAGGTGACCACCCGGTGCCAGTGGCTCTGCTTACGGTGGCTTTCAACTTTTTTGCCACGGGTTCGCTCCAGGGGTCAGTGGGGGATCCATGTGGTACGTCCTAATCTGCTGCTCTCAGTTGTGTCAAACTGATCACTGATGATCTCTGGACTGAACCAGGGGCTTGTTTAGCACAGGGCTAAAGAGCTGGCTTTTAAAGCAGACCAAGGCAGGCCAGCAGCACGGTTCAATTCCCGTACCAGCCTCCCCGAACAGGCGCCGGAATGTGGCGACTAGGGGCTTTCACAGTAACTTCATTTGAAGCCTACTTGTGACAATAAGCGATTTTTCGTTTTTTCATTCATTTATGGGCTGGTAAAGCTAGCCAAAGGCAGATGCTTCGCAGAAATCTCTGGGTCTCCCTGCATTCAGGGTGCCATACCCTGCACTCATGCGGCCATCAAGGTGCCAACATGTGAGACGGGTGCCTTTGTGAACAGAAAGGGGTTCCATTTCATGAAAATTCAGTTAGTTTGTGATCACAAGGGACAGATTCTGCACGTCTGTGCAAGTTAACCTGGATATGCCCATGACGCCTACACCCTGCAACACTTCCCGGTGCCAAGGCTGCTTGTGGCTGCTGCTTGGTTGGATGGTTGGCCCTTTGATTACAAAGATGATCCCTTGGAAAGGTCGCTCATGATGCCACTCTGACACCCAAGGACAGAGCAGAGTTGAGGTACAATAGAAGCAATGGCTCCACAAGGGCACTGAGAGGACTATTAGGCTGCCGAAGATGGGTTTCAGATGCCTGGACTGATGAGGGGATGCACTGCAATATTCTCCAGCATTTGTGTCGCTTATAGTTGTTTTCTGCTGTGCTCTGGCAATCCAGGTCTGTCAAGACGCGCACATCCAGACATAGGAATAGCTTCTTCCCCACAGCTCCTAGACTCCTCAACGACTCTCCCTCGGACTGAACTGTTCCCTGTAAGAACACTATTCACAATGCCCTATGCTGCTCTTGCTCATGTATTTGCTTTTGTTTGGCCCCTTGTTCCACACTGTAACCAATCGCTCTTTGCCATTGTACCATTTGTCAATGCACTCTGTCGATTATTCTTTTTTGTCTACTTTTTACAGACTATGTACGTTCCCTTGGCCGCAGAAAAATACTTTTCTCTGTACTTTGGTACATGTGACAATAAATCAAATCAAATCAAAGGGGAAAACCATTGTAAGATGAAAACAGTGAGGCAGTTCCACAGGCCTCTGAGGATGATTCAAATGGTTATTCTGCTGAGGAGCCAGGGGAGGTATGGCATGGCACAGGATACAGGGGGCACAGGGTAAGAATGCGGCAACAGACATGAGGAAATTTCAGGGCGACAGGAAAACCAGGGAGCCCTTGATTCTCTGCACGTTCTCTGCATCCAAGACATGGCTTGAAATTCAGGCCAAGGGCAGCACCTCCTTACTAAACACTCCTGATGATGCTGTCCCATAACCCCAATGTCGATTCACTACCTCTGTAAAAGGTTTGCAGCCCCTTCTGTCTATCACAAGCTGCTGCTGTTTCCTACACCTCTGAAAAACATGAAGGACACTCAGGAAGTGAAAGAAAATAGTTATCTCTTGTTAAGGGTTTCAGAAAATGAACATAGTCACACAAAAATAACATTTAACACTGATAAAATGAAAGAATCCCACCTGCGAAAATTCCCTTTTGTGCTCGTGGTGCCTTAAATTTATGTTTGCGAGATGAACTTATTATCTGCGTTATGTTGCAGATTCTTTGTGATGCCAGTGGGAAAACTCACCAGCGGGAAACGCAGATGTCGGGGCTCACATAAACAATGCTTGGGGCTGCCTCCGGAGTTCAGGATGGAGGCAGCCCACAATCCTGGAACTTGGAACATCACAGAGATGGCTGGGAGGGGGGGCGGGGGGGGGGGGGGGGGGGAGCTTCTGCAGATGGACCTTCTAAATGAGGTGTCCTAGAGGAGGTCCATCTTCCAGTCTCAGAGTGCCCCCCGAGACCTAACTTCATTTTCAGGACTTCCACCTTCTTTCTTCAATTGTGGGTCAGTGACATTGGGCACCTTTCCAATATGGCATACGGATGCAACAGCAGACCATGCACATCAAGGCCTACCCTGTCACTGCATATGGTGTAAAACACCCGGATTCATAATTAATGAGATCGGAGCTGGAAGATTTGGCATATTTTCCTGCCAGCCTCAGTAGCGGGAAACACTCCACGTTCCCGCCCCGCCACGTCACTTAGTCTCAAAATAGAATTCCACGTAATTTGTCAGCAGCATCAAATGGATAACTGCCTCACAGAAGCATTGTGACTGGAGGATCACCAGTGACTCTTGCTTAGAACTCTTCATCTGAGATAAGACAATCCTACAATCTCTGCACTATCAGCCAGCCTCACACCTTTTCCTGTCCACTGGACTCTTACCTTCCTCAGAGACCTCTGCCTCCTCGAGACCAAGCTCCAAAATGGCATCCCAGCTCCAGGGCATCCATTTCATATCTCGTCAGGATTAGCCTCGTCAGGAAATCATCAGTGCATTCTCTATCTACAGCACCATTCCAGTTTGGCGTACCCCCCTGAGAAACAGTTAAGCGGCACACAGCAGAGTAGCACATTTCACCCTTCAATGCACCCAGGGTAAATGGGCAGACCTCCTAGTCTTGACCATTTGGCACACACAATCATACACCCTAATGCCATTCTACAGTAGTAAAGTGTCACGCCTGGCACTGACTGCCTTTACAGGGATGCCTAGTCAGTCGCCAGAAAACCAGAGGGCAGAGTTCTCACTGGCCCTACTCTTCCACATGGTGTGCTCAGCAGGTGCGGAGGCCATTATATCTTCAGCGGTTTCAGGACAGCTCCCTCTATAGACACTGCCTGCCTTCAGTGATATGCCCCTGCTCCTTTTGAATCTCCCATCTGGTTTCCATTGGACCCGGTGCCCAACAAGCTCCTGCACCCACCCAGAGTGCTGCACCAATGAAATTATGCGTTTCATGTTCGGCGTGATTCAATTGGCCAGACAGCATGAAATCACGTTTCCTTTAGTAAAATTACTTTTTTACTTTTGTACCTTTTCAAATTGTGTGTGTGTCGGGGATAAACTGAAGTGACATCACAGAAAAGCTGTGGCCTGAGTGGCTGGTTGGGATTCTACACTAAATTAAAAAGAAATTGAGCATTGGTAACTAATTAAACATAATCACTTAATTATAATTTAGAGGGATATCTAAGCCAGAGATCGGAGAGTACCATATTTAGCTTTCGCATTTCTATTAGAAATCTAGTGCTAGGAAACAGATAGTTAACAGTAACTTTGAATTTAAAAAAAAAATTCAAAAAAAATTTTTTTTTAATTTTAATTTTAATTAATTGACGCAATGTCAGTTAGAGGGGTGCTGTGCTCTGACTGTGAGATGTGGCAGGTCTGGGAGGCTTCCAGCGTCCCGGATGGCTTCATCTGCAGGAAGTGCACCCAACTGGAGCTCCTCACAGACCGCATGGTTCGGTTGGAGCAGCAATTGGATGCACTTAGGAGCATGCAGGTGGCAGAAAGCGTCATAGATCAGTTATGTAAATGTGGTCACACCCAAGGTGCAGGCAGAGAAATGGGTGACCACCAGAAAGGGCAGGCAGTCAGTGCAGGAATCCCCTGTGGTTGTCCCCCTCTCGAACAGATATACCCCTTTGGATACTGTCGGGGGGGATAGCCTATCAGGGGAAAACAGCAGCAGCCAGAGCAGTGGCACCACGGCTGGCTCTGATGTTCAGAAGGGAGGGTCAAAGCGCAGAAGAGTAATAGTAATAGGGGACTCTATAGTCAGGGGCACAGATAGGCGCTTCTGTGGACGTGAAAGAGACTCCAGGATGGTATGTTGCCTCCCTGGTGCCAGGGTCCAGGATGTCTCCGAACGGGTAGAGGGCATCCTGAAGGGGGAGGGCAAACAGGCAGAGGTCGTTGTACATATTGGTACTAATGACATAGGCAGGAAGGGGCATGAGGTCCTGCAGCAGGAGTTCAGGGAGCTAGGCAGAAAGTTAAAAGACAGGACCTCGAGGGTTGTAATCTCGGGATTACTCCCTGTGCCACGTGCCAGTGAGGCTAGAAATAGGAAGATAGAGCAGCTAAACACGTGGCTAAACAGCTGGTGTAGGAGGGAGGGTTTCCATTATCTGGACCACTGGGAGCTCTTCCGGGGCAGGTGTGACCTGTATAAGAAGGACGGGTTGCATCTAAACCGGAGAGGCATAAATATCCTGGCCGCGAGGTTTGCTAGTGACACACGGGAGGGTTTAAACTAGTATGGCAGGGGGGTGGGCACGGGAGCAATAGGTCAGAAGGTGAGAGCATTGAGGGAGAACTAGGGAATAGGGACAGTGTGGCTCTGAGGCAGAGCAGACAGGGAGATGTTGCTGAACACAGCGGGTCTGGTGGCCTGAAGTGCATATGTTTTAATGCAAGAAGTATTACGGGTAAGGCAGATGAACTTAGAGCTTGGATTAGTACTTGGAACTATGATGTTGTTGCCATTACAGAGACCTGGTTGAGGGAAGGGCAGGATTGGCAGCTAAACACTCCAGGATTTAGATGTTTCAGGCGGGATAGAGGGGGATGTAAAAGGGGAGGCGGAGTTGCGCTACTGGTTCGGGAGAATATCACAGCTGTACTGCGAGAGGACACCTCAGAGGGCAGTGAGGCTATATGGGTAGAGATCAGGAATAAGAAGGGTGCAGTCACAATGTTGGGGGTTTACTACAGGCCTCCCAACAGCCAGCGGGAGATAGAGGAGCAGATAGGTAGACAGATTTTGGAAAAGAGTAAAAACAACAGGGTTGTGGTGATGGGAGACTTCAACTTCCCCAATATTGACTGGGACTCACTTAGTGCCAGGGGCTTAGACGGGGCGGGGTTTGTAAGGAGCATCCAGGAGGGCTTCTTAAAACAATATGTAGACAGTCCAACTAGGGAAGGGGCGGTACTGGACCTGGTATTGGGGAATGAGCCCGGCCAGGTGGTAGATGTTTCAGTAGGGGAGCATTTCGGTAACAGTGACCACAATTCAGTAAGTTTTAAAGTACTGGTGGACAAGGATAAGAGTGGTCCTAGGATGAATGTGCTAAATTGGGGGAAGGCTAATTATAACAATATTAGGCGGGAACTGAAGAACATAGATTGGGGGCGGATGTTTGAGGGCAAATCAACATCTGACATGTGGGAGGCTTTCAAGTGGCAGTTGAAAGGAATTCAGGACCGGCATGTTCCTGTGAGGAAGAAGGATAAATACGCAATTTTCGGGAACCTTGGATGACGAGAGATATTGTAGGCCTCGTCAAAAAGAAAAAGGAGGCATTTGTCAGGGCTAAAAGGCTGGGAACAGACGAAGCCTGCGTGGAATATAAGGAAAGTAGGAAGGAACTTAAGCAAGGAGTCAGGAGGGCTAGAAGGGGTCACGAAAAGTCACTGGCAAATAGGGTTTAGGAAAATCCCAAGGCTTTTTACACGTACATAAAAAGCAAGAGTGTAGCCAGGGAAAGGGTTGGCCCACTGAAGGATAGGCAAGGGAATCTATGTGTGGAGCCATAGGAAATGGGCGAGGTACTAAATGAATACTTTGCATCAGTATTCACCAAAGAGAAGAAATTGGTAGATGTTGAGTCTGGAGAAGGGTGTGTAGATAGCCTGGGTCATATTGAGATCCAAAAAGACGAGGTGTTGGGTGTCTTAAAAAATATTAAGGTAGATAAGTCCCCAGGGCCTGATGGGATCTACCCCAGAATACTGAAGGAGGCTGGAGAGGAAATTGCTGAGGCCTTGACAGAAATCTTTGGATCCTCGCTGTCTTCAGGGGATGTCCCGGAGGACTGGAGAATAGCCAATGTTGTTCCTCTGTTTAAGAAGGGTAGCAAGGATAATCCCGGGAACTACAGGCCGGTGAGCCTTACTTCAGTGGTAGGGAAATTGCTGGAGAGAATTCTTTGAGACAGGATCTACTCCCATTTGGAAGCAAATGGACGTATTAGTGAGAGGCAGCACGGTTTTGTGAAGGGGAGGTCGTGTCTCACTAACCTGATAGAGTTTTTCGAGGAGGTCACTAAGATGATTGATGCAGGTAGGGCAGTGGATGTTGTCTATATGGACTTCAGTAAGGCCTTTGACAAGGTCCCTCATGGTAGACTAGTACAAAAGGTGAAGTCACACGGGATCAGGGGTGAGCTGGCAAGGTGGATACAGAACTGGCTAGGCCATAGAGAAGGCAGAGAGTAGCAATGGAAGGATGCTTTTCTCATTGGAGGGCTGTGACCAGTGGTGTTCCACAGGGATCAGTGCTGGGACCTTTGCTCTTTGTAGTATATATAAATGATTTGGAGGAAAATGTAACTGGTCTGATTAGTAAGTTTGCAGACGACACAAAGGTTGGTGGAATTGCGGATAGCGATGAGGACTGTCGGAGGATACAGCAGGATTTAGATTGTTTGGAGACTTGGGCGGAGAGATGGCAGATGGAGTTTAATCCGGACAAACGTGAGGTAATGCATTTTGGAAGGTCTAATGCAGGTAGGGAAAATACAGTGAATGGTAGAACCCTCAAGAGTATTGAAAGTCAAAGAGATCTAGGAGTACAGGTCCACAGGTCATTGAAAGGGGCAACACAGGTGGAGAAGGTAGTCAAGAAGGCATACGGCATGCTTGCCTTCATTGGCCGGGGCATTGAGTATAAGAATTGGCAAGTCATGTTGCAGCTGTATAGAACCTTAGTTAGGCCACACTTGGAGTATAGTGTTCAATTCTGGTCGCCACCCTACCAGAAGGATGTGGAGGCTTTAGAGAGGGTGCAGAAGAGATTTACCAGAATGTTGCCTGGTATGGAGGGCATTAGCTACGAGGAGCGGTTGAATAAACTCGGTTTGTTCTCACTGGAACGAAGGAGGTTGAGGGGAGACCTGATAGAGGTATACAAAATTATGAGGGGCATAGACAGAGTGGATAGTCAGAGGCTTTTCCCCAGGGTAGAGGGGTCAATTACTAGGGGGCATAGGTTTAAGGTGAGAGGGGCAAGGTTTAGACTAGATGTACGAGGCAAGTTTTTTACGCAGAGGGTAGTGGGTGCCTGGAACTCGCTACCGGAGGAGGTGGTGGAAGCAGGGACAATAGTGACATTTAAGGGGCATCTTGACAAATACATGAATAGGATGGGAATAGAGGGATACGGACCCAGGAAGTGTAGAAGATTGTAGTTTAGTCGGGCAGCATGGTCGGCACGGGCTTGGAGGGCCGAAGGGCCTGTTCCTGTGCTGTACATTTCTTTGTTCTTTGTTCTTTGTTCAACCAGATGTCGCAGGGAAACAGATTCCACAACTGCTTCCAAGCCCACGTGTGCACGACAGGTGCAAAATTCTGGACATATTGTTTGGTTGTGGGAGAATGTATTACTTTAGGATAAACATCTTCACATTTTACTTGATTTTACAGATTTAAGTGCCACAAATCATCACCTTCTTAAGGGCAATTTGGGGTGCACAATAAATGCTGGCCAACCAGCCATGCCCACCCCATGAATGAAGAAAAAACAACTCAATGTTATGCAGTATCAATGCCTGGGAGTCCTTTGCTCAGAAGAGACCCACTTGGAGGAACCTTGTGATTGAAGGGACACAATTCTTTGAGGACACCTGACAGCAAGCGGAGACTCAAAAATGGAGCCTGAGAAAGGAACACCTGCGATCTCGAGTTGAAGGACTGATCCCACCTCCCGGAAGTGTGCGGTTGAAGGATGTGGCTCTCGGGTTGGGCTCATTAGTCACGCAAGAACCCACGGAACCCGTGACCAGTAACATGGAGTTCCTTCCTTAGGTGTGCAATCATATTCGTTGGTTATACAGAGTTGATAGCTCATAAACTCTTCAAACACATTTCGCAGGTATGACTCACACAAGGTGATAATTCTTGTTATACAATAAGCATTTCGATTTATATATGAAAATCTATAAATAGCTTTAACACATCAGACTAGTGACAACAAATTCAGGGAAATAATTTGCCACATGCAGTTTGTTTAAACTCAGTAAATGTAAAAACTTATCTTTACCTTCTTTTATTGAATTACTTGTTACCCTATCACTGAAATGAAAGAGTAAATGCTTTCTTGCCTGGAATGTAATGAGTAAAAATAATGGGACTCTATGTAAAACAATGCACAGCACTGTCAACAGTGTTATGTACTATCTCATTCAGAAATATAACTGGTTATCGAAACAGAGTTACTGCTCAAATTTCCATCCACTGTGAAAATAATTTGCTTAAAATCTTATTAAAGACATAAAAGGGATTGCTTTTGTTTAAAGAGATGGGAGTGAAACCTAATGTTTGTTTCAGTCACCTTGTTAGATCTCCTGTAATCTTACTGGTGAATTCAAATAGATTTGTCTCTACTCACTGCTAATGCCAATGGTTTGCTGTACCATCATTGGAAGTTAATGTTGACTCCTGACTAATAGACTGGGTAGGGTCTGATTTTAGTGAGAAGCCTAGGTTGTGCTGGAGGTGGGCCTAACTCAATGCCAATTTCAGGGCCGGACCTAATTTGGATACAATTGGTGATCTTTAATCATGCTCCCTGTATCAGCAGCATCGGGGTTCACGCCCGTGTGCCAGTGGGAGGATGTAAATTAATGCGGGCCCGGCACCAGAATGTCCGGGCCCCCGTGATTCCCCGATCCTCTGGGACGGGAATCATATGGGCGGGGATTACTACAGGTATCACCAAACTTGAGCCTGACATGGTGGTCCACAGTGTGCCACGAGGGTAACCCCTTAAGGGAGTTGCTCCCAAAGTCCATCCGAGGGCCACTTCCCCCCCCCCACACTAAACGTGACCTGCCCACCCTCTTCCACCAGACCCGGAGACCCCCAAAATGGGAGAACCCCCCCCCCCCCAAGAGACTCCCTTATTAGGAGGATTACCCCACAGGGACCCCCAAACTAAAGGGACCCCCCCCCCCCCCCGCCCCCAGGCTCCCGAGAAAAAAGACCCCTGCCTGGAAGCTAAAGAGCAGTCCAGCCAGGGGCAGCATCAGACATTACAGTTGTAGCACTTACCTGGAGGCACTATGTGTCCATTCTGGGAAAGAGAGCATCTGTGAGCCGTGCTTAAACCCCTCAGATCCTGTAGCTGCAAACATTCATTCATTTCTAGTAGTGGGCTGTGATTAACAGTTTTCACATTGGTGAGTGCCTCTAAGTGCTAAAACCCCAATGTTTACAAACATCAACAATATCAAAGAGAGGTAAGTGCATTGCAATCACACTTTGGAGTGATTGGTATGCACATACCATGAAAGAAAGCTGTAAAGCACTGTGTGGCTGATTAACAAGAGTTAATTGGGACTTCCACTCCTCACTGGGGAGGGAATACCATAGAAGAAGATAAAGGTCCATGGGTCATCCGAACAGGTAAGTCTCGGGTCTTGGGCCAGGAGGGTTTGGGTTAGTTAGGGAAAAAGGTGGGGGGGATTAGGGGTTGGGGTTAAGGAATCGAATAGGAAAGAGGGGGCATTTGACCTTAGGAGAGCTGCCTTCTGATTGACAAAGGGGAGCTCCTGCCCAGACTAGGAAAAAAACAGTTCAGACCAGTGTTCTTATTTTCCCGGTTTACTGTTTTTTCTTCTGGGCGAAGAGTGACACCCGCCTCTTCCAATTTTGGTGCCCGTATTATGGGGGTGAACTTGGTGGGAAGGTGGTGGGGTGGGTGTCTACCCTATTTTACGTGACACCCCCCGTCCCACCCCACCCCCAAACCACCTGCCGAGGAACCATAAAATTTGGCTCACCTTGGAGAGACGGAAGGGTTGTAGCCTCTCCTTCAGAGAAGCTGAATGGTAGGTGATGAAATACGTCAGTGTTATCACAACAATACTTCAGAGGTATTCTTTTCCAAAAGCTGTTTGTCATGCGACTGATTTCAGCAACATTGTGGAGGCAGAGTCGGGAGCAGCTGACATGCAAGTCTGTAGTAGTAGTCTGTATCCCAAGGTAAAAGGCCATCAGAGATCCAGTCAGGGTCTTCAGTTCCACCTTCAGCTGAACCTGTGTGGGATTGAGGGATAAATTGGAGACTCTACTCATGGTCATTGACCACCTTAAGTTCAAAATTTACTTACTTTTCTCAGATTTCTTCATGGAAGTTGCCTTGTACCTTGCCATACCTTTTTGAGGGTTGACTGTGCACTCATTCTGTTCTGAGTTATTATTGCAGGCCAGTCTCCATTGCTTCTTTTTCCAATTAAACTGATTGCTTCTTCTCAATCCAAAGAAAATAGTTCCAACTTCTCCAATCAAACTGACGTCTCTAATTCCTGGCACCATTCTGGTGAATCTTTTCTAATCTCTCAATGAATCTCTTCATATCTGTCCAAAGGTGTGGTGCCCAGAAGTGGATACAATGGAGGCCGAAACTCTTCGCACGTAAAAAAGGGCGGCACGGTGGCACACTGTTGCTTCACAGTTCCAGGGTCCCAGGTTCGATTCCCGGCTGGATCCCTGTCTGCACATTCTCCTCGTGTCTGCATGGCTTTCCTCCGGGTGCTCCGGTTTCCTTCCACAGTCCAAAGATGTACAGGTTAGGTGGATTGGCCATGATAAATTGTCCTTAGTGTCCAAAAAGTTGGGGAGGAATTACTAGGTATAGCGTGTGGGTTAAAGTAGGATGCTCTTTCTAAGGGCCAGTGCAGACTCGATGGGCCGAATGGCCTCCATCTGCACTGTGAAATCTATGAAAGAGGTTGATTATAATCCCCCTGCACTTCAACATGACTCACAGGGAATTAGGTCACCTGCCATGGCATTAAATTTTGGCCTTTTTCCTCAGGATTCATCCGTAAATGCAGCTCTCCTCCCTGAGTAACGGTATAATGGCTGAATGTTTCGAGATTAATTTGTCATGGGAACTTACTATATGCAACATGCAATCAGCCTACATGTTCACTGAATGGACGCCTTCCTGCTGATATATCACCCTGGTTTCTGAATCTGTGCTTCTGATCTTGGCATGACAAGTACTGCCCGTTGGCTCTGGGGAAGTTGATAGCAAGGGCTTCTGTCTTCCCTCATAAGCCCAGTCTGGCACTCACTCCTCCGTTATAGCAGTGCAGAAGTATGCCAAGTGGGTAGTCCATAATTTTAGTTAGCTTAAGAGATGAGGATGTCTGGGTTCCAAAATGTCATGAAGGAGGGTGTCTTGAGAATCATAGAATCCCGAGAGTGCAGAAGAAGACCATTCAGCCCATCGGGTCTATACCGACCCTCTGAAAGAGCACCCTACCTAGGCCCAAACCCCATACTATCCCCAGAAGTCTACCTAGGGCCAATATAGCATAGCCAATCCACCTAACCTGCACATATTTGGACTGTGGGAGGAAAGCGGAGCACCCGGTGGAAACTCACACAGTCACCTAAGGTCGTAATTGAACAGGGGTCCGTCCCTGGCACTATGAGGCAGCTGTGCTAACCACTGTACTACCATAAGTTGGAGAGCACATTTGAAATGAATCTAAAGCAGATCCAACAGATGGTTCTCCTGTGATGACAACACTGCAATGACCCGTGCAGGACTCTGTGAGAGAAACTCACAATGAAAATTGTGCGCGAACCAGAAAAAACTTTTAGGAACTCTTCAGTGCTTCAACACTTCTGATAAATGAAATTCAGATGATGGGGCCATACTGTGCCTCATATATGTGGGCATAAATTTATGCCAGTGAGTTAAGGGTGTCAAGCAAGAAATTTGAAACAGCAAGTGTGTTATTGGATGATTTATGGTAATGAATCATTTAAGACTTTGATAAGCATATAGCAGAAGCTGCCAATTAAGAGGGAGGGAAGATGTTTGCATCAATTATTCAGTACAAAAGTGGCACAAATCATTTACCTATGTGTTTCTTTGATAAAAGATTGTCACTATGTTATTAGTATTCCATAGTTAAGTTGAAAAATATAAGGAAAATTCAGACCAATGTTACATAAGGAGAATGCCTCACAATGCTTTCTAACATTTTATCTGAGAGAACTTCAGTATCCTTTTCAATACTACTGGAGGTGGCTTTCTCCCGACTTGTAAAAACCATGGCCAACATCAGGAACTAATGTTAATACTGCAGCCAGTGACAGCAATGGGTTTGGAGCTCTTAACAATGCTACTTGACCATGTTATGTGTATAATCGATCATGACATCCTGGGCTAGTGCGTGGTCAATTCTAGCCCCACTTGATCCGAAGTCGCAACACAAGTAAATGAGATTTTATTTAAAATGCCCAACGTCCTTGGCTGACACCAATAAACTGCAATCACCAGGTTTGTAACTTTAACCTTTCAATATGTGCAGTATTGTAATTAAATTGACGGAAAATGTAACTGATCGTCTTATACCCCTTTCCCAACCACACACTCTTAACAACCTCTACTCTACACAAGCGCACAGACAAAGAACACAGAGGGGAAAGGGTGATTAAGAGGGAAAGAAAATATTAATAAAACAAAAGGATAAAGGATCCTTGATGCAATGGGGTGACTTCCAGTTAATGTCTTTGTGAAGTTCAGGCTTTCGTTTTGATATTTCTTCCTTAACGGCTTCAGATGGTTTTCTCTGCCAAGGTTGTCTACTTTCTCTGTACATTCAGAATCAATTCAGGTTTACAACAAAGATATGTCATGCACTCACTGGTTTTAAAACAATAAAGCAGTTTGTTCAATTCAGCAAGTAAGAGAGTGGGAGAAAGAGAGAGAATGTTCCTTCTAAATCCAAGGTCTAAACATTTCTGCCCATTTCTCTCAGAAAGCATTACACAGGAACCAATCACTTATCATTGTCAGGCAGAACACTGTCCCTGGCCAATAATCTCTCCTCTCCAAACAAAAAGCCTGGGAACACAATGTCCTGACAAGCAGGCTGATTCAGCTTGAGTCCTCTGCTTAAAGGTACATTCCGATTATATATAAATAATAAAATAAAATTTAAAAAACGTGAACAAAGGAAATAAACAGGAAGAACTCTTACAAATCTTTATAGACTTCTAATGGGAGCTACAATCTAAATTGAAATCTGCAAAAATATTGCAATGGTGGTCAACCCACTGGAAGCTTGACCCTAATATTATAATATTGGTTACATGACCAACCCAATTTGAAATAAATGAAAAATGTGCCTACCGCGCCCCGCTCAGTCTGATTTAATATCGTCCAGAGGCTGCAGCCTGGGATCAAAGAGACTAAGCCATGGGCTCTGGTCTGGGGAGGCACAAAGGTGGGTTTGGGTGTAAATGCATGAAGCAGCATTAAAGAACGATGGTTATTCAATGCCAAGTGTTCGCCTGGATGGAAAGTATAATATTGCTGGAGTCAAGTGGAAAACAGGTCAAGTGGATGGCTCGCTCATCTCACCGTTTATCATAGGAGACCATTCCTAGAGTTGACTCCAAAGTGGAGGTGGCAGAGAGGGCCTGAAAGAAAACTCGGGAGTGGACTTTTAAAAATATTTCTTTTGCTCCATTGTTAACGTTACAAATTCAATATGCAGGCCCTTAATCGATCTTATTGTTTGCTCCAAAGAACAATTCAAATTCAAACTGAATTCAATTTTTGTTGCCACAAGAGAGACATACAAAATCCAGGCTGACAAGGAAAAGCATTGCACCTCATTGTGGGCTTGATCTGACAGTCTTCGCTGAAATCCAAAACTGGACAGTGGACTTTGCAGCAGAGCCAATGAACAATCTTAAAATGGGAGAGGGAAGCAAACTTGAAATGCGTGGCAACAGGTCTGAAGAGAAGTCACATCATGATTGAAATATGTGAATTGACGTTGTGGACTTGGAATTTCTGCCTAGTAGTTTATGAAAAGAAAAACAGCTGTACAGTGAGATGGGCAATTATTTAAATATCTAAGGTGACAATTATGCAGGATCAGCTCATTCAAATAATAATTCATAGATGCCTTTAGGAATCTGACAAGGTAAGATGATTCACGTTATCATATGTTGAGTGAACAGTCTAAGATTTTCCTGTCAGAGAACGCTAATTTTTAATAAATATACTGTGCCCTCATGCGAATCACTCCTTCGAACCCTCACACATCCTTGATGTATGTGACATTTTCTGAGCCTAACATGCCTTGGCAATGTGGCTTTTGAGAGAGTTCATGCACTTATCTTCTATACACCAACACCGCCCCTCTGTCAACCATCCAACATGTGTACATCGGTGACATTATTGTCTCCTTGAAGCCTTTTTCCTTGTGGTATCCATTCAATACCAGTCCCTATCTGTGAAACTTCCTTTGTTGCTAGCTCCATAAATGTGGCAACCTCCACAGCAGCTTTGAGACTTCAATTGCTTAGAGTAAGCAGCTTCCTCTGAATATCTGCAGAGTCCACAACCCAGCCTGTCATGAAGCATGTCATCAAGCATTGCACCAAACTTGCAGTATTTTGCAAACCTTCTTAAAGTTACTACGAATTACAAAATGCTTTCACCTTCTTCCTGACTACTGCGATGGAACTGAAACCTTTCTGCAATTAACAACGGTATCGGTGAGAATTGCCTTTCTAAAATCTTCATTAGTTTGATAATGGACTTATCTCCTGGTTTTGCTGAGTGAACTAAATTTTGTAGCAGTATAAAAGTTTTACGCCTGACCGAGCTGAGAAAAGTTGTAAACTTTATGTCCTCCGGTGTCTGATTCACTGTGAGGTACACTTGGAATCTTTCTTCATATGAGTTCCAAGTCTCACAGTCTTCATCAAATGCATCATGGTGCCAGTTTTTCCCACCATTCTGGATCCCAGCTCCTAGGGTCTATACTTGAACCAACTTCCTCCATTCTAATTATTTTGGATGTATGGCACAAGAGACCCCCTTATCCACAATGCAGCTTAGAATTTAAAAAAATTTCCTTAGCCCCTTTAACTTCACCCCAGTCTCTGCACCCCAGATTCTATCCCTTCAATGGCAAATCCGTTTTTAAACTGTCATCCTTCATTACTCATGGTGGTAGCCAATTTTATTTTTGAAAAACCTCCAGTATTGACGACTTGAACTATGTGTCTGGTCCCAAGAATACTCTTCGCTCTTGACGCTGTCTCCACCGATTTTGTCAATGATTTTTTTTTCAGCAATTCCATTTTCTGACCTCAATCCTCATCGCCAGTTTTCTCTTTGTTCTATCTTTGAGTTTGCCACAATGAGAAAAAGGATGGAGGAGCCCACACTCTGGATTCTTACAAACATGATGAGAGGTTGCTCATACAATCTCAGATGGAGAACTGAAGCCCGCAAACACTCACTGGCTGACGTACTACAAATCATGTGACGCTTCACCAGCCGGGATGCTGATAGATAACAATACCGATCCTATGCATTGTTGCATACGATTCCAATAATTCCAAAGTTGCAAACTGCATAAAACGATGAGGCTGTGTGATTCCACCAGATCCATACTGATCAAATCCTGGCAACCAGCTCAACTAATCGCCATGGTCCTATTTATGTTGTGATTGATGAACAATTAATCCACCAACACTCAGTGAATGGATTCCTGGGATAGAAAATCTAATGACGATTGATAATTGTCACTATATCAAGGGATCAAAAGATATATTGACATTTTTTTATTCTAGAATTTTTAATATTTCACACAGCACCTAATGAACGGGAGGTGCGTGGCTGGTGAGTGAGAGAGAATGATATTCCGAATGGAGTGAAGTTAGCAGTAATATTGTAAATGTACTGAAGGGTATATTATATCACTTCATGTTAGACAAATGACATATGTTTGACGTGCAAGTTTCAATATACAAACATGGATAGCCTTAAGCAACTGATGTGAAATGACTTTACTTAATTTGATTTCGCTGTGAAGGGAATGACAAACAAAAATGTTCACACTTTCAGTTTTCGAGCCCTATGTCTGGATTATTTGAGGATGCATCAGGCCAATGAGTTAATCATAAAGCAGTGTGCAATGAAAAAAATGATCAAAATTACCAATCGTATGTTATAAGACAGCTTGTGCTCATGCACATTCAGACATGGAGATAAAATTCCCTCATCAGTACAGGTGCTGAATTACCTCAACATTGGAAAGAAAGCATTCTTCAAACACCCAATATAATTTGATCATAGAAACAATCATGTCAAACACAACAATGGAATCTTATGCTTTGTTGCAGGATTTGAGAATGAGCTGGTTCTTTGCAGAACATGACTGGATTAGAGATCCATAACTTTTGTGTATCAGCGAGAAGCCATGGGCCACTGATACGAAGTTTAAAAGGTGCCACTTACCAGTGTTGAAAAACGCAACAAACTTCTGATTCCAGCTGTAGCCTTGGGCCTGCATCGAGACGGTCTACACAGGCCTGAGCAGGACAGTTTGAGTGAAACCACGTCCCTTTGTGACAAAGAACAAAAATAAAGAAAAGTACAGCACAGGAACAGGCCCTTTTGTTTTCCAAGCCTGCTTCGGCCATGCTGCCCGTCTAACCTAAAATCTTTTACACTTCTAGGGACCATATCCCTCTATTGCCATCCTATTCATGTATTTGTCAAGACGCCCTTTAAACGTCACTATCGTACCTTCTTCCACCACCACCCCCGGTAGCGAGTTCCAGGCCCTCACTACCCTCTGTGTAAAAAACTTCCTTCGCACATCTCCTCTAAACTTTGCCCCTCACACCTTAAACCTGTGTCCCCTAGTAATTGACTCTTCCACACTGGGAAAAAGCTTCTGACTATCCACTCTGTCCATGCCCCTCATAATTTTGTAAACTTCTATCAGGTCGCCCCTCAACCTCCGTCATTCCAATAAGAACAGATCACATTTCCCCAACCTCTCCTCATAGCTAATGCCCTCCATACCAGGCAACATCCTGGTAAACCTCTCCTGTACCCTCTCTAAAACCTCCACATCCTTCTGGTAATGTGGCGACCAGAATTAAACAGTATACTCCAAGTGTGGCCTAACTAAGATTATATACAGCTGCGGCATAATTTGCCAATTGTTACACTCAATGCCTCAGCCAATGAAGGCAAGGATGCCATATGCCTTTGTGACTACCTTCTCCACTGCAATGCCACTTTCAGTGACCTGTGGACCTGTACACCCAGATCCCTCTGCCTGTCAATACTCTTTTAAAAAAAAATCTGGAGTATCCAATTCATTTTTGCCAATTAAGGGGCAATTTAGCATGGCTAATCCATCTACACTGCACATCTTTGGATTTGTGGGGGTGAAACTCATGCAAACACGGGGCGAATGTGCAAACTGCCTTTCAATACTCTTAAGGGTTCTGCCATTTACTGTATGTTTCCCACATGTTCTAAACCAAGTCTCTATCCGATCTATATCCAGCTGTATCCTCTGACAGTCCTCATCGCTAACCGCAATTCTACCAACCTTTGTGTCATCCGCAAACTTACTAATCAGACCAATTACAATTTCCTCCAAATCATCTTTATAACTACAAACATCAGCGATCCCGGTACTGAAATTTGTGGAACACTACTAGTCACAGCTCGCCATTTTGAAAAGCGCCTTGCACTGCTACCTTCTGTCTTCTATGACCTAGCCAGTCCTGTATCCATCTTGCCAGCTCACCACTGATCCCATGTGGCTTCACCTTCTGCACCAGTCTGCCATGAGGGACCTTGTCAAAGGCCTTATTGAAGTCCATGTAGACAACATCCACTGCCCTACCTTCATCAATCAACTTTGTCACATCCTCGAAAAACTCGATCAAGTTAGTGAGACACAATATCCCCTTCACAAAATCATGCTGTCTCTCGCAAATACTTCCAGGTGCTTCCAAATGGGAGTAAATCTTGTCTCGAAAAATCCTCTTCATTAATTTCCCTATCACTGATGTAAGGCTCACCGGCCTGGAATTTTACTGGATTATCCTTGCTACCCTTCTTAAACAAAGGAACAACATCAGCTATTCTCCAATCCTCTGGGACCTCATCTGTCGCCAGTGAGGATATAAAGATTTCTGTCAAGGCCCCAGCAATTTCCTCCCTTGCCTCCCTTGATGCTAGATCTCATCAGGCCCTGTGGACTTAGCTACCTTAATGTTTTTCAAGACACCCAACACCACCTCCTTTTTGATTTCAATGTGACCCAGTATATCGACACTCCCTTCCCCAGACCCATCATCCATCAAGTCATCCTCTTTGGTGAATACTGATGCAAAGTGCTCATTTAGTACCTTGCACATTTCCTCTGGCTCCATGGACAGAGATACCCTGTCCTTGAGTGGGCCAACCCTTTACCTGGCTCTGCTCTTGCTCTTGATATACATGTAAAAAGCCTTGGGATTTTCCTTAATTCTGTTTGTCAATGACTTTTTGTGAACCCTTTTAGCCCTCCTGACTCATTGCTTAAGTTCCTTCTTACTTTCCTTATATTCCTCACGGGCTTCATCTGTTCCCAGCCTTCTAACCCTTATGAATGCTTTCTTTTTCTTTTGGCTAAGCCCACATTATCCCTCGTTATCTAAGCTTCCCCCAAATATTGCCGTACTTGACTTTCTTCCTCACAGGAACATGCCAGTCCTGAAATCCTATCAACTACCATTTGAAAGCCTCGCACATGCCAGATGTTCATTTACCCTCAAACATCCACCCCCAATCTAGATTCTTCAGTTCCTGCCTAATATTGGCATAATTAGCTTGTAGCCATCAAAGATGGCCATCTGCAAAGGACCATGGGAATTATGGCCAACCCAGGACTCAGACAGATACAGAGCCTATGTGTATCTGAAATACAGGTAACCAGACCTGATCAAAACACCCGCTCGTTTGCATTTTAATGGCCAATTTTCCCAGGACAATAGAACTCCAATCAAGCAACCGTTACAGCCACAGACTGATCGGCGTCACTCCCCTTACTCAGAAAGCCCAATTGCCAAGCTCAATGCCCGCTAAGGACCCGCCCAGCCACCAAGGCACCCGCCCCTTTATTGGCCGAAATCGAAGACAGTGATCAGAGCCCTGTCGAACTATTGGGTCCAAGGTTAAGGACCACCCCAAAGAGCGCAAAATCCCAGAGGGATAAAAGAGGACACAGCCATGTGTTCTGTCTCTTTTGGATCTGGCCTGTGCCAACCCAATCATAGCAGGAACAGCCAGCCAAGTTCAAGACTAACGATCGCTACCTGGCGGATGAGCCCAGCAGAGACAGAGCCACTTTCTTCGAACCAGCCAAGTGAAATCCAGATAAAGGCCGGAGTTGAACAGGCAAGGTGTCTCATACCCATTAACCTGGACGGCCATCATTGAGCTCTTGAGGTGCTTGGGTCGTGACTGGTCCAAGGTGACTGAGCTGAGTTGAGGGTAACCGGCGGCATGGTCGGCTGTGCTGGGGCGGCCCCCCAGTGACTGTCCGAGCAGGTCTTACGTGTCGAGCGGCGTAGCAGATGGCGTCCAAGATGGTGACCCCCGTTAATCAAGCGTGGCGGGCGTTGAGGAAGGTGGCGTCCAAGATGGCGGCCCCCATGGATCGCACGTGGACGGCCGCGTGGGGAGGATGGCCAAAATGGCGGCCCCCGTGAGTCGCATGTGCTGTGCGGAGTCGGAGTCGGCAGGCACGCTGCCACATTGTGAGGTCTGCGGGCCTGAGAGTCGGTAGTCCGGGTCTGAGAGTTCGCGTGCTTAGGCTTGGCGAGGCAGACCTTGGCGAAGTGCCCTTTTCGGCCGCAATTGTTGCAGTGCGCATTGCGGGCCGGGCTGTGCTGTCAAGGGTGTTAAGACTGCCCGCAAAATTAACAAGGCAACCCCCCCATGATGAGCGGGTGAGTGTGCAGCACAGGCCTGGGGTAGTCTCTGGTTGGGAGCCCACGAGGGGGTCGAGTGCTAAGTTGGAAATGCAATGAGGCTCTGGAAAGCGACCTCCAGTGAAGTCGCCAGTTTCACCGTCTCGTCCAGGTCCTGGGCCACTTTCTCGAGCAGTCTCTGCCGCACGTAATTTGATCTGACCCACGCAACGTAGACGTCTCCGGCGGCGAGCTCCATATGCTGAGTGGCCGTAACGGCTTGATAGTTGCAGTTGCGCGCGAGGGCTTTGAGATCACGCAGATCGAGTGACTCCCCGGGGCGCTGGCGTCGAGTAGTGAGAATATGTCGCGCATAGACCTCGTTCACAGACCGCACGTAGATGCGCTCGAGGATTGCGAGAGCGGCGGTATATGAGGTGGCCTCTTCGAGTTGCACAGAAATGCGGTGACTCACCCGTGCGTGGAGAAGACTCAATTTTTGTACGTCCATGACGGATAGCATCGACAACGCGGCAAGGTAGGCCTTGAAACACCGCAGCCAGTGTGAAAACATTTCCTTTGCCTCCGCGGCCTGTGGATCGAGCTCCAGTCTGTCAGGTTTGAGGGCAGACTCCATAATTGTTTTTGTTCAGATAGTTAATTAAATTGATGCGACCATCAATTCACTCAAGGACTCGTGTTGGAGTAAATCAGTGGTTTTAATTAACTATCATCTTTGCCTGCCTGCGACTGGTATCTACTGAGGACAGTCCCACAGGCCAGCTACTCTTATACTCCTTCAAAGGGGCGGAGCCATGGGTTGAGCCCGTACATGCTCCAACATCCTCCAACATCTCCCCCTGTGGGTGAAGCCATACAATGGCCCACAGATAAAACCCACAAGGTTGATAACATAGAACATAACTGGTGAATTAACTGTATTTACAAACATAGAACATAACTGGTGAATTAACTGTATTTACAAACATAGAACATAGCTGGTGAATTAACTGTATTTACGTTCACCACAGACACTTCCCCGGTTGTTTGCAGTTACAGTGAGGACCCTCATTTGTGCATCAAACACAATTATCACATTTAAAGAATGGAACTCTTCCTGTTGATGAATGATGCAGTGTAATTTCTTAGTGCCTTCAATGCAATATTTGTTCCATTGACAGCCCCGATTATTTTTGGGAAACCAGCAATTCTGCAGAATGTGATGGACCTCTCCTTCATCTTCACAAGGAATGTGTCAAAAATAATAAGCTCCGAAGCCCTACGGAAAATTGCATTCATTACCTAGTGAATGCAGGTCCCAGCAGCATTCTGTGAAATGTTGAAAGGACTCAGATGTAAAAATACTCAGCACTGCCGTGAGTTTTATTTCCACTGTTAAGGCAGTGCAGCAGTTAAAGTTTGGCTTCAGGACTTCCTTCAACATTTCACAAAGGCCAGGTGTGCTTTGACCGACTATCTACCAATCGAGGCGAGCACGGGGTACAGCTTACAAACATGGAGAGAAGGCCATGTTAGCGGGTCAGCTTCGGAGGGAGGCGGCAGCAAGTGAAATTATTTAGGTGCGGGACAGGGTAGGGAAGTTGCTGGTGGCTCTAGATCAGATTAACTATTGGCGGGATTCTCCGACCCCCCCTGCCGGGTTGTAGAATCGCCGGGGGCTGGCGTGAATCCCGCCCCCGCCGGTTGCCGAATTCTCCGGCACAGGATATTCGGCGGGGCGGGAATCGGTGGGCCCCGCCGGCAATTCTCCGGCCCGCGATGGGCCTAAGTCCCGCTGCTGAATGCCTGTCCCGCCAACGAGAATCAAACCACGTCTCTTCCCGGCGGGACTAGGTGGGACGGGCGGGCTCTGGGGTCCTGGAGGGGGCGCGGTTCGGGGCCCACCGATCCGCGGGCGGGCCTGTGCCGTAGGGGCACTCTTTTCCCTCCGCCTCAGCCACAGTCTTCACCGTGGCCGATGCGTAAGAGACACCCCCCCTGCGCATGCGCGGGGATGACGTCAGCAGCCGCTGATGCTCCCGTGCATGCGCGTACTTCCGCGCACCAACTGCTCTGGCGCGGGCCTAGCCCCTCAAGGTAAGGGCTCGGCCCCTAAAGGTGCGGAGATATCCGCACCTTTCGGGCGGCCCGACGCCGGATTGGTTCACGCCACTCCATCCTGCCGGTTACCCCCGCCCCGTCGGGTAGGGGAGAATCCCGCTCCAGGTTAGGGGAGGGGAACAGGGCTACATTAGAAGGCTTGACCATGGAGCAGGAGATAAAAGATGCAATTGGGAGGAGGCAGTCGGGGAAGTTGGCAGGGCCGGATGGGTTTCCGGTGGAATATTTTTTTAAAATTCAAGGATAAGCTGGCACCGCTGATGGTGGAGATATTTGAGAAGACGATAGGGAAGGGGGTGTTGCCACAAACTTTGGGGCAGGCATCAATTTTCCTGTTGCTTAAAATTATAAGGATCCAACGGAGTTTGGGTCGTATCGGCCCATACAATTTTTAAACGTAAACGTGAAGGTATTGGTGAAGGTACTGGCAGGTAGGCTGGAGGCGTGCCTCCCGAAGTTGATAGTTGAAGATCAGACGGGGATTGTGAGAAGGAGGCAGCTCTTTTCGAAAATTAGGAGGGTATTGAACATCGTTATGGCACCGGCGGGGGAGGGAAGGAAACAGAGGTGGTTGTGGCACTGGACGCCAGGAAAGCGTTTGACCGGGTAGAATGGGGGTACTTGATTGCAGTTCTGGAGCGGTTTGGGATTGGACCACGATTTGTGGACTGGGTAAAGCTATTATATAAGGAGCTGAGGGTGAGTGTCCACACAAATAACATCAGCTCTATATACTTTCCTCTGCACCATGCGACTAGGCAGGGATGTCCTATGTCCCCCCTGCTGTTTGCACTCGCGATTGAGGTGTTGGCCATCATGTTAAGAAGTGCGGGAGTATGGTAAGTGATAGTTCTGGGGGGGGGGGGATAGAGCATAGGGTGTCCTGAGATGCCGATGACTTGTTGTTCTACGTGTCAGAAACAATTTTATCAACAGGGAGAATATTGGAGCTGCTTCGGGTGTTTGGGTCTTTCTCGGGGTACAAATTAAATCTAGACAAGAGTGAATATTTTGTGGTGTCTCGGCTGGGGGTGGGGGCAGGGGTGGGGGGGCTGACATTCCGTAGGGCAGGGACTCACTTTAGATACCTGGGGGTGCAGGTTGCTCGGGTGTGCGGGGGGGGCTCCGTAGGTACAACGGGCGTCATTCTCCGCCGGCGGGAGTCTCCGTTCTGCCGGCACCGGGGGTTTCCCGACGGCGTGGGGCTGCCCCACAATGGGAAACCCCATTGACCGGCCGGTGTTACGGAGACTCCCGCCGGCCGGTCAGCGCAGAAATGTGGCGGGGCGGGTAGGAGAATTTCGCCCAACATTTCTACTATGGTGGGGATGGTGAAAGCTGATCTGGCAAGGTGGGATGGTCTCACTCTGTCACTGACGGGTCGGGTATAGGTGGTTAAAATGAACGCGTTGCCGCGATTTCTGTTTATTTTCTAATGCCTACCGATTTTCCTGCCAAAGGCATTTCTTAGAGAGATTGAAGGAATGATTACTTCGTTCATATGGAGAGGGAAGGTGGCCAGAGTTAGAAAGGTGCTACTACAGAGGGTAAGGCAGGCAGTGGGGGGTTGGATCTTAACCTGATGCATTATTACTGGGCGGTGAATGTAGAGAAGGTGCGGAGCTGGGTCAGAGGGATTGATTCCCAGTGGGTCAGAATGGAGGAGAGTTTGTGCAGGGGGTCGGGATTGAAGGCACTAGCAACAGCGCCGCTCCCGATGGCTCCGGGGAAATACTCAGGGAGTCCGGTAATAAGAGCTTCATTGAGAATTTGGAGGCAGTTTCACCAACACTTTGGGTTGGGGGCAGGGTCAAAGGAAATTTTGATTCGGGGGAACCACACATTTGAGCCAGGGAAGTGATATGGAAATTTTCGGAGATGGGAGGAGAAGGGGATTGAGACACTAAAAGATTTGTTTTTTGGGGGTCGGTTTGCAGGTTTGAAGGAACTGGGAGCGAAGTATGGGCTGGAGCAGAGGGAAATGTTTATATACATGCAGGTTTGCGATTTTGCCAGGAAGGAAATACAGAGCTTCCGGTGGAGCCGATCTCCACATTGCTGGAGGGGGTGCTGACGACAGGGGCACTAATGAAGGGGGTAGTGACGGCGGTTTAAGGGGCTATTTTGGAAGAGGAGAAGGTACCGCTGGAAGGGATCAAGGCAAAGTGGGAGGAAGAGTTGAGAGAGGGTATGGAGGAGGGGTTCTGGTGTGAGGTGCTCCGGAGAGTGAATGCCTCCACCTCATAAGCGAGGTTGGGGCTGATACAGCTGAAGCTGGTATATAGAGCGCACCTCACGAGGGCGAGGATGAGCCGGCTATTTGAGGGGGTAGAAGATGTGTGTGAACATTGTGGGGGGGCCCCGCACACCACGTTCATATGTTTTGGTCCTGTCGAAAGCTGGAGGATTACTGGAAGGAGGTGTTTAGGGTAATCTCTAAAGTGGTGACTTGTGAAACTGGACCCGGGTCTTCGGGAGGCCATATTCGGGGTGTCAGACCAGCGGATGTTGGAAACGGGTGCAGAGGCAAATGTTGTAGCCTTCGCATCGTTGATCACCCGAAGGCGGATCCTGTTGGGATGGAGATCAACGTCTCCACCCTGTGCCCTGGCATGGTGGGGGACCCTGCTGAAATTCTTAACTGTTGAGAAGGTTAAGTTTGAACTGAGAGGAAGGATGGAGGAGTTCTATGATTCATGAGCATTATTCAAGAATTGGATTACATCGAACATTAGTGGGGGGGGGGCGGTTGGGAGGTTTGGGGGGGAGGGGGACTATATGTGTTAATGATGTCTATGGGTGATTCCTGATTCCTTTTTGTTATTTGTTTATGTGAACACGCAGGCTGCTGTTTGGGGGTTTGGTGGGAGGATGGGATGTTGTTATTGATAGGGGGATTGACATTGTATTCGTTACTGTTTATTGTTTATTGTTGGTGGGTGTTAATTTTGGAGACAATGTGAAAAAGGAGGAGAATGAAAATATTTAAACAAAAACATTTCACAAAGGTATCCTATTACTTACTTACACAATCTGCTGGCACACATCTCATTCGACATCATTTCATATGATGTTCTTTGTCTGTACATTCTTGGGTGGGTAATTGATCTGCTTCTCACCAGGTGGACATGTAGCCTGACTCTTCCCTCATGATCCCTGCACCTATGTTGAAACCTTAAAAGAACTTCAGTGATTTTAAGAAGCCAAGTCAAAAGTGTGACTGAAGGAAACCAACTATTTATGATAAGCAAAAGGGATCATTAATTAGCCTTTAAATTATAGATTTAAAAAGCTCACTTTTAAAGTCATTTTAAAATGGATTCCATCATGACATGCAAAACTGTACAAACTTAACATCAGTTTGCAAAGCACAGCTTGCAGAAATAAGACACAGCATTTGAAACAATTTGCAAACAAGCTAAAAGCAAATGCAACATTTCTACTGAAGGTCAAGTTGACGTTAGAGTTCATATGAGCTTTCCATTGTTCGAAAGAAGGAATTGTAGGATTCAGGACATACCAATCCAATGATAAGAACAGAGTTTGCATACCAACACTCACTAAATAATTCAGACATGTAACATGGCTGATAATTCGAAGTTAATGTTGCATATTTAAGATTGACAACCCAATCATCGAATCAAATGTATTGAAGACTCACACAAACCAATCAGCATGTTACAGGGGTAGGAATTGATTGATTTAGATAACAAATTTCTTAAAGGTAATAGTTTTAGGCTATTATTCTATTTTGGAATCATCGTATTCTGTTTGCCCAGCTATCTACTATCTTTGTTTCATATTTTCCATCTCTACTTCTAATCTATGCAGCTGTTTGCTTTGAGCAAAGAAACCATTACTGCATTTTGAATTCAAAGTCATTTGTAAATTACTAAGTATAATCATCTCAAGTAAAGCCTTCTGCAGGGGCTTGTATTGAGAACATTTGATTTTGTAACACAAGAAGATTACTCTCTTTATAATCAATAGATACCAATAAAATTTCATTTCGCACCCGACAAGTTTAGTGCAAATTTCTGCCTAGTTAATTGTATAGGAGAATACATTAATACAAGGGCAGTCTTCATCAGTGACATACCAGCGGTGGTGGAACGTGACTCCATGTTTTGATTCTACAATACCTCATAGGATCATTGAATCATAGAATTTACAGTGCAGAAGGAGGCCATTCGGCCCATCGAGTCCACACCGACCCCTGGAAAGAGCACCCCACTTAAGCCCACACCTCCACCCCCCATGCCTGTAACCCAGTATCCCCACCTAACCTTTTTGACACGAAGGGACAATTTAACATGGCCAATCCACTGAACCTACACATCTTTGGACAGTGGGAGGAAACCGGAGCACGCGGAGGAAACCCACGCAGAAACGGAGAGAAAGTGCAAACTCATACAGACAGTCACCCGAGGCCAGAATTGAACCCAGGTCCCTGGAACTGTGAGGCAGCAGTGCTAACCATTGTGCTACCTTGCTGCCACTCTGACTGAGAGATAGTTCGGATCAGATTACAGGAGGATATGTCAACTAAGGGATTAGACCTTCGTAAAGTATTTGAACCAATTACTGAGACTCGTACTGATCAACATTACATTACATTACATCAGGGAGACTCTTAAACAACATAACTTAAAATACATTGTGAAATCCAAATATACTTTCGCTGAATCTTATTACATACACTCCAAATCCACTTTATACATTAAAGTACCTTTTAATGGAATTAACTACCTAATGGCAAACCAAAGTTTTAAAAATATATATTTTTCTTTCAGTTTATGTGCATTTCAAACATATGGGGAGGGTTTCTCCCCTACCCAGCGGGGCGGGGGGTCCCGGAGCCGAGGAGTTGCGTGAACCTCTCCGGTGTCGGGCCGCCCCAAAGGTATGGAATCCTCCGCACCTTCAGGGGCTAGGCCTGCCCCGGAGTGCTTTGCGCCCTGCCGGCCAGCGGGAAGGGACTTGGCGCCATGCCAACCGACGCCGAAGGGCCTCTGCCAGCCGGCGCGAGTTGGTGCATGCGCGGGAGCGCCAGCGTGTGCTAGCGTCATCCCGGCGCATGCGTGGGAGGGTCTGTTTCTGCATCGGCCGATGCGGAGGAATAGAGTGCCCCCTCAGCACAGGCCCGCCTGCGGATCGGGGGGCCTCGATCGCGGGCTAGGCCACCGTGGGGGCACCTCCCAGGGCCAGATCCACCCACAGCACAGACCCCCTCCCGAGTCATGTGCCCCCACAGCACAGACCCCCCCGAGAACCCCGGAGGCCGCCCGCGTTGCCAGGTCCCGCCGGTAAGGACCTACTCCAATTTACGCCGGCGGGACTGGCAAAAAACGAGCGGGACTTCGGCCCATCGCGGGCTGGAGCATTCGGGCGGCCCTGGAGCCCATTGAGTCGTGCCGGTCCCCGCCATTCTCCGAGATGGGCGGCGCGATTCACGACGGGGTGATTTAACATTCAGCTGCTTCAGTGCAGTGCTGTCAGGAAAAGACTCAAAAACAAAAACAGGATTGGAAGTTTGAAATTGGCGTGCTTTCAATGTGCATGTCCATCTTCCCGACGAGCATGTGCAACATGCAATCGCCATACGGCAGCTTTTCTGCCAGACGCTATGGGGAAAGTGGTTAACTTAGTTCATTTAGCAATTATAGTCAGGAAATTGAGCCAATTGATTCAATTCCTCAGTGCTGTGATTTGCCAAAAAATATTTCAAAACTTTCCCCCTGACAAATAAAACAGCGATGAAACATTATAAAGCAAAATATAGATTTACTTATCCAAATACTGTCAACTCCATGTTTCCACTTTCAAGGGTTCTACACTAAAATGATGCTGTTGATGTGGTGGAAAGAGATGATGCAGATTGGGCAGCTCTTCAATTAATACTACTGCCAGTTCCAGAATCAGTGACAGGGCTAACTTGGCAATCACAGTTTCATCAGTGTTACTTGAAGGACCAGTCAGTTGTTGAGTATTCGGTAACTTTGAAACATTCTGGATGTTCTCGATCTGTGTGGTTAGCCAGTTTATCTTGCGCAGCTGGTGTTGAACTTAGATTCTGCAATGTTGATGGCTAAACATTCTGCAAGTCCTCTTGTTGGACACATTGCCCAGTTTGGCCTTGTGTTCCAAGACCTTGGATAGTTTAAACAGCACCGCATTGAACTGAGTGGTCCGTGCTGTATCAGAGACAGCAGCTGGTGTCCGTCAGCCAACTGTGTCTGCTGAAGCTGACCCTACCCTGGCAGGTTTTGCAAACTGGACTGAGCGATGCATGTACCTTCTGTTCCATAAACAGGGGCCAAAGGAGGCCAACTCCTGCTCTTCCGAGATGGATGTTTGGTGATGATGGAGTGAGCTGTAACTGAGAAATTAATCAGGGAAGCATTGCAGGAAAGTTTGGGAAGGTGGTGGTGAACACACATGGATGTGTGTAGCCACCTGAGTTGGCCAAGTCCCGATTTAAAATGGCGAACGGCAGAGTCACCAGTAATATGTTGCTAACTTTTGGTTGGTTCACTTGGCTCTGTTTTATAACCTTTGCTCTCAAATCGCCAGGTATCTTTATGATACCGCCACGAGGTTCAAGTTCAAGTAATGACCAATAACTCAATACACGATTAGGAAGATTTAAATCAACGCACATTTATTATACACAGTAATCACTACTCATGCACAAATTCTACTTCTGAGCTACTTCTACGACTAACAGGCCTGTACTTAGCTTCGGACTGGCCCACCAGGTCAGGGGAACAAATGGCCTTTCGTTCGGGTTCTGAGTCTGCGGGATTCGAAGTTGGTACGGATTGATAGCTAGGAGCGCCTATCTCGTAGCGAGCGTTGATTTAAGACTTACTGGATATCGGCGGCACTTAAGACTTATGATCTCTCGGCGGCCACTGGACCGGTCACGGTCAATGTTGGTTCGCGTTGCTGGGTGACCTGGTCAGGAATAAGAGGGGGGATTTTAACTTGGGGATTAACTTTATAGTCCCCACGGGCTTCCCGCCTTTCGGGGCGGACCCTGTACCTGGTTCTAGGTGATTGGATTTTGTTCCAATCGCTTGGTTCGATTTCTCCAATACTGGAGCAGTTCCCTGATCGATGGGCGGTCTTGAGGTGTCCGTTAGCCTCTTTTGTGTTGGCTGCTGCTGGCGCCGGGGTGTCTGGCTTAGTTTTGTGTGTCCCAAATGTTGGCTGAATTTCCCTTCAGCCTTTGCCGTTCGCCATTTTAAATCGAGACTTGGCCAACTCAGGTGGCTACACTGGATCATGGCGACTGACCATCGATTACCGGGAACTCAACAAAATCACCCCCGCAGCAGCCCCCACAGTAGCCACAAGTCCCGAGACCATGCTCAAGCAGGGACTCAATTCCCGATTCTTTACGGTTTTGGACATCAGTAACGAATTCTGGTCCATTCCATTGGCAAAGGCGTGCCAGTACAAATTTGCCTTCACCTTTAAAAATCAACAGTACACATGGACATGCCTCCCACAAGGATTCCACAACTCCCCCTCCATTTTCCACCGACAGCTGGCAAATGGTTTAGCCAAATTTTCTCGCCCCGAATGTCTGATCCAGTACGTAGAGGACCTACTACTGCAGACAGACACCAAGGAAGAGCACATTGAGCTTCTGTCCGAACTCCTGGAACTCTTGCACTCAATTGGTTGTAAAGTTAACCCCAAAAAGGCCCAGATTTTGGAAACTAAGGTGATATATTTGTGTACAATTATCACACATGGTAAACGCGAGATCGAGCACAAAAGGATTGACTCGATTGCTAAATTGCCCCTTCCCCAGAACATTTCAACCCTCGGTCGTTTTTAGGACTGATTGGCTACTGCCAAAACCACATTGACGGTTTCGCCAGCAACGCATCACCCCTCTCAGACCTCCTAAAGGAAGGAGCCCCTTGGGAATGGCTTCCGCAGCATACGGATGCTGTGGATGCGTTGAAGCAAGCACTCAGAGCAGCCCCCACACTACAAGTTCCAGACCTGTTTTCACTTTACGCTATAGAGGTAGCAAGCACAGACCTCACCCTTTCGGCTGTGCTCCTTCAGGAACGGCACGAACAGTTCAGGCCCATGGCTTACGCCTCCAGAGTTTTAGATGCTGTGGAGCAGGGATTTTCAGCCTGTGAGAGGCACCTGCTCGCAGTATTCTGGGCAGTCCAGTATTTTTCGTTCATTACCAGACTGAACCCCATCACCATCCTGACGGAACACACCCCCACCCAACTTTTACTGGATGGACGACTACAGGACGGTACAGTTAGTCAGATAAGAGCAGCCAGATGGACCCTTCTTTTGCAGGGACGGGACATCACTGTTAAAAGGATAAAGATGCACACTTATTTAGCCGACAACTTACAGTACCCCGGAACCCCCATGAATGTGAAATTATCTCTCCACACCACAAGACAGGCCCCTTTATTGCTATAACACCCCCCAGAAAGATAGGCAGTTCAACCCAGAGCCCCAAGCACACAGACACGTGCGAGCCCATAAAGATATATGTGGATGGATCTTCCACAATATTAGAAGGGAAGCGCATAACAGGATGCGGTATATATGCCGAGGACGCGCAGGGAATCGCCCTAGAAGAAATAGCAATAAAACTTCCAAGACACTGAGGCGTGCAGGCAGCAGATCTTGCGGCCATCACATACATAGTGGAACACCCAGATTCTTTCCCCAGCCCAGCAGACATATACTCGGACAGCCTCTATGTCTACAACAGCCTTACAGAATTCCTACCCCTGTGGAAACAAGAGGATTTGTTTCCGGAAAAACCTTCCCTTCAGCCCCATTGCTCCGTCACATCTTAGAGAGAGCACAGAACAGGACTTTTGGTATAGTCAAAGTTCGAAGTCACCATCGTTCCTCCCCTCTGGAAATGTGAAAGCCGACGCACTGGCTAAAGCAGGTTCCAGGCATGGATATTTTTGGACACCCCCGAAAGCGCACCAGTGAATGCAGTTCAGGTCTCGCAGACTAATATCGAGGATTTAGTGCAGGCCCAGAAGCAGGACAGCAATCTCAGGGAGATTTTAAAAGGAAACCATCCAGCACCGTACGAGTGATTTAAAAATGCTCTGACCACACATGACAGAGTGGTGTTAAAATACACCCTTTATGTGGTTCCTGAACAGGACAGGAATCAACTGATTTGCTTATTCCATGACGGTCATGGACACCAGGGAATCGATCCCACTACAGACCACCTCAGGCAGCTCTGCTGGTGGCCGAGTTTAAAGGACGATGTAAATCACTACATTGAGAATTGTCTTATCTGTGCCCAGAATAATCCGGACAGATACGCCAAAAAAGCTCAACTTAGTCACACCCGACCCGTTAATGGCCCCTGGACTAGCCTCCAGATTGATTTTATAGGACCATTGCCCCCTTGTAGGAATGGTTATAAATATGTACTCGTGGTGATAGACACGTTTACAAAATGGGTGGAAGCATTCCCAGCCAGAACAAACACTGCAAAGACCACAGCCAAGATTTTAACCCACCACATCTTTACGAGATGGAGACTCCCCCGCAGCATTGAATCCGACCAAGGTTCCCATTTTACGGGACGTGTCATGAAGAAGGTCCTCACGATATTTGGCATTACCCAAAAATTCCACATTGCATACCACCCCCAGTCAAGTGGTATCGTGGAACGTATGAATCGGACCCTAAAATCCACCCTCAGAAAAATGGTCCCGCAAAACAACATCACTTGGGACTCAGTCCTCCCTTTTGTGCTGATGTTTTTGCAAAATACAGTTTCCACATCGACAGGCTACACCCCAGACACCCTCATGACCGGACGCCCCATGAAAGGCACAGAATTTTTATTAGGTTTAGACTTGACCAGCCCCGAAGTGACGGCCCTCACACACGAGAAAGCAGTAGAGCAATTAGTTGAGAATGTTAAAACGGCTCAGCTAGCAGCCGCAGTGAAATTGGGCACAAGAAAGAAACAGAGCAAGGCCTGTTTCGATAAGACAGTGCATGCGACTGAGTTCAGTATAGGACAGCAAGTCATGCTCTCCGTATACAACCCCAGCACATTCCTGTCACCAAAGTACTCGGGTCCGTACTCCATTGCGGACAAAGCAAGCCCTTCCGTCTACAAAATAAAGTACCCCAATGGAAAGACTGCGTGGTTCCATATCAACCAGCTGAAGGCATATGGAACACAGTCTAACCACGCACACCACGTCATGCTCGACGCAGCACACCACACCCCGCCCACAGCGAACGTAACCCTACCATCCCCCAACATGTCCAGCCCAGCCACGGACTCAACCTCGACCACCCCTGAAATGTACACTCCACCCCGGAACGCCCACAGACAGCAGCAGCAGCAATAGCGACTGTGACTCGGACACTAGCCACAGCACGCCTCCCTACTATCCCCATGCAACAGGACCAACACCCAGCAAATCTGACCATGATTCGAGTGATCCCTTCATGATCACTTTCCCAAACAAACCCCACCGCCAACCACCGACCTACAATTACGACCCCGATTCCGTCCCCACAGAACTAGACACCACCTTTTGGCACCGAGATAATCCGTACAGACTCGTCCGGAATGGCGAGTGCGATCCAAAATCACACCATGCAGCTCTATCAGCCCTGATACACTCGAGAGTTTGGCATCCAGGAGAAGATGACGACTTTGAGTCTGACTCCCAAAACGAGAACCCCTTTGCGACCCTGTTCGCAACCGATAACTGAGGTGTCCAGATGATGTTTTAAAAGGAACCGCTTGGGAGAAAACGGTGTCCTTTCTGATGGAACCTGCAGCATATTTTATGTTGTTTGTAATGTTTGTTAAATGTTGTATGTCAGACCGGAAAACATTTTTTTTCCATGGCCCCACGCCTTTTCGGCCGAAACCTCTGAGAATTGGTCCACAGAGACTTGTTAAGGTCCCAGACGCCAGTTCAGAGGAACACGTCTGTCGACGGAAACACAGACCCCCGTCGTAACTGCTCTTCTGGTTCGAGGAAGGAACCAATGCGGCAGCTCCCAACGATGACTACATTTCTTCTCAGGCACTGGAGAAACGGCATGGGACCTGCCCTGCATGGGAACCCCATCTCTGGTCAGCTACACTCGGGTAGGGCACACACGGCATTGGTCGCAGTCCTACCCGGGGACGCCATCCAACTCTTACCCGTCGCGGCCGATAAGCACCTCATTTCGGAAAATTTGGTTCAAAAAGTTTTGTTTGTTACAGGTAACCCTTAGGTTGCCAACCCTCTGCTATTTACATCCTGAAACATTGGGATGGTAAACCGCACAGTCTGCAAGACGGCTCGCACTGGTTCATTATCTGTATGTGTGTCTTGTCCTGAAATTCGTTTTTTGAATAAAAAAAATGAGTGAGTCACACATAGTGACCAATTATAAAGGGAGTAATTGGCACTAAACGACAGACAGGCTATCGTACGAGATATTAACACAAGGGAGTAACAGACACTATGCTTGATCACACAGAACTCCAGAAGCTCCAGGACCGGAGAAGAGAAGAGAAGAGAAGTGAAAGAAGAAGAACCATGAGGACATCCTCCGCGTGGCTCATCGTTACAATGGACATTTGGTTGTGCGCGAACACAAACCCCCTGACCTCACCTCCACCAGCCGTTAATGATTCACTCCCCAGACCCCCCAACCCCCACGACCTATAATAAAGAGCATTAGTTTGCGTTTTTTTTGTTGTAAATAAAGAAATGTTCATGAGCAATTGTACGATCCTGAGCTTGACTGCCAAGCCAGGAAAATGTGTATAAAACTGCTATGATTTTGTTTGTATGGTTTAGGAAGTTAGTGTGATGAAATATTTGAGTGAGTGTAGTTTATTAAGGATAGTTAGAGGTTCCCATTTTCTTGTTTTGTAATGTATGTCCCTGTTTGACATAGCGCCCCTCAGAATTGTTAGTTAAAATTTTTTTGCATAGTTATGGTCAGTGTAGAGGCCATCGAAGAGTGCTCGCCGGGTCAGGGAATGGAAAGCAACGCAGTTATGTGGTTCTTCACGCTTCACGTTAGGATCACAAGGAGGGTGTGTAGCCATCTGAGTTGGCCAAGTCCTGATTTAAAATGGCGAACGGCAAAGGCTAAAGGTAAATTCAGCCAACACAGGCAGAAACCAGCAGGTGCAGGTTTGTTGTGTATTTAACTCTGCAAAAGCCCAGACAGCATCGATACCAGTGACCATCAGCAAAATAATGTAGCAGCCACCTACATACTAATGAGCAATCCCCGGGAACAATAGCAACATTTGGGACAAACAAAACTAAGCCAGACTCCCCGGCGACAGCAGGAGCCAACACAAAAGAGGTTAATGGACACCTTAAGACCGCCATCGATTAGGGAACCGCTCCAGTATTGGAGAAATCGAACCAAGCGATTGGAACGAAATCCAATCACCTAGAACCAGGTACAGAGTCTGTCCCGAAAGGCGGGAAGCCCCTGAGGACTATAAAGTTAAGCCCCAAGTTCAAATCGCACCCCTCTTCTTCCTGACCGGGTCACCCAGCAACGCGAACCAACATTAACCGTGACCGGTCCAGTGTCCGCCGAGAGATCATAAGTCTTAAGTCAACGCTCGCTACGAGATAGGCGCGCCTAGCTATCAATCCGTACCAACTTCGAATCCCGCAGACTCAGAACCCGAATGAAAGGCCATTTGTTCCCCTGACCTGGTGGGCCAGTCCGAAGCTAAGTACAGGCCTGTTAGTCGTAGAAGTAGCTTAGACGTAGAATTTGTGCATGAGTAGCGATTACTGTGTATAATAAATGTGCTTTGATTTAAATCTTACTAATCGGTGTATTGAGTTATTGGTCATTACTCGAACGTGAACCTCGTGGCAGTATCATAAAGATACCTGGCGACTTAAGAGCAAAGTTTATAAAACAGAGCCAAGTGAACCAACCAAATGTTACCAACATGTGGAAGCAACAGCAGCAGGAGGAGGTGGCGTTATGGACATGTTGTTAAAGGAGGAGCTGACATGGGTGTGCAAATGACCTGACTTCTGGACCCCGTCATCTGAAAGCTGGACTAACTGAATAGATCCTCTTCCGATTCTACCTGCCATTCTGTCTATGGGCATGGTCAAAGTCACGCCACCTCCTCTATTAATTGGCAACATAATCACCATCTAAGTCTAAATGCAGGAAATATTAACTCCTTGAAGGTGCAGCAGGATTAGCAGGCGGGTGTGATCTGAATGGGAATGGTGGCAAATCCATCAGATGCTTGAGTCTGTTTAAAACATTTTCAGACAACTGGTGTTCCTAAACAATAGATTTCCAGACTGGAGGTTCCAGTCTCCTTCCTTAAATATGAAGATCAAAATTGAACACTGTATTCCAGCAAAGCATGGCTTCCTTATTCTTGCACTTCAACCCTCTTGCAATAAAGGTCAACATGTTATTTGCCTTCCTAATTGCCTGTTGTGCCTGCATGGTAACATTCTGTATCCCTTATATGAGTCCACACAAATCTCTCTGAACATCAACATTTACTCGCTCCATGCCTTATCAAACAAAATCTGCTTTTCTATTCTTGTGCCCAAAGTGAATAACTTCACACTTGTCTACATTGTGTTCCATTTCTCACCCTGTTTCCCACTCACTTAGCCTGACTATGGGGGCACTTAGCAGATTGAGTTAAAGTCCACTGAAGGGAGCGTTTAGCAGGTTGGCCTTGGCAAGGAGCTCCCCATCAGGGCCACACTTACATCATTACCTGCACTGATGAGCTCAACTTGCCAATGTAGAAAGACTACCTGCAGATTGGGGTACCATCTTTAAAGGCAGCCCCGATCTTTCAATCACCCCTCAGCGGCCCCACTGCGCCTCCAGAATGCCTCACCACCCAACTTATCTCTCTGGGTAAGACCTCCAACTGGCCTGACCCCTGGCACGGGCAACATGGCACCGGGGCACACTGGCACTGCCAGCCTGGCACCCGACAGTGCCACCTGGGCAATCTGGCATTGCCAGGATGGCAGTACCAACTACCCAGGTGGCAGTGCCAAGCTACCTCGAGACCCTCTGAAATGGGAGACCCTCCCAGGAACCCACTAACTGTAGGAACCCCCACAGAGACTCTAATTAATGGGACATCCCACAGAGACTCATTAACTCAAGGGACCGCTCAGAGACCCCTAACTAGTTGGAGCCCCCCCCCACAGAGACCTCTTAAATAGGGAGAGCCCCCCATAGGGACCCCCTAACTACAGGGACCCCCCACAGAGACCCCTGGGGGTTGTTAGCTGCAGTGATGACCGGGGAGCTCTTAAAGATGTGAAGCTGCTTGCTAGCTCTATTAGGCCCTGCCACGCCAGAGTGATGATGTAAACAACACCCACTCATTTTTTGTTTCTCCAAAAGGCTCCATAGCTGGAGAGAAAACTGGGCCGGGATTCTCGGGTAACCGGTGGGCGGGCCGTACCGGTGCCGAGGAGTGGCGTGAACCACTCTGGCGTTGGGCCGCTCGGAAGGTGCGGAATTTTCCGCACCTTCGGGGGCTAAGCCGGCGCCAGCGGGGTTGGCACCACGTCAACCGAGTGCCAGTTTGTCCTGCCGCATGCGCAGACCCGCTGGCGTGATCCCGGCACATGCGCAGGGGGTTTCTTCTCCGCGCCGGCCATGGCAGAGCTTTACAGAGGCCAGCACGGAGGGAAAGAGTGCCCCACGGCACAGGCCCACCTGCAGATCGGTGGGCCCCGATCGCGGACCAGGCCACCGTGGGGGCCCCCCCTGGGGGCCAGATCCCCCTGCGCCCCCCCGAGGACTCCGCAGGCCGCCCGCAGAGCCAGGTCCCGCTGGTAAGAACCTTGTGTAATTTACGCCGATCGGCCCATCGTGGAGCGGAGAATCGCCGGGGGGGGCCCCGCTGCCAACGGTCCCTGACCGGCGCGGCGCGATTCCCGCCCCCGCCAAAAAAACGCCGCTGGAGAATTCGGCAGCCGGCACAGGGCGGGATTCACGCCGCCCCCCGGCGATTCGTCAGCCCGGCGGGGGGTCGGAGAATCCCGCCACTGGTCTGTACAGCTGGAGAGTTTTACACACCCGTTTTCAGTCTGAGCCTGATATTTAGAGAAATTCGGTTAAGATTCCGCCCATAGACCTGTTGTAAATGGTGCTGGTGTGGCGATGATTATTCAACGAGGGGTTCAACAACCTTACTGTTACTCAGTAACTCTGAGCCAACGTTGTTAAAGGCTACCGCAGATATGGCTTTCCAGCCACCCCACAAACTCCTGCATGTTGAAGTCGCGGCACACCAATTGCCCTGCTAATCTGTGGAAAGTAATTGGTTTCAAGAATATTACCCATCTTGGTTCCTGTGAATGGAAAACTAATGTTTCAAAGAAAGGCCCTTTGATAGAACTCTGATCCAATGTCATGTGTGCAGCAACCAATTCATTTAATCCCTATTCTTCTTTTGAACTAAGTTCATGAGATGGTAATAGGAGCGATATTCCAAGATATATTTCAGGAGTTTTTATTAATTTCATCACGGGATATGCTTGACAAGTACTTTGACAAGGATTTAACAGTCTTCAAGACTGAAAGATTATTGGAGCAATTGAGAACTTTCTAGCCATTGGTGACCTTATTACGTTTTTCGGTTGTCCAATATCCATTCAAATCTGTGAAAGCGTTCAAAATATTTCAAGGAGAACAAAGCCCTAAATGAAGTCAAATACCATGGCAATTGGTCTTTTCTACTTTCCTCTTAAATTTTCACACATCACTGACCTCAGTCTGTTCCCGAAGAGTTTCTTTTCATTTCCCTGGATAATAGCCTGGTAATATTGCACAAAGAAACCAATTAGCTGTTCAGTGTCACAGACACAGGTCACCTCGACTGTTGTTCCCTGGTTACTTCCAGTGAGTTATAGATCTTTGTCAGATTCTTTTGATTCATCCTTAACTCAATAACAATGACACAGGAGATTTCTTAGCAATCAGAGATTGTCAATCAGAATCAAATGTTTTGACCAATCTAGCAGGAATAATCCTAAATCCAAAGTTTTCCTTATCCAGCAGCAGTACATTTGAGATGTATAATGCCTATGTATTTCTGAAACAAATATAGAGTGTGTTTAATGAAGGGTAGATGAAATAACCATTGTAATCATGGGGTGGAATATTCCCCAAAAAGGGCAAATCGCCAGGTTCAGACTGAAAACTGATGGGTTTCTCCCCAAAGAAACAGTCAGATTTTCCATCGAGATCTTCCCACACGTTGCAACTTTTTAGAAGGGGGTTGTGTTTTGCACCATTCCTGTGAGAGGCGGGGCCTAAAGACCCAAGCAAGCCCAGCTCCACGGAGATTGGGCTATCATTTGTAAAGGGTGCCCGATCTCAAGATGAAGCTAATGACCTCCCTACAACATCCCACCACCACCCCTATCACCCCCCCCTCCCCCCTCCCACCCACCCCACAGACATCGTGGCCCACTATCAACAATTGCTTGCATCATACCCTGCCAGATAACTGGCATCGGGCCCTCCCAATGGGCCTCTTTATGGGCCCTGGGCCCTGGTCCTGTCCCTTCAAGACCGCCCCATTAGCTCCTGCCCCTTGGCATTGCCAGGGTGATAGAGGACATGCCAGGGCACTGCCTGCCATGTCCCTAACCACCCGGCGGCTACACTGGCCTCTGAGCCCCAGCCATGGTCATTACGTCTAGTATCTTCTTGGAGACCAGCAATAATTCTCGCTGGCATTAGATCACTCTGGTGAATGGGAACATTTGGTGTTCACAGAAGATTCAACGTTAAGCCAATTTTGAATATTGAAGTGTATGGTAATCAGGTTCATACCCTCACTCCTAACCATTGGAGAAACAAATTATTTTCCAATTCTCAGAGACAGGTGTCAAATTATTTGCTTCCTAACTAAAATACAAATCGTTAGAATAATAGAAACTAACATTTACCTTTGTTAGGACCTTAGCCAGGATTCTCCCCTACCTGGCGGGGCGGGGGGTCCCGGCGGGATGGAGAGGCGTGAACCACTCCGGCGTCGGGCCATCCCAAATGTGCGGATTTCTCCGCACCTTTAGGGGCCAAGCACTCACTTTGAGGGGCTAGGCCCGTGCCGGAGTGGATTTCACTCCACCGGCTGGTGTGGAAGGCCTTTGGCTCCACGCCAGCCGGGGCCGAAAAGACCGGCCGAGGGAAGTCCGCGCATGCGCGGGAGCGTCAGTGGCCGCTGACGTCATCCCCGCGCATGAGCAGTGGGGGGGGTGTCTCTTACGCGTCGGCCATGGTGTAGGCTGTGGCTGAGGCGGAGGGAAAAGAGTGCCCCCACGGCACAGGCCCGCCCACGGATCGGTGGGACCCGATCGCGGGACAGGCCACCGTGGGGGCACCCCCCAGGGCCAGGTCACCCCACGCCCCCGCCCCCCAGGACCCCGGAGCCCGCCCGCGCCGCCTAGTCACACCGGTAAGAGAGGTGGTTTGATTCTCGCCGGCGGGACAGGCATTCCAGCAGCGGGACTGTGGCCCATCCCACCCCTACCGAATTCCATGCCGGAGAATTCGGCAACCGGCGGGGTCGGGATTCATGGTCAGCTCCCAGTGATTCTCCGACCCGGCGGGGGGTCAGAGAATCCCGTCCCTGGGGCGAAATTCTCCCCAAACGACGCGATGTCCGCCGACTGGCGCCCAAAACGGCGCCAATCAGACGGGCATCGCGCCGTCCCAAAGGTGCGGAATGCTCCGCATCTTTGGGGGCCGAGCCCCAACATTGAGGGGCTAGGCCGGCGCCGGACGGATTTCCGCCCCGCCAGATGGCGGAAACGGCGTTTGTTGCCCCACCAGCTGGCGCGGAAATGACATGTCGCGGCGGCGCATGCGCGGGAGCGTCAGCGGCCGCTGACAGTTTCCCACGCATGCGCAGTGGGGAGAGTCTCTTCCGCCTCCTCCATGGTGGAGACCGTTGCGGAGGCGGATGGGAAAGAGTGCCCCCACGGCACAGGCCCGTCCGCAGATCGGTGGGCCCCGATCGTGGGTCAGGCCACCGTGGGGGCACCCCCCGGGGTCAGATCGCCCCGCGCCCCCCCCCCCCCAGGACCCCGGAGCCCGCCCACGCCGCCTTGTCCCGCCGGTAAATAGCTA
The DNA here is from genome assembly GCF_047496885.1 of Scyliorhinus torazame. Lineage (NCBI taxonomy): Eukaryota > Metazoa > Chordata > Chondrichthyes > Carcharhiniformes > Scyliorhinidae > Scyliorhinus > Scyliorhinus torazame. The sequence continues at coordinate 127,214,268 of NC_092710.1, read as the reverse complement.
CTCTAATTTACGCCGGCGGGACAGGCAATTTCTCGGCTGGACTTCGGCCCATCCGGGACGGAGAATCGAGCGGGGGGGGGGGGGCCCGCCAACCGGCGCGGCCCGATTCCCGCCCCCGCCCAATCTCCGGTACCGGAGACTTCGGCAACCGGCGGGGGCGGGATTCACGGCGGCCAACTGCCATTCTCCGACCCGCTGGGGGGTCGGAGAATGACGCCCCTGGTCTCAGAATAAGTGGGCAGAATAAAGTGAGAAAAGCTGAAAATGTAGAGGGATTTCGGGAGTTTATACCAAGTGTTAATCAGCTCACTACAGCAAAAGCTGGGACTTCAAGGACTGTCAAATGTGTCCATATAAAAATACAGGATTGGAATTTCTCTGCCCTTCTGAGAGAAAAGATCCGGGGCCTTTAAGATAAGAGGCAGTCAACCCAAGATGGATGTGAAATGCATTCGGTAACAATTTAATGCTCATTTCAAAGATACCTGGTTGGTAAAGAAAATCGTGGCCAGGGCATGATTACCAACGGAAAAAAGGTGACTGGGGAAAGGGAGGGGCTAATTGGATAAGAATCAAGGTAAAAGAGACATTCCCTCTGTCTTCAGTACAGCAGAGAAATCTGGGGCGAAATTCTCCGTTATCGGCGCAAAGTCCGCCGATCGGCGCAAATCCCACCTGCATCATGCCGCCAAAAACGTCGCGAAGTCTCCGGCCCGGAATGGGCTAGCATCGACGTGACGGGATCCGCGCCTGCTCACGTGGTTCACGCCGTGCAGCGTCATACACCCCGCACGGCGTGACGGCTCATAAGGACGCGCTGCTTCCCCCCACCCGACCGGAACACCCGACCGGAACACCCGACGCGCAACCGATGGCGTGCATTCATATACCTGGCTAACACTGTTGCCTTTTACCCCTGCCACCACCCCCCCCCCCGACAGGAGAAGCGCACACAACACCAGGGAGCATGTGAGGACTGGAGGAGGCCCCGCTGATGAGAGGCCACTGACCGAACACGAGGAAAGGGCCCTGGAACTGGCTGGCGGACCTGAGGACCGGGAGGTTGCTGATGCAGAGGTCGGGGGCGTACTAGCAAGTGAGCCACCGACAGCCCGTCCCCATATCCCCCCTCCCCTATATCCCCCTCCCCCATATCACCTGATCACTGCCTGCGTGTCTAACCATGCATGCTTCATTGTGTGTCGCAGGAGCAAACGTCGAGGCACCCATCCCCGCAGATGCAGACCGCCCGCAGGATGCCCCTCGCACACCACGGGAGATGGAGAGACCCGGACCCTCCGGCATGCGACGCCCGCAGGATGTCCCTCGCACACCACGGGAGACGGAGAGACCCAGACCCTCCGGCATGCGACGCCCGCAGGATGCCCCTCGCACACCATGGGAGACGGAGAGACCCGGACCCTCTGGCATGCGACGCCCGCAGGATGCCCCTCGCACACCACGGAAGACGGAGAGACCCGGACCCTCCGGCATGCGATGCCCGCAAGATGTCCCTTGGAGACCACTGGAGACGGAGAGACCTGGAGTAACAGGGAGACGACGCCCCCGTCTCGTGCGGGTGCGACGACGCAGGCGTGTGCCACCCAGCGACGAGAGGGGCAGCCACAGGCCCCCGTCACAGCCGAGCCAGGACACCACTCCCCAGGACACCACTACCCAGGACACTAATACCCAGGACACCACTCCCCAGGACACCACTACCAAGGACACCACTACCCAGGACACCACCACCCAGGACACCCCTACCCGGGACAGCACTACCCAGGAAAACAAAATACCGGACAGTGACACAGAGTGGGGGGTGGAGACGAACCCCCACCTCAAAGTGCCATGGATTCAGAGTGGGACGAAGAGCACGACACAACGCCACTGCTGTTACCAACACCCTCCACCATCGCAGAAACACTCACCTCGGTTGGGCACTTTAGTGATGAGGCGTCTGGTACACTCACTGGTGCGCACAACACAGCCGTCCCGCTACAGCAGGCGGAGGTAGGAGCAGCAGAGGGGCCGGACGGTCGGAGGGAAGCCCAGCCCAAGCGAACATCTGCCGCCCAGGTGGATCCCGGGTTCCTGGAGTTACCACACCCACCGATGCAACCACCGATCCGGAGACGAGCAAAGAGGGTGACGGCCGGCTTGCGGAGGCTGCAGTCGCAGGTGGAGGAGTCCACCCGCGTCCAGGAGCTGGGAGTGGTGCCGGTCATACGTGCCACCCAGGCCGACACCGCACGGGTGGCGTCCGCGGTGGAGGCAATGGGTGCGACGGTGTCAGACATGGGGAACGGTTTGTGAGGCCTGGGGCTTTCCGTGCAGGTGGCGTCTGTGGCCCAGGACATGGCTGCCCTCTCACAGGAGGCCATGAGCCAGCGCCAGCGGCAGATGGCAGAGGCGCTCAACGCCATAGCCCAGTCACTGCAGGCCATGGCCCAGTCTCAGCAGGTCATAGCCCAGTCTCAGCAGGCCATTGCCCAGTCTCAGCAGGCCATGGCCCAGTCTCTGCAGGCCATCGCTGAGGGCATTGGCACCATTCGCCATGTGCGAGCCGGCGTCGCACAGTCACAGACAGGGTTTGCCAATCCCCTGAGCTCCATGGCTGCAAACCTGCAGACCCCTGTCGATACCAGCACGGGCCTCCAGGACTGGCAGCGCCAGGTGTCGGGGGGGCGTCGGATGGCCAGTCCGTTCGCATTCCCCACCCACGTAGAGGCCTGAGGGCCATCGGGCACCCCGAGGGAGGAGGAGGTGCTGTGGTCCAACCCGGGTCCCCCTGTAGAGGAGGTCCCGGAACACCGCGACACCTCGGACTCCCCCCCTTCTGTCCCAGGTGCATCGGGTGGGCAACGGGCAGGACAGGCTGGCAGCTCATCATCCCAGTTGCCCGGGCCGCAGCCTGGCCCATCTAGGTCAGGACGCCCCAGGAAACGGCCGCCAAAGGGATCCCGTGTCAGAGGGCAGGAATCACAGGAGTCCACCTCCAGTTCTGCTGTACCGTCTGGGGAACCACGTAGACGTAGTCATAGGGTTCGTAAGGCCAAACAACTAGACACTGAGTAAGTTGGCACGGGTGCAGGGCACAGATGAGTTTTAGGGGCTAGGCATGAACTCCGTTCGTTATTAAAGTCAATGTTACACCTACAGAAGCTGCCTTTGTGCTCTGTCCAAAGCGTGCGGGGGTGTCATGTACGTTGAGCGCAAGTATGTGTGTGAGGGGTGGCCTTACCTCAGCCCCAGGTGAGTCTGCCCCCTTCCCCCTGGGCCGCCATCAATATCCCCCGGGCAGAGGACGGGACCGTGCGCTGCAGTGTCACAGCCGCATGCAGGGATGGTCCGGGTGGATGGTGGTACTGTGGCCATGGGTCAGACGTAGTCCAACGATGTGGAGCCAGGAGCTCATCACAGGGCGGGTTGTCATCATCCTCCATGGCTTGCGATAGACACGCGTCACCGGCAACTGTGTGAGCCCGGCCCGTTGTGCCGCAGGTGGATCGGCAATGGGGGGGGGGTGGTGTGCATGCGGGTGGGGTGGGTGGGGTTGGGGAGGGGGGTGAGGGTGCTGGGTGGGTGGATGGGTGGGGGGTGTGGGTGGTCGGCTGTTGCCATGGTGTGCGGTCTGTGGCCATACTACCCGATTCCCACGCCCATCTCGTCAGTGAAGCGGGCGGCTATCAGTCTGTCCCGTGCCCGCTGGGCCAGCCGGTAACGGTGGACAGCCACCCGCCTGTGTCTACCCCGTCTGCCCTGACCATTACCCCCATCCCCCTCATCTGGGGAGGACTGCGCCTCTTCCTGCTGCTCCTCCACTCCGCCCTCCTCTGCCTGAGGCACATCGCCCCCTCTGCTGGGCTATATTGTGCAGGACGCAGCACACCACTATGATGCGGCCGACCCTATCTGACCGATACTGGAGGGCGCCCCCAGAGAGGTCCAGGCACCTGAAACGCATCTTCAGCACGCCAAAGCACCTCTCTATCACTCCCCTTGTCGCTACATGGGCATCATTGTAGCGGTTCTCCACCTCATTGCGTGGCCTCCGTACCGGCGTCATCAGCCACGATCGCAATGGGTAGCCCCTGTCGCCCAGCAACCAGCCCCTCAGCCGGGGATGGCGTCCCTCGTACATGCCGGTGATGGATTACCGCGACAACACGTATGATTCGTGTACACTGCCCGGGTAACGGGCGCAGACGTGCAGGATCATCATGCGGTGGTCGCAGACCATCTGTCTGTTCATCGAATAGGTCCCCTTCCTATTGTTGAACACGGCCCTGTTATCTGCAGGTGGCCGCATGGCGACGTGCATCCCATCAATCGCGCCCTGGACCATGGGGAACCCGGCTACGGCAGAGAAGCCCACGGCCCGGGCAGCTTGGCTGGCCCGGTCCACAGGGAAGCGGATGTCGCGGTGCGCCATGGCATATAGGCCATCTGTCACTGCCCGCATGCACCGATGCACCGATGTCTGCGATATGCCGGACAGGTCCCCACTCGGTGCCTGGAATGACCCCGTTGCATAAAGGTTCAGGGCCACCGTAACCTTGACGGACACGGGGAGAGGGTGTCCCCCGCCAGTGCCACGCGGTGACAGGTGTGCCAGCAGGTGGCAGATGTGTGCCACGGTTTCCCGCCTCATCCGGAGTCTCCTCCTGCATTCCCGGTCCGTGAGGTCCTGGTATGACTGCCGGGGCCGGTACACGCGGGGCGCCCTCGGGTGCCTCCATTGCCGTGGGGCCGCGATGTCCTCCTCCCCCTCCTCGTCCTGTCGGTCAGGTATCCCTCCAGCCTGGGCGGCTGCCGCCTGCCCCTCTGCGGCAGCCCGCGCCGCCTCTCTAGCACGCTCCTCCTCCTCCTCCTCATCCAGGGCAAAATAGATATTAGCGGGTGCCGCCACGGCGGCCAACATCGCTGGATGATCGGAAAACATGACGGCCTGGTGGGGGGTCGGGGACGACGACATGCCATCATTGCCCATATCCCCTCCTTCCCCCCAGCCAGGTGGCATGGACCGCATGGGTCCAACTGTTGGAGGCTGGCACCTGGCCAGGTGGACAAACTCACTTGCCCTCGCACTCCCCTTCCCCGACACGGACCCCCCCCATCCCCCCTCCCCGGCACGGACACTCCCATCCCCCCTCCCCCCTCCCCGGCACGGACACCCCCATCCTCCCTCCCCGGCACGGATCCCCCATCCCCCCTCCCCGGCACGGAACCCCCCATCTCCCCCCCCCGGCACGGACCCCCCCATCCCCTCTCCCCGGCACGGACCCCCCCATCCCCCTCCCCGGCACGGACCCCCCATCCCCCTTCCACGGCACGTACCCCCCCATCCTCCTCCCCGGCACGGACCCCCCATCCCCCTCCCCGGCACGGACCCCCCATCCCCCTCCCCGGCACGGACCCCCCATCCTCCTCCCTGGCACGGACCCCTCCATCCTCCTCCCCGGCACGGACCCCCCATCCCCCTCCCCGGCACGGACCCCCCCATCCCCCTCCCCGGCACGGACACCCCATCCCCCTCCCCGGCACAGACCCCCCATCCCCCTCCCCGGCACGGACCCCCCATCCCCCTCCCCGGCACGGACCCCCCATCCTCCTCCCCGGCCCTCCCCGGCACGGATCCCCCACCCCCCTTCCCGGCACGGCCCCCCCATCCCCCGGCACGGAACCCCCCATCCTCCTCCCCGGCACGCAACCCCCCTCCCGGCACTCCCCCGGAGCCCAGCCCACTCTAACCACCCCCCCCGCCGCACACACACACACAAAACCCTACACACACCTCTCCCCCACACATTCAGACTGCGGCCACGCCATCGCCTGCCCAGCGGCCAACCCCCCAGGCCGTACCCACCTCCACGCTGGTCAGCGTAAACCTTGAGCACAGGTTGATGCCGATTAAAAGGAGGTTTGATTTACGCCGACGTGACCCGTCATCACGTCGACGGGACTTCGGCCCATCCGGACGGGAGAATATCGGCAGGCCCAAAATCGGCTGCCTTGCGCCCACCCGTGCCATTCTCTGACGTCTGCGGTGCCATTAACGCCCCATCGACCTTTCTCCCTTCGGAGACTTCGGCGGGCGGCGGGGGCAGAATTCACGCCGGCCAACAGCCATTCTCCGACCCGCTGGGGGGGTCGGAGAATGACGCCCCTGAACTCAGGAGACAAAGTAAAAAGACAAGAAACAAGGGAGAGAGAGAGAGAGAGAGAGGCTAGAAGCCCAAAAGACCAATGCTGCAATTTTTCGGGTCTGTTCATTGCAGGTGCAAATCCCAAAAAGGGATTCATGCCCAGAAATTATGTGAGCCAGGGGCGGAATTCTCCGACCCCCCGCCAGGTCGGAGAATCGCCGGGTGCTGGCGTGAATACCGCCCCCGCCGACCGCCAAATTCTCCGGCACCGGAGATTCGGCGGGGGCAGGAATCGAGCCGTGCCAGTCGGTGGGCCCCGCACCCCCCCCCCGGCGATTCTCCGGCCGGCGATGGGCCGAAGTCCCGCTGCTGTAATGCCGGTCCCGCCGGCGTGAATTAAGCCACCTCCCTTACCAGCGGGACAAGGCGGCGCGAAGGGCTCCGGGGTCCTGAGGGGGCGGGCACGCGGGGCAATCTGGCCCCGGGGGGTGCCCCTACAGTGGCCTGGCCCGCGATCGGGGCCCACCATTCCGCGGGCGGGCCTGTGCCGTGGGGGTACTCTTTCCCCTCCACGTCGGCCATAGCCTCTGCGATGGCCGACGCGGAGGTGACTCCCCCCCCTGCGCATGCGCGAGGTTGACGTCAGCAGCCGCTCACGCTCCCGCACATGCCCGCCATTCGGCGGAGTCCCTTCGGCCCTGGCTGGCGTGACGCCAAAGGCCTTCCACGCCAGCCGGCGGGACGGTAACCACTCCGGCGCGGGCCTAACCCCGAAAGGTGAGGTCTTGGCCCCTAAAAGTGCGGAGAAATCCACACCTTTGGGGCAGCCCGACGCTGGAGTGGTTCACGCCACTCCATCGCGCCGGGACCCCCCGCACCGCCAGGTAGGGGAGAATCCCGCCCCAGATTTCCATTAATATACTTAGTTTTCAAAATCATAAACGGTTTTATGCCACAGTGTCCGGCCGCGTGGAATGTCTTCTCCCAAGCGGCGTGATGTCACACTGTGTAGCACCATCGATCACACACGAGGCGAGACGTAGAGAACTTCAATCGAGGCTTTATTGAGCAGACTTGTTCAGACTCGTTCCCCAGCAGCTCAGTCACAGAATGCAGTTGCTGGGAGCAAACCGGGTTCTTATACCCTGCTATCTGGGTGGAGCCCAGTAGGCGGCAGATCCAATCGGGACCCAGCATCTGTCCTCCAATAGCTCCTCAGCATTCATGGTGTACAGTATTACCCCTAATACATACCACCACATTCTCCCCTTGTTAAAAAGAACCCTGCTGGGTGGTGGGTGGTATGGTAGTCGGGGTTTACAGGGTCGGTACCTTAACCATTGAACTATATACAATCATGCCGCTTTTACTGGGCCACTGAATTATTCACATTTTACCCGATTAGCAGCGTTAACTATTTACAACAATGCCGCTTTACTGGGCCACTGAATTATATACACCTTAAGTCGATTCGATGAGTCGAGATGGTGCTCTGGTCGCCCTTTACGATCGTCTCAGCCCGGGTGGTGGTGGTGGCGCTGGTTCGGGTCCGGTCGACTCTGGGAGCATCGCGCTGTCCCTCTCTGTTTCCTTATTCCTGGGCGGGCCTGGGAGGAGAACCGATCCCCCCGGGAAGGGGTTGGCTGTGGGGTGCACCGGCGGGAGTGAGGGGGTGATGATTGGTGTTGGGGGGGGGTGTGGGGAGCTCCGGCGGGCGCCAGGTCCTGCAGAGAGACCGTGTCCTGTCGGCCGTCTGGGTACGCCACGTAGGCGTACTGCGGGTTTGCGTGGAGTAGATGTACCTTTTCCACCAGTGGGTCTGATTTGTGCGCCCGCACATGTTTCCGGAGCAGGGAGCCCAGTAGGCGGGGAACAAGTCTGCTCAATAAATTGTAGCACCATCGATCACACACGAGGCGAGACGTAGAGACTTCAATCGAGGCTTTATTGAGCAGACTTGTTCCCCAGCAGCTCAGTCACAGAATGCAGCTGCTGGGAGCAAACCGGGTTCTTATACCCCGCCTATCTGGGTGGAGCCCAGTAGGCGGCAGATCCAATCGGGACCCAGCATCTGTCCTCCAATAGCTCCTCGGCATTCATGGTGTACCGTATTACCCCAATACGTCCACCACCACACACTGGTACAATTCACTACTGGTTTTCGAAAATGAAAACCAGTTGTGAAGACCATGCCTCGGGTGTGGAGGTGCCTAGAGGCCTTGGGGTTGAATGCTGATGGTGGACATTGCCGCCTGCAGTGTCCACCGCATTATCCTCAGCAGTGCCGGGGGCAGTACAGGGAGAACTGAGATGCGATATGAGGTGGGCACTGTCAAAGGCACTGCCTGGGGGCTTTCCATTCTCCATTGGGGGAAGGGGGCTTGTCTTATGTGTGCTGGGGAAAAGAGTGCATGCCTTCGGGTGTGGGGTAGAGGGGGGAGAGTATTACATTATACTTCTGTGATTGGGGGAGGGAGAGGTCTTCCCCAAGCTTGTGGCAGATGTCCCCCATGGCTGTGGGAGGTGGGGTTGATGGGGGGTGGGAGGGATAGAGTTTATTTTTCTCGCATATCAGAGCACCCTTCAAAGATGGCACCCCGATCTCTATCAGGCCCCATCCTCCCTGAGTGACGGGGCAAACAGCATCCCCGATTCTTTTTGACAGAGAGTCAGAACATCTGGACAGAAAACCTGGCTGTTTCTGGAGAGAAACACACCGGTTTTCAGTCAGAACCTCTCACTTAGCCATTATTTTGGAAAGTTTCACCACAACTCTCTGAGTGAACCATTCATGTGCTCTGCCATCTCCACATGGGTAGTATAATCCGTATTAAACTGCAAGTTACTCCCTGATTTTATTGCTTCCATTTCTAAAAACTTAATAAACTTGCCCTGACTTTGTCTCAACAAAGTTGAATCAAAGGTATGTTTGGCTGCCATATCTGTTCCTGCCTGAAAAGTAAATGTTGGACTCTGCGGATCTTGACCTGACAACTGGAATAGAGAAAACTTAGAGCTCCAAACTGTGAATGCATTATTAACTAATCTATTTATCATTATTAAGCACAGAAGATTTAGCACAATGCAAAGCAACACAATTACTGTGAAATGCAAAAATAATATTCCTGATTGAGAGAACACAGAGCCTGTGCAACAAGATAATATATGTTTGCAAAGTCATGCCAGTTTAATACCTTCCCTGAAGTTTATCTCGAAGAATAGATTAATATTGGGTCTCAATTGTACAAATTATCCATCCTAAATAGAGGAAGAGAAATTGATGTGCTGACCTTTAAGTCAGAGTGGCATCCATTTAGATTGGATTTTATTTTTGTGAAGTAATTTGAAAAGCATTTGACTAATGTGTAATAGTTATCAGGATCTAAAAGCCAGCCGCACGACTATATAAACTTGTTCATCTTTTTCGATATGGTGAAAAACATATTAATTTATTTTCATAAGTCTTCCTCATGCAGCTGACAATGGTAACCTGATCATTTCGAATTCCCCTAATATCCTACTAAAATTTAATTGGGAACCCATATCCATTATTTCAGGTTGATGATTTTAGTAATGGATATCAACAATTGTTTTTTGTTGCTTTAAGAGTAAAATTCAATTACATTTATATTTCACTTACCTTCTGTAATGGCTTCGCTGTTGCCCCTACAGTGTTATTGGCCGGGATTCTCCGGCCCTGCACCGGGTCGGAGAATACCCGGGGGGAGGCGCGAATCCCGCCCCGCCGCCGGCTTCCCTATTCACCGGCGCCGTTTTTCACACATGGCGGGAACTGGCAGGTAAGTGTATGGGGGCCATCCTGGGGGGGCCCACGGTGGCCTGGCCCGCAATCAGGGCCTACCGGTCTGCAGGCGGGCTGTGTCATAATATACACCAGTATATCATGGTGCAGACACACACACACACACTGATGGACATACAGTGGGACCAATCAGCATACACAACACCGCAGCCAATCACCAGTGAGAGCACACGCACTATAAAGACAGGGGACAGGAGAGTTCCCGCTTATTCTAGAAGCAGCCAGCTCGGAGCACAGAGCTCACAGCCTGCAACACAGACATTCACCATGTGCTGAGTGCATCACCTGGTTAGGACTAGGCAAGGGTCAATAGTTAAAGCTGGTATTGCATTTACCCACAGTTCAAGTATGTTAATATAGTTAACCTTATAATAAAATAGAGTTGCACTGCTTCCAGTGTTGGTGACCTGTTTGTGATCCAGAACACCCAACACATCAGGCTGGTTCCGTGGGGGTCTTCTTTACTCCGCTCCGGGCCCCTGTAGGGCTCCGCCATATTGCCTGGGGGCCGGTGCAGAGAAGGGAATCCCTGCGCATGCGTGGAAATACGTCGGTCGTTCTGCGCATGCGCGGTAATACACCGGCCATTCTGTGCATGCGCGAACTTGCGCCGGGCCTTCGCCGCGGGAACCACTCCGGCGTCAACCTAGCCCCTGAGAAAGTGGAGAATTCCTCACTTTCGGGGCCGTTGATGCCGGAGTGGTTGGCGCCGGTTTTCATGCCGGTGTGGGGACATAGCCCCATTATTAGAGAATCCGCCCCTTATCTTTGGACCCCTCCTATTTCTCACCGTATGATGGCTGTTAGGAAATACAGATTGCTAAGTGATTTTTATTTGTATTAGAATTTGACCCAAGGATCTTTGAAAAAGAACAGGAGCAGATGTGATTACAAAAGGAAGTCTTCTGTAATGAAATAGCGAGGAGTGTCTGTAATTCATCAGCCAAATTCATCTGCAGATATGCCTTTGATAGATCAATGTGACTGAATTTCTGCCCTCCAGAATAATCTAATAATAATAATCTTTATTGTCACAAGTAGGCTTACATTAACACTGCAATGAAGTTACTGTGAAAAGCCCCTAGTCACCACACTCCGGCACCGGTTCGGGTACACAGAGGGAGAATTCAGAATGTCTAATTCACATAACAGCACGTCTTTCAGGACTTGTGGGAGGAAACCGGAGCACCGGGAGGAACCCCACCCAAACACGGGGAGAACGTGTAGACTCCGCACAGACAGCAACCCAAGCCGGGAATCGAACCTGGGACCCTGGCGCTGTGAAGCAACAGTGCTAATCACTGTGCTGCCGTTCCGCCCCATCTGCGAGTGCTGGGAGATACGCGGCTAAGCACACTTGCTATGGGACACAGATCCCATTTGGTTAGATCGCACCTTCAATGTTGTTAGATAGTGATGGGGAACTCGACACCAGAACGGACAGGAAACTTCCAGCAAAGCCCGCAAATGACACTTGAAAACATTTCCGTTCGATCATGCCCGTTGACTTCTTAATTGGATTATAATGAGCTAACGCTCTCGTCTATGCATGTATTCACATCATTGAAGCTTATTGTATTGTCTGTGTTTAGGGGGCATCTATAAACAGAGACCAGGAAAACGCCCTAGAAGTCAGGGCCTTCACTCTACAAGCTCCCAGAGTCCTGGAAAACACCACATGAGCCGGGACCTCCAATCTGCTGCTCTCCAACGACCAGACCAGCATCCCAGCAGCTGCAGCCCTCCCCCCCCCAGCTCCCAACCCCTCTGACCCAGAGAGCTGTGACCCCCTGCAGGCCCCAAGCACTCCTTCCCCTCTACAGTCACCCCACACTCCTAAAACTCAACTCCCACAGCCTAACAATCACTAATACTGCTGTTTTAAATTTACTTGCAGGTCTAGAGATCTAGGGAGGGGGTGCGCGTCGAGCTGCGTGTACCGGTTGATGGTCTGACTGTAGTCAATGACCATCCTGTGCTTCTCCCCAGTCTTCATTACCACCACTTGAGCTCTCCAGGGGCTGTTACTGGATCAATGATTCCCTCCCGTAGAATCCTTTGGATCTCTGACTTGATAAAGGTCCTGTCTTGCACACTGTACCGTCTGCTCCTAGTGGCGACGGGCTTACAGTCCAGGGGGAGGTTAGCAAAAAGTGAAGGTGGATCGACGTTACGGGTCGTGAGGCCGCAGACGGTGAGGGGGTGCAGGGGTCCGCCGAATTTCAAAGTAAGGCTTTGGAGGTGGCATTGAAAATCAAGACCTAGTAACAGGGCAGCGCAGAGATGGGGGAGGACATAGAGCCTGAAGTTGCTGTACTCTACGCCCTGAACGGCGAGGGTCGCGACACAGTGCCCCCGGATTTGCACAGAATGGGATCCGGAGGCCAGGGAGATTTTCTAGGTGACGAGGAGTACCGGCAGGGAGCAGCGCCGTAGCAGGGTGGATGAAACTCTCTGTGCTCCCCGAGTCAAAGAGACGCCTCATGTCCATTGGTCTTTACCATCGTCGTAGCGGTCACGAGGTTGTGGGGCCAAAATTGATCAAGAGTGATGGAGGCGAGCTGCCGAAGATGTTGGGAGGTCCCAGACTGATCAGTGGTACCGGCGGCATCGGCGGTCCGCGAACGGCCAGATGAGCAGGAGTCCTGAGGCGCGGTCCAAGATGGCGCCGAAGGTGGCGGCGCCCACGGGGCACACATGGCGGACTGCATAAAAGATGGAGGCGCCCACGGGCCGCACGTGGCTTGTAGTGGAGAAGATGGCGGCACCCCTGGATCACACTTGGCGGGTGTAGCAATGCCGGGCCTGGAAACAGCGGCGACTGACCTGGCCTGGCAAAAGGAAACAAAGTGGCCCTTCTTCCCGCAAACGTTGCAGGTCGCATTCCGCGCCGAGCAGCGCTGCCTGGGATGTTTGCTGTGGCCACAAAAATAACATTTGGGCCCTCCGGAGTTGGCTGGCTGCTGCGCGGCGCAGGCTTGCGGTGTACTCGAGTCGGCAGCTGGTGGGGCACACGATGCCCACGAGGGTGCCGCGTGGTCGGGGATGTAGGCCTCCAGATTACGGGAGGCCACTTCTAGGGAACTAGCAAGCTGCACAGTCTCTGCAAGATTGAGCGTACCCCCTTCCAATAGCCACTGGCGAACGTAAGTAGATTTAATGCCCTTGACATAAGCGTCTCTGATTAGCCATTTGGTGTGTTGGACTGCCAAAACTGCCTGGCAGTCACAGTTCCTACCGAGAATCCGTAGAACCCGCAAGAAATCATCCTGAATCTACCTAGGGATTTGCCGTCTCGTGGCCAGGAGGTGCCTGGCGTACACTTGATTCACAGACTTGATGTACTGCCCCTTTAGTAGCGTCATCGCTTCTGTGTAGGTGGGCGCGTTCCGGATGAAAGGAAAAACTTGAGGGCTCACCCATGAGTAGAGGACCTGAAGTTTCTGTAGGTCCGAGAGTTCTTCAGTGGCTGCTCTGAGGTAGCCTTCAAAGCAGGTTAGCCAGTGCTCGAAGGTGGACGTGGCATCGGCTGCGTGAGGGCTCAGCTCCTGGCGATCAGGCTTGATTAAGATGTTCACCTTTTGAAATCTTGTGCAATAAATTGATGTACCATCAATTACCACGAGACGAGAATGGTGAAACAATCGAGGCTTTATTGCACAAGATGTTGTGCCTCCTGCAGCTGAAACCAGAATGAGAGCAGTGCAGGAGGGCATACACTTTTATACATCGCCTGCTGGGAGGAGCCAGCAGGCTGGGATTTACTGTGGCAGTACCGTACGTAATACATGTAATGTGTTACCAGTGGTGTTTACCACACCGGCCTTAACCCCATCCACGCCGGAGCATGGTCTGGACATCCACCGACCTGTGAAGACAAACCACAGCCCGACAGCAACCCGGAACACTCGACCGCTCAGACCCACCAACCGACGCAGGAATTGCAAGCAAGGCAACAAATCCTCCATCCACACACCGACCAGAGTGAATAACCTCATTGTACACAACTATTCCCTTAACACTGCACACTCTCACCGTCTCCCAGGCTCGAAAAGAAGCCGTCACTCCAGGAAGCGTGGAAAACGTGCAGGCCTGCAGATGAGAAACAACGCGGCCCCAAAGCCCCTCTGCCCAGCTTACTCCCAGCTAATGCCCAATCTCTAGAAAACAAGCGAGACAAACATAAAGCCAGACTCACTTTTCAAAGAGAACTAAGGGACTGCTGTGTGCTCTGCTTCACGGAGACATGGCTCACTCCTGCTTCACCGGATTATGCCCTACTACCAGAGGGCTTCTCAATCCACCGAATGGACCGTACAGCGGCCTCAGGCAAGGCAAGAGGAGGTGGGGTCTGCCTCCTAATCAACACCTCCTGGTGTCTAAATGTAGCAACACTGGCGAGTTTTTGCTGCCCGGACCTTGAATACCTGATGCTAAAATGCCGCCCCTTCTACCTTCCACGGGAGTTCAGCTCCGTTATCCTGACGGCAGTTTACATCCCACCCCATGTGAATGTGAAAATCGCACTGGACAAAATATTCACCACCACAAATATCCTTGAAACGGAAATCCCGAGGCCTTGTTCATTGTAGCTGGGGACTTCAATCAGGCCAAGCACAAGAGCATACTACCAAGTTACCACCAACACGTCACCTGTTCCACCAGAGCCCGAAACATCCTGGAACACTGCTACACAAATATCAAACATGCCTACCACTCTATCGCCCGCCCACACTTTGGCAAATCTGACCACAAGGCTGTGCTCCTGCTCCCGGCTTATAAGCAAAAACTGAAGCGGGAGAATCCGTCAAAGAAAGTTGTGCATTGTTGTACTGAGGAATTGGATGATCTCCTATGGGATTGCTTAGAGTCAGTGGACTGGTAAGTATTTAAAAACTCTGCGACCAGCCTGAATGAGTATGCCACTACAGTAACTGACTTCATTAGTAAGTGTGTAGAAGGCTGTGTGCCAAAGAAGCAAATCCGCGTGTTTCCGTGGATGAACAGGGATATCCACTGCTTGCTGAAGTCTAGGTCTGAGGTGTTCAAGTCAGGCGACCCCGACCTCTACAAGAAAGCCAGATATGATCTAAAGAAATCCATCAAAGATGCCAAAAGACAGTACCGGACCAAGCTCGAGTCCCAGGCTAGCCTCACGGATCCCCGTCGTCTATGGCAAGGTCTGCAAGACATAACGGGCTACAAGATGAAAGCATGTAAAATCGTCGGCTCCAACGCACCCTCCCTGATGAGCTCAACGCATTCTATGCCCGCTTTGAGCAATAGGTCAGCGAGAGCGAGCCCTCCACCCCAGAAGCCTCGGATGAACTTGTATCCGAGATCACCACTGCAGACGTCAGAGCAGCCTTCTCGAAGGTCAACCCACGGACAGCCACTGGCCCGGATGGAGTACCCGGACGAGCACTCAGGTCTTGCACGGATCAGCTGGCGGTTGTATTTGCAGACATCTTCAACCTCTCTTTACAACAATCTGAGGTCTGCTTCAAGAAGACGACCATCATCCCTGTACCAAAAAAAAGTCAATCAGCATGCCTTAATGACTATCGTCCAGTGGCTCTGACATCCATCATCATAAGAACATAAGAACGTAAGAACTAGGAACAGGAGTAGGCCATCTGGCCCCTCGAGCCTGCTCCGCCATTTAATGAGATCATGGCTGATCTTTGTGGACTCAGCTCCACTCTCCGGCCCGTACACCATATCCCCGAATCCCTTTATTCTTTAGAAAGGTATCTATCTTTTTCTTAAAAACGTTTAAAGAAGGAGCCTCAACTGCTTTACTGGGCAAGGAATTCCAGAGATTCACAACTCTTTGGGTGAAGACGTTCATCCTAAACCCGGTCTTAAATCAACTTCCCCTTATTTTGAGGCTAAGCCCCCTAGTTCTGCTTTCCCCGACCAGTGGAAACAACCTGCCCGCATCTATCTCATCTATTCCCTTCATAATTTTATATGTTTCAATAAGATCCCCCCGCATCCTTCTAAACTCCAATGAGTACAGTCCCAGTCTACTCAACCTCTTGTCATAATCTAAACCCCTCAACTCTGGGATCAACCTAGTGAATCTCCTCTGCACTCCCTCCAGTGCCAATATGTCCTTTCTCAGGTAAGGAGACCAAAACTGAACACAATACTCCAGATGCGGCCTCACCAACACCCTATACAATTGCAGCATAACCTCACTAGTCTTGAACTCCATCCCTCTAGCAATGAAAGACAAAACTCGATTAGGCTTCTTAATCACCTGTTGCACCTGCACACCAACTTTTTGCGACTCGTGCACCAGCACACCCAGGTCCCTCTGCACAGCTGCATGTTTTAATATTTTACCGTTTAAATAATAATCCATTCTGCTGTTATTCCTCCCAAAATGGATAGCCTCACACTTGGCAACATTGAATTCCATCTGCCAGACCCTAGCCCATTCACCTAACCTATCCAAATCCTTCTGCAGACTTCCGGTATCCTTTGCACTTTTTGCTTTACCACTCATCTTAGTGTCGTCTGCAAACTTTGACACATTGCACTTGGTCCCCAACTCCAAATCATCTATGTAAATTGCGAACAATTGCGTCCCAACAGTGATCCTTGAGGGACCCCACTAGTTACAGGTTGCCAACCAGAGAAACACCCATTTATCCCCACTCTCTGCTTTCTGTTAGTTAACCAATCCTCTACCCATGCTACCACTTTACCCTCAATGCCATGCATCTTTAGTTTATGCAGCAACCTTTTGTGTAACACCTTGTCAAAAGCTTTCTGGAAATCCAGATATACCACATCCATTGGCTCCCCATTATCTACTGCACTGGTAACGTCCTCAAAAAATTCTACCAAATTAGTCAGACACGACCTATCCTTTGTGAACCTATGCTGCGTCTGCCCAATGGGACAATTTCCCTCCAGGTGCCCCGCTATTTCCTCCTTAATGATAGATTCCAGCATTTTCCCTACAACCAAAGTTAAGCTTACCGGCCTATAATTACCCACTTTCTGCCGACCTATTTTTTTAAACAGTGGTGTCACGTTTGCTACTTTCCAATCCTCTGGGACCACCCCGGAGTCTAGTGAATTTTGATAACTTATCACTAGTGCGTTTACAATTTCCCTAGCCATCTCTTTTAACACTCTGGGATGCATCCCATCAGGGCCAGGAAAATTTGTCTATCTTTAGCCCCGTTAGCTTGCCCAATACTGCCTCCTTAGTGATTACAATCATCTCAAGGTCCTCACCTATCATATCTTTATTTCCATCAGTCACTGGCATGTTATTTGTGTCTTCCACTGTGAAGACTGACCCAAAAAACCTGTTCAGCTCCTCAGCCATTTCGCCGTCTCCTATTATTAAATCTCCCTTCTCATCTTCCAAAGGACCAATATTTACCTTAGCCACTCTTTTTTGTCTTATATATTTGTAGAAGCTTTTACTATCTGCTTTTATGTTCTGAGCCAGTTTACCTTCATAGTCTACCTTACTCTTCTTTATAGCTTTTTTAGTAGCTTTCTGTTGTCCCCTAAAGACTTCCCAGTCCTCTAGTCTCCCACTAATTTTTGCCACTTTGTATGTTTTTTCCTTCAATTTGATACTCTCCCTCACCTCCTTAGATCTCCACGGTCAATTTTTCCCCTTTCTACCGTCTTTCTTTTTTGTTGGTATGAACCTTTTCTGAACACTGTGAAAGATCGCTCGG
Source organism: Scyliorhinus torazame (assembly GCF_047496885.1). NCBI lineage: Eukaryota > Metazoa > Chordata > Chondrichthyes > Carcharhiniformes > Scyliorhinidae > Scyliorhinus > Scyliorhinus torazame. The sequence continues at coordinate 127,196,584 of NC_092710.1, read as the reverse complement.
AAGGTTCTCCACACAAAGTGCTTCGAAAGGTTAGTCATGGCACGAATCAACTCCAGCCTCCTGGATTGCCTTGATCCACTACAGTTGGCCACCGCTGCAACAGGTCCACAGCAGACGCCATCTCCATGGCCCTGCACTCTACCCTGGAACACCTAGATAACAAAGACACCTATGTCAGACTCCTATTTATTGACTACAGCTCAGCCTTCAGCACCATCAATCCTAGGAAACTCATTTCCAAACTCCGTGGTCTTGGCCTCGGCTCCTCCCTCTGCGACTGGATCCTGAACTTTCTACAGGCCACAATCAGTAAAGATATGCAACAACACCTCCTCCACAATCATCCTCAACACCGGTGCCCCACAAGGCTGTGTCCTCAGCCCCATACTATATTCCTTATACACCTATGACTGTCTGACCAAATTCCCCTATAACTCAATTTTCAAATTTGCTGATGACACCACCGTAGTGGGACGGATTTCAAACAATGACGAGACAGAGTATAGGAATGTAATAGAGAATCTGGTGAACTGGTGCAATGACAATAATCTCTTCCTCAATGTCAACAAAACGAAGGAGATTGTCATCGACTTCAGGAAACGTAGTGGAGAACATATCCCTGTCTACATCAATGGAACGAAGTAGAAAGGGTCGAGAGCTTCAAGTTTTTAGGTGCACAGATCACCAACAGCCTGTCCTGGTCCCCCCATGCCGACACTATAGTTAAGAAAGCCCACCAACGACTCTACTTTCTCAGAAGACTAAGAAAATTTGGCATGTCAGCTACGACCCTCACCAACTTCCACAGATGCACCATGGAAAGCATTTTTCTGGTTGTATCACAGCTTTGTATGGAGTCTGCTCTGCCCAAGACTGCAGGAAATTACAAAAGCTCGTGAATGTAACCCAGTCCATCATGCAAACCAGCCTCCCATCCATTGACTCTATCTATAATTCCTGCTGCCTCAGAAAGGCAACCAGCATAATTAAGGACCCCACGCACCCCGGACATACTCTCTTCCACCTTCTTCCATCAGGAAAAATATACCAAAGTTTGAGGTCACGTACCAACCGACTCAAGAACAGTTTCTTCCTTACTGCCATCAGACTTTTGAATGGACCTACCTCGTATTAAGTTGATCTTTTCTCTACACCTTGCTATAACTGTAACATTATATTCTGCAGTCTCTCCTTCCTTCCCTATGTACGGTATGCATTGTTTGTGCAGCATGCAAGAAACAATACTTTTCACTGTATACCAATACATGCAACAATAATAAATCAAATCAAATATATTTTGCTTGATGGAGAAAACGATTGTATTTCCCCAGAACTGATATGTCAGAGATTGATTGATTGTCACATGTACCGAAATACAGTGAAAAGTATTTTTCTGCGGCCAAGGGAACATACACAGTACGTAAAAAGTAGACAAAAAGAATAATCAACAGAGTACATTGACAAATAGTACATCGACAAATAGTGATTGGTTCAAGTACAGAACATGGGCCAAATAAAGCAAATACATAAGCAAGAGCAGCTTAGGAGTTGTGAATAGTGTTCTTACAGGGAACAGATCAGTCTAAGGGAGAGTCGTTGAAGAGTCTCGCAGCTGCGGGGAAAAAGCTGTTCCTATGTCTGGATGTGCGGGTCTTCAGATCCCAACAGGTTAAAAATTGTAGGGTGCTGACATTCTCCAATGTTCTTTTGTAATCTCATATATGTGCAGAAGAATCTCTCTGTAACAATAGGGGTCATAAGGAGAAGCTGTTTCCAATATCAGAAGTGTCAGTGACTCGATGATGTAAATTGAACACAAAGTGCCAGCAGCAAGAAGTTTCGGAGCAGAAAATACACATTTCTTCAAGAAAAGGTGTTATGAAGGATACGTAACTATACATAAACTATCTGGTCATATTGTTAGTATGTATGGAATGCTTGCTTCATCATAACTTTATTTTAATTGTTAATTAACAAGTTAGCTATTTAGCCTGTAATCCTGATCTTTGTTCTAATAGCTTCCCAGTTAAAGAGAGTGTTATAGCTAGGCACACAATGTGCATAATAAAAAGAGGAACTGCAGGTAGTAAAACATTATGAGGAACCATATATAATAATAATTACTGAAACATAGCTACACAATCAAGGCTTGGGATTGAATAGGGTGTAATGTATTTGGGAAAGATAGGAAAATAGAAGAGGTTTAGAAACTGTGTATTTTTTAAAGAGAAAATGTAATGGATGGAGAAACAAATTGACACGGTAAGCAGTGAGACAGAAAGAATCCACGTGGATTGAGATAGTCAAAGATCAATCACATTAATGGAATAACTACAGACCGCTTAATAATGAAAGAGAGGTATCAATTCTCGGCCTTTTGGCTAAGATGGGGTCAGGTGTAATGCCTGGATCTGGTATGTCTCTCTTGTGGGGACCATGAATTGGATTCAATTTGAATTGTTTTTTGGAGCAGGCAAGGAGCTGGATTAGGAGTTTGCCCCTGTCCACACTCTGAGCTCTGGTTTTGTAACTCTGATAAAGGAATTTTAAAAAATAATGAAAGAGAGATGAAGTAAGATTGTGTGGACAAATTAGGAACATTTGTAAAAGAAAACAGAATTCTTATCATGAGGGATTTCAGCTAACCCAAAATTAATTACCAAGAAGATATCGATAAAAAGATAAGAGATTGGAGTTTGTACAATGTGTACAGAAATCCTTTCGAACCCATTTAATCAGGCCAACAAAGGGGAATTTGCAACTGGATTTAGTATTGGGGAAAGAACCAGAGCAGGTAAAGGAGGTAAAAGTAAGGGAACACCAAGACAATAATGATCACAATATAACATATTTGAAGATAATAATTGACGAGGACATCAGCTTAACAAAGACTGGTGCTGGGTTGGAGAAAAGTTGATTGAAGGGCTAAGAATAACACTTGCAAAAATAAAGAAGACAACAATGTTGGTAAACAAGAATGTAGAACAGCAACAGTAAACATTTAGTCCACTGATCACCAGGATCCAAGAAAAACATATTTGAAAACAAACAAGAGCGAGTTCATCATCAATGATACTCCATGGATGAAGAAAAATACAATGGGAAGCATTGAGGCCAAGGAACAAAAGGTTACAGGAAGAACTTGAGGAGAGCATGCTAAGGGAAAATAAGAGATAAATCTAAGAAAGAGGGTTGAATCGAGTTTAAAGATTATTCTAAGACACCCAGATAAGGTTCAAACAGTTTTATCACAACGGTTGACTTAAACTGAAAATTTATTCTTCTTTTATAAAAACAATATGAGGCTATTTGCTAGGGATTTTGAACAGTAACTGGGTGATATAAATGTTGGAGGAGACTCTCACAGCTGGAAGGATAATTCTAAAATCCTTTTAGTTTCTTCTGCCACTTATTTATGGGCATATGGACCAACCTACGTAAAAATTGTTTCTTTGCAGGGCGGTACTTTTCCGAGGAAACTATTTCTGAAATGCCCAAAGCGGCAGCATCTACAGAAGTAAAACTATAAAAACTAAAAAGTATGTTTACAGTTGGAATGATGCATCCAGCGTGAGGTATTTTGCAGTAAGATCTTTCTTGCTGAAAATAAGTCGCATTGAACTAAATTCTGCAGTATTAAATTGGTATCATAAAGAGCAAATAACAGGCATCTTCATAATGCATGATTTATTTTCTGGTGTTAATGAGGAATTTGAGAAATGTGTTATTAATAGGATTAGGGTAGAATTTAAGATTGGGAGACAGGCTTCTGGGACTTTTAAATATTTTGGTTTAGATATTAAGCAGAGTAGGTCCGGTATAGCTTCAAATCTGAAGTCCTATTTAGATTTTACTACCATCACGGTTAGGTGCTAATTCATGGTATCGTGAAAGAAGAGACAGAGAAATTGAGCTGTCTGATTTGTCAGTTGAAATAGCTGGGCACACAGACTGATAATGACAATAATTTTTATTAGCGTCTCAATTAGGCCTCCATTAACACTGCAATGAAGTTACTGTGAAAATCCCCTAGTCGCCGCATTCTGGCGCCTATTTGGGTACACAGAGGGAGAGTTCAGAATGTCCAATCCTTTTGGGACTTGTGGAAGGAAACCAGAGCACCCGGAGGAAACCCACGCAGACGCAGGGAGAACGTGCAGACTCTGCACAGACCCAAGCCAGAAATCGAACCTGGGACCCTGGCGCTTTGAAGCAACAGTGCTAACCAGTGTGCTACCGTGCCACCCATTTGACCCATGCTAGCTCTGAAGAAGAGTCATCCAGACTCGAAACTTTAGCTTTGTTCTCTCTCCACAGATGGCGTCAGACCCGCTGAGATTTTCCAGCATTTTCTGTTTTCGCTACAGACGGATGCTAGTTTTGATAAATTAGAATTAAGTACTGCAGTGAAACACTCAAAGTATGGGCAAACAAGGATGTAGAACAGCAACAACAAATACTTAGAATTCAGTAGAATCCAGAAAAACATATTCTACTACAAACATGAGAAAATTCATCATTAAAGAGACACCACAGATGAACATGTTAAAGGGCAATAAAACATTAAAATAAAATCTGGAAAAATACACACTTAGGTTCACATCCTCAGGTGAAACAAATTTTTTTTTCACTTATTTCACATGCTAACCTTCTGGTGCAGATATATTTCAAAATATATCTTACAGGTGAAATGGGAAGCTAAGAAATAAAAATGTCTTTTAAAAGTACTTAAGCTACTGAAACATTGGTTCTTGTGGAGTCGGTTGGATCCAATTTGTTAAATATTTCAACTGAAATTCCAGCAAGGAGTATGCTAAAGATAGTAAGTACCCTTTGAATCTAATGTTCAAGTCACTGTTCGTTGTGTGATGAAATACACTCCATAAAAGATTTGAGTGAGAAAAAGGTACGGATTGACCTTGCTGGTTTGAAACAAATTCTGGAAGGAAAGGACATACTTAAATTTAAAAAGGTAGATGCAAGTCATCAACTGTTGGATTGTTTTGCAAATGAAATGCTTGCATGAATAAATTATTAGGGTTCTAGAGGAGGGACATCTCACATAGCAACGTTTGTACGGAATATGAAGGTTTCTGATTTAATTTGCTTGGAAGCTTTGTTTACGCATATTACTTGAAGGGAAACAAGGGATTCCATTAATTGCCCATTAATTGTGGTTAATTATATGCAGTGGTGGCCATTAACTCAGGTAACTCTTCAGTCCATGTAGAGAGACACATATTGAGACTGTGGTGTGGTTGAGTTAGGAGCTATGTTTAACTTTGTAAATGGCTGAGTAATTATTGGGTGCTATTCAGCAGACTTAAAACCACGTCCGCTGTCGGGCGCGTTTGAAGGGTGATTCTTGGCAGCTGCAGCGATGAGAATCACCTTACTATTCAACAGCACTTTGCCGTTTTTCTTGTCCAAGTCCGCACTGAGAGTGATTCTCTGCTAGCAAGTGGCATAATATCCACTCATGTATATAATGAGATGTAGACAGGCAGTGATTGACACACAGGATGATCAGTAAGCACACAACACAATGCGGCCAATCACCAGACAGGGCACTACCACTATAAAGCCAGAGGGCACTAGGTTTCCCGCTCTCTCGGGGCCCAGCCACTGAGACAGGCAGAGTCCACGAGCTAGCAAGTGCAAACACCATGCGATAGTTAGTAAGTCTGATCAGGTTATTACAAGGTCTCCAGTCAGTTTAGTATAGTGTCAACCCACAACTGAATATGTATTTCAGTTCTTTCGTTGAATAAAACAGTGTTGGATCTTCTCCAGTGTTAGACGTCTGTTTCTAGCTTCCCTGCATCGAGTGCAGTCCACATCGAACCTACCTGCCTACCACATCATGGTACCAGAGTGATACTGATCTTGACGGACCTACCTCGAGTGAATCAGCATTGACCAGCAAGCAGCCATCCTTAGAACATAGAACATAGAACATTACAGCGCAGTACAGGCCCTTCGGCCCTCAATGTTGTGCTGACCTGTGAAACCACTCTAAAGCCCATCTATACTATTCCCTTATCATCCATATGTCTATCCAATGACCATTTGAATGCCCTTAGTGTTGGCGAGTCCACGACTGTTGTAGGCAGGGCATTCCATGCACTTACTACTCTCTGAGTAAAGAACCTACCTCTGACATCTGTCCTATATCTATCTCCCCTCAATTTAAAGCTATGTCCCCTCGTGCTAGACATCACCATCTGAGGAAAAAGGCTCTCACTGTCCACCCTATCCAATCCTCTGATCATCTTGTATGCCTCAATTAAGTCACCTCTTAACCTTCTTCTCTCTAACGAAAACAGCCTCAAGTCCTTCAGCCTTTCCTCATAAGATCTTCCATCCATACCAGGCAACATTCTGGTAAATCTCCTCTGCACCCTTTCCAATGCTTCCACATCCTTCCTATAATGCGGCGACCAGAATTGCATGCAATACTTCAAATGCGGCCGCACCAGAGTTTTGTACAGCTGCAACATGACCTCATGGCTCCGAAACTCAATCCCTCTACCAATAAAAGCTAACACACCGTACGCCTTCTTAACAACCCTCTCAACCTGGGTGGCAACTTTCAGGGATCTATGTACATGGTCACCGAGATCTCTCTGCTCATCCACACTGCTAAGAATCTTACCATTAGCCTAGTACTCTGTCTTCCTGTTATTCCTTCCAAAATGAATCACCTCACACTTTTCTGCATTAAACTCCATTTGCCACCTCTCAGCCCAGCGCGCAGCTTATCTATGTCCCTCTGTAACTTGTAACATCCTTCCGCACTGTCCACAACTCCACCGACTTTAGTGTCATCTGCAAATTTACCCACCCATCCTTCTACACCCTCCTCAGGTCATTTATAAAAATTACAAACAGCAGTGGCCTCAAAACAGATCCTTGTGGTACACCACTAATAACTGGACTCCAGTCTGAACATTTCCCATCAACCACCACCCTTTGTCTTCTTCCAACTAGCCAATATCTGATCCAAACTGCGAAATCACCCTGAATCCCATGCCTCCGTATTTTCTGCAGTAGCCTACCGTGGGGAACCTTATCAAATGCTTTTCTGAAATCCATAAACACCACATCAACTGCTTTACCCTCATCCACCTGTTTGGTCACCTTCTCAAAGAACTCAATCAGGTTTGTGAGGCACGACCTACCCATCACAAAACCGTGTTGACTATCTCTAATCAAATTATTCCTTTCCAGATGATTATACATCCTATCTCTTATAAACCTTTCCAAGATTTTGCCGACAACAGAAGTAAGGCTCACTGGTCTATAGTTACGGGGTTATCTCTACTTCCTTTCTTGAACAAGGGGGCAAATTTGCTTTCCTCCAGTCTTCTGGCACTATTCCTGGAGACAAAGATGACTTAAAGATCAAAGCCAAAGGCTCAGCAATCTCCTCCCTAGCTTCCCAGAGAATCCTAGGATAAAACCCATCTGGCCCAGGGGACTTATCTATTTTCCCACTTTCCAGAATTGCTAACACCTCCTCCTTATGAACCTCAAGCCCTTATAGTCTAGTAGCTGGAATCTCAGTATTCTCCTCGACAACAGTGGGCGTCATTCTCCGACCCCCCGCCGGGTCGGAGAATGGCCGTTGGCCGCCGTGAATCCCGCCCCCGCTCCCGCCGAAGTCTCCGAAGGGAGAAAAGTCGGCAGGGCGTTAATGGCGCTGCTGCCGCGGAGAATGTCACGGGTCTGCGCAAGGCAGCCGATTTTCGGCATGCCGATATTCTCCCTTCCGGATGGGCCGAAGTCCCGTCGACGTGATGACCGTTCACGTCGACGTGAATCAAACCTCCTTTTCATCGGCGTGACCCGGTGCTCCAGGCTCACGCCGACCAGCGAGGAGGTGAGTGATGGCCTGGGGGGTTGGCTCTGGGCAGGAAAAGGCGTGGCCGCAGACTGATTGCGTGAGGAGAGGTGTGTCTCGGCTTGTGTGTGTGTGTATGTGCGGCGGGGGGGGGGGGGGGGTGGTTAGAGTAGGCTGGGCTCCGGGGGAGTGCTGGGAGGGGGTCCGTGCTGGGGTGGAGGTTGGGAAGGGGTCCGTGCCGGGATGGAGGTTGGCGAGGGGGTACGTGCCGGGGTGGAGGTTGGGGGTTGGGGAGGGGGTACGTGCCGGGGTGGAGGTTGGGGGGGGGTCCGTGCTGGGGTGGAGGTTGGGGGTTGGGGAGGGGGTCCGTGCTGGGGTGGAGGTTGGGGAGGGGGTCCGTGCCGGGGTGGAGGTTGGGGGGGGGTCCGTGCTGGGGTGGAGGTTGGGGGGGGGTCCGTGCTGGGGTGGAGGTTGGGGGTTGGGGAGGGGGTCCGTGCTGGGGTGGAGGTTGGGGGGGGTCCGTGCTGGGGTGGAGGTTGGGGGTTGGGGAGGGGGTCCATGCCGGGGTGGAGGTTGGGGGGGGGTCCGTGCTGGGGTGGAGGTTGGGGGTTGGGGGGGTCCGTGCTGGGGTGGAGGTTGGGGAGGGGGTCCGTGCTGGGGTGGAGGTTGGGGGTTGGGGAGGGGGTCCGTGCCGGGGTGGAGGTTGGGGGGGGGGTCCGTGCTGGGGTGGAGGTTGGGGGTTGGGGGGGGGTCCGTTCTGGGGTGGAGGTTGGGGAGGGGGTCCGTGCCGGGGTGGAGGTTGGGGGTTGGGGGGGTCCGTGCTGGGGTGGAGGTTGGGGAGGGGGTCCGTGCCGGGGTGGAGGTTGCGGGGGGGGGTCCGTGCCGGGGTGGAGGTTGGGGGGTGGGGGGGGTCCGTGCTGGGGTGGAGGTTGGGGAGGGGGTCCGTGCCGGGGTGGGTGATGGGAGGGCAAATGAGTTGGTCCACCTGGCCAGGTGCCAGCCTCCAACAGTTGGACCCATGCGGTCCATGCCACCTGGCTGGGGGGAGGAGGGGATATGGGCAATGATGACATGTCGTCGTTCCCCTCCCCCCCACCAGGCCGTCATGTTTTCAGACCATCCAGCGATGTTGGCCGCCGTGGTGGCAGCCGCTCATGTCTATGTTGCCCTGGATGAGGAGGAGGAGGAGGAGCGTGCCAGAGAGGCGGCGCAGGCTGCCGCAGAGGGGCAGGCGGCAGCAGCCCAGGCTGGAGGGACACCTGACCGACAGGACGAGGAGGGGGAGGAGGACGTCGCGGCCCCATGGCAACGGAGGCACCCGAGGGCGCCCCGTGTGTACCGGCCCCGGCAGTCATACCAGGACCTCACGGACCGTGAATGCAGGAGGAGACTCCGGATGAGCCGGGAAACCGTGGCACACATCTGCCACCTGCTGGCACACCTGTCACCGCGTGGGGAAGGGGGGATATGGGGGAGGGGGATATGGGGGAGGGGGAGATATGGGGATATGGGGGAGGGGGGATATGGGGGAGGGGGGATATGGGGGATATGGGGGAGGGGGGATATGGGGAGGGGGGGATATGGGGGAGGCTCACCCTGCCTGCTCTGACGAGGTCGTTCACCTTCTTGTGGCACTGGGTGCCTGTCCGTGGTGTTAGGGCCACAGCGGTGACGGCCTCTGCCACTTCCCTCCACAGACGCCGGCTGTGGCGTGGGGCAACTCTGCGGCCTTGCCCGGGATACAGGGCGTCCCTCCTCTGCTCCACCGCGTCCAGGAGCGCCTCCACATCGCGTGACTCGAACCTCGGGGCTGAGCGACGGCTAGCCATCCAGTCGGGTGTTGCGGTCGGGTGTTCCGGTCGGGTGGGGGGGAGCTGCGCGGCCTTATGAGCCGTCACGCAGTGCAGCGCGTATGACGCTACACGGCGTGAACCATTGCGCAAGCACCGTCACGTCGCTGCTAGCCCATTTCGGGCCGGAGACTATCGGCCCATTTTTATGACGTGACGCAAGTGGGATTTGCGCCGTTTTTTGCGCCGATCGGCGGACTTTCCGCCGATAACGGAGAATTTCGCCCATTATCTTTTTCCAGTGTGAATACTGACGAAAAATATTCATTTAGCACCTCTCCTATCTCCTAGGACTCCACGCACAACTTCCCGCTACTGTCCTTGACTACTTGCCCTACTCTTACCCTAGTCATTCGTTTATTCCTGACATGTCTACAGAAAGCTTTCGGGTTATCCTTGATCCTACCTGCCAAAGACTTCTCATGACCCCTCCTGGCTCTTCTTAGCTCTCTCTTTAGGTCCTTCCTAGCTAACTTGTAACTCTCGAGTGCCCTAACTGAACCTTCATGTCTCATCTTTACATAAGCCTCCTTCTTCCTCTTGACAAGTATTTCGACTGCCTTAGTAAACCACGGTTCCCTTGCTCGACCACTTCCTCCCTGCCTGACAGGTACATACTTATCAAGGACATGCAGTAGCTGTTCCTTGAACAAGCTCGACATTTCCATTGTGCCCATCCCCTGCAGTTTTCCTCTCCATCCGAGGCATCCTAAGTCTTGCCTCATCGCATCATAATTGCCTTTCCCCAGATATACCTCTTGCCCTGCGGTATATACCTATCCCTTTCCAACACTAAAGTAAACGTAATCGAATTGTGGTCACTATCACCAAAGTGCTCACCTACCTCCAAATCTAACACCTGTCCTGGTTCATTACCCAGTACCAAATCCAAAATGGCCTCGCCTCTCGTTGGCCTATCTACATACTGCGTCAGTAAACACTCCTGCACATATTGGACAAAAACGGACCCATCTAATGTACTCGAACTATAGCGTCTCCAGTCAATATTTGGAAAGTTAAAGTCCCCCGTAACAACTACTTTGTTGCTTTCGCTCCTATCCAGGAGCATCTTTGCAATCCTTTCCACTACGTCTCTGGAACTTTTTGGAGGCCTATAGAAAACACCTAACAGGGTGACCTCTCCTTTTCTGGTTCTAACCTCAGCTCATACTACGTCAGTAGACGAGTCCTCATCAAATGTCCTTTCTGCCACCGTAATACTGTCCTTGACTAACAATGCCATCCCTCCCCCTCTTTTACCACCGTCCCTGAGTTTACTGAAATATTTAAACCCCGGCACCTGCAACAACCATTCCTGTCCCGGTGAAAACATCCAGCCTCCTCCGCAGCTCCGCATCTCCAGGGACCTCGGTGCCAATTGGAAAATCTTCAAGCAAAAGTTCCTCTTGTACATCGAGGCATCCGACCTCGAAGCAGCATCGGATGCCAGGAAGATCGCGCTATTTCTCTCCACCGCGGGGGACCACGTCATCCACATCTACAACTTCCTTATGTTCGCTGACGGCGAAGACAAAACAAAATTCAGAACAGTCCTGCTGAAGTTTGACAGCCACTGCGACATTGAGGTAAATGAGAGCTTTGAATGGTACGTTTTCCAGCAGAGGCTTCAGGGTAAGGATGAACCTTTTCAGTCCTTCGTGACTCATCTCCGCATCCTAGCGCAGTCATGTAACTATGACTCGACGGCTGATTCCATGATCCGGGATCAGATCGTTTTCGGGGTCCACTCTGACTCCCTTCGGCAGCAGCTCCTGAAAGTGAAACAGTTGACCCTGTCTGTCACTATCGAGACGTGTGTTGTCCATGAGCATTAAGAATCATTACTCCCACATCAGGGTGGCAGAAACTGCGAAGCTGGCCTCCCACGAGGCGGAACGGGTGCAGGGCATTGCACAGATGCAGGGCCTGAGCATCGAGGAGAGTGACTGTTTCGTGCGCTTTTCCCGGGTCCCTGCGCATGGGCGCCACGACCGAGTGGACGATGAGCCCGACAACCCGACTGCGAGGTGCGTACGTCGACCGACCGCACTGCGCATGCACGATGGCGCACGGAACGCGCTGACGTCGGCATCATGACGTGTCCGAATTGTGGCTCCGCCCATTTAAAGCAGCACTGTCCGGCAAAAGACGTCGGTGTCTACAGTGTGGCAAGCTTGGCCACTACGCAGCCCTTTGCAGATCTGCTCCACCGCTCAGCAGCCAGCGATCCCAGCTGCGGCGCAGAAGCGTCCGCTCAATACAACAAGGCTGTAAAAGGGCGACAGTACAAGGTACAGTGACTGCGGGGAGCTCAGTGAATAGGACCAGGAATACTAAAAGGAATAAAACGGGAAGTGAAAACATTAATGGTAAGCAACGTGGCAGGTTGTCACATGAAGATATGGGTTCAACGACAAAGAAAATTAGGAGAAAGGTGAAGAGGAAATATAACTTAGGAGAGGTTACTGATTGAGGTGTTAAGCTTCAGAACAGTGGTAAAAAAGCCAACATAAGTGTACTTTACCTGAATACTCGTAGTATTCTGAATAAGATAATTGAGTTGATGGCGCAAATCATCGTGAATGACTATGATTTAGTGGCTATTACTGAAACATGGTTAAAGGATGGTCACGACTGGGAGTTAAATATCTGAGGGTATCAAACTATTCGGAAGGACAGAGTGGATGGTAAGGCAGTGTAACTCTGTTATTTAAGGATGACATCCGGGCAACAGTAAGGGATGACATCGGTGCTATGGAGGATAAGGTTGAATCCATTTGGGTGGAAATCAGGAATAGTAAGGCGAAAAAGTCACTGATAGGAGTAGTCTGTAGGCCACCAAATAGTAACATTATGGTGGGGCAGGCAATAAACAAAGAAATAACTGATGCATGTAGAAATGGTACAGCAGTTATCATGGGGGATTTTAATCTACATGTCGATTGGTTTAACCAGGTCGGTCAAGGCAGCCTCGAGGAGGAGTTTATAGAATGTATCCGCGATAGTTTCCTAGAACAGTATATAATGGAACCTACGAGGGAACAAGCAGTCCTAGATCTGGTCCTGTGTAATGAGACAGGATTGATTCAGGATCTCATAGTTAGGGATCCTCTCGGAAGGAGCGATCACAATATGGTGGAATTTAAAATACAGATGGAGGGTGAGAAGGTAAAATCAAGCACTAGTGTTTTGTGCTTAAACAAAGGAGATTACAATGGGATGAGCGAAGAACTAGCTAAGGTAGACTGGGAGCAAAGACTTCATGGTGAAACAGTTGAGGACCAGTAGAGAACCTTCCAAGTGATTTTTCACAGTGCTCAGCAAAGGTTTATACCAACAAAAAGGAAGGACGGTAGAAAGAGGGGAAATCGACCGTGGATATCTAAGGAAATAAGGGAGAGTATCAAATTGAAGGAAAAAACATACAAAGTAGCAAAGATCAGTGGGAGACTAGAGGACTGGGAAATCTTTTGGGGGCAACAGAAAGCTACTAAAAAAGCTATAAAGAAGAGTAAGATAGATTATGAGAGTAAACTTGCTCAGAATATAAAAACAGATAGTAAAAGTTTCTACAAATATATAAAACAGAAAAGAGTGGCTAAGGTAAATATTGGTCCTTTAGAGGATGAGAAGGGGGATTTAATAATGGGAGATGAGGAAATGGCTGAGGAACTGAACAGGTTTTTTGGGTCGGTCTTCACAGTGGAAGACACAAATAACATGCCAGTGACTGATGGAAATGAGGCTATGACAGGTGAGGACCTTGAGAGGATTGTTATCACCAAGGAGGTATTGATGGGCAAGCTAATGGGGCTAAAGGTAGACAAGTCTCCTGGACCTGATGGAATGCATCCCAGAGTGCTAAAAGAGATGGCTAGGGAAACTATAAATGCACTAGTGATAATTGACCAAAATTCACTAGACTCTGGGGTGGTCCCGGCGGATTGGAAATTAGCAAGCGTGACACCACTGTTTAAAAAAGGAGGTAGGCAGAAAGCGGGTAATTATAGGCCAGTGAGCTTAACTTTGGTAGTAGGGAAGATGCTGGAATCTATCATCAAGGAAGAAATAGCGAGGCATCTGGATGGAAATTGTCCCATTGGGCAGACGCAGCATGGGTTCATAAAGGGCAGGTCGTGCCTAACTAATTTAGTGGAATTTTTTGAGGACATTTGAGCCTTTGACAAGGTGCCACACAAAAGGTTACTGCATAGGATAAAGATGCATGGCATTAAGGGGAAAGTAATAGCATGGATAGAGAATTGGTTAATTAATAGAAAGCAAAGAGTGGGGATTAATGGGTGTTTCTCTGGTTGGCAATCAGTAGCTAGTGGTGTCCCTCAGGGATCAGTGTTGGGCCCACAGTTGTTCACAATTTACATAGATGATTTGGAGTTTGGGACCAAGGGCAATGTGTCCAAGTTTGCAGACGACACTAAGATAAGTGGTAAAGCAAAAAGTGCAGAGGATACTGGACGTCTGCAGAGGGATTTGGATAGGCTAAGTGAATGGGCTAGGGTCTGGCAGATGGAATACAATGTTGACAAATGTGAGATTATCCATTTTGGTAGGAATAACAGCAAAAGGGATTATTGTTTAAATGATAAAATATTAAAACATGCTGCTGTGCAGAGAGACCGGGTGTGCTGGTGCATGAGTCGCAGGTGCAACAGGTGATTAAGAAGGAAAATTGAATTTTGTCCTTCATTGCTAGAGGGATGGAGTTTAAGACTAGGGAGGTTATGCTGCAATTGTATAAGGTGTTAGTGAGGCCACACCTGGAGTATTGTGTTCAGTTTTGGTCTCCTTACTTGAGAAAGGACTTACTGGCACTGGAGGGTGTGCAGAGGAGATTCACTAGGTTAATCCCAGGGCTGAAGGGGTTGGATTACGAGGAGAGGTTGAGTAGACTGGGACTGTACTTGTTGGAATTTAGAAGGATGAGGGGGGATCTTCTCGAAACATATAAGATTATGAAGGGAATAGATAGGATAGATGCGGGCAGGTTGTTTCCACTGGCGGGTGAAAGCAGAACTAGGGGGCATAGCCTCAAAATAAGGGGAATTAGATTTAGGACCGAGTTTAGAAGGAACTTCTTCACCCAATGGGTTGTGAATCTATGGAATTCCTTGCCCAGTGAAGCAGTAGAGGCTCCTTTATTAAATGTTTTTAAGATAAAGATAGATAGTTTTTTGATGAATAAAGGGATTAAGGGTTATGGTGTTCGGGCCGGAAAGTGGAGCTGAGTCCACAAAAGATCGGCCATGATCTCATTGAATGGTGGAGCAGGCTCGAGGGGCCAGATGGCCTACTCCTGCTCCTAGTTCTTATATTCTTATGTTCTTATGTTCTTATGTTCTTATATTCTTATTCCGATCCCAACAGCCCAACAGACCCTGATGCTGAGTGCCTCAAGTCCCCATACCGGGTGGGCATCATAACTACACATGCGCTGCCTTCCACCACAACGGCAAAACACCTCTCAATCCTCAGTGTGGATCCCGATGACGAGTGGTGTGCTGTCCTCACAGTTAGCAAGGCTCACATCCGATTTAAACTGGACACCGGCGCTTCAGCGAACCTCATCTCAAAATCTGACCTCAACACCATCCATGCCAGACCAAGCATTCTTCCACCGGCCTGCTAGCTCCTTGACTACAATGGCAATGCCATAGCTGCCAGTGGCTCCTGTCAACTAGGGGTTTCCAACAAGGCGATCAAGGCAACACTGCGGTTTGAAATCGTCGGGCCAGACAGAGCGTACCTGCTCGGTGCTCGAGCCTGCAAGCTCCTGATCCTGGTTCAGCGAGTCCACACCATGTCATCATCACCGGCAACGGCCTCGCCTGATGGAAACTTGCAAGCCGGCATAGATGACATTATCATGCAGTACCACAGCGTATTCGATGGAATGGGCATGCTCCCACACCGATAGAAAATCCTGCTCAAGCCGAACGCCACCCCTGTAATTCATGCACCACGCCGGGTGCCGGCACCCCTCAAGGATCGTCTGAAGAAGCAATTACAGCACCTCCAAGACCAGGGCATCATATCGAAGGTCACAGAGCCAACAGACTGGGTCAGCCCCATAGTCTGTGTAAAGAAGCCACCAGGGGAGCTTCGCATTTGCATTGACCCTAAGGATCTAAACCGTAACATCATGCGGGAGCATTACCCGATACCAAAATGTGAAGAGTTGACCAGTGAGATGGCTCATGCCAAATTCTTTACTAAGCTGGACGCCTCCAAGGGTTTTTGGCAAATACAGCTGGACGCGTCCAGTCGCAAGCTGTGCACGTTCAACATCCCGTTCGGTCGCTACTGATACAACCGCATGCCTTTTGGGATCATATCTGCCTCCGAAGTATTTCACCGCATCATGGAGCAAATGATGGAGGGCATCGAGGGGGTGCGAGTATACATTGACAACGTAATTATCTGGTCCACAACGCCCCAGGAACACATCGCTCGCCTCAAGAAGGTATTCCAGAGAATTCATGAACATGGTCTCCAGCTCAACAGGGCCAAGTGCTCATTTGGTCAATCGGATATTAAGTTCCTGGGTGACCACATCTCGCAGCAGGGCATGCGGCCAGATGCCGACAAGGTCTCGCCGATCAACGCCATGTAGACCCCGGAGGACAAGAAGGTGGTCCTCCGCTTCCTCGGGATGGTCAACTTCCTCAGGAAATTCATTCCCAATATGGCATCCCACACCACGGCCCTCCGCCATCTCGTCAAGAAGTCGACAGAATTCCAGTGGCTACCCACGCATGAAGAGGAATGGCGTGAGCTGAAAGCAAAACTCCCCACAGCCCCGGTTCTAGCGTTCTTCGACCCAACCAAGGAAACCAAGATATCGACTGATGCAAGCCAGGATGGCATTGGGGCGGTGCTCCTTCAGCGAGATGACTCCTCGTCCTGGGCTCCAGTGGCGTATACCTCCAGGGCCATGACGCCCACTGAGCAACGGTATGCTCAGATTGGGAAGAAGTGTCTGGGCCTCCTGACAGGGATAGTCAAATTTCACGACTACGTTTACGGCCTACCAAAATTCACGGTAGAAACGGACCACAGGCCTCTAGTCCATATAATCCAGAAGGATTTAAATGACATGACACCCCGGTTACAGCAAATTCTTCTTAAGCTACGCTGCTACGACTTCGAACTTGTCTACACGCCAGGCAAAGAGCTGATCATTGCAGATGCCCTATCCAGGTCCATTACCACACCATGTGAACAAAGTGACTTCATCTGCCACATAGAAGCGCAAGTGCAGTTTTGTGCCACCAACCTTCCGGCCTCTGACGAACGGGTGGTCCAAATTCGTGAGGAGACGGCCAAGCAGCGTGATGCAGCGTGTGATGCAGCACCTTACCAATGTCTGGCAGAAGGGACAATGTCCCCAGTTCTATAACGTAAAAGACGACCTGACCGTGGTGGAGGGAATCCTTCTGAAACTCGACAGGATCATAATTCCTCTGAGCATGCGGGCTATGGTGCTGGGCCAACTCCATGAAGGTCACCTTGGGGTCGGGAAATGCCGACGCAGAGCTCGGGAGGCGGTCTATTGGCCGGGCCTCAGCCAGGACATTGCCGACACAGTCCTCAACTGCCCTACCTGTCAGAAGTTTCAACCAGCTCAACCCAAGGAAACGCTGCAACAGCACGAGATCGTGACATCTCCATGGTCCAAAGTAGGTGTCGACCTTTTCCACGCCAAGGGGCGTGACTACGTACTGCTGGTCGACTACTTCTCCAGTTACCCAGATGTGGTAAAACTGTCCAACCTCACGTCGAAGGCGGTGATCAAAGCCGGCAAAGAAACGTTTGCCAGGCATGGAATTCCGCTCACGAAAATGAGCGACAACAGTCCTTGCTTTTACAGCCAGGAATGGTCTGATTTTGCACAGTCCTACAACTTCCGTCACGTAACCTCCAGTCCCCACTACCCGCAGTCAAATGGGAAGGCCGAGAAAGGGGTCCATGTTGTAAAGCGGTTGCTGTGCAAAGCTGCAGACTCAGGCTCCGCCTTCAACCTGGCGATGCTGGCATACAGGGCAACTCCACTGTCCACTGGGTTGTCTCCAGCGCAGATGCTCATGAATCGCACTCTGAGGACCACAGTTCCAGCCATCCATGTTCCAGACCTTGACCACCTCACAGTCTTACAGAAAATGCAGCAGTCACGGGCCCAGCAGAAGGCCACATACGATGCTCATGCCACGGATCTATCCGAGCTGGCCCCAACTGATCATGTTCGTGTCCAGTTGCCTGAGGGCGGCTGGTCAGCCACAGCTGTTGTGATCAAACAAGTAGCCCCAAGATCGTTCCTTGTCCGCAGGGCTGATGGCTCCCTGCTACGGCGCAACAGACGGGCACTGCGAAGAGTTCCACGCCTGCTACCTGACCGAAGTGCCCTACCGCCTACGTTGCTTCCTCTGGACGTACCCTGGATGAGGCCACCGATCTACCAGCAATCCTGTCGGCCCATGCGACCACCGCGATGGCAGCGATCCCGCCTATCCACGTGCAGGCGGTTCCTGATCCACCTCTGCGGCAATCGACAAGAATTCGTCGCCCACCACAAAGACTGAATCTGTAGACTGAACTTTTGTGCATTTTGTGACTTCATCGATTTAACCTCTGTAAATATTGTTTCGTTTGCCATGTATCTGCACTATCAACACCTTCCTATGTATATACGTTCATGTAGACACCTTTTGTAGATAGTCAGGCATATATATATATATATACGCATGCACACCTTAGTATTTATTCATCGAACAAAAAAAGGGAGATGTCATAATATCTATTCACGTATATAATGAGATGTAGACAGGCAGTGATTGACACACAGGATGGCCAGTAAGCACACAACATAGTGCAGCCAATCACCAGACAGGACACTACCACTATAAAGCCAGAGGGCACTAGGTTTCCCGCTCTCTCGGGACCCAGACACTGAGACAGTCAGAGTCCACGAGCTAGCAAGCACAAACACCATGTTGTAGCTAGTAAGTCTGGTCAGGCTACTACAAGGTCTCCAGTCAGTTCAGTATAGTGTCGACCCACAGCTGAATATGTATATCAGTTCTATCGTTGAATAAAACAGAGTTGGATCTTCTCCAGTGTTAGACGTCTGTTTCTAGCTTCCCTGCATCGAGTGCAGTCCACATCAAACCTACCTGCCTAACACATCAGCAAGCTCGGCTGTTTGCCGATTGGGGGGGCCATTTTGATCGGCAGCCCAGATCTCCTCCCCCCTTTAGGCTCCACCCCGCTTTATCAACCGCCCCTCACCCCCCATCCTTGTCAAGGCCCTTGGAACCTTCCTTCACCCCCTCTAATTGGCAAATCCCACCCGGCACACTGGCAGTGTTCCAGGCACCCTGGCATGCAACTGGGGCAACCTGGTAGTTCCACCTGGGTTCCCTGGCAGTCCCAGTCTGGCAATGCCAAGGTATGTAAGTGCCGGGGGAGTGTCAGAATACCACTCTGCCCTGCTCCCAACCACCCAAGGGTCTCCAATGGCCTGCGAGACCCTCAAGGTGCTGTTATGACTGGCCCATGTTTTTGCAGACCGGTAACCAAAGGCGCCCTGGCAAGGTTTCGCAGGTGCGGCCATTGAGTCCCGAGTGAATCCGATGTCTGGATATTTAAATGAACCATTAGGCTCATTTAAATATGCAGATCCGCATCTTGAGATCCAGATCGCGTCAGGCTGAGTGAGTCGGGTGCTTCGCAAACCTTTCTGCGAAGCATAAAGTGGTTGCCGGATCTTGTCCATCATCTCCAGTACTATCCTTCCACAGTTGGCTACTGGAAAGGGCAGCACGGTGGCACAGTGGTTCGCATTGCATTCCTCACAGCACCAGTGACTCGGGTTCAATTCCCGCCTCGGGTGACTGTGCGGAGTCTGCACATTCTCCCCGTGTCTGTATGTGTTTTCTCTGGGTGCTCCGGTTTCCTCCAACAGTCCAAAGATGTGCAGGTTAGGTGGATTGGTCAAGCTAAATTACCTTTTAGTCTCCAAAAAAGGTTAGGTGAGGTTACTGGGTTAGGGGGATAGGGTGGAGGTGTGGGGCTAGGTAAGGTTGGTGCAGACTCGATGGGCCGACTGGCCTCCTTCTGCACTGTAGTGATTCTATGATTCTATGAAAGGAACAAACATCACTGGTCTCACAAGCAAGATTGTATTTGTGTATTTTTAAAAACATCTATAAAAGAGACAGCACAGACCTTAGAAAAATAAATTGTGGTTCCAGCATACTGGGGTATACCTGCACTAAATCATCACAATGCCAGAAATTGTTAGATGTGTAGATGCAAATCCCTCTACCAAGATGGCACGTGGTGCACTCTCAAGGGAGGTTCAGAATTTGCATCTGACCTTAATGTTTCCATATCCACTCTAGCTTAGGGTAACTGAACCCTCTTGACTTCAATAGTTTACTTTTGTTTACAAGCTGGAAAATGGTACTATCTATACAGAATCATATGCATAATGGCCCTGCAAGTGTCACACTGATTATATCATTAGCTTTACAATGCATATGCTCATCATGTATTCACACAGTTTATGTGAACAATTTAACTTTCAGTTTATTTTAGGAATATTCAACCCATCGCTTACTAAAGAAATAACTTGCTTTTCATTGTGCTTCTACCTCCTCAGGATTCCGCAAAGTGCTTCATTGCCAATTAAATTTGCCACTTTGTGAGCAAAAACAAGAAGGCGGACTATTATCTGAATGGTCATAAATTAGGAGAGGTGAATGTGCAATGAGACATGGATGTCCTTGTACACCAGTCACTGAAGATAAGTGTGCAGGTGCAGCAGATGGTAAAGAAGGCAAATGGTATGCTGGCCTTCATTGCGAGACGATTCGAGTACAGGAGCAGGAATGTCTTGCTGCAATTATACAGGGCTTTTGCGAGGCCACACCTGGAATGTTGTGTGAAGTTTTGGTCTCCTTATATGAGGAAGGATGCTCTTGCTATAGGGGGAGTGCAGCAAAGGTTTACCAGACTGATTTCTGGGATGATAGGACTGACGTACGAGGAGAGATTGAATCAGTTGGGATGTATTCGCTGGAGTTCAGAAGAATGATGAGTGATCTCACAGAAACCTATAAAATTCTAATAGGACTAGACAGGGTTGATGCAGGTTGCTCCCAATGATGGGTATGTCCAAAACCAGGGGGCACAGTCTGAGAATACAGGGTAGACGATTTAGGACAGAGATGACGAGAAATTTCTTAACCCAGAGAGTGGTGAGCCTGTGGAACCTCAGGAAGTAATTGAGTCCAAAACATTGTATGGTTTCAAGAAGCTGTTAGATATAACACTTAAGACAAAGAGGATCAAGGGTATGGGGGAAAGTGGGATTGGGATATTGAGTTGGATGATCAGCCATGATCATAATGAATGATGGAGCGGGCTTGAAGGGCCAAAAGGCCTCTTCCTGCTCCTATTTTTTCTATGTTTTTATGTTTCTAAATATTTTGAAAGTGTAATCACTATTATAATCTTGGGCAATGTAGTTGCTATTTTGTGCACACCAACGTCCCTTATTTATAAAACCCCGAATCCTATATGTTTTCTCATCCAATTCTCATTCTCTGGCCCTGCCCTTATGAACTCTGAGCTAAGTCTCTGGTGCGGGAGCCTCTGTCCTGCCGCACCCATTTTCGCATTTGGGTTTCCCATTGTGGGCACCCCTACATGGTCGGAAAATCCGCGGGTGTGGGTGCGCTGCCGGTGAAGCGGAGGATCCCGCTGACGGAGAATCCAGCCCCTGATCTAATGGTGTGTAGCATAGACCAACAGATGCAGATACCAATAAAAGACATTCGGTTAGAAATGCAAATCAATTGATTGAACCTTTTACATGGAAGTTGCTGGAAATGGCACCCGCTAACTTGCACTTCACTGTTCCAGCGGACCTGATTGCAGACCTGCCAGCTCCAACTCACAGTTATATGATGGACAGATCTGCTGCAGTCCCACAGCAATTTGAATTCACCCTCTAAGGCCTGAAGCAGCATTGCACTCAGTTCAATGGGAGGCAAATATAGTGAGCTGTGTCATAGAAAATCTACTAAGATATTTCATCAGTCAGATAGTGTTCCAGTATAATGATCTATACTACAATTGGAAACCATAAATTTTACATATTGGCTTAAAAGTGTCACAGTTACTTTGTGGAAATAATTGATCCTGAAGATTCAAGCAATAGTGCACATTTTAGTATCAGAGGGTTAAAGTCAGCTAACAGCTGCATGATTTATCTGGCAATAAAATTGACTTATGACCTTGTTAGTGGCATTTGCTATAGCTATATGGCTCTCTAGCTCCAACCAAAAGTGGTCAAAGTTGTACTGCCATACTGTACCTGCTTTAAGAAATCAAATTCACAATTAGACTTCAAGGGTACAACTAAATTTGCTGAGAAATCTTTAAAGTTCATTCACTGCGTTACAGTGTGAACCTTATTCCGAGCAAGCTTAACAGGAGCAAGTTTGTTGCACATGTGAATTTATGTTCATTAATCACCGTACCACTCTGCTCTCACAAATAGCCATTCTTTGTATGAATTTGTCGTTCTTTAATTGTAGTGTCTCTGTGACTTTAGAGATTATACCTGTTTCTATCTACAGTCTAACTATGTCGTTATATGGATTCTTTGGTGCCAACGTGGAGTAGTTTCCAAATCCTGCTGACACAAAAGTGGCAGTACAACCCGAGGAGGGAATTGGACATTAAATTAAGGGGAAATGAAATCGCAGGGCGATGTGGAAAGGGCAGGGGTGTACAACTAATTGGATACCTTTTTCAAAGAGCGAGCAAGGGTCCTGTAACCAGTCTTACAGCAAGTACACATTCAACTTAAATTAAGTCAACATTTAAAAGCTGAGAGCACAAGTTAATGCATGAGGTCTTGCCTCAGAAAGAACAGAAGAAGTTGGCTTAAAAATGCCAGATATTCGGGGAGTCAGAACATTAGTCACTTGGGGTCGAGCCCTGTAACTGGTCCTACAGAAAGAATGAATTTAACTTCAAAGAAGCCACCATTTAAAAGCCCAAAGAAGGTACTGAAAAATGGGCTTTTTGTGATGGGCAATTTTACGAAATTGGCCAAGCATTCGATCCGGAGGTTGGAGGATGTTTCAAGATAGTCGGGGTTTGGGAGTAATTGGGGGTATTGGGTGGGTAGTCTGGAATCGGGTAGGTAGGGGATTGGGCTGTCAGGGGGATAGTTGAGGGTGAAGCATAGGAAGAGTAGTCAAGGTCAGGGATGTCAGGGTTGGGATAATTGGGGGTCAGGTGGGATCGGTAGTTGGGTTGTTGGTGTTCGGCTGGGGTGTGGAATCTGAAGATTAGGTGTTAGTAACTAGGTGGGAGTGTAACCAGAAGATGTGGTGTAGCTGAATCTGGGGCGGTAGTTGGGGGCTGGTTAGGGGTATGGGATGGAGTGTAGCATGAGGTAATGATTTGATGTCGGGACAAGACCATTAAATCTCGCGAGAGGCTTCTTGTGAGATACATAATGCTCGAAACGTCTTGTGAGATTCAACGGAATCTCGCAAGACGTCGCCATCTGGATCTCTCTCTCACTGACCGAAATCCAGATATGCTATTTGCTATTCTGAGCCTAATTAAATATGCTTATGTCGGATTCTCCTGCCTCCTGGGATTCACCGGTTGCCCCTGGGAGACCTCACTGTGAACTATTTAGTACTGTTTCACACAAACTCCCAGGGCATTGGAGATGCCAGGTGGCCAGGTATTGGGCAGAGTGGAACCCTGTCACTCGCGTTGGCACCTGGATGCCTTGGCACTACCAGCCTGGAGCTTTGGCACTACCAGCTGGGAACTCTAGCAGTCTGGACTAAACTGCAGCCTCGACAGGGAGTTCCTTGGCAAGGCCCAAAAAATGACTAAGTGGTGTCTTTCTCACTGCTGCAAGGGCAGTGAAAGACCCCGCTAAATGCACCCCAAAGCAGACATAGAAATGTTTAGGTTGAATTGCACACTGGGTATTTGGAGGTGGTCGGGTGGAATGTAGTCAGGGCTGAAAAATTGGTTGGGAGTTCAGAATGATAATTGGGGGGAGGGTCATCAGGTGGTAATGGAGGCAGCCAGAAGGTGGAGTGCATTAGAAGGTGTGGGATGGTAGTTGATTGTGGGGGCAGTTTGGGTGTGAGGAGAATAGTCGGGAGGTCGGGAGGGTAGAAACAGGTTTGGGGTAGTTGGAAAGGTAGTCAAAGTTCGAGTGGGTAGCCAAATTGTCTGGGGTATAGTTACTCAGAAATTAGAACTGATTTTGATCCTAAAACCTTTCCTGGGTATTTATTCTGGTGAATGAGTAGGATCCATCCAATGATTCTGACTCGAACAGAGTTTCGGAGGGTTCCAGACACAGGGGAATCATAGAATCACAGAATTCCTATAGTGCAGGCGGAGGCCATTTGGCTGAACAGTTTTGTACCAATCCTTCAAAAGACCACCCAACCTAGGTCCAATCCCTCGCCTTATCCCTGCAACCCCACCTAACCTGCACATCCTTGGACACTAAGAGGAAATTTAGAATGGTAAATCCACCTAACCTGCCTATCTTTGGACATGGGAGGAAACCAAAGCACCCAGAGGAATCCCACACAGACTCAGAGAGAATGTACAAACTCCACACAGTCACCTGAGGTCAGAATCAAACTCCATTCCCTTGCGCTGTGTGGCAGTAGTGCTAGCTACCGTGTTACGGTGTTGAAATAGCGCGCGCCGCGCGTCACGACGATGCCAGTTTGGAGGGGGCGGAGCATGGCAGACAGGCGGTAAATCGGCACCGGTCCCGATTCTGCCGCCGTAATCCATTCTCCATCCGATCGCCGATCATGATTTCCAGCCCTTCGTCTCTGAAACAGAGGATCCCATCCTTGAAACGAATAACAAAAATGCAAAAATATATAAAATTAATTCCCAAGTTTATTTCCTGGAAGTCAAAACCACAGATGATTGATACAAAACTACAAGAGCTGTCTTAGCCACAGAAGTAATGTTATTTGTGGAAATACATGAAGGGACTTTCCACTTCAGCACTTGCACACTGAAGGCTCACATCAGAAAACCGTTCTGGGATTTTTCTGCCCTATTTCTTGCCAAGCAGAAACTCTGCCCTATATGCGCTCATGCAGCATGAATGTAGACTTCTTTGCTGTTTTCTAACCCTTGGCATATTCCTGTTGTACATCTCTTAAAAGTATTCAGTAGTTTTATAAGAGGTCATTGGCATGGAACATCGATGCCTGCCCCACTGTGTGTTTTCAACATGTTCTCTTGTAATGAAAGGTTTTGCCGGTTGAGAACTAATGAAACATGCTTCCTCAATTACCAAGTGAAAATGTCCATTGAGAATTTTACAGTTTCTGGAAGCAGCAGAGCCCCAGTGTTAATTATTTGCTTACAATGACGAAAACAAGCTTTCCTTAACAAGAATCCCTCCTACTTACACCACACCTGCATATCCCAGACAGCTAACTATATCAGAAAAATGTGCTGACTATTTTCCAATACCATTACGTCCATTAA
Organism: Scyliorhinus torazame; assembly: GCF_047496885.1. Classification (NCBI taxonomy): domain Eukaryota; kingdom Metazoa; phylum Chordata; class Chondrichthyes; order Carcharhiniformes; family Scyliorhinidae; genus Scyliorhinus; species Scyliorhinus torazame. The sequence continues at coordinate 127,171,300 of NC_092710.1, read as the reverse complement.
AAGTTTGACCTTATCTGTATTTAAGAACAATAACTATGCAGGCATTTCAAGCAGTTATTCGCACAAACTATTTCTATTCAGCCAAAAGAGAACAGCAAATATTGGAAATATTCAGCCAATGTGTTCACATCTATGGAGAAAGAAGCAGAGCGAACGGGTGGAAATTTCTGCCCCCTCGACCCTGCGGCGTGTATTGCTGAGGTGGCCCGACATTTGGGGCAGCACGGTGGCACAGTGGTAGCACTGCTGCCTCACAGCTCCAGGGACCTGGGTTCAATTCCGGCCTCAGGTGACTGTCTGCGTGGTGTTTGCACTTTCTCCCCGTGTCTGCGTGGGTTTCCTCCGGGTGCTCCGGTTTCCTCCCACAGTCCAAAGATATGCAGGTTAGGTGGATTGGCCATGCTAAATTGTCCCTCAGTGTCCAAAATCTTAGCTGGGGTTATTGGGTTATGGGGCTAGGGTGGATCTTTCCAAGGGCCAGTGCAGTCCCGATGGGCCGAATGGCCTCCTTCTGCACTGTAGAGACTCGAAAGAGATTTGGGATCTTTCGATCCCGCCGCTGTGAACGGGGTTTCTGGGAAAATCCCTCCTAACGTTTCAGGTCAGCAACCTTCTGGTGCAACACACAATCGGGGCTGGATTTTTACCTTCCCAAATCAGGGCCGCTGACCTGTCCCTCTGATGAAAAGAACTTGGAGGTTGGCACCTGAGCATCATCACTTCAGTCACTGATCATACTTCAGGTGCCGAAACAGGCAGACTGCCTGCCATTCTGAATGTTTTCTTCATTGAAGCCATCTGCCATGGTTGGATTCAAGCCAGGGACCCCAGGCCATTGCTCTAGGTTTGTGGCTTACCAGTTCAGTGACTTTGACCATTTGGCCACAGATGGAATCCCAAAAATATTGAACAACATCATCCCTGGCTGGGTCTGAACCACCAACCTTTCAGTTAACAGTCGAGCACGCTAACAAATTAATTAGCAAGCTGTTGTAATAAGCCAATCATCCACAATTTATTTTTGTTGTCGTCGCATATTTTGGGAATCTGAAGTAAAAAGGATTACACCCGTTAAAACAAGGTCACACAATAAGGGTGGGAGAGGTTTGCCATGGGGGGGGGGGGGGGCGGGGGGACATTATTGAATGTACCAGCAGGTTCTGCTGAGGAAGGTGTCTGTATGGTTTTTAGTAACATTTTAGAAATCTTCTTTGTGCATTCACTGAATATTAAAGACCGATTCTGAGATTATGGGGCCTTTACATTCGAACCATAACCGTAGCATTACCCCTGTGCCACATGATGTCCCCGGCCTACATGCTGATTCTCAGAACCCACGAGTTATGGACTCACACTGAGCGATGCTTCACAAACCACGCTGAATGAGGCTGCAACAAACAGAATCCTCAATATATTACTTTATACATTGACCTAAAATCACAAGGGCAAACATCTAAAAATCAGGCTTGGGAAACTGGCCCAGAGAATAACTGCAAGATTGGGAAAGAGCAAGGGAAAGGGTTTATGGTCAGGAAGCAAGCTCCTTTTGCACCTATAATTGGCCTCCTTCCTGCTGGGTGGCTGTGAATTCACCACCGCTTTATTGGGCATGTTGAAATGGTGGCAAGGGGAGTGGGTGGACGGCCCACTTCCAATTTACCTTCCACACTGTGCCCGAAAGCATAAGATCCAGCCCTAGGTGTCTGTGGAGTCACTAAGACAGCCTACATACCATGGTTTATGTCACCACTGCCACAGCTCATCAGCTGCTGGAATCCTCATTCATGCCTTTGTTACCTGTAGTCCCGCTATTCCACCGCACCCTTGGTTGGTCTCCCACATTCCCGTAATTTGAGGCCATCCAAAACTCTGCTGCTGATGTCTTAACTTGCAGCAAGTCCCATTCTGCCATCACAATTGTGCTCATTGGCGACTTTCATTCCCATTCAAGAAACATCTTTGCCCGATTCCCCGTTTCTGAGACCAAGGGCTGGATTCTCCGATTTTGCGGCTATGCCTGGAGGAAGCGTCTGGGCTTACAACCAAAAGGTTGACGCCCCTCCCGCACCCATACTCCGCCCGGTGGGGGTCTAGCAGCTGCGTCACGTAAATCCCCCGGCTTTACCTGCAGATACAGACAGAGAATGGCCGGGTCCGTGGCCCCCCATGCCCACGGCGAGACCTGCGCGCGCTGCGCCGTATAACATGGCGGCGGTCGCGCACGGATCCAGCCTGCCAGATAGTGCCCCCCTGTAGACCCCATCACCACCCCAGGACCACATCCCACCAGTCCCCCCAGCCCCTGCCGAAGCCCCCCTGGCCAGTGGAATGGCACCCCCCCCCCACCCCACCCCCGACTGTGGCGGCGCTGGACACAGTCCACATCCGCCACGTGAGGTCCCCTAAAACTGACACACAAGCGACGCCATCGGGAACTCAGCCCATTGGGGGCAGCGCATCAGTTGACGTCCTGAGGTCGTCCCAACGGCATGCGGCCTACGCAGCGATTATGCTGTTTTTGAGGGGGCGGAGCGTCTGAAAAACGCCGACGCCCCCAATATCGGCGTAAAAGCAGATTCTCCAGCCAATCGCCAAACACGATTTCAGCGTCAACAATTGGAGAATCTTGCCCCAAGTGGTGATGACGGGGCAGGATTCAGTTCTACCACAGAAAACTGGCGCCGCACCTGGACTGAACCAGCAACCTTTGAGCAGCTAGCACAGGCACCACATGGAACACGATCGATTCCAATGGAAAACGGTGTTGGATTCACTGGGGTTGGGATTGACACTCGAGAGGCTGACAAGCTGCAGCCACATATTAGCACTCCACTCCCCACACACATTCATCCCAGCCAACAAGATGGCACTGGTTGCACTGGAGCACACCCACCCCTTTGATGGGTCGGCTGGGACCAGAGGGTAACTAGGAGGGGCTGGGCAGTGGGGGGGGGGGGGGCACTCATATGACCCGTGGCACAATGGGCTGTCAGAGGTTTGCGCTGCTGCATGGCTGCCTTGCAGGCTGCGGCAATGGTGTTCCATGGCACAACCCACCTCCTGGCCACCTCTCCGCTACTCCCGCAGCCCTGTAAGAAGCTCCCCGGCCAGCGACACAACTGTCAGCAAACTCTAGCAATGTTGGACACTTCCCGGAACCTTTTCTCTCCCTCATCAGTGGGACTGGAAGATCCCACTGCAGCCAATGAACAGCCGACTCTGCTATGTTGAAGGAGGAAGGCTGGAAAACCCAAGCCATTGGTCATCTGACATCGGGGCGGGATTCTCCTTCCCGGGGACTAAGTCCCCATGCCGGCGGGAAAACCGGCACGAACCACTCCGGCGTCAACAGCCCCCGAAAGAGTGGAATTCTCCACACTTCCGAGGGCTAGGTGGACGCCGGAGGAGTTGGCGGCGCGCCAGCCAGCGCTGAAGGGACTGCGCAGGTTCGCGCATGAGCCAAAGGGCCGGTGTGACCTCGCGCATGTGCGGAACAGCCGGGATGGTTCCGCGCATGCGCAGACTGGCGCCGTATTCTGGCGCATGCGCAGGGGGTTGTCTTCCCCACGCCGGCCATGGTGGAGCCCTCCAGGGGCTGGCGCGAAAGGAAGGAGTGCCCCCACGGACCCGCCCACAGATCAGTAGGCCCAGATCACGGGCCAGGCCACCGTGGGGGCCCCTCCCCACCCGTGTCGGATCCCCCCGCGCCTTCCCGCGGACCACCCCAGCGGTCGTACCTGCCAGGTCCCGCGGTGTGGGACCATGTCTAACGCACACTGGCGGGACTGGCCATAAACGGACGGCCGCTCGGCCCATTGGGGCCCGGAGAATTGCCGTGGGGGGGTCCGCTGCCAACGGCCCCCGACCGGCGTGGCATGAACCCCGCCCCCGCCCGAAAACCTGCGCCGGAGAATACGTCAGCCGGCGTCGGGGCGACGGGGCGGGATTCGCACCGCCCCCCCGGGGATTCTCCGACCCGGCGTGGTTTGGGAGAATCCGCTGCATATCTCCCGATGTGGTTCTGTATTGTACATTGTTTTATAATGTTCCTGTGCAGCTCCACAGAGTGTTTTGTTACATTAAAGGTGCTGTCAAAATATAAGTTATTGTTATAACAGCTGACCCCATTCATCATTCTTGCCCTTTTCCTGCTCACCCGAGCCACCCCTTTCCCTTTTCCTGTGCTTGTTTAGACATTGCTCGTCTCTGACACCTTCTCCTTCCTATGAAGGGTCATTGCCCTGAAAGGTGAACACTGTTTCCCTCTTCACAGAAGCTGCCTGGCCTGCCGAATAATCTAGCATTTTCTATTTTTATTTCAAATGTCCAGCGTCTGTAGTATTTTTGTTTTTGTTTTAGTAACTGGAGCATGTGGACTTAAGCTGCTCCTGTAATCACAGTTCCAACTAGCCTCCTCATGGTCGGAACTGTGAGGAAGTCCGACAGATTTAATATAAATGGTAATGCTGCCGATATCGATTTTAAATAATTTTGGTTGATCTCCCTCCATGTGACCTTCAACATTTCATAATAATGGGACAGAACCTTTTGTAATAATAATAATAGAGAAGTGCACTTCTTGCTTGTCAAATTGTAACACTTTCACCTTTGCTGAAGGAAATCCTAATCTTTTATTAAACATTACAGCCCTTCAGAGTCTGGGTGATGGAGAATATATGCTGCCTGCAGCAGTTTTAATTTATTAGTTTCTGTCAGTCAAACTGAGTATGAAAAATAATGAGAGGCTATATTGATGCAGTGGGGGGAATTTTAACCCTTCAAATGTGTCGGTTCAGATTTTAAAGTGTTAAAAATCCGAATCCTGAACCCCAACAAGTCTATCCGATTTTAACGGAGTAAATGAGCAGGCAACCAACCCCTTTTGCTGAAGGCGAATTTAAATATTGTTGCGAGGCTGTGTGCCTCATGCTTACTTACCATTTTAACTTTAAGCCTGGCTGGCCAGGTTTTCCGAACCTTGGGAAACCCGCCAGCCAAAGGGAGGTAAAGACAGCTGGATACAAAGTTAAGTATCTTTCCATTTTCCTGCCAGGTTCAGAACGCCTGCTTCATTTACCCCTTGTGATTTAACAATGACTCTCCCCCATTTCCCTGCCCCTGGCCCAACAGATCTCCTCTATGAGGCCTTCAATTACCGCACCCCCCTCCCCCCAGCAACACCCTCCCAACAAACCTTGATGCTTCTGATCTCTCCCAAAATCAGTTTTCAATCTCCCCTCAGCTCTGTCTCCCTTATGTTATCTGGCTCTGCACCCCAATCACAATGGCTATTAGTTTGCACTCTGACTCTTTCCACACTGACTAAGCACAAACAGAATTTAATATTTCAATCGAAGTGGGGCCCAACAGGCTGGATGTTGACCTGGAGGTGGGTGAGAAGTAATGGGGATGCGGGTGGTCTGGCAACAAGAATTCAGGTAGGTAGACCTTGAAGAATGCGGTGTAAATTCAGCAGGCCCTGATCACCATTTATCTTTGCCTCAATTACGTGGCATCTGCTCGGCAGATTGAATGTCTGGCTGACTGTTGAGCATGTAGGTCTTCAGCACTAGGCAGCAGCTATGGAGTGAAAAGCAGCTGCTGGGGGTGGGGAGGGGGATATTGGAGTTCTGAGTCAATCAATTGTCACCTCTCTTTTGCTGCCATGTTTCCAAGGTCTGGAAAAATACAACTGGAGAGGGTTACATTTCGAATAGTGGTTAAACCTAAGCAGAGAGTCTCATTAGAATATTTAAATTGCCAGCCCATTTCTTGTAAAGTTGGACTTCCCCATCTTGACACCACCAAAACTGGAAGTGGATGGGTTGGAGGTAGATTAAAGTTGGAATTGAGATCTTTCACATTTTAACATCCTATCCAACCTAAACTCTCTTATTTTTGGGTATTAAAATTCCCTCTATGATGTGCTGAGACCCTGGGCATGATTCTCCGCTCCCGCGGCGGTTGGGAAAATCGGCTGGGTCGCCAAATTTTCCAGCAACGCCGGTCCGATGCCCTCCCGCGATTCTCCCAAGCGGCGGGAACGGCCCCGTCGAGTTCCGCGCGGCGCAGGCCGGAGAATCGCCGGAGACACCCAAAATGTCGATTCTCCGGCACCCATGCTATTTTCAGGCCCGGATGGGCCGAGCGGCCAGCCCGAAACGGCGGGTTCCCCCCGGCGCCATCCACACCTGATCGCTGCCGGCGGGAACAGCGCGGGAACGCTGGGGGGGTGGCCTGCGGGGGGGGGGATCCTGCACCGGGGGGGGCCTCAAATGGGGTCTGGCCCGCGATCGGTGCCCACTGATCGTCGGGCCGTCCTCTCTGAAGGAGGACCTCCTTTCTTCCGCAGCCCCGCAAATCCGTCTGACATCTTCTTGCGGGGTGGACTCGGAGAGGACGGCAACCACGGGTTATGCGGCGACAAGGCCTGGCGCGTGTAAATGACGCGGCCCCGCTCCTAGCCCATTATCGGGCCCTGAATTGGTCGGGATAGGGGCCGTTTCTCGCCGTCGTGAACCTCAACAGCGTTCACAACAGCATGGGCACTCTGCCTCCATTTCGGAGAATCCCGCCCCTGATGCAACTGCTGGGTGAAACCTCATGGCATTGGGTACACAGCACCAACTGTCTCACCTACTGCAAGCGTAAGGGGCACTCAATTCCTCGTACTCCCATCATAAGAATCTGTGTAGCCCTGTGCTTGGCGAAATTCCATTGGAATTTTCCAACTTGATGATTAGCTGACACATTCCATGGTCCCGAACTGTGCACTGAGGGATGATGTAAAGCTTGGGGTAGTAGTTGCAAAAGGTTCAGTGAAGAGCATCTACTGTCGAAGAACCTTCCACCATAGTACACCGAAGATCTTGAAACTGTTTAATGCCCCTTGGACTATTTGCACCTGAGAATGTCCAACATCAAGGGTGGGATTCTCCAGTCTCCCCGAGGCGTGAGGCGACCTGCCATAGGTCGGCAGTGGGATCTACTGGTCCCACCGCTGCCAATGAGATTTCCCCTTGAATCCACCCCTTGCCGCCGGGAAATAAATGGCGGGGATGCGCCGGAAGAGCCCACTAGCATGAACAGCAGGAAGATCCCGCCCTTGATCTCTCCTGCCGTCTGCCACGTCTCACATCTTTCATAGAATTATCATAGAATTTACAGTGCAGAGGGAGGCCATTCAACCCATCAAATCTGCACCGGCTCTTGGAAAGAGCACCCTACCCAAGGTCATCACTTCCACCCTATCCCCATAACCCAGTAACCCCACCCAACACTAAGGGCAATTTTGGACACTAAGGGCAGTTTATCATGGCCAATCCACCTAACCTGCACATCTTTGGACTGTGGGAGGAAACCGGAGCACCCGGAGGAAACCCACGCACACACGGGGAGGATGTGCAGACTCCACACAGACAGTGACCCAAGCCGGAATCGAACCTGGGACCCTGGAGCTGTGAAGCAATTGTGCTATCCACAATGCTACCGTGCTGCCGTATGCCAATGCTACCGTATTCACACCTGCCTCCCCATTTGACCTACTTAAAGCCTATTACATTTCTGATTTTTTTCCCCCAGTTCTAATATAAAGTCACAGACCTGAAGAATTAATTCCGCTGCTCTCTCCACAGGTGCTGCCAGTCCTGCTGAATATTTCTCTTTTAATTCAGATTTCCAGCTTTTGCAGTACTTTGCTTCAGTAAAATGGCATTGTAGCCACTTTCAATAGATTTAACAGAAGAGCTGAGAAGTGACATATTCAGTGTCAAGGACAACCAACAAGGACACTCTTCAAATGGATTTGTTTTACTCTGGTGTGAAGAGCCAGAAGATCTTGCCCCAAGTGTAAATGTATGTTGTAAATATAACGTAACAGCAAATGTATTGAGGCACTTTATGGATTGTGAACAAACTGGTCTGTATTACACATTAGCTGATGTGAAATTTTAACCGTTATGAAAGTGCCTTTACAAAGTTTCTAAATAAAATGTATTTTTGGACAAAAGGGATTGCTTGTCTCTGTTGCCTTATGCCTTGTTTGTCCTGATTAAGCTTGCACATTTGGGCGTTACAAAGGAATTGGTTGAAGGTGAGGGAGATGCAGAGAAAGGGGCTGAATTCAGTACCCAGCAGACTGAAAGGTCAGGGATCAGTTAATTGAACAGCTGTTCTGGTAACTTTTGCCTCATCCAACTTCTCTCCAAAGGTTGCACTGGGGTTCCTCTGCATTAACAGTCCTTGTTACCTTTTCACCAGTCTCTTAAAGCTGCATTAACGAACATTGAACCCAATTCAGCCAATTTTTACAGAAATGACACAACTGAGTCAGAATCTGAAATGGTAAAGCCCTGCAGATCAACTATGATCAGAGAATTATATACAGCAGCTCTAAAGGAGGCCATTTTTCCCAGCATGCCCATGCTAGCTGGTTGAAACTCGTACCACTCCCCAAAGCCCTTAAACTTTTACTTTTTCAACTATTTATCCATTTGAATGTGATGATTAAATTTGCTTTGACCTCCATGTCAGGGAATGTAATGGTGATGTTATTCAACTCGCTAGTCAAAAGCCCGGCCAAATGATCCACAGAATTAAGTTCAAATCCCACATTAGCAGCTGGGGAATTTATTTTGTGTCAATTAATTAAAAAGGTAGCTTTGTTAACTTTACCCTTGGGGGGGCGGGGGGGGAATAAAGCCCCCCATCCAGGTGAGTTTGGAGGTGTGTGTGTGTTTGGGGGGGGGGTGTGATTGGGGGAGCAGTTATGTGATCAGAATGGAGGGTGCAGGGTGAATATCCTACCCCCCCCCCACCCCCACCTCCCTCTAATCAATGGAGAAAAAGTTTGAACGATTCCAAAGAACCAGAGTTAAATATTCCTTGTTCCTTAACCTCGCAGATACTTGGCCACGATTTAAGCCCATTGTGCTTAATGATGACAAATACACCAGCCTGTCTGTTGGAAGTTATGGGGACCCACCTGGTGTAGTTCATGAACGGGGTCCCTGAAAATGAAGCATAAGTTTACATTTCAATTGATTTTTATCTGGTCCTTTGGAATGATTTAACTTTTTCTTCATTTGAGTGATACGCTCACCCTGGGACTGAGGGCTGCCTATTATTTGGAGAGACAGCGATGTGTCCCAGTGGCATGGATGTCCAATGAGGCATTTATATTAGGTAACATTCCACGAGCCTACAGGCTTTGATGGTGCCAGTGTGGGCAGGTCACCCGTGGACACAATCTGAGCAAAGGGGCACAGTTCCAAGATCAGGGGATAATCATTTAGTACTGAGATGAGGCAACGTTTCTTCATTCAAGGGATTGCATATCTTTGGAATTCTCTGCTCCTGGGGGTGGTGGGTGCTCTGTTGCTGTCTGTATTTAAGGCTGGAACATATAGGGCTGGATTCTCCATCCCGCTGCACCAAATTTCTGGTTCAGCACGCCAGTGGGATGCTCCATTTCGCCAGCTGGTCAATGGGTTTCCCATTGTGCGGCAGCCCCACGCTGTCGGGAAACCCCTAGGCTGCCGGCAAAATGGAGCATCCCGCCGGTGGAGAATCCAGCCCATAGCTTTTGGACTCTCAGAGAACTGAGATATGGAGATTGGGTGGGAGGTGAAGCCCAACATCAGTCACGATCGAGCAGAATGGCAGAGCAGGTTCAAGGAGTCATATGGTCTACCCCTACTCCTATTTCCTTTGTTCTTGTGTAAAGTGCTGCAATTGGTGGTTCAGTTTTTCAGGTCGCCAGATATTCAGGGGCAGATATTCACGTGGGCCTTGGTGATCCACGCCCACCTCAGGACCCTTGGTAGAACTCACCATGACAAGAAAAATTGCATGCTGAATCGATGAAGCTACTGAGATTACAGGCACTTATAGACAATTAAGGGGTGATATAACTGAGGTGTTTGAGATGGTTAAAAGATTTGATAGGGAAGACAGAGAGAAACTAAGGGCGGGATTCTCCATTTCAGAGACTCTGGCCACGATTTAACCAAAACGTTTCTAAGTGTGGTAGCAAGTGGGAACTGCCGCGAGTTTCCTGACGTCACCGCTATAAAACAGTAATTGGTTCACTTAATGAGGCCCCACGGGCTTCTCGTCGCAAATCATGGTCCCGTCGGCTGATTGGCCGAGATTGTGCTCACCAGCCGCCCTGCCAACAGGTGACAGCAGCACTGAATCCGCTCCTGCACAGCCAACCCAACTCAGCTTGCAGCCATGCTGCCAAGGTGACCAGCCTCACGATTCGGTGATACCGCCCTGGCCAGACTGTTGGACGCAGTGGAGGCCTACAGGATGCCCTGATCCCCCTCGGGTCATGGAGGGTCAGCCACTGCCGCCTGGGAGGAAGTGGCAGCGGCAGTCAGCTCAGGGAGCGTGACCAGGAGGACTGACACCCAGGGCCGCAAGAAGGTCAACCAGGCTGAAGGGCCTCCTGTGCTGTAACTATTTATAAATTATGTTTTTCACAGAGGGCTGGTTTTTGCAAGAACCAATGGTTTTTGGTAATGCATTGAACAATAGCAACATCAGGGGTTGCAATGACATTTCCGTGGCTAAAGTGAAATGAGAAAGGTCCGTGCTTAATTTTGTAGTGCATGCTGCTAGCAGGGAGCTTTACCCATTGGCCATATATACTGTGAAATGGCAGAAATGCTGTTTGCAATTTTCCACTGATTGAAATAGAACAAAAAAATAAACAGAGTTGAGAGTTCAGGATGTCCACTCCCACTGTCAGCACATACCAAGCAAACAGATCCCATTGCGTCAAAGTCATTCCTGTTTATTCCCTTATCTCCCTTTTTTTATGTCGCCATTCTTATTTTTGATCCATGGATAATTAATGGGCATGTGTCTTTAATTCAAGTAGCAGAATTCAGACGTTAGGGGAGAGAACATTCTGCTGGTCTCAGCTGGTTTGAACAGGAGCTGCAAACTTTTCAGCACCAGAGAGAGAGATGGAGTGGGACTTGGTTTGATTGATTGACTGGTGGCCAAATTGTCCCAAAAGGCCCTACTCTACCCGGTAACAGGTGGTGAGTGGATCCTAGCCCCGTGGAATGCTTTTCAGAGTCTCAGGGGTTTTTAGTTTTGATCCTGGCAGCACAGAGGCAAGAAATTGCTATCTCTCTCCAGAAAGCCTGTGAGTGCTATATTTCTGAAACTACAGATGCCTGAATGCCTGAATGAGGAGGTCATATAGCTTTTTATGGTGCTGCTGGCTGGAACTCGCACTAGAGCCCATGTCGCTCATGGCCTCCGCCACCCACGTCCAGTCCCGGTGTATGGCGGCGGGTGGCAGTGTCCTTCCCTCCCCAGAGAACAGGGTGCTCCTCCCCCTCTCCTCCACGTCATCCAGCAGGGCCTCGAGGTCGTAGAACACCATTGATTCAATCCCAGTGTCAGCATTGTGAGCTGGATTCTCCGATTTTCAGGCTATGTCCGGAGAATGTGTCCAGTTCTACGATGAAAAAATCGGCATGGCCCCAGCACCGATCCTCCGACCGGTGAGGGGCTATCAGCCACGCCAAGTAAAAGACACGGCCTTCATAAAATGAATGGCCGGAGAATTGCCGGATTCGTGTCCGCGCATGCGCACGGCGATGACCTGCAGCAGTCGCACCGTACAACATGATGCCAGCCGTGCGCGGACCTGACCTGCCAGATAATGTCCCTCTAGGCACCCCCCCACCATCCCCGGACCACCCCCCATGAGTTTCCCCAGCTCTCGCCAAAGCCCCCCAGTCAGCGCACAGCTCCCACCCCCCCGACGGTGGCGGTGCTGGACACAGTCTGCAAGCGCCATGCGGGGTTCACGGAAACTGAGAGCACAAGTGTACTGCGCCATCATGAACATGGCCTGTTGGGGGCGGACTATCGGGGGCGGGTCTTCAGGTAACGTTCTGAGGCCATCCCAACAGCATGTGGTGTACTCTCCAGCGACGCCATTTTGGAGGGAAGGTGCATCTGAACAGACGGCGTCTCCGATTTGTCGTAAAATGGGATTCTCTGCCCGATCGCCGATTTCGAAATCGGCCACGGCAAGCGGAAAATCTCAACCTTTATTTTTGATATTCTCTTGGTCACAGTGGCATTAGTCATACCCATATCTACTTGAGCATCTTCTGTTTATGGAATATGCCTTTCACTGCATAATATCTAACTAAAAAGTTGGTTTACAGGTGCAACAGGTGATTAAGAAGGCAAATGGAATTTTGTCCTTCATTGCTAGAGGGATGGAGTTTAAGACTAGGAAGGTTATGCTGCAATTGTATAAGGTGTTAGTGAGGCCACACCTGGAGTATTGTGTTCAGTTTTGGTCTCCTTACTTGAGAAAGGACGTACTGGCACTGGAGGGTGTGCAGAGGAGATTCACGAGGTTAGCCCCAGATCTGAAGGGGTTGGATTACGAGGAGAGGTTGAGTAGACTGGGACTGTACTCGTTGGAATTTAGAAGGATGAGGGGGGATCTTATAGAAACATATAAAATTATGAAGGGAATAGATAGGATAGATGCGGCAGGTTGTTTCCACTAGCGGGTGAAAGCAGAACTAGGGGGCATAGCCTCAAAATAAGGGGAAGTAGATTTAGGACTGTGTTTAGGAGGAACTTCTTCACCCAAAGGGTTGTGAATCTATGGAATTCCTTGCCCAGTGAAGCAGTTGAGGCTCCTTCATTAAATGTTTTTAAGATAAAGATAGATAGTGTTTTGAAGAATAAAGGGATTAAGGGTTATGGTGTTTGGGCTGGAAAGTGGAGCTGAGTCCACAAAAGATCGGCCATGATCTCATTGAATGGTGGAGCAGGCTCGAGGGGCCAGATGGCCTACTCCTGCTCGTGATTCTTATGTTTTTATGTTCTTATGTAATAGTATGAAGTAGGGGCTATTGCAACTGCTTCCTTCTTCCTTGTGTAGGTGGATCACATGATGAGACCAAACTAAGCAGCGTTATTTTGCAACAAGTGAATATATAGGGCACGATCCAATAGCCACGCTGTGCTGGAAAGCAAATTGCCGAGGTGCAGCGTGGCTGATAAAAGCCGGGAAACCCCACTCCCAGGATCTACACGGCTCGCAACTCCTTGCGAGATCCAATGCGATCTCGCGAAACTTTGCAATGTAAATCCCGCCCATTGTGGGTGGGGTCACATTTGTGCAAATCTGCATATTAAAGGGAGACAGCTAGCCTCACTCTAATGTGCAGCTTCGCAAGGTACCTGAGGCTTTGGGATTCACCCCCTTTGCTTTACAGACCTTGGGACAGTGCTGCTCAGCAGTGGTCCCCACAAACGGGGACCAGACGGAATGGCACTCGTGGGGACCTCTGAGGGAATTGGAAGCCCCCAGCTGCATGCTCTTTGGGCTGGGTGGTGCCCTGACACTGCTGGTGTCACCTGGGCACCCTGGCAGTTCCGGGTTGTCACTGTCAAGCTGGCATTTTTTGTGCATGTGTGATTGGGCTGGGGGTGCCTTGTGTGGGTGTTGTGGGGCCCAGGCAACCTCTCATAGTGCGTTCAGGCTGGGGGAGAGGCCAGGGATCACCTTGGAGATCGAGATGCCATTTAAAACTGGTGTCCTGATCTCTCGCTACGCTGGGGAGTTCCAGCGAGCGGAGATCTTCACTGTACCAAACAGGGTGATGTGTGGCCTCGGCTGCGAATTCCCTGTTCTGGCCCCTTATACAGCATGAGTCAATTTGAATAGCTGTGTGATTCTTGGCACTGGGAGTGCCGGGAAACACATGGCTAAACGTGCTCGCTATGGGACTTGTTCCCTTTTGATAGAATCATGCCTATCGAACAGCAGTTTTGAACAAATTTATTTCTGCAACCTCTTCCAATGAACAAATAAACGCAACAGGTATGATGTACTTCCCCACATCAGTGGATTGTTTTGCTTAGCAGAGCAATTCCTCGTTGCTTTCTCATCACACTTCTTGCAACCTTTTCAGTTGCAACAACCTGACTGATTGCCCTTGTCTTTGCCTTTGGGTGAGCGATTCTGTGGCGTAATAGTGTTTCTGAGCTGAAAACAGACCCGGCTCCTGTTTCCCACTGGCCTGGTGAAAATCTGGCCCTTAATCTTCGATTTAGAGCCTCTTCTTTCTGAACCTAACAACAACTGGACACATTCTGCTTTTTTAAAACCTGTCTCATCCACTTATAAGGTTAACCACTTCTATTAATGTCTCCCCATAATATGTGCGGTGTAAAGAAAACTGGTTATCAAGTTTTTCTTGGTGAGTTCTAGTACTGGGCAGCCAGCCGAGTGTATGTGTTGTACCCTTTCTAAAGCTTTAATATCCTTCTTGTAGTGTGAAGCCTTGTACTTCACATAGCACCCAAACTGAGATCTTATTAAAGTTTAATATAGGCTCATCATTACTTCTTGCCTTTTACATGCTATACTTCCTGTGATAAAGCCTGGAATTCCATTAACTCTTTTTTTACGGCTTTATCAATCTGAGAAGCTGCTTTTAATGTTCTGTGAACTTGTGCTCTGAATATCCCTCCTTTTCCACAGCAGAAAGTCTAGACTGAGCATAATTGCTGCCTTTATTCCACAAAATAAATCAATTTTTATCGGTCACTTTTCAGCCCAACTCTACATCTTGCCAATATGGCCCCTTGCAGTCTCCTGTGGTTTTCTAAAACATTAACTGTACTTGCTATTTTAGCATCATTTATGATATTTTATCGCTGCTTCCTCCGTGCCTGTAACCAAATCATTGCTATCCACAGTGAACATAAGTGGCCAAGAACTAAAGGGTCCTGCAGGAGATCACGATCCATTTCCAACCGCGCGGAAAACCCCCTAAACTCCGAAGGATTTTGTGAACCTGAAATGGGTTCTGAAAACAAAATGGCTGCTGGTGGCAAAATTGGAAATCCTGCCTGTTTCTGGTGGCAGTAATTTTCACAGGTGGAGGAAAGGGGGCAGACTGTGAACCCAATGGGCTCCTCTTCAGAAGCTGGTGGTGACACCTTAGTAAGTGCACATTTTATGACTTCCGGAATTTTCATGACACTGGAGATTTGGAAACCTTCCTAATTCATTCCTGAAGAGGGGAGAAGATGAACCAGAGGTGAGAGGCGTATAAAAGGTAAGTAAAATTAACATTGCTTCTTTTACAATGAATCAGGAATTGCGATAGCCCTGAGTTGTAAATGTTGTTACAATCAGGTGAGAGCAGATACAAGGGGCTGGATTCTCCATTTACGGGATCCTCCGCTTCGGCGGAAGCCCGCTCATGTCAGCGGTAGGACGGAGGATCCGTTGCCGGCGGCGGTGCGCCGCATCAGAAAACGGGTGTGGCGGGATGGAGAATTCCGCCCAAGGACTCCCCCTTTTTACACACACCTTGATTGATCGCAACAGGGTTTTTTGAAATTCATAAGGATCAATCTGCTAATTCAGCGCACGTACTTAACTGTTTACATGCTGATTGCAAAGAATTGAGTCTGGCAGGCTTTCATGCATTTAAAATGAGAAAGTAGTTAGTTTTTATTGTGCTTAAAATCCATCCAGGTAAAGGTATTAAAATGGTCAAAGTCCACACATGCACACTTGCCCACGCCTGCACACAAAAATATAAGTTGCAAAGTAGAGGTTAACTTTTGACAAAATATAGATTCAATGATAAAAGGCAAAGATATGAGTCCTTTGTTGTTTTTCATGACTGGGGCAGTTCATAAAGCTGTAAGGTGGGATTCTCCAACAGCTGACGATGGAATAGGAAAATGGGATTGAGTGGAGAATCGCACGTGAGCCGAGAATTGTTGCTGGCACTGGGCACTCGGCAGAACGCCATGTTCCGGTGCCTCAACAGCGGCGTCAATGCATTCTACTCCACACGTACGGTAAACACCATTGGCATATCATTTCCGGGCCTGACCCAGTATTCTCTGGGGCTCCCATGATGCTCCGCCTCCGCCAGGAGGAATTACTGACAGTGAGTTTCACTTGTGGTTTTGAAAACCGGTAAACAGGTGCTGTGGATGCTGAGGGAGAGAGAAGGGATACAAAAAGTGTCCAACATCACTATAGTGTGCTGACAGTTGTGATGTTGGCTGGAGGGCTTGTGCAAGCACCAAGGGCAGTAGCCGGAGGCAGCCAGGAGGTGGGCCTTGTGGTTGGGGTGGATGGGCATGGAGCACCATTGCCTCAGCCTGCAAGGCAGCCATGTGCCAGGGCACACTGCTGACTGCCCGCTGTGAACTTAGTGCCACAGGTGTTATGAGTGTCCCCCCAGTTCACGCCCCCTAGGCACCCTCCAACCTCAGCCAACCCATCAATGGGACGGGCGTGCTCCAACGCAACCAGTGCCATCGTGTTGGCTGGGATGAGTGTGTGGGGAGTGGAGCGCTAATATGTGGTTGCAGCTTGTCAGCCTCTCAAGTGTCAATCCCAACCCCGGCGAATCGGATACCATTTTTCATTGGAATCAACCGTGTTTCCCGTGGTGCTGGTGCTAGCCCATTAATGGTGGTTGAATTGCTCCGGGACCAGCGCCAGTTTTGTTGCCACAGAAATCCACCAACGCTGTCCTGGCGTCACCAATTAGTTTCTGAGATGGAGATTCTCATCCGTGGTATTTTTAAATTTCTCCTGGAAATGTTCTGACAGAATGTCTCTGTCTGCTGTCAACTGTACACTATAAGCAGGCAGAGTCCCGCTTAGTTGAAAGATGGAGATTGCAAGCAGATCTGTTTGCTGCCTTCAGATATTCCTTCTCTAGACTTCCACAAAACCAGCAGGTTTGTGATGAGGAGGAGGTCATGGAGGGTGGTGAGGGACAACCGATGGAGGACAGGTGGAAGGACCTCGGGCCATGGCCAGGGCTCACTTGGGCCATTGGGCTTGGGACGCCCTTATCGTCTCTAGGTTTGGCGATGAGTCGGACTGGAGGTGAAGAGATCTCCAACTGTGGGGGCTGTGAACTCATTGTTAGTGTGGTGCCAGAGATAGATTTCTGTGATGGTGCCCGATTGCATGGGGAAGGACGTTAAAGCCATTGGTCGGATTCTGCAGGCGAATGATGATGACTTGCATTGAGGACAGGGTGATGCTCCTCTATTCCTGAGCGATATGTCTGACATCTGCCTGACAGAGAGCTGAATGCATCCTGCCAATGATCTGGTTTATCATGGTGTTCAGGTACGCTGGATAAGCTCTCATCTGCAACAGCCCCCTTCGAGGTCAGGGATTCTGTTGTGTTGCGCTTCTCCAACTAACCTCCCGGGTGGGTCAGCAGCTCTGCAGTGTCAGCCCATGGCAGCTACATCACTGAAGAAGAGTGGCTGCAATGAGGGGCCTGAGCATTGATGCCAGGGGGTCATTGGGTGGTGTGGGGTGGGGGGGGGGGGGGGGGGGGGCACAGCAGTGTGCCTTCACTGAACTATCTGTATGGGAGATGACAGGGACGTAGCGGTGCCACTTCAAACTGCATAGGGATCACGCTTTGAGTAGGCGTAGGGATTCGTGGAGGAGGATCGACTGGTGAACAAAGTGATGCTTAGTTGCAGGTGCTTTTTTATAGCGCGGACCTATCTTAACCAGTACCTCTGCTCACCACTGCCCACCAGGTGCCTCCAGCTTCTTACACTTCCTAACCCTCACACTACATCTACGTGTTTCCCCAGGATCCACAGCTGATGTTGAGGCGGCCTGCTGCCTTCCATGCACTGTTGGTTGAGATGACTTTGGAGTGCAAATCCTGGGGGGTCTGAACCTTGAGGATCTGGGTGTACCTTCAGGCAGCACAGCTCCCCTCCTCAGTGTTCAGGGCTGAAGGTACGTGGTTCGCAGGGAGGGGGTGTCAGATGGGCTGAACACCCCCCTGGCTCCTTTGGGTGGAGATCCCTGGCCTGCATTCCTGTCAATTCTCTTCCCTTCAGGTGCCCTGTGCTCCTCCCTGGAATAGAGGGACAGCTGGAGTGAAATCTAGAAGCCCCGCTGTCCTCAAGCGCTGATACACGCGGATTGACGCTAGTGACTGCACCATGCAGTTGAAGCCCTGCAACATGGAACTCACCCCCTCAGCCATGGAGATCATGAGCTGAGCCATGGCGTACCTTCCCCGCTTGAAACAAACCTCCTGCGCCAAGGTCTCCACTGCTCACACCACCCTCGCAGTGTTGGCCTCATTGCATTAGAGTGACAGCACCATCTCCTCAGTCCGAAGGCGATTGTCTCCTCAGTAAGCCTTGCAGTCCAAGGATGGATGTTGTTGTCTTTTCCTGATGCTCGTGACACTGCCTTTGCAATTCCATCAGCTTGGGGATGACTAGACACCGGGCACCTTATTGGCCAGGGGCTCATCAGTGTTCTGGACTCCAGTACCCCTCCGAGTGCCGGATCTCTGGACATCTCTGCCTCCACTAGCTGTGGGCCTACAGCTGTGAGGTGCTCACCGTGAGTGATCCAGAAGCCTGCCTTCTATTTAATCCCACTGAGGTGCGAGTATCTGCACTGGTGGAGGATGTGGGTGACAAATGTGATGCCTCTTCGATGGTGATGCCTGAGAATTCACCCTCTGAGCTGCTCAAGGCTGTGGTCTCCAAGGGGCCTGTGGATGGTCTGGGCTGCTCTCCTAATTGCCCTGTAAGGGAAGAGAGATGGCATTAGCATTTCCTGGGGGATAAATGATGCAAGATGTTTAATCACATGAGATTTCCGGAATGACTGTTTGACCTTAGGGTTCTCACTTTTGCTTGCTGCCCCTACTTGGCCACCTGCACAAGTGCAGTTCTGCTCCTCCGGACCAGCTCAGGAGAGATGGTGAGGGTGCAGATCTCCCACATGACTCTGTCCCTCTCCCAACTGTTGTGCTCGATTCTGTCCTGCGGGGATACAGGTGGAGAGAGTGTGGACTGGAGTCCTGCCAGTTCAGATGGTTGAAGAGTGACTTGTGTGGGACTGGAGTGGGAGCAGGGGTGTCAGGAGAAGAGTTGAGACAGGAGGGCACGAAGATGGTTGGTAAGAGGGGCTGGGGTGGTGGTGTGGGGAAGAGGGCCTTGTGATGGGTGGGCAACCCATGAGGAGGCTGGGTGAAATATCATGGGCGGGATTCTCCAGTGAGATCTAGAAGCCCCGCTGTCCTCTGGCGCTGATACGCGATGATTGGAGTGGCAGGAACCACTCCGGCGTTGGGCCACCCCAAAGGTGCGGGGGATGGCGCCGGAGCAGTTTGCGCCCCGCCGGCCGGCATGGAGAGCCTTTGGCGCCACGCCAGCCGGGGCTGAAGGGACTCCGCCGGCCGGTGCGGGTCCGTGCATGTGCAGGAGCATCAGCTGACGTCATCCCCGCGCATGTGCACATGGAGTCACATCCGCACCGGGAATGGCGGATGACCACGGCCTCCGGTACGGAAGGAATAGAGTGCCCCCACGGCACCGGATCGGTGGGCCCCTACCGCGGGCCAGGCCATCGTGGGGGCATATCCCAGGGTCAGATCACCCCCCAACCCCCCAATAACCCCGGAGGCCGCCCACGCCACCAGGTCCCGCCGGTAAGGGATCAACTCCAATTTATGCCGGCGGGACCGGCTACGAGCGGGCGGGACTTCGGCCCATCGCGGGCCGGAGAATTCAGGCGGCCCCGGGGCCCATTGAGTCACGCCGGACCCCGCCATTCTCCGAGGCGGGCGGTGCGAATCACGCCATGCCGGTTTTTGGGGGGTGGGAGAATTCGGAGGCCGGCGGGAGAATTCCACCCCACCTTGGAGTTGCGAGGGGTGGATGAAGGGGTGCATTGAGAGACTGCAGATGGCAGACTTCCCCTGCCCACATGAAGGTGGTCATTCATTTTTTATGGCACTGTTGCCCCATCCTATTCTGAAAGGACTGACTACGACCTCAATGCCCTACCAGGCGAGGGTGGTCACCTTGCTGGTGGGCCGTTTTCAAGAATGCAGGTACAGAATGTCCCGCCTCTGCTGCATACCATCCAGGAGTCTTGTCAGGGCTCCTTGTGAGAAACATGGTGCTGGCTTCCTGGCAAAGCCAACCTCTCGAATTAATCTGGAACAAGTTCTGGGGAGGTGTTCAGATGGAGCTCCCCAGTGATTGCAGAGATTTAGTTTCACTGGGTGGAGCGAATCGATGGGAGTCTGCCAAGTTGAAAAGAAATTTTTCTTTAAGAGGCTCAAATTTTCGTGAGTATTCCTGCCAGGCTTTTCTCAATGGAACTGACACTTTTCCATTTTGGGGGAAGATTCTCCCCAGTGAGTTGCTGTGATCTGGAAAGCATGGCCTGAAATGGTGTTGGAAGCAAACACATTTTAACATTTAAAAGAGAGTTGGATAAATACTTGAATGGAAAACAACTCCAGGGATAAGTGAAAAAAGCAGGGAAGTGGGATCAATCAGATAGTTCTACCAAAAAGCCAGCACAGCCATGATGAGTGATTGGCATATTTTGTGTTGTAGCTCTCTTTGATTGTATGATTGTTGGCCAGACTCTGGTAGAAGCCAGTACTTGACTTAATTTAATGTGGGCACTTTGGGGTGCCATCACTGTTCACATGATCGTGACAAGTTGGTGGTCAGGTTTTGGTGATGATGTTGAATCACGACGACCATGAACACCTTGCTGCAGCAGTCTTCATCGTTGGTGAGATGCATAGTCTTTCTTCGACTGTTCTGCCATTGCGGGCCTTTTGCATCGCACTTTGTCTGGCATATCCCCTTGACTTTGCCACCATGGGTGGCACTACCAGGAGTTCCTGATGGCATCATTCAAGGGATTGCCAAAATGCACTAACCTTTCCACCAAATCAAGGTGGTGATCCATGGGGAAGAATTATATTATATGGCCAATAAAAAATTCAAGAACTATTAAGGTTATTTCCATTCATTTGCAGGATACGAGCGTCGCTGGCAAGACCAGCACGTATTGCCCATCCTAATCGTCCTTGAGAAGGTGATGGTGAGCTGCCTCCTTGAATTGTTGCAGTCCAAGGATTGGACTGGATTGGATTTGTTTACTGTCACGTGTACCGAGGTAATGTGAAAAGTATTTTTCTGCGAGCAGCTCAACAGATCATTAGGTACATGGGAAGAAAAGGGAAGAAAAGAAAATACATAATAGGACAACACAAGGTAACACAAGGCAACAACATGTGGTGTAGGTACACCCGCAGTGCTGTTAGGAAGGGAATTCCAGGGGTTTTATTCAGTGACAGTGAAGGGACAGCAGCATAGTTCCAAGTTAGGATGGTGGTTGTCTTGGCGGGGAGCTTGCAAGTGGTAGTATTTCCATGCATCTGCTGCCCTTGTCCTCGGTGTAGAGGTCACAGGTTTGGAAGGTGCTGTTTAAGGCGTCTTGGTGAGTTACTGATGTCCTTTTATGATTGTCAAACTTCTTTCTGGGGCTCATTTATTTGAAGCATTGCTGTGAAGGAGAACAGATGGTTGTATCATGCTGGGACAAGTTATGTGGACGCAAGGTGAAGTATTTAATGTATAGTATCTGGGAGAATGTCTCCTCAAATAATCTAGGCTTAAAGAAGATGAATGACTGCGGTGAAGTCCATGATTCTTTTAGATCTGAAACTGCCCTGAGGAGCTGAACTTGGCTTCGGAAAAATTGCAGACCCATAACAATGATGGCTTTCTGAACTCACCAGAGGATAATGTTTAATTTTGCAGCTGAGCGTACACTGCAAATCAGGCAGTATATAGCCTCTGCATCTGTAAATTGAAGACTAGACAGTAACATAGGGCAGCCTGTGCATGCTTGCAAATGGCTTGACTTGGCTTTGCCAAGAAATATTATCCATTGAAGGCATATTGAATAGATGAGACTCAGTAGTTCTGGTTGCTTGAAACCCATAAATAATATTGCAGCTTTTTCCCCACCCTACACACACACACACGCAAATAATTCTTCTCTTTGCCCTTCTACATTATGGCTGCTGCAAATCACATTCCATCCTTACCTTCAGCTGGGATAGCAGATGAATCAGTATTGGACTTGTACAGTACCCCAGATTCACTTTCTGTACAGCATCTATTATACATGAGACCATTAGAGCATAACATCCTATCACTTTGATTTAAGTGGTAGCTAATAACCTCCCTCGATTTATTCCCAGACTCAAGTGCAGGAAATGTTTATAGCAAATTATTTTAAGTTAAAATGTAACTGAAATATTTCAGACAAGAAATAAATTAGACACCCTCCTGTTTTGTTTGTGTAGCAAGGGCATGTGAAATGGTTCAGATAGATTTATGATTCTCAATTATAGTTGCAATTATATTTAAAGTTTTACACAATTCATTCAATAAGATCCTTCTTTCGAAAGTTCAATTCCAGGTACAGATTTAATCAACGAGGCTCTTTGTCATTTTCAAAACTGTTCAAAGAGACCAAGCAGATTTTCTAGGAAGGAGATTGAGACAGATGTCATAGTCCTCTCATCTAATAAGAATATACACACTGCTTTCTTTGTAATTCTGCATTAATTAGAGTGTAGCACTGCGCTCCAGTAACCTGTCTTCTTTACAAAGAAGAATATAAATCACTATTTTTAATGCTGCATTCATTCTGCAGCAGTGTGTTTCATCATTGATGCATTTGGGTGAAAATATCAAACAACTTTTGTGTCTGAATATAAAGTTCTGCCTTCAAATTCCACTTCAATGGTTTGTGTACACAAATCAAAGCTGATAGTTCAGTGCTGGGCTGTGTGAGAGTGGTGCTGTCCAAGGTACTGCCTTTTTGAATGCGACATTAAACCACCTGCTTGCTGGATTGGATGAAAAAAGCACTCCTCGGTATTCGCCCCGCTGTCCTAACCAATTATCCCTCAATCCACATCACATTGTAAAATAAAACTAGATTATCAGTCTTTATTACAATGCTGTTTGGAGGAATTTGTTATTGGCTGCAGCGTTTCCTGCATTACAACAACTTCAAAAAGTACTTCACTGCTTGTAAAGCAATTTGAAATGTCTGGTGATCATGAAAAATGCTATAAAAATGGAAGTCTTTGTTTCTTTGCCAAATTGCCTTCTTAAATATGTCAAGGAATAATTTTTAAGAAATGTGCTTTCTTCTTCAAAGAAAACTTTGAAACACTGCCCGATTGTGTTGGTGCATGGCAGATGTTGTATTCAGCAATATGCAAATGAGTGGAAACTTGAAGAAAGAAACACTTTCGATTCCAACTTCGGGTAAGTGTCTGTGTGGAGTTTGTACATTCTCCTCGTGTCTACATGGGTTTCCTCCGGGCGTTCCAGTTTCCTCCTGCTGTCCAAAGATGTGCAGGTTAGGTGGATTACTCTGCTAAATTGCTCCTAGGTGGGCTTATGAGAATAGGGTGGTGGGTTGGGCCAAGGTAGGGTGCTCTTTCAGAGGGTAGGTGCAGACCTGATGGGCCGAATAGCCTCCTTCTGCACTGTAGGGATTCTATGATCCTATGACTTCGCAAATGATCACACTCAAAGTAGAAACGTAAAGCAGACAACCTTGATGGCCACTAGATATAACATAGCACAATAAATTCTCTTGACTCCCAATATAGAAACAGTCACAGGCACAGAATAATAAATACTCGGTGGTGTCATGATGGAGTTCTGAACTTTTTTCTGTCTGATGCCCTGCTTTTGTGAAACAAAAATGCACAGACTTTCTGTAATACAGCGCAGAGTACTTTTGCTGCCTAAAACTTAGTTATGGATTTCATTCTCTGGTCCACCAACCGCATGTTTCTCGATGGAGCACCATTTGCTGGCAGCGGTATTCGATACGTCAGCCGTTTGACAATGCTATTTCCCATTGAAGCCACGCCATTGAATCATAACGGTCGGAGAATTCCGGCCTATATAACTAAACAAAGAACCGTTGCAGGCACAATGGACTAACTGTCCTCGTTCTTTGCTCTATGATACATGAGGGTAATGCATCACTTTTGTACAACCTGGGTACAAATGTATAATTCTTCAAACATTCACCTGGAATAAAGACTCCATCTCCCACTTCATGTACAGTATCATGAATCCATTTATAAAAAATAGCGGGTAAATTATTTTTATACAAAGGCAAAGAACCCCTACCCCCTTCACACCAGATAGTTCAATAAAATGGAATGTGTGACCCAGAAATACCAGACATTAGTCACCAATAATCCTGGAACATGTCCAATGAAGGGATAAAATCCCCAGAAATGTTGGCTCTAAACAGCTAACTTACATATTATGGAAGAGTTCAGTTCCAAATAAAAAACAATTTATACAAGAACTTCATTTTATTGATTCATCCACAGGATGTGGGCCTTGCTGGCTGGGCCAGCATTTATTGCCCATCACTAGTTGCCCTTGCAAAGGTGATGAACCGCTGCAGTCGTCGAGGTGGACACACAATATTGTTAGGGAGGGAGTTCCAGGATTAATGTCAGGAGTATTAATTGGTTAGCAGCACAGTGATTTAACACCTATATGATCTCGAGTCACTAAAATTCATACGTTTTACTTACAAATCAATGTTTTAGAAGCAACGGTTTGTGTTGATGTGCTCGGCACGATTCTTTGTAAACATAGCTGCATCAGAACAATTAAGATAAACCAAATACATGACATACTACTACCTGCACCTCCAAGATGACTGCTAACTACCGTATGGCATTTAAATTGTTTCCCAATCAGATAAAGATTTAAATCTCCATGCTTTGGGGTAGTAGCCCCACAATGATACATTGGAATTCCACTTATGCATCTGAAAACTTGCACAAACACCAAACCAATCAAACCAAACATTTCAACACCGATCTCAATATTTGCAGATTAAATGGGGCAATGCAAAAAGTAGAATTGACCATTTGGAGAGACGGTTTGCAGCTGTAAAACAGGAAATTATAGTTTAATGCTTGCAGCCTGTCACTTATCCAACCAGGAATCAATTTTCATAATGTCAAGAAATGTGATGCCATTATTTCAGATGAAATGTACTTTTTTACATTGGCTGCGTCTCTAGAGGGAGATCAAACAGATCACACTTCAATTCTGTTCTCACAAAATCAATACCCCTGACATTGCAATCCTATTTAAATCCAGTCAGCTCACAACCGCATTACATGGGCTGACTGATGAATTATTTTATAGTCATGAGGCTAGTGTACAGAATTGAAATGAAATGCGTTGCCAAAGCGCACGTACGAAAAGAATCATTACGGCACAGGTAAGGTTATCAATGCTTCCCTTTGCATTGCCTCTGACAAATTCAGGAATTAATCATTTTATTTCATAAGTCCGTTACAAGAGTGACATTCACCACTTCTTGGATTCTGCCTCACACTGTCACGGGATGCTGAAAGACAAAAGCCTGGCCGGACCAGCAACGTTGTATCCTCGGACCACTTGGACAGCAGGCTGCCCCTTCACAAATGGACCTCTTTGTCTCTTCCACATTCACTTACTAAAATCTGTCTGATAATATTGACCATGGAAAGGAGCTGTCAATACTTTAAACTTCCCGCCTATGGTATAAGGAGGCTCTGTAAGTATCCTGTGTTAGCCAAAATAATACAAGTATCGGTTCTAGGAAACAGAGATAGTCCCCCAGTCACCATTGAATAGAAATAAATAGGAAGTCAATATGAAATTGCTTTAATAATAAGCTGACGATTTGGTGGACCCCTTGAGATCTTATCGTGGATCTTTAGATGGCGACATATTTCTAGTTCAGTACCCCAGTGCAATGTATCAGATTGTTTGAGGTTATTTAAAAGTCATGGGCGGGATTCTCCAATCCCGCGGCAGAGTGTCCACGCCTTCGTAAACGCCGTCGCATTTTACAAAGGCGTGAACGGGCCACTCCCACGACTAGGGGCCAGCATGGCGCTGGAGCGGTTCGTGCCGCTCCAGCTGCAGATTCCGGCGCGAAGTGTGCGCCACAGGATCTGCGCATGCGCAGTTGCGCCAGTGCCAACGAGGACATGCGCAGTGGCCTCCTTCAACGCGCCGGCCCCGACACAGCATGGCACAGGACTACATGGGCCGGTGCGTAGGAAAGGAGGCCCCGAGCCACAGAGGCCGGCCCGCCGATCGGTGGCCCCCGATCATGGGCCAGGCCACATCGGAGGCCCCCCTCCCCTGGGGTCGGACGCCCTCTCCCCTCCCAAAGGCCGCCACTCGACCCTTACAAGCCGAGGTCCCTCCGGCCCAGAGCACGTTAGAACGGTGCCGGCGGGACTCGGCTCTTTTCTGACGGCCGCACGGCCCATCCCGGGCCGAGAATCGGTGGGCCGGCCACGTAGAGCGGCCCGCGACCGGCGCCGCGCCAACCACGCTGGCGCCAATTTCTTGCTCTGTGGAGAATCGCGTGCCGGCGACGGGGCGGCGTGGCCCATTCGCGGGGATTCTCTGGCCTGGCCCAGGGCTGGGAGAATCCCACCCCATATACTTTTGGCTCTGTGGCTATTGGGAAGCCAGGTTGTAAATTAACAATATGCCGTCCACCACGAAGAAAAATAAAAGGAAAAGTAAACTGGAATAGAAATAAACTACAATTTTTGTCCTGCACACCATTGATTCCCAAACCTTTTCCCGCTTGACAGCATTTTAAGGTCCCACACTTGCTGTTAGAGGGTTCGAGGTTGGCGCCCACATGGCAGCGGGAAGATGCTCATGGATGTAAATGGGTCCTAATCACCCATTTGCAACCACTTGGCAGGCCCAGCACCGGAGTCTCTGGGCCCTTGCGATTCTTCAGTCCTCCAGGCTGTGGGTGAGGATCACTGCTGGTATTTACCAACACCCTGATGGGATGGACCTCGCCGTGGGCCAAGGGGTAACCCCTTAACAGACTTGCCCCAAAGTCCACCTAAGGGCCACCCTCCCTCCCACAATGCATGACTTTCCCACCCCACCTAACAGCTCCCCCGCCACCTTTCCCACCCAGATAGCCCCCTAAAATGGTAGACAGCCCAGAGACCTCCTAGATAGGGAGACCCCCACAGAGACCCCCCAAATAGGGGGCCCCCACAGATCCTCTGAATAGGGGTACCCCCATCAGAGACCCCTAACTAAAGGGACCTCCCCACTGACTAAATAAAGGAAGTCCACAGAGAGTCTCCTAGCTAAAGGAACCTATCCAGAGACCAACTAAATAAAATCACCCCCATAGAAACCGCCTAGCGAAAGGGACTACCCTCCAGAGATCCTCTAGCTAAAGGGACCCAGAGACCACCTAACTAAATTAACATCCCCACAGACCCCCCAGAAAAGAGGCCATGTCTGGGAACTTGAGAGCTGTCCAGACAGGGGCAGTGAAATAAATTACTGTTGTAACATTCACCTGGGCATACGCCTACTGGTTCAGACAAAGGAAGCACCACATGTCAATTCCTGGAAAGGGAAAAACATTGACTTGTGCTTAACCCCCTCAGATCTTTCAGCTGCAATCCATTCGGTTAGTGGCCTGTAATTGTCAGATTTCTAAACACAACTGTCAGTCTTGCTTCATTCATCTTTCTTCATGGATGAGTAATTCTAAGTGCTGTAACCACAATGTTTACATTTATCAATCACATCAAGGGGAGTTAAGAGCTTTCCAGTCATCCCCCTTCACTCGTCAGTGATTTTGAAATGCTGAACTGGAAATTGACAGCACTCTGCTCTCTTTGAAGTGGTTGATGTTTGTAAACATTGTGGTTACAGCACTTGAGAGTTACTCGTCCATTCCCAGGTAAGTGTTACAACAGTGATTTTTTTTTACATTTCCTCTGTCTGGACTGCTCTATAGCTACCAGACAGGTGTCTCTTTTCTGAGAGGCTGATCCGCCGACTGCTTCTGCCATGTTGCTGTGCAAAGTTTTCATTTCAATTTATCTTGAGAAGTAATTAATTACAATAGTAAATAACTTGGGCAGGATTCTCTGGTCCCCCAGCCATGTGTTTCTTGGGGGAAACCATTCGCTAGCAATGGGATTCTCTATTCCCGCCGCTTGTCAAGGGGATTTCCCATTGAAGCTACATCACGCTGCCAGGAAACCCATGGGCAGGGCCGGACTGCCAGCAGGTAAAGTGAATCGAAACGGCTGGATAATTACAGCCCTTGTCTATGAAATCAAATAAATCCATTCCCACATGCTCAAATGGCCCTTATGGAAAATTGAAGAGTGGCAACGGTTGTCTTTACTTTTGGCTGTTCGTAAAGCAATTCATAATTGGTTCTTCAATAGAATGAGCAATGCCTGGCCACTATTCACTGGGCTTTTGCTCGACAGTTTGCTGCACCAAAGTGTTCTTGATGAATTATTTGGAGAATATCTCGGAATGAATATTCTGTCATTAAAAACTCGGATATCATCAATGATTATGAGGTGTTTTCTCTGTTTGAAGAACTCGGCTGTTAGAAGTATAGTCTGGCTATCCTTCCAGACAGTATTCTTTTATCTGGACATAATTGTCATCTTGCTGTTGTGCTTATCTTATCTCCTGCTGCTTCTTTATGGTAGCAGGTTGGTGTTTAGTAATGAATGATCTATATGCTTCCATTCCCTGAATGAAATTCAAATCCTCTATTGTGGTTCACTCCATGATCCATGATATATTCTGCTCTCTTCTGGTACTACCCAGTTACCGAATCATACCACGTTAGTCTCAGTCATAGATTCACAAGACATAGGAGCAGAATTAGCCATTTGGTGCATCGAGTCTGCTCCGCGATTCGATCATGTCTGATCTCATCATGGCCTTAAGTCGACCATCCTACCTTTCTCCATAACCCTTCAACCCATTACCAATTAAAAATCTAACTCCTCCTTAAATTTACTCACTGTCCCTGCACCTGGGGGAGCGAATTCCACAGATTCACACCCCTTTGGGGGAAGTAGTTTCTCCTCAACGCTGTTTTAAATTTGCTGCCTCTTATCCTAAGACTATGAACTTTTGCTCTAGAATGTCTCACAGGAGGAAGCATCCGTTCCATGTCTATTTTATCCATAATTTTTATCATCTTGTATATCTCAATTTATCTCCCCTCATTCTTCTAACCTCTAGAGAGTATTGGCCTAAACTCTCCTCATACGACAAACCCCTCATCACGGGACCCAATCTAGTGAAACTCCTCTGAAGTTCATCGAATGCCACTACATCTTTTCTCAAATAAGGGGACCAAAACTGTGCACATTACTCCAGGTGTGGTCTCGGCAATGTCTTATATAGTTGCAGCAATACTTCCTTACCTTTTAGAACATAGAACATACAGTGCAGAAGGAGGCCATTCGGCCCATCAAGTCTGCACCGACCCACTTAAGCCCTCACTTCCACCCTATCCCCATAACCCAATAACCACTCCTAACCTTTTGGTCACTAAGGGCAATTTATCATGGCCAATCCACCTAACCTGCATGTCTTTGGACTGTAGGAGGAAACCGGAGCACACGGAAGAAACCCACACAGACACGGGGAGAACGTGCAGACTCCGCACAGACAGTGACCCAGTGAGGAATCGAACCTGGAACCCTGGTGCTGTGAAGCCACAGTGCTCTCCACTTGTGCTACCGTGCTGCCCATTTATTCTATTCCTTTAGCTATAAATGCCAACACTCCATTCACTTTCTTTATTTTCTGCTGTACCTGCATGCTTGTTTTCTGTGACTCATGAAGGAGGACACCTAGGTCCCTCTGCAACGGAGCTTCCCAAAGTCTCTCCCCAATTAGATAATAAGTTGCCTTCCCATTTTTCCGACTAAAATGCATGACCTTCCACTTATCCACATTAAACTCCATTTGCCACATTTTTGCCCACTCTCCTAACCTATCTCTATCCTTTTGTAAGGTTCTTATTTCCTCACTGCAACTTACTGTTCCACCAATTTTATGTCGTCTTAAACTCTGAATTCTGGGCGGTACCTTCACAATCTCCTTCATGTACAGATGAGCGACTGATGACTTATGGTAGGTTTCAATTTTAAACAACAATCTCATCACATAGTCTGAGAGTTTCTCTTATGCCCATGTTGCTGCCAATGCTTCCTTCTCAATTATCTTTTTTCTGTGTCTGTGAGTGATCTTGAGGCACAGCATACTAGTCTACATTTACCATCTCTTTGTATTTGGAATTAAACTGCACCCAGGCCTGTCGATGATGTATTTGTTGCTGCTATGGTTGCCAATTTTGGATTATGATGTATTAATCTTTAAGGATAAATTAGAAGATTTTGGATCTTCTCAAAGGCATTTTCTGGCCCACATTCTAGCACCTTGCCTCAACGGCTGCCTCAACGGTTTACTGCTTTCCTCAAAATTTGGTGGAATTTGCCTATTTGGTTGATGATTCCTGGGAACCTGTATGGCTGTGTAATGCTCCTGCATCGTGGAAACTCACTCATTGCAATTGTTTTCTCTAGGTCGGCTGTTATGCCTGAGGCTTGCACAATGTCACCTAAACATTTAAGCATAGATTTTGCAAATTCACATTTCTCATTCACTGTTAAAGCTGCATCCTGTAGAATTTTCAGGTTTACTCTCACTTTACAGTCGTGCTATTCCCACATGGAATTGTGCACAAGTATGTCATCAATATGGCATTTTGCCCCTTCCAAACATCCTAGGGGCTTGGACATTGTACTCTGAAATATTTCTGGAGGAGACACAATTCATAATGGTGAGCTATTAAAGCAATAATGACTGAATGGAGTAATAAAAGTGGTCAGCAGTCTGGATTCTTTGTCCAGAGGAATCTACCAAAATCCACTGTTTGTTATTAATTTGGTTAATCGGCAACTTTCAGTTAGTTTGGCAAGACTCTCATCCACTGATCCCATTGGATGGATCCCATGTTTCACTGTATTTTGCTTAGTTGAGTGAAATCCGTGCAGATTCTAACTGAGCCATTTCACTTGGGGATGGTGAGCATTCTGGAACACCATTTTGTCGGTGTGGTTACTGGAAAGTTAATCCCCTGCTGTGGTATGTGTTCGATTTCATCTGGTCTTTATACAAGAGTGAGTGGGAGGTGAATTGGTTTAGCATCAGCTCTTAGGGTAACATGATATTCAGACTCAGTTCTTCCCCAAACATGCAAATAATCTTGGAAATGCATCCCTGTATGTATTCCGGTACTGTATGTATCAGCAATTTCATCAACTTTATAGATCAACTTCAATTGTAAGCATGCTTTCCTGCTCAATAATGCTGATTCTTTGTTCGTTATGATGTACAGATTTTCAATAATCCTATTCTCCTTGAACCTTAATTTTGCCAAGTGTTATCCAATGACTTTCAGTGTCATCCCACCTGGATCCTGTAATTGGATGATGGCTGTGATGTCATGTACTTGAACCACTTTACTTGCCCCTATCTAAATTAAATACTGTGGGGTGTGGATTCCACTTCAAGTTTAAAGCATTTATTTTCTGCTTCACATCGCTTTCCCAAGTAAGTTCTTTCCTTTTTCTGTAGTTCTTCCACTTCTTATATGTGGTTTGGCCTTAATAGATTTTCTGTTTCCATTTGCAGGCTGTGTTTTAGATGGACAAACAACTTTGAAATGTCCTAACTTTCCACAGTTGCGAAATGTTGAGCATTTTTCTCGCTTGCGCCGGTTCTTCATGCCATGCCAAGAACATTTCAAGATGATGGTTGACGCACTTTTCCCAGTTTTCACAGCTTATGTTGTTGTCACATTCCCTCTTCTGGCCTATCGATTGAAGGGCCTCACTCATTTGTTTCCAAGGGACCTAACTTTCCCTGCGAGCAAACAATTTGCTTATTTTCCTCAGTTTACCTCGCAATTTGTACTGTCTTACTTAGAATTAGATCTTCCCTTGTTTGCAAAAGGTCAGTCAGAGCTTCATGAAGGATCCCAATTCTGATGCGTTCCTGAATCAATTCATCTCTCAATATCCCGTGGTTACAACTTTCAGCACGCCTGCATGGACTGCTGATGAATGAATCCATGCTGTGTCTTTGGTTTTACTTTGTTAAAATGTTATCGTTCCCACAGAAGTCCACCTGGTGCATGCATATGCGCCCCAAAACGCGCTACATTCAAAACTCTGATGGTGTTTTTGGCGGTCAAACTGGCTGCACGGTAAGGAAATGTTTCAACGTAAAGTGATGGGCCGGATTAACTGCGCCCACAGGCCCCGATGATAGGTCAATATTTAAGCTTACTTCTTTACACACTTTCATTTTTGTTCTAACTGCAGTGAGGAGAGGCAGCAGACATATTGGAGAGGTTCTTTCTGCAGGTGAATACTTTGAAAATGCGTTTGAAAGATGTTGCAAGTAAATGTAATGTGCAGAAAGTGAAAAAAATATATATGAATGTTAATCTTTTTACAACTTTGTCATGCAATTCTGCTGTGAATTCCATTAAAAGGTACTCTTTCATATGTAACAAAGTGGGTCTGAATCATGGAAGTGTCTGCAATAAGCTTCCGCTAAAGTATATTTGTGAAATGTGTTTTTTGAAATGTATTTTAATGCAGTGTGCTGTATTCCAGTCTTAAGATTATTTTTAATACAATGTTGATTCTTAAGTAGTGAATGTGATATGTGGGGGAAATTTTGATTCCGTGTTAGGCATCAGTGCGAACGGCGGCATGGGCTCAAAGTCCAGAGACAATCGGAAAACACGATTCTTTCCGGTGGGATCGAGAGTCGCGAATTTCAACCCCCTCAGCGATGGACTAACGTGAAAGATGCCGCGGAAGCCCGGGAACCACATTTTACGACATTAGCTTGTCATTATTGAGCACTCACTCTGGACTTTCCCCCCTCACTGAATATTCTGCGGGTGCTGGTGTGACGTCACGCTGGCACCATTCACAACAGGTTTACACAAACGTGAAGCTGGCACCCTCACCTCTGCGGGGGATATCGGAGGTGAGCGCTCAGGCAGCCATGAATCCCCAGATTGTTCAATGCTCATAAGTGCCCCAGAGAGGACTTGGGTGACACAGATGAGTTCAGCCAGGGCTGGGGTTCAGTCTCTCAATCTCGGGGGAGAGGTCATCACAGAGTGGCGCAGCAGAAGCGTGCTGGTCCCATACATAGCCCAGAGGTCGATGGATCGAAACCATTCTCTGCTATTAAGGCAGCATGGTAGCACAGTGATTAGCATTATTGCTTCACAGCGGCAGGGACCCGGGTTTGATTCCCAGCTTGAGTCTGCCTGTGCGGAGTTGGCACGTTCTCTCCATGTCTGTGTGGGTTTTCTCTGGGTGCTCCGGTTTCCTCCCACAAGTCCCGAAAGACGTGCTGTTGGGTAATTTGGACATCCTGAAATCTCCCTCTGTGTACCCGAACAGGTGCCGGAGTGCGGCGACTAGGGGCTTTTCACAGTAACTTCATTGCAGTGATATTGTAAGCCTACTTGTGACACACCAATAAAGATTATTATTATTACATTAGAGAAGTACCAGCATTTTATTCTTGCTCCTTGTCCTTTGTTTAACTAATGGATTTGAAAATCACAGAGCTACTTGACTGAGGTTTATTTACGACCATTTGTTGCCCATCCTTAATGGTCCTTTGAGGACCATTAAGTATTAACCACATTTCTGTGAGTCAGGAGTTCCATGCATTGCGGACCAGGTAAGAGAGGAAAATTTCCTT
This sequence comes from Scyliorhinus torazame, assembly GCF_047496885.1. NCBI lineage: Eukaryota > Metazoa > Chordata > Chondrichthyes > Carcharhiniformes > Scyliorhinidae > Scyliorhinus > Scyliorhinus torazame. The sequence goes on along the minus strand of NC_092710.1, from coordinate 127,137,715 downwards.
CCCTCTCTCAAGGACATTGAATTTAATTCCACCAGCTGCCCTGGTAGGATTTGAACCTGTGCCCCCAAGGACCTAGTACGGGTCTACTGGATTACTTGTCCAGTGATAGTACCCCTATACTACCATCTCCCTCTAAAGGCAGCATGAGTAGTATATGCAAACAGTATGTCCATGTACTCAGATACCAGAATACTATGGGAGGTCACATCTCACCCGGCAGTTTTCAGTTTTGAATCTTGCCAAGGACAAGCTTATTATGAATTGTATAGCTTGCCATACTTTACAAGCCACTGCATTAAGGGATCCATGTTTTCTTTTAGTTTGGCTGACACAGCAATAAAGGACAGTTGTAATGTTTTAAAAAATATATATATTTATTAAAGTTTTTTAACACAATTTTTCTCCCTTACAAACAATAACCTCCCCCCCCCCCGTAACAAAACAAAAACGAGAAATCGCGCAGAGCAAGATATATACATGGCAAAATGATATATTTACACAGCTTTGTACACTGGCCCTCACCCGTACGTGCCACTTTCCCCAACCCTTCATGTTATCTCTTGCTCATCCACCCTCCCAGGCAGTCCCCACTCTCCACCCCCCCTCCCAGGACGTCCCCCCCCAAGGTTGCTGCTGCTGCTGACCGACCTTCCTCTAACGCTCCGCGAGATAGTCTAGGAACGGTTGCCACCGCCTGTAAGACCCCTGCGCAGACCCTCTCAAGGCGAACTTAATCCTCTCCAACTTTATGAACCCAGCCATATCATTTATCCAGGCCTCCAGGCTGGGGGGCTTCGCCTCCTTCCACATTAGCAAGATCCTTCGCCAGGCTACTAGGGATGCAAAGGCCAGAATGCCGGCCTCTTTCGCCTCCTGCACTCCCGGTTCGTCCACTACTCCAAATATTGCTAGCCCCCAGCTTGGCTTGACCCGGACTTTCACCACCTGAGATATTGCTCCCGCCACTCCTCTCCAGAACCCCTCCAGTGCCGGGCATGACCAAAACATATGGACATGGTTTGCCGGGCTCCCTGAGCACCTTCCACATCTGTCCTCTACCCCAAAGAACCTACTCAACCTCGCCCCTGTCAAGTGCGCTCTGTGGACCACCTTAAATTGTATCAGGCTGAGCTTGGCACACGAGGAGGAGGAATTAACCCTACCTAGGGCATCAGCCCACAGACCTTCCTCGATCTCCTCCCCCAGCTCCTCCTCCCATTTACCCTTCAACTCTTCTACCAGCGCTTCCCCCTCTTCTTTCAACTCCTGGTGTATTTCCAACACCTTGCCCTCCCCGACCCATACATCCGAGATCACCCTATCTTGAACTTCTTGTGCCGGGAGCAACGGGAATTCCCTCACCTGTGGCCTCACAAAAGCCCTCACCTGCATATATCTAAAGGCATTTCCCGGGGGTAACTCGAACTTCTCCTCTAGTGCCCCTAGGCTCGCAAACGTCCCGTCGATGAACAGGTCCCCCATTCTTCCAATCCCCGCCTGATGCCAGCTCTGGAACCTCCCGTCCATCTTCCCCGGGACAAACCGGTGGTTACCCCTGATCGGGGACCACACCGATGCTCCCATTGCAGCCCGGTGCCGTCTCCACCTGCCCCAGATACTTAGCGTTGCGGCCACCACCGGGCTCTTGGTATACTTTGTCGGCGAGAGCGGCAGCGGTGCCGTCACCAACGCCCCCAGGCTCGTTCCTTTACAGGACGCCATCTCCATCCTCTTCCATGCCGCCCCCTCTCCCTCCATAACCCACTTGCGGATCATCGCCACATTTGCTGCCCAGTAGTAGCTCCCCAGGTTTGGCAGCGCCAACCCTCCTCGGTCCCTACTGCGTTCCAGGAACCCTCTCCTTACTCTCGGGGTCTCATTCGCCCACACAAACCCCATAATACTCCTGCCTACTCTCTTAAAAAAGGCCTTAGCGATCACGATGGGAAGGCACTGAAACACAAACAGAAACCTCGGAAGGACCACCATTTTGACCGACTGCACTCTACCCGCCAGCGAGAGCGGTAACATGTCCCATCTTTTGAAATCCTCCTCCATTTGCTCCACCAACCTCGTCAGATTCAGTTTATGTAGGGTCCCCTAACTCCTGGCTATCTGGATCCCCAGATACCGATAGCTCCCCTCCGCCCTCCTCAGCGGTAGGTCCCCTATCCCTCTTTCTTGGTCCCCCGCCTGTAATACAAAGAGCTCACTCTTCCCTACATTGAGCTTATAGCCCGAAAACTCCCCAAACTCCCTTCGAGTCTGCATGACCTCCACCATCCCCTCCATTGGATCCGCCACGTACAGCAACAGGTCATCCGCATATAGTGACGCCCGATGCTCTTCTCCCCCTCGGACCACCCCCTTCCTTTTATTGGACTCCCTCAATCACATGGCCAATGGTTCGATCGCCAATGCGAACAACAGGGGGGACAGGGGGCACCCCTGCCTCGTCCCTCGGTACAGTCGAAAGTACTCCGACCTCCGCCGGTTCGTCACTAGACAGTTGTAATGTTAATAACCTCCTGTGTCTACTTCGGTACTGATTAATCTTGAAAGGTAGCAACACTAAAAGGTGGTCATACCACCACTTTTACTATAGAATCTGGAATAATTCATGCTGTATTTTCTAATTCTTTCTGTAAAATGATCCAAACCAATTTTGTCCCATTACCTTATCTCCAGATTTCTGCACCATATTTTCTTTCCATTTCTCTGCTCAGCACATTTTAGAACCTTTTCTTCAAGACTAGGCTTGTCTGTCTATGGCAGAACCCTCTGCAATTATAGTTCTGTGGTATAAGTCCCAACTAATCTAACCATTCAACTCATCCATAATTTGACTTATCTAAGAGTGAAATTAGTTGCATCTATGCCAATTGCTTTTGATTCTCTTATTATATCTGTTCATCATGACGCAGCATGCTCTGTATCATCAACAGAATGCAGTTAGTGACCCTTTTTTTCTATCTCCACAACCCTCATTGTCTCGCCCTGTACCAACTAACCCATCAGTTCTTTGCCTGCATCAAGCTGCTAACTTATTAGGCCAAACATCTCTAGGTAGCTAATGGCATGTTAACCACACATGTCATTATAAACATGCAAAGCATCCAGAAAATTCAAGGGATTAGGAGCGATGGCATGAATTCAGAATCAATTTACACTGCTCCACTGTTAGCTTTCCATAATTGGTACTTCACTCTTAGTCTCCCAGATATCTTTAAACATTGCTGGATTTTCATATGATTGGTCACAAATTCATCACAGAATTATAAACAAGTGGATAAGTATCATTTTGATAACATGAACATGATAACATGATAGGGGTTTGCCTCCTCATCAACTCCTCCTGGTGCTTGGATGTGGCGACTCTGGCGACCTACTGCTCCCCAGACCTGGAATACCTGACCGTGAAGTGCCGTCCATATTATCTTCCACGTGAGTTCACTTCAGCCATTATCACAGCGGTCTACATCCCACCCCAGGCAGTAGTGAGGAAGGCGCTGGACGAACTATACACAGTAATAAACAACTACGAAACAGAACACCCGGAGGCCTTGTTCATCGTGGCCGGAGACTTCAACAAGGCCAACCTCAAGAGTGTACTGCCAAAATTCCACCAGCACATCTCCTGTCCCACCAGGGGCGACAACACTCTTGACCACTGCTACTCAAAAATCAAGGGCGCCTACCGTTCCATCCCCCGACCGCACTTTGGGAAATCAGACCATAAGATGGTGCTCCTTCTCCCGGCATACAAGCAGAAACTCAAGCGGGAGAATCCAGCTAAGAAGGTTGTGTAGTTCTGGTCTGAGGCGACAGAAGAGCTCTTACGTGACTGCTTAGAGACAGTGGACTGGTCCATATTTAAGAACTCAGCGACCAACTTAAATGAGTATGCCACCACCGTCACAGACTTCATCAGCAAATGTGTGGACGACTGCGTGCCAAAGAAAGCAGTACGTGTGTTCCCCAACCGGAAACCATGGCTCAATCGCGAGATTCACTCCCTACTGAAGGACAGATCTGAGGTGTTCAAGGCAGACGACCCTGACCTATACAAGAAATCCAGGTACGACCTCTGCAAAGCCATCCGAGATGCCAAGAGAGAATATCAAACCAAGCTAGAGTCACAGACAGACTCTCGGCGGTTGTGGCAAGGACTAAACAACATAACGGGCTACAAAGCAAAGCCGAACAGTATCTCTGGCAACAGCGCACCCCTCCCCGATGAACTCAATGCATTCTATGCTTGGTTCGAGCAGGTAACCAACAATCCACTGGCAAGTGCCCCAGCAGCTCATAATTCACCCATACCCACCATCACAGCTCCCGAAGTCAGATTGGCCTTTCTGAAAGTGAACCCTCGGAAGGCGACTGGCCCAGACGGGATCCCTGGTCGTGCACTCAGAGCCTGCGCGGACCAGCTGGCAGAGGTATTCGCGGACATCTTTAACCTGTCCCTACTCCACTCCGTGGTCCCCACCTGCTTCAAGAAGACCACCATCATACGGTACCAAAGAAGAACTAGGCAACGTGCCTCAATGACTACCGACCAGTGGCCCTGACTTCAGTCGTAATGAAGTGCTTTGAGAGGTTGATCATGAAGCGCATCACCTCCATACTCCCAGAACGCCTTGATCCACTTCAATTCGCATACCGCTGCAACCGGTCCACATCAGACACCATTTCCCTGGCCCATCACTCATCCCTAGAGCATCTCGAAAACAGGGACTCCTACATTAACTCCTATTTATTGACTACAGCTCCGCATTCAACACCATAATCCCAGCCAAGCTCATATCAAAGCTCCAAAACCTCGGACTTGGCTCCCCACTCTGCAACTGGATCCTCGATTTTCTGACCAACAGACCACAATCAGTAAGAATGAACAACAACACCTCCTCCACAATAGTCCTCAACACCGGCACCCCGCAAGGCTGCGTACTTAGCCCCCTACTCTACTCCCTGTACACACATGATGGCGTGGCAAAACTTGGTTCCAACTCCATCTACAAGTTTGCTGACGATACGATCATAGTGGGCCGGATCCCGAATAACGATGAGTCCGAATACAGGAGGGAGATAGAGAACTTAGTGGAGTGGTATAGCGACAACAATCTCTCCCTCAATGCCAGCAAAACTAAAGAGCTGGTAATTGACTTCAGGAAGCAAAGTACTGTACACACCCCTGTCAGCATCAACGGGGCCGAGGTGGAGATGGTTAGCAGTTTCAAATTCCTAGGGGTGCACATCTCCAAAAATCTGTCCTGGTCCACCCACGTCGACGCTACCACCAAGAAAGCACAACAGCGCCTATACTTCCTCAGGAAACTAAGGAAATTCGGCATGTCCACATTAACCCTTACCAACTTTTACAGATGCACCATAGAAAGCATCCTATCGGGCTGCATCACAGCCTGGTATGGCAACTGCTCGGCTCAGGACCGCAAGAAACTTCAGAGAGTCGTGAACACCGCCCAGTCCATCACACGAACCTGCCTCCCATCCATTGACTCCATGTACACCTCCCGCTGCCTGGGGAAAGCGGGCAGCATAATCAAAGATCCCTCCCACCCGGCTTACTCACTCTTCCAACTTCTTCCATCGGGCAGGAGATACAGAAGTTTGAGAACACGCACAAACAGACTCAAAAACAGCTTCTTCCCCACTGTCACCAGACTCCTAAATGACCCTCTTATGTACTGACCTCATTAGCACTACACCCTGTATGCTTCGTCCGATGCCAGTGCTTATGTAGTTACATTGTATATGTTGTGTTGCCCTATTATGTATTTTCTTTTATTTCCTTTTCTTCTCATGTACTTAATAATCTGTTGAGCTGCTCGCAGAAAAATACTTTTCACTGTACCTCGGTACACGTGACAATAAACAATCCAATCCAATCCAATCCAATGATCATCAATAAAGTAATGCCAATCAACCTGGTTCCCAGAAAGGGAACAATTTTAAATATTCAATCTCTATCAATGCAATCATTTTTCACCCAATCTTAATTTTTCTTTCTGATTTGATTCCAATTCACTTTACTTCTCTGTATTCTTTGATTTCTTTCTCAATCTATAAATCTCATTGTTTCAGTGGAACACTGTTGACTCTGTATTCACCTGGGTCTCAGATGTTCAATCACTTCATGATCTTGTTACATTTCAGAAAGTTTAGGTGCAGAAATAATTTTAACTCAGGGCACACATCATGAGATTATATTGCGTATCTATTGTTACCAATACTTCAACAACTGAAAGTAGTTGCTTCCAATTTAGAACATGAACTTGAAAACTGTTCCCAATATTTCTCCTAAACTCCATGGGTGGGAATGCCCAACCTGCCACACCCGTTTTCTGGTGTGGTGCGCCCCCACCGGCAGCAGGATTCTCCGTTCTGGCAGCTAGCCAAAGGAGCTTCCCATTGTGAGCACCCCCACGTCGTCCGCGGGTGTGAGTGCGTTGCCGGCGAAATGGGGGATCCCGCCAATGGAGAATCCATCCCCATTTCTCTAATGAAAATTATATTTTTGTGCTCAGGGTGGAGATGTGGGTCAGTTGATCATCATTGCTGCTTTGTATCAAATAATTAAGTAGTACAATTTATATAGCTAATTCCTGCTCATTAACAACCAGATGTGGCAGTATCCAAATTTGTTGGATTTTAAATCTGGTCAATTTTTCATTCTAATTTTTAAGAACTGTGTCATCTAACTGGACTTGGATTTATGTCAATTTAATGCATGTGTTTGTGGTTTGTTTTTCTCTTGGGTATGAGAAAGGCCAGATTTCAAATCAGTTGAGAGTTGGGAGGTGAATAAACCTAAAAGTCTATATTAAACATAGGCTAACAATCATAAGGCTCAGTGGATGGTTTCTTTAGAAAGAAATTTAGGGATATTTTAAAGTCAGTTTTTAAAGTGCAGTAGGTTAATATATGGAATGGTAGACAAATTAAACTATCGTTTCGGGAGTTAAGTGATGGAAGACAATGAGTGGGATACTGGGAGAGGGTTTATCTTTTAGTCATGACATGGCTTGTGTTACAGGAAAATAGTGAAGTGTGATTGTATGGTATAGCGGAATGCTGTAGATGCTTTATGGGCTAAATACATTCAATAACAGAGGGAAAAACATGGCAGCACTCTCACCTCTGAATCAGAAAATTGTGCTCCCATCCCAAAGACTAGAGTATGTCATTTAGGCTGACAGGTCAGTATCCTTCTGAGTGAGTGCTGCACCATTAATGGTCTTTGTTTTGAACGAGATATTCTTCTCAGATAGATGCCAAAGATCCCACGGCACCTTTTGAAGAGGAGCAGTGGAGGTCTCCTCATCAATATTCATTAAAATCACGGCTTGGTGGCGCAATGGTTCGCACTGTTGCTTCACGACGCCGAGGACCCAGGTTTGATCCCGGCCCCGTGTCACTGTCCATGTAGAGTTTGCACATTCTCCCCGTGTCTGCGTTGGCCTCACCCCCACAACCCAAAAATGTGCAGGGTAGGTAGATTGGCCTTGCCAAATAGCCCCTTCATTGGAAAAAATATAAATTTAATCAAAATCTATCCCTTTCCCAAACCCAGCAAAACCAGATGTGGAAGGTTGCTGTGTGTAAATTGGCTGCCACATTCCCTACGTTACAACAGTGACTACACTTTAAAAGTACATTTTCTTTGATGCAAAATGCTTTGAAGAGTCTCAATGTAAGTTCATCTTTCATTCTTTTCAATGGAAATCCTCAGAATTTGGTTCGTTTATGCTAATGGTCTTTATCATATATTTCATATTGAAGGAAATATCCTGAAAATGTTGAACATGAAATCAAAAGACGTATTCTGTCGCAGTGCATTAATCTAATTTCCTGACAGTTTCCTTCATAAGAAACAACCAGAATAATCTACTGATGGAAATGATCACTGTGTTTCAGAGAGAAATCATGCACTGATCAAGTGGAATTCCATAATCTCTATCTATCCACTGTCTTGATATGGAGATATTGGGAACTTAGGTCCAGAAATGGGGCTCAAGATGAAGCAGGCAATTTAGGGGTTAAACAGATTGAGGAAAAGACTTGAAGCAACAGATTTGGAGGGATATGTCTACAGCCTGTTATCGTGTCCCATTCAGACTTAACCTCATTAGGGGGAATACACAAGATGCCCCGGTTCAGCCTGGATGATCCACGCAAGATCCATTGTCATTCTGGACAACCTTGTTTGACCAGCCAACAACCTATCACAGGGTCTGATGACCTATTTGCCCATGAATGGGCATATAAATGGCATAGCTCTGTTCTTTTCTATAAACGGTAGTGGGCAATTAGCCAAGATAACGATAAGGAGTCAAGTCTGGCCACCTCAAAGGAGAACCTTTGTTTGAGGGGCTGGGCAGAGCTTGGAGAGAGATAAAGAATGCAGTTCTGAACAGTTTCAGAAAAGGCTGTGAAAACTAATCAGAGAGGTCATGAAAGTTGCCACCGAGGCAGGCTTTGGAAAAAGATTCTGACAAGTGCCCCGAACCGAAGAAACATGCTTCATAGATGCAAGTCTTGCCTTTGTCTTTCTGTGAAAGTGGAACAAGAGCTTTATGTCCTGTTACAGTGTTGTTCAATGGGAACTAGGGTGTTAAGGTTAGGTAATCTGTCGAGCTGAAGTTAAAGTTTAAATATTGTTTTCTTTTGTTTCGTTAAATAAAGTTTGCTTATAAAATAGCCAAGCCCTATTTCTGAAATTATCACTCCCGGAACTGGCCCACATTAAAACTTTATAACATTAGGGCATCTGGTCCAGTCTCTTGGACACTGTTGAGAGCTGACCAGGTGTTCGTACACCACATAACTTCACTACTTGTTGCTTCTATTCCGTGAAAAACATTTATCCTTGTACTCAGCAGTGTATAAGCTGTTGTGTTTCACAGAGCATCTGATTATCTCACTTGAAATGTAATCCTATAGCCTTCAATGCCATTCCCAGACAGATAGGAGAAATGTTATTTTCACTGAGATTGTGTGAACATTAGTTATATAATCTGAAGTAAACAATATGTACATCTTTCAATGTCCGGATTCATTTTTTCATGTCCCATCAGTACTTATTATTCCACTTAACAATTGTAGAAAACTCATTAGGACACACAAAGACATACTGCACACAAAGTTGCCAAAGTTGACAGGTCTTCAACCCATTAACACACAAATGGAGCAGATAGTTTTCTATTTGATGCCTCAATTATGTGATGTTTCTGCTCCCATTTGCCATCAAATCATTTTGCTTTTGTTAAGGAAGGTACTTAATATTCATCACAAAGCTCCATTAATCATCCCTTAACTAACCAGTGAGAGTTGAGGAATTCCATACTCACAAAAATCTTTGACTTATAAATGGTAGCCAGAGGGCTTGCAAACAGAAAGCAAGAAGACACTGTGATTACTTAGGGTACTGTGTTTATTACTTGTATTTCCCTCTTGAGTTTTTCATGGTTTAAAATAACTTGCAATGTTGCCTCCTGCCACTCAAATTAATTTCCTTACTAGCAGGAGATCACCATGTTTTTAATTAATTTTCAGATAATTGAACACATCTTTATTTACGGGGGTTGCATCAGGGCTCCAGCGATCGGGACGCCATTTAAAATTGACATCCTGATCTTCACTTCACTGAGCATTTCCGGACCAGAGATTCTCAATGCAGAAATACATTCCCTGCCGAGACCCCCTTTCTAACCCGAGTGACGGCTTATAGCTTTGTGTTTTTCGGTTCCGCGAGGGGCGGGAAGCATGCGGCTAAACGCAGTCGCTGGGGGACTTCGTTCTTATTTAGTTAAATTGTGCCAATGGTTGTTTCATTCAAAATCATTAATGTCACAAGTGAAAACTTTGAGTGAGAAACTGGGCTCACTTTGACTGCCATTATGGCTCCAGCCTCTGCTCTTTCTTGTTCCCTCTCTCGGATCCCTGGAGATTCATCCGGTTTGTGAGATTCAGTGATATGATCAACAGAACCTTATAATCCAATTCCACAATGGCTTCCTATGCTTTATTTATTTCTCAAAGCCCATCTCCATAGCAACATGAATCACATAGGCCTTGTACCTAGGCAAAAATGATAATTATCTTGCTTCTAGAACCCTCAATTATATTATAATTGGGATTAAATAGCCAACTGAATGCAAAACTGTTTACAACTTGATATTCTTAATACCTCCCTGGGACTTAATACCTCCCTGCTTGCAGGTGCGAATAACTTGCATTCTCTTTTAGTAAAATAACCTTTATTCACAGTAACTTCATCGCAGCGTTAATGTAAGCTTACTTGTGACACTAATAAAGATTATTACTATTACCTGCATGCCCTAAATATTTTACAACTAAGCCATCTGGGCTTGCTATCAGCAGAATTCAGGATAGGTCACATGACCTGTTTCCTCCATTTCACTCGAAATTAAAGACACGGTCCCAAAACATAATATTTTAAAACCTTGCATTTGGAGCAGTGTGACATCAATAGAAAGCAGGGACAAGTTACTTCTCCATTAGTTGGAGTCATACCACAACAAGGACTCCAATGTTAGTCTCCTATTCACTGACTACACCTCCGCCTTCAACACAATAATCTCAGCCAAACTCATATCAAAGCTCCAAAACCTAGGACTTGGCTCTTCCCTCTGCAACTGGATCCTCAACTTCCTGACCCATAGACCACAATCAGTAAGGATAAACAACACCTCCTCCATGATAGTTCTCAATATCAGGACCCCGCAAGATTGCGTATTTACTATACTCCCGTTATACACATGAATGTGTGGCAAATTTGGCTCCAACTCCATCTACAAGTTTGCTGACAACACGACCGTAGTGGATCGGATCTCGAACAATGATGTGTCAGAATACAGGAAGAAGATAAAGAACCGAGTGGAGTGGTGCAACGACAACATTCTCTCCCTCAATGTCAGCAAAACTAAAGAGCTGGTCATCGACTTCAGGAAACAAAGTAGCGTACACATACCTGTCAGCATCAACGGGGCTGAGGTGGAGATGGTTGACAGTTTCAAATTCCTAGTTGCGTACATCACCAACAATCTGTCCTGGTCCACTCACGTCGAAGCTATGACCAAGGAACCACAACAGCGCCTATACTTTCTCAGGAACTAACGAAATTTGGCATATCCACATTGACTCTGACCAACTTTTACATATGCACCATAGAAAGCATCCAATCTGGCTGCACCACAGCCTGGTATGGCAACTGCTCGACCCAAGATTGTAAGAAACTACAGAGAGTCATGAACACTGCCCAGTCCGCCACATGAACCCGCCTCCCATCCACTGACTGTCTACACCTCCCGCTGCCTTGGGAAAGCGGATAGCATTATCAAAGACCCCTCCCCCCCGGCTTATTCACTCTGCCAACTTCTTCCAGTGGGCTGGAGATAGAAAAGTCTGAAAACAAACACTAACAGATTCTAAAACAGCTTCTTCCCTGCTATTAGCAGACTCCTGAATGACCTCTTATGGACTGATCTTTTCACACGATGGGCCAAATTGCCTCTTCTGCAGTGTAGGAATTCTATTCTATTCTATTTTCTATACTGAGTAGTACTGCAGTCCTGCATGTTTCACCCGATGCTTGTGTCTATTTATTTATATTCTGTATTTATGCATGCCCTACGTTTTTTTTTCATGTATGAACTGTATACAGAACAATACTTTTCGCTGTACCTGGGTGCACGTGACAATAAACAAATCCATGCATCCAACAATGGAAGATGGTTGTTGTTTTTGGAGGTCAATAACCTCAGCCCCAGGACATCTGTAGGAGTTCCTCAGGGTAGTGTCCTAGGCTCAACCATCTTCAGCTTCTTTATCAATAATCTTTCTTCCATCATAAGGTCAGAATTGGAAATGCCGTCTGATGTTTGCACGATGTTCAGCACCGTTCGCCACTCCTCAGATACTGAAGCGGCCCGTGTCCAAATGCAGCAAGACCTGACAACAGACTTGGGCTGATAAATGGCAAGTAACCATTTTTGTCAGAGAAGTGCTATGTTAGTGGTTAGCGCTGCTGCCTCACGACACCGAAGACCTGGGTTTGAGCCTCGCCCTGGGTCACTGTCTGTGTGGAGTTTGCACATTCTCCCCGTGTCTGCGTGGTTCTCACCCACATAACCCAAAGATGTGCAGCGTAGGTGGATTGGACATGCTAAATTGCCCCTTAATTGGAAAATAAAGAGAAGTGCTAGGTTATGACCACTCCCAGCAAGAGAGAGTCTAACTATCTTCCCTTGACATTCAACTGCATTACCATCGCTGAATCTGCCATCATCAACATCCTGGGGTCACAATTGACCAGAAACTTGACTGGACCAGCCATGTAAACACTGTGGCTACAAGCGCAGTATAGTCTGGGTATTTAAGTGAGTATCTCGACTCACAAACCTGTTCGCCATCAAGAAGGCATAAGTCTGATGGAATACTTCCTACTTGCTTGGATGAGTGCAGCTCCAACAGCATTCAAGGAGTTTAACACAATCTCGAACAAAGCAATCCACTTAACTGGCACCCCATTCACCACATTGAACATTCACCCCCTCCACCACTGATACACAGTGATGTGGAGATGCCGGCGTTGGACTGAGGTGGGGTGCACTCCAAAAGCTAGTGACTCAAAACAAACCTGTTGGACATTAACCTGGTGTTGTAAGACTTCTTACTGGTACACAGAAGCAGCAGAGTGCACCAGAGCGGTTCTCAAACCTTTTTTGGCTGAAGCTATTTTTTCAAATGGATTAATAATCTCTGACCTCCATCTAAATGATAGCATAATGGCTGGGATTGTCTATCCCCGCCCCGTGGTGGGTTTACCAGCGAAGGAGGAGGCTCGCCAATGGCTGCCGGCAGCATCATTGGGTCCCGCCAAAGTCAAAGGCCACTTACGTTGCTTGCCAGTGGGAAGGGTCAGAGAATACTGGCCTATATATGCTCATAATACAAAAGTGCTACAGATAAGCCGTGTTTTAATAAAGTGGTAAATTTTAGAATTGGTGGATTTAAATTTGAACATCAGCAACTATAAATTCTGTACTAATGTGGCCTAAAATATGGGGCGGGATTCTCCGTCCCGGCTGATGGTTTCCCATTGTGATCACCCTCATGCCGTCGGGAAATGCGCAGCCTTGAGTACGCTGCTGCCAACAGAGAATCCTGCCTATGTTTTTTTCACCGAAAGGTCTAGAATTCTACATTTCCTCCATCTCACCTCAAAACTGGAGAAGACGAGCAACTAAAGATGCTCATGCATTTACAATCCATCAGCTGGCAATCTGTGTCCCGCTCTCAGTACCTCTCCATGCACACTCCTCTCCTACATAGACAGTTAGCTCACTCTGTCCTGCTCTTTTGCCTCCAGCTCTCCCTCCTTTGCTTACTCTTGCCATGTCACACCCTGCAAATAATTCAAAATTGTGCAGTTCTCAAGCTGCAAATGCAACAGAGGCTTATTCCTTACTAGCCATTATGAATCATTATTCAATTCGTCCTCTTTGAAAATAATTGTGGCATGGCTTGTTAATGTGCCATCTGCTAATGTTGTAAAATATGTTCAGCAAAAAGAGTAGAAACACCTCTGATTATACTGTAGGCCCCTTGAAACGTCTCTATAGACTTCTAGACGTGCGTGGACTCCAGTTTCAGACCACGGATTTACAAGAAGCACGCAGCAACCTGCCTCTTTGATAGCTTGCATGGAAATGCCAGCACTTACAAATTGCCCTCTAAGTCTCCCACCATCCTGACTTACTGTTGCTTTGTTGTCGCTGTGTCAATATCCTGGAACTTGCTCCCTAACAGCTCAGTACCTGCACAATATGAATCACAGGTGTTGAAGAAGATAGTTCTCAAGGTTTGTTTTAGTACGAAGAATGTGGAGAGGGAGTTTAACCTAAATAGTACAATTTTAAAGGGGATCTATCGGAACAGAGATACTAAGGAATGTATGTACAGGGGTCTTTGAATGCTGCAGACGAAGCTGGGAAGGCTGTTAAAATACATATATGGGAACTTTGGCTTTGTAAATAGAGGGAGTAACTACGAAAGTAAAGATGTTATGCTAAAACTTTAGAAAACACTGGTTAAGCAGCAGCTGGAGTACTGTTTCCAAATCTGGGCCACCTGCAGAAAATAAGGCACCCGAGTGTACAGAGGAGACTTACTTGAATGGTACAAGGGGTGACGGAATTCAATTAGTTTGAAAGGTTGAAGAGATTGTTCTCCATGGAGCAGAGAAAGTTAAGGGGAGGTTTGAAAGAGGGGTTCAAATCAATGAACGGTTTTGATAGAAGGAAAGAAGTTTCCACAGGTATAAAGGCCAGTAACAAAAGAACCAGAGGTAATGTGAGGAACACAATTCTTTGATAGTAAATGTGGTGAAAAGCGTTACAGGAGAAACTTTCAAAAGGTTATTGGAAATATCCTTGGAACAATAAATTCGTTGAGCGATGGACACAACGGCCTCCATCTGCGCACGAATCTAGGGATGGTATTTAATGGAGCTGATGAGGGCCTCACCCGCTGGCTGGACAGCTGACGAGAATCCAACACTGCCTCTTCTTGGGATGGCCCACTGTATCATGTGCTACTCGGGTACTTCAGAGGCCAGATGCGGGCGTTCCCTGAGAGCAAAGATCCTTGAGATGGAAATCCTGTCCACTGAGAATCGGTGGCCAATCGGAGACTGGCAGCACTGTTAAGCTGCAGTACCACTGGGGAGGCGGCGGCTACAACACCCAGACAAGGCTGAGTATCATCTGGATAAAAGCAAATTACTGCGGATGCTGGAGTCTGAAACCAAAAGAGAAAATGCGGGAAAATCTCAGCAGGTCTGGCAGCATCTGTAAGGAGAGAAACAAGCTATTTATTGATAACATGGCAGCACAGTTGGTAGCACTGTTGCTTCACAGCACCTGGGACCCGGGTTCGTTCGCAGCTTGGGTCACTGTCTGTGCGGAGTTTGCACATTCTCCCATGTCTGCGTGGGTTCCTCCGGGTGCTCCGGTTTCCTCCCACAAGTCCCCAAACACCTACTTGTTAGGTGAATTGGACATTCAGAATTCTCCCTCTGTGTACCCGACAGGCGCCAGAGTGTGGTGGCTAGGGGCTTTTCACAGTAACTTCATTGCAGTGTTAATGTAAGCCTACTTGTGACATTAATAAAGATTATCATTATAAAGGTAAATTGTACGCAGGCACAGAGTCACTCAACAGTTCTTCGCTCTCCGGCTCTAAGGTCCACTCTCCCCAGGACCTTGGGCGTCATTCTCCGACCCCCCGCCGGGTCGGAGAATGGCCGTTGGCCGCCGTGAATCCCGCCCCCGCCCCCGCCGAAGTCTCCGAAGGGAGAAAAGTCGGCGGGGCGTTAATGGCGCCGCTGCCGCGGAGAATGTCACGGGTCTGCGCAAGGCAGCCGATTTTCGGCCTGCCGATATTCTCCCTTCCGGATGGGCCGAAGTCCCGTCGACGTGATGACCGTTCACGTCGACGTGAATTAAACCTCCTTTTCATCGGCGTGACCCGGTGCTCCAGGCTCACGCCGACCAGCGAGGAGGTGAGTGACGGCCTGGGGGGTTGGCTCTGGGCAGGAAATGGCGTTGCCGCAGACTGATTGCGTGAGGAGAGGTGTGTCTCGGCTTGTGTGTGTGTGTGTGCGGCGGGGGGGGGGGGGGGTGGTTAGAGTAGGCTGGGCTCCGGGGGAGTGCCGGGAGGGGGTCCGTGCTGGGGTGGAGGTTGGGGGGGGGGTCGTGCTGGGGTGGAGGTTGGGGGGGGGTCCGTGCTGGGGTGGAGGTTGGGGGTTGGGGGGGTCCGTGCTGGGGTGGAGGTTGGGGGGGGTCCGTGCTGGGGTGGAGGTTGGGGGGGTCCGTGCTGGGGTGGAGGTTGGGGGTGGGGTCCGTGCCGGGGTGGAGGTTGGGGGGGGGGTCCGTGCTGGGGTGGAGGTTGGGGGTGGGGTCCATGCCGGGGTGGAGGTTGGGGGGGGTGTCCGTGCTGGGGTGGAGGTTGGGGGGGGGGTCCGTGCTGGGGTGGAGGTTTGGGGTTGGGGGGGTTCCGTGCTGGGATGGAGGTTGGGGGTTGGGGAGGGGGTCCGTGCCGGGGTGGAGGTTGGGGGGTGGAGGTTGGGGGGTGGGGTCCATGCCGGGGTGGAGGTTGGGGGGGGGGTCCGTGCTGGGGTGGAGGTAGGGGGTTGGGGGGGTCCGTGCTGGGGTGGAGGTTGGGAGTTGGGGAGGGGGTCCGTGCCGGGGTGGAGGTTGGGGGGTGGAGGTTGGGGGGTGGGGTCCGTGCCGGGGTGGAGGTTGGGGGGGGGGTCCGTGCTGGGGTGGAGGTTGGGGGGGGGTCCGTGCTGGGGTGGAGGTTGGGGGTTGGGGGGGGTCCGTGCTGGGGTGGAGGTTGGGGGTTGGGGGGGGTCCGTGCTGGGGTGGAGGTTGGGGGTTGGGGAGGGGGTCCGTGCCGGGGTGGAGGTTGGGGGGTGGAGGTTGGGGGGTGGGGTCTGTGCCGGGGTGGAGGTTGGGGGGGGGTCCGTGCTGGGGTGGAGGTTGGGGGGGGGTCTGTGCTGGGGTGGAGGTTGGGGGTTGGGGGGGGTCCGTGCTGGGGTGGAGGTTGGGGAGTGGAGGTTGGGGGGTGGGGTCCGTGCTGGGGTGGAGGTTGGGGGGGGGGTCCGTGCCGGGGTGGAGGTTGGGGGGGGGGGTCCGTGCTGGGGTGGAGGTTGGGGGGGGGTCCGTGCTGGGGTGGAGGTTGGGGGTGGGGTCCGTGCTGGGGTGGAGGTTGGGGGTGGGGTCCGTGCTGGGGGGGTCCGTGCTGGGGTGGAGGTTGGGGGGGGGGTCCGTGCTGGGGTGGAGGTTGGGGGGGGGGGGTCCGTGCCGGGGTGGAGGTTGGGGGGGGTCCGTGCCGGGGTGGGTGATGGGAGGGCAAATGAGTTGGCCCACCTGGCCAGGTGCCAGCCTCCAACAGTTGGACCCATGCGGTCCATGCCACCTGGCTGGGGGCAGGAGGGGATATGGGCAATGATGACATGTCGTCGTTCCCCTCCCCCCCCACCAGGCCGTCATGTTTTCAGATCATCCAGCGATGTTGGCCGCCGTGGTGGCAGCCGCTCATGTCTATGTTGCCCTGGATGAGGAGGAGGAGCGTGCCAGAGAGGCGGCGCAGGCTGCCGCAGAGGGGCAGGCGGCAGCCGCCCAGGCTGGAGGGACACCTGACCGACAGGATGAGGAGGGGGAGGAGGACGTCGCGGCCCCACGGCAACGGAGGCACCCGAGGGCGCCCCGTGTGTACCGGCCCCGGCAGTCATACCAGAACCTCACGGACCGGGAATGCAGGAGGAGACTCCGGATGAGCCGGGAAACCGTGGCACACATCTGCCACCTGCTGGCACACCTGTCACCGCGTGGCACTGGCGGGGGGGACCCTCTCCCCGTGTCCGTCAAGGTTACGGTGGCCCTGAACTTTTATGCAACGGGGTCATTCCAGGCACCGAGTGGGGACCTGTCCGGCATATCGCAGACATTGGTGCATCGGTGCATCCGGGCAGTGATAGATGCCCTTTATGCCATGGCGCACCGCTACATCCGCTTCCCCGTGGACCGGGCCAGCCAAGATGCCTGGGCCGTGGGCTTCTCTGCCGTTGCCGGGTTCACCATGGTCCAGGGCGCGATCGATGGGATGCACGTTGCGGTGCGGCCACCTGCAGAGAACAGGGCCGTGTTCACTAATAGGAAGGGGACCTATTCGATGAACGTACAGGTGGTCTGCGACCACCGCATGATGATCCTGCACGTCTGCGCCCGTCACCCAGGCAGTGTACACGACTCATTCGTGTTGTCGCGGTCATCCATCCCCGGCATGTACGAGGGACGCCATCCCCGGCTGAGGGGCTGGTTGCTGGGCGACAGGGGCTACCCATTGCGATCGTGGCTGATGACGCCTATACGGAGGCCACGCAATGAGGCGGAGAACCGCTACAATGATGCCCATGTAGCGACAAGGGGAGTGATCGAGAGGTGCTTTGGCGTGCTGAAGATGCGTTTCAGGTGCCTGGACCTCTCTGGGGGCGCCCTCCAGTATCGGTCAGATAGGGTCGGCCGCATCATTGTGGGGTGCTGCGTCCTGCACAACATAGCCCAGCAGAGGGGCGATGTGCCGCAGGCAGAGGAGGGCGGAGTGGAGGAGCAGCAGGAAGAGGCGCAGTCCTCCCCAGATGAGGGGGATGGGGGCAATGGTCTGGGCAGACGGGGTAGACACAGGCGGGTGGCTGTCCACCGTTACCGGCTGGCCCAGCGGGCACGGGACAGACTGATAGACGCCCGCTTCACTGACTAGATGGGCGTGGGAATCGGGTAGTATGGCCACAGACCGCACACCATGGCAACAGCCGACCACCCACACCCCCCACCCATCCACCCACCCAGCACCCTCACCCCGCTCCCCAACCCCACAAACCCCACCCGCATGCACACCACCCCCCCCCCAATTGCCAATCCACCGGCGGCACAACGGGCGGGCTCACCCAGTTGCGGGTGGACGCGTGTCTATCGCAGGCCATGGAGGATGATGACAACCCGCCTCCGATGAGCTCCTGGCTCTACATCGTTGGACTATGTCTGACCCATGGCCACAATACCACCATCCACCCGGACCATCCCTGCATGCGGCTGTGACACTGCAGCGCACGGTCCCGTCCTCTGCCCGGGGGATGTTGATGGCGGCCCAGGGGGAAGGGGGCAGACTCACCTGGGGCTGACGTAAGACCACCCGTCACACACACACTTGCGCTCAACGTACATGACACGCCCGCACACTTTGGACAGAGCACAAAGGCAGCTTCGGTAGGTGTAACATTGACTTTAATAACCAAAGGAGTTCATGCACGTGCCCTAGCCCCTAAAACTCATCTGTGACCTGCACCCGTGCCAACTTACTCAGTGTCTAATTGTTTGGCCTTACGGGCCCTTTGACTACGTCTACGTGGTTCCCCAGACGGTACAGCAGAACTGGAGGTGGACTCCTGTGATTCCTGCCCTCTGACACTGGATCCCTTTGGCGGCCGTTTCCTGGGGCGTCCTGGCCTAGATGGGCCAGGCTGCGGCCCGGGCGACTGGGATGGCGAGCTGCCAGCCTGTCCTGCCCGTTGCCCACCCGATGCACCTGGGACGGAAGGGGGGGAGTCCGAGGTGTCGCGGTGTACCGGGACCTCCCCTACAGAGGGAGCCGGGACGGACCACACCACCTCCTCCTCCCTCGGGGTGCCCGATGGCCCCCAGGCCTCTACATGGGTGTTGGATGCGAACGGACTGGCCATCCGACGTGCCCCCGACATCTGGCGCTGCCAGTCCTGGAGGCCCGTGCTTGTATCGACAGGGGTCTGCAGGTTTGCAGCCATGGAGCCCAGGGGGTTGTCAAACCCTGTCTGTGACAGTGCGACGCCGGTTCGCACATGGCCACTGGCGCCGATGCCCTCAGCGATGGCCTGCTGAGACTGGGCCATGGCCTGCTGAGACTGGGCCATGGCCTGCAGAGACTGGGCTATGGCCTGCAGAGACTGGGCTATGGCCTGCTGAGACTGGGCCATGGCCTGCTGAGACTGGGCTATGGCGTTGAGCGCCTCTGCCATCTGGCGCTTGCACTGGCTCATGGCCTCCTGTGAGAGGGCAGCCATTTCCTGGGCCACAGACGCCGCCTGCACGGAAGGCCCCTGGCCTCGCAAACCGTTCCCCATGTCTGACACCGTTGCACCCATTGCCCCCACCGCGGACGCCACCCGTGCGGTGTCAGCCTGGGTGGCACGCATGACCGGGACCACTCCCAGCTCCTGGACGCGGGTGGACTCCTCCACCTGCGACCGCAGCCGCCGCAAGCCACCCGTCACCCTATTCGCTCGTCTCCGTGTCGGTGGTTGCATCAGATCTATGTGTGGGTGTGGTAACTGCAGGAACCCGGGATCCATCTGGGCGGCAGATGTTCGCTTGGCCTGGGCTGCCCTCCGACTACCCGGTCCCTCTGCTGCTCCTACCTCCACCTGCTGTACCGGGACGGCTGTGTTGTGCGCACCAGTGAGTGTACCAGACGCCTCATCACTAAAGTGCCCAACCGTGGTGAGTGTTTCTGCGATGGTGGAGGGTGTTGGTGACAGCAGTGGCGTTGTGTCGTGCTCTTCGTCCCACTCTGACTCCATGGCACTTTGGGGTGGGGGTTCGTCTCCACCCATCCACTCTGAGTCACTGTCCGGTATTTCGTCTTCCCGGGTAGGGGTGTCCTGGGTAGTGCTGTCCCGGGTAGGGGTGTCCTGGGTAGTGGTGTCCCGGGTAGGGGGTGTCCTGGGTAGTGGTGTCCCGGGTAGGGGTGTCCTGGATAGTGGTGTCCTGGGTAGTGGTGTCCTGGCTCGGATGTGACGGGGGCCTGTGGCTGCCCCCCTCATCGCTGGGTGGTCGCTCCCGCACGTGACGGGGGTGTCGTCTCCCTGTTGCTCCAGGTCTCTCCGTCTCCCGTGGTGTGCGAGGGGCATCCTGCGGGCGTCGCATGCTGGAGGGTGCGGGTCTCTCCGTCTCCTGTGGTCTCCGAGGGGCATCCTGCGGGCGTCGCATGCTGGAGGGTCCGGGTCTCTCCGTCTCCCGTGGTGTGCGAGGGGCATCCTGCGGGCGTCGCATGCTGGAGGGTCCGGGTCTCTCCGTCTCCCGTGGTGTGCGAGGGGCATCCTGCAGGCGTCGCATGCTGGAGGGTCCGGGTCTCTCCGTCTCCTGTGGTCTCCGAGGGCATCCTGCGGGCGGTGTGCATCTGCGGGGATGGGTGCCTGGACGTTTGGTCCTGCGATACACAATGAAGCATGCATGGTTAGACATCAGGCAGTGATCAGGTGATACGGGGGAGGGTGATATAGGGGAGGGGGGATATGGGGACGGGCTGTTGATGGCTCACTTGCTCGTGGGCCCCCGACCTCTGCATCAGCAACCTCCCGGTCCTCAGGTCCGCCAGCCAGTTCCAGGGCCCTTTCCTCGTGTACGGTCAGTGGCCTCTCATCAGCGGGCCCTCCTCCAGTCCTCACATGCTCCCTATTGTTGTGTGCGCGCTTCTCCTGTGGCGGGGGGGGGGGGTGGTGGCAGGGGTAAAAGGCAACAGTGTTAGGCAGGTATATGAATGCACGCCATCGGTTGCGCGTGCATTGCAGAGGTTAAGGTTAGGGCTGGATTCACTTGGGGATATGGGGGATATGGGGGAGGGGGGGATATGGGGGAGGGGGGATATGGGGGAGGGGGGATATGGGGGGGATATGGGGGAGGGGGATATGGGGGAGGGGGGGATATGGGGGAGGGGGATATGGGGGAGATATGGGGGGATATGGGGGAGGGGGGATATGGGGGAGGGGGGATATGGGGGAGGGGGGATATGGGGGAGGGGTGGATATAGGGGAGGGGGGATATGGGGAGGGGGGCTATGGGGGAGGGGGGATATGGGGGGGATATGGGGTAGATATGGGGGAGGGGGGATATGGGGAGGGGAGATATGGGGGAGGGGGGATATGGGGAGGGGGGATATGGGGGAGGGGGGATATGGGGGAGGGGGGATATGGGGGAGGGTGGGATATGGGGAGGGGGGATATGGGGGGAATATGGGGGTATGGGGGAGGGGGGATATGGGGGAGGGGGGATATGGGGGAGGGGGGATATGGGGGGGCGATATGGGGGGGATATGGGGGGGATATGGGGGAGGGGGGATATGGGGGAGGGGGGATATGGGGGGATATCGGTGGGGATATGGGGGGGATAAGGGGGGGGGGATATGGGGGGCGATATGGGGGAGGGGGGATATGGGGGAGGGGGGATATGGGGGAGGGGGGATATGGGGAGGCTCACCCTGCCTGCTCTGACGAGGTCGTTCACCTTCTTGTGGCACTGGGTGCCTGTCCGTGGTGTCAGGGCCACAGCGGTGATGGCCTCTGCCACTTCCCTCCACAGACGCCGGCTGTGGCGTGGGGCAACTCTGCGGCCGTGCCCGGGATACATGGCATCCCTCCTCTGCTCCACCGCGTCCAGGAGCGCCTCCACATCGCGTGACTCGAACCTCGGGGCTGAGCGACGGCCAGCCATCAAGTCGGGTGTTGCGGTCGGCTGTTCCGGTCGGGTGGGGGGGGAGCTGCACGGCCTTATGAGCGGATCCCGTTACGTCGCTGCTAGCCCATTTCGGGCCGCAGACTATCGGCCCATTTTTATGACGTGACGCAAGTGGGATTTGCGCCGTTTTTTGCGCCGATCGGCGGCCTTTCCGCCGATAATGGAGAATTTCGCCCCTTGTTCCCTGGGCCCCGCGCTTTTCCCCCATTGGTCGGGGATTGCGCACTCCTGCGTCGGTCACGTGGACCACGAGTGCTCATCCCTTAAAGGTTCCGGGCCAGCACAAGACGCATTAATAAATAATCAAGGAAAGTCATTAAACGGTATAAATAAATATAAAGTACAACTTGACATGTTCCTGAGCAAAGAGGAGAGCGAACATGAAAGGAGAATTTAATGTGGAAAAGATTGGAACAGATATGTTTGATGATGAAAAGGGAAGCCACCCAGGGAAAGCAACAGAGACAACAGTTCACTAATTTTGACCAGCTGGGTTTCTCCAGCATCCTCTGTTCTTGCACTAAATTTGTCACTCAGTTTAACAGTTCTGAGAGGATCTACTATTTTGTCGGGTAGGTCCGTTTTTCATATTACTACACTTCATAATTCAATAATGCACGTCTGCTATCTGTCAAATAATTGATATTAATGCTTTCATTTTGTATTTCTCACTTCTGAGTTTTGTCATTCATTCGCATTGTCCGCAAAGGGATTATGGAGGCTTTGAGATTTTCCCAAGGAGTTTTCTAAAGCTCAGTTCTCGAAGCAGCTCGGAAGAGCCTGAAATGTAAAGCTGTCATGATTGTCAGTGGGCAAGATGTTGCAGTTCTTCCTGATCCAGTGTGATTTTTTCCCCCAGGGCCTTTATTTTTTGGACATAAATAAGCTCAAAGCAATTTTGAGTCAGGAGCTAAATGTTAGTAAAAAGATGAATATTTTCTTTCCACTTGTGTGGCGCCAAAAATAGCCAGTCCCTTATTCCTCCCTCCAGTAAGGTAAGAAATTTACAAGCAAGCCAGGTTTAGCACATCAAATGCTATAATGTAAGCACACGTCTACCATTTTGCTCATTTTTGAACTGTTAAAATGTCTCCTTTTCCCCCTTTTACAACATGCAAGCAGACTTGAATTTGCCTCCTTTTCCTTGATTGTCTTCCTTCTGCCATTTGAGCTTGTGGGACTTGCCCTTCAATAATTTCCCATTGCTTCCAGATGGACCCATAGCCCATATTATTCTGCACACAGTCTTTTCCATTCTCTATCTCACTATGCTCAACTTCTATTCATGTCTTCTTTTATGTAATAATTGCAATGGGGTAGCTGCAGTTTTAGTTGCTACTTTGTCTTTCAAATCTTCACAGCCAAAAGCCTCTTTGTGGCAGACGTTTGAAGGTCCAGTCACAATGCCATATTTATTACATTTAAACAAACATTTTGGGCCACTACTTTGGTTCCGGCAGAGTTCCGTCCACGCTGGCTGAATAGCAGGAGAGGCCAAAATGGAGATTTGCACCAGGGGTGAACTATATAGCGATTTACGCGGTCCACTCCAAATGGTGAATTCCGGATCTCGTCCAAAAATGGAGAGAGTATCATTAAACCTAACTTGCATTCATTTTAATCTCATTAACGAGATTGAAGTTGAATACAATAGATTTCTGGGAGTTAGCTATCTCCCCAGCAAGTTGTCACCCAGGTGTCGTTTCGTATTATTATTCAGAAATGTGAAGCTGACGCAAAGGCTACCAATGAGAAGTGAGGAGGTGAGTAATCTTTTCCATTTACCGGCTTGCAGCTCAAGGGCACTGGTGCTGGGAGGGGGAGATTAGCTTGGTAATGGGGCTGGGGTGTTCCAGGTCAGGGGTCACTCCTTAGGAGTTAGGGGCTTTGCGTCTGCAAGGCCTTAAAGCCATCTTTAAATATTGTGGAAACTTATAACAGGCATAACCACAGCTGCAGCCTATCTGTCCTCACAAACCATCAACGGACAGAGCCGTGCTGTAGCTTCACTGATAAAAGTCAATTATACCCCGTTTGACTGAGCAGCCTCTAGCTTCACAGCTGAAAGCTATTTCAAATGAGGAATTAACCTTGTTAGTTGTGATAGCACCTCACGCCCCTGAACTCTCAAGTCCCTCCTTGATGTCTCAGTGAATGGTTGGATAGTGCATTGCATGTCCAGTAATCTTTGATGCATGAACTGTGTGTCTGTACTTTTAGGAGCGTCAGTACCCTAGAGGCAGCAATCAAACACTAAAGATTCGGGTTTCACCACTGAGGATCCTCTCGCAGCCAAAGGGTAAGTGTCTGGATGAGCGGAGGGCAGCTGAGCAAGGCCTCTCTAATGTTGTCTGCAGAGGTCTGGGGTCTGGAGGCTCCTGATGAGGCTGGGAATGAGTGCGCAGAGTGAGATTTTCCAACACAACTGACTCACTGGATGCCACTCTGAGAGAAAGTGGGACAGTCATGGTAAGGGTGGGGGAGGCCTGGGGGGTGTGAGTGTCCTGGGGTGGAAGCCCTAACTGATTGTCAATCTCTCTCCCTCTCCTTATCCCCAGCTTGCAACGCCTCGTGAGATCCAACGCAACCTCGCGAGACCTTGCGATGTGAATCCCGCCCACAATGGGTGGCTCACTTTTTGGAAAATCTGCACACTAGAGCGAGGCAGGAAACCTCACTCCAATGTGCAGGTTCCCAAGGTACCCGAGGCTTTGGGATTCAACCCCTTCACTTTTGGGCGAGTGCCGTTCAGCACTGGTCCCCACAAATGGGGACCAGGCAGAGCGGTACTCAGGGTCTCCCAGCGGACTGAAGGCCCCCATCCGCATGCCCTTTGGGCAGCGTGGTAACCTAGTGCCACCTGTATACCCTGGCAGTGCCAGCCTGTACCTTAGCACTGCCACTTCTATGCCATCATGGCACTGCCAAGATGCCCAGGTGGCCTGCCAGCTGGCATGGGCAGTGCCATGGTGCCGGATTGGTGGTGCCAAGCTGGCATGTTTTGTGTGCGTGCGATCAGCCTGAGGTTGCCCAGCCTGGGTGTTTGCGGGATATGGTAGAGCTGGGGATCTTCCCATAGTGCGATTGGTGGTGGTGGTGGCGGGGGTCAGGAATTGTTTTGGGCGCCTCAGAGATCAGGATCCATTTAAAAATAGCACCCTGCTCTCTCGTTACAATGGGAAGTTCAGGAAAGTGGAGCTCCCCACTGTACAAAATGTGTGACTTCGGCCACCCATTTTCCATTCAGGCACCTTATTCAATGTGAGTCGTGTTGAATAGCAATGTATCTCTCGGCACTGCGAGTGTCGTGAAATCTGTTGCTAAACCCCCTCGTTAGGGGACTTTGTTCCCTTTTGGGAGAATCGCACTTTCTATCAGCTGCAACAGGCCGGGAGTATCGCGCACTGCTCGGAGCCTGGTAACAATCCCGTTTAGAGCCACCACCCGCTATTCCCCAGTCATAGTGTGATTTGCGCTGGGCGCAATGTGGCTGGAGAATCGCCCCCACTATCTCTGATGAGCTACTTTCGTAACTTCTCAGCTGCTTCTTCTTTCGCCCCATATTTCAATATTGGGCAAGTGCGACGACTGCGAACTCAGGTACGTCGTGGGTTGCATTACACTCTCAAATATATCGAAAGTCTTCTCGCCCTATGACAAATCCTTTTACATGACACAGCGGAATGTTGTTGCATACTCTGAACTCTGAATAGTGCACAACTCTTGTTGAGATTCATTGCTTCAATGCTTCAACGGATCATTTCAATCTCCACAGAAAAGCATTCAGTGATGGAACATCGCCACCGTTGCCTCACTCCAGCGAGCGCCAACAAAAATAAATAAATAATTTGATTCAAAGCTTTAATTTGAAAGAAAATCACCCTTCTAAACTTAGCAATAGATTTATATCTATTTTAGAAAAGTGACTAATTTAAAAACCTTGTTGATGTTCGGCATCGGCAATTTGAAGGACAGAAAGTACATCTGTTTGGGGAATTTCATGCACAGTTCAGGTTTTGCGTTAATAGATTTCTGAATATTGGATTGAAATCATTAATTTCAATGGAACTTAAAATTACTTTGTAGAAATAGATTAGAATTTTACACAAAATCAATTTCCCCGACTGAATAAAATGAACATGTACATTTTAGCTTTTAATATGCCGCACTCAGAGACAGCCAAGGTCAAAAATTCTTAAATTGGTCTGACATTTTAAGTTTATAAACTTTGGCCTTTTGCTTTTTATTGCGAAGCCTTATTATATTGTCACAATTCATTTAACTTGCCGTGGAAAAACTAAATTGAACCAATTTTGCATGGCTGTGTCAGGAGAGTTGTAAAAAAAAAGACTATTAAAACTATGTCCTATGGTAAAATTTGACATTCTTTGAAAAACGAAGGAATAATTTCACTGGGTTAAACTGTTTTTTCTAAAAAGATCAGCAACAGGATTAGAGGTCAATACTTTATTAAAAATGAATCTTTTAATTCCCATCACATACAAGTTCTGCGCTATGTGATGATATGCTGTGGTGGTGTGCAGAATATTCGATTAGATATTGAGAGAAACCTGTTTTAAAATTAACGCAAGTTCATATCTAAAGTGAAGCAATGTATCGAAGTAGAAATAAAGGATCACGCTTTTATATTTTCCGCAGATAAATCAGACAGTATGTTGGAGAATTGGCAGGCTATGTACCGAATTTTTAAACATGAATACGTTCAGTTAACTGGTTTTTGTGGTTCAGCTCAACATTTGAGTCAATTTCCCCATTGAGCAATGAATGAAATTGGAAATAGCAGATCATTGCTGGTTTTGCATTCTTCTTGATTTTCCATCCTATTTGCTCGAATGGAAACTTGGTGTGGGTGCATTGGCACATCTTTCATTCGCATCTATAGGATGTGCAGTATAATAGTAGCACCGCAATATGGTCATTTGCAGTATTATACTTGGCAATGTGTTCAGCATAACTTGGATGTAATTTTTTTTAGTTCATTTACGGGATGTGGGCGTCACCAGAATTTATTGCCCATCCTTAGTTGCCCTTCAAGGTGTTGCCTTCTTGTATCGCTGCAGCCCTTGGGATGTAGGTACATCCACATTGCTGCTAGGGAGGGAGTTCCATGACTTTGACCAACGATAGTGAAGGAATGGCAATATATTTCCAAGTCGGGGTGGTGAGTGACTTGTAGTGGAACTTACAGGTGATAGGGTTCCCAGGTATCTGCTCCTCCTATTCTTCTAGATAACAGTGATGGTGGCTTTGGAAGGTCCTGTCTAAGGAACCTTGCTGAGTTACTGCAGTGCATCTTGTTGATGGTATACATGGTTGCCATTGTTTGTCGGTGGTGGAGGGTTTGAATGTTTGTGGAAGGGGGAACAGTCAAGTGGGCTGCTTCGTCCTGGATGGTGTTGAGCTTCTTGAGTGTTGTTGGAGCTGCACTCATCAATGATACAACTCCCTGCAAGCACATCCCATGTTAGACTCCTAAAATATTACTTTGATGCTGAAGATGTGCGGCAGGTCTTGCTCGACAGAAGTACCAATTGGAGAACAAGATGCAAAAGGTCATAGCACCTAATTTGCTGTGCTCGTGATCTGCTGCTCATTAGTTGAGTATTTCACTGATCTGCTCTTCTGTCAAGTGAAACTTTCCAAAAACGTTATCCCATCGAGCTCACGCAGTGAACCTTTCAAAATCAAAAAATTGCAGCATGGCTAATCCCTTAACTCACAGTTTCAGATCATTAATTTTCTCTGTATTGAAACATTGGTTTCATGTGTGCTGATAACGCTGCAAAAACTAATCAATGTGGAAGGCATTGTCAATCTGCCTGCCTATCAATATTGTCAAACTATTATCTAGAATATGTTTTTAATTCACATCTTCAGTGGAAATCTTCTGTCTTCTGCACAAAAATTACAATTTCATACCTGACCGAAACAGGTTGTACAGTTACCATATCATGGGCAAGTTAGCATCTCTGTGTTCCTCCAACATATGGTAGGTACGAGAAGAAACCACTCAACTTATCAGGTTTCCCTCATTTATGTTTCGGTACAGAACCTGATGAGACAATTTATTCTCTTGTGCTCAACAAGCAAAGATGTTTATAGCTTGCAGAGTGTTCAGGCTATCCTGGCCCTATCAATGTTGGTTCTGTTTCTCTGTATCCTTAATTTATTCAATTTCAAATGATGTTACAGTTTCTGCCTCAGTAGCGTTTGTAGTAATAGTGATATTGCCTGATGACCCCGTTATTACCTATCTATTTTTAAATTGTTCAAACTACAAACCGGTGGCTGCTCAATTCGCTGGGAATCCATAAGGGATAACTTTGTGCTTTAAAATTACAGACTGAGTGCCCACGAAATCCCAGACTTCAACCTGCTATGAATGCCTGGTCATTAGGGTCACTGCTATTATTCTTTAAATTCTGTTTAACACTAGGTTTCCTCAGGTTATGATAATAATGTTTTCCAGTTCACTTTTCCTGGTTCAATGCAAAACGTCCTTCACCTCCACTCCTATTTCTCTTCATGAGTTTAGAGACTAGGATTGGATTTTCATCGTCCCATTCAGGAATAAATTGAATTGGGTGGAAAAACAAAATGGATGCCAGGGCGGGAGCTGGAATTCCTTCTTCCCACCTCCGCTGCTGGCCTTTTTTAGCAGCGCAGAAAAGGCAGCGGGACGAGAATCCCACATGCTAATATTTAGAAGTTGCCAACACCATTCTAGAAATGGGCATTTCATACCTTCCAGAAATTTCATCCACTGAGCTGAGATTTGGAAGCATTTGGAATCCCACTTGCAGGCACGGTGGGAATGGAGGTGGGATCGAGGCGATGGGATTCATCTCAAATCCCGCTTCTCCGGGATTGCATTGCCGACCAATCCCCTTTTGTGCTCCGCATAGCAGTGAGCCTGTTTGCATGCCTCATTTATTTAAAACTCTTGGAGGTGGGAAGATTATAAACAGTGATTAAAATTGGTGTTGCTTCCTTTAAAGTTCATCAAGAAGTGTTGTAGCCTGAGTTATATCTTTGTTAACAAAATTGAGTGAGGACAGTGCTGTGTTTGTAAAAGATAAGTGATCATTAAATAATGTGGTTGCCAGATAGCTATTTATCGTAAGCTGTATAGGTAAAGAAAAGCACTGTGTGAGTGGAAGGGAAAAACCTTCAGATGCAATATAATGAATTATCCACTGGGTAAAGAACCATCTCGCATTGTTCTATATCTGAAGGCTAGTCCAGTAGGTGATCCAGGACTAATTCTTTAAATTCTCATCATTGTTTTTCATTAATTATTTGCAAAATATCTGAGTAATCCTTCTGGAGTATTTGAAATCCTTGCCAGATGTATGAGTTTTACGCTTACCTGAATGTACTAACAGATGGTGCAGTCAGTGTTTGTCTACTTGGCTGTACTGAGGAATGTGAGTTTGATGGTTTTAACAGATTTATGAGCTGCTGAAGAGTGTAGTATTTTATAATTTTTTTTCAAGACCATAACTTTTTCTCGAAGTCAAAAGGTTTGATGGGTTCGCTCTATACCTACAAGCAACAATGTGTATTGGCCTCAGTTCGTGTCTTCACTGGGATCTTATAGGATCCTGTTCTGACATGCTGCTGTTACCATGCTGTTTATATGGCTGGCACAGTTAAGTTTTTGGTCAATAGTAAGTCCCAAGATGTTGATGGTGGGGGATTTGGAGATGGTAATACTGATGAACATCAGGGAGATGGTTAGGTTATTTTTTGCTGGAGATGATCATTGCCTGGTACTTGTGTATCAGTGTAAGTTTGAATGTTGTTCAACTATTCCAAACAAACCTGTTGGACTTTAACCTGGTGTTGTAAGACTTCTTGCTGCTCCCAAACTGCATCACACTTTTCAGGGTTAAATTTCATTTGTTACGACTTCCGGTGGCGGCTATGAGGGAGTTGGGCGCACATTTGGTGGCTCCCGTTTCGGTCAGACTTTTGGACCTGTCCCCTGACCTTTTTGCGCTTTTGAGTGCGGAACTGGTAAGCAATAGTACTCAGGCACTGAACCCATACAGAGTTGGGCAGCACGGTAGCATAGTGGTTAGCACAATTGCTTCACAGCTCCAGGGTCCCAGGTTCGATTCCTGGCTTGGGTCACTGTCTGTGCGGAGTCTGCACGTTCTCCCCGTGTGTGTGTGGGTTTCCTCCGGTTTCCTCCCACAGTCCAAAGATGTGCAGGTTAGGTGGATTGACCATGCTAAATTGCCCTTAGTGTCCAAAATTGCCCTTAGTGTTGGGTAGGGTTACTGGGTTATGGGGATAGGGTGGAAGTGTTGGCTTGGGTAGGGTGCTCTTTCCAAGAGCCGGTGCAAACTCGATGGGCCGAATGGCCTCCTTCTGCACTGTAAATTCTATGAAATCTATGAAATCTATTGCTACATGCAGGCACGGACTATTTTAACATGTGAGGGGTTGCAAATGAAATGAAACACTGTGCAATCATTGCGAAACTTCTGACCTGAGTCTGAATTCTCCGGTCGTCGGGATTCTCTTTTCCCACACCCACTGCAGTGCACTCCAGCCAGTGGGTTTCCTGGTCGCGGAGGGGGAGAAGCCCATTGACAAGCGGCAGGAGGAAGAATTCTGCCACCAGCGATAGACTTGTTACCGAGAATCACTAATCTGATAATGGAGGACGATTATTGAGGGAACTGCTAAAGATAGTTGAGTCTGGGACACTGACCTGAGGAATATTTCATAGAATTTACAGTGCAGGAGGAGGCCATTCGGCCCATCGAGTCTGCAACGGCTCTTGGAAAGAGCACCCAACTCAACCCCACACCTCCACCCTATCCCCACAACCCAGTAACCCCACCAACACTAAGGGCAATTTTGGACACTAAGGGCAATTTATCATGGCCAATCCACCTAACCTGCACATCTTTGGACTGTGAGGGAAAACCGGAGCACCCGGAGGAAACCCACGCTGACACGGGGAGAATGTACAGACTCCGCACAGGCAGTGACCCAAGCTGGGAATCGAACCTGGGACCCTGGAGCTGTGAAGCAATTGTGCTAACCACTGTGATACTGGGCTGCCCTATCTAGCGTGATATCTGAGATGAAGGGCGGGATTCTCCCGCTGTCGGTGGGATGGCCCGACACTGGCGCCGAGAATGGCGCATATCACTCCGGCGTCGGGCCACCTGGAAGTTGCGGAATTCTCCGCACTTCCGGGGGCTAGACTGGCGCCGAGGGGCCGCCGTGGTCCCGTGCATGCGCAGAACCACCAGCGTGTTTTTGCGCATGCGCAGGGGGTTTCTTCTCCGCGCCGGCCATGGCGGAACCATATAGAGGCCGGCGCGGAGGGAAAGAGTGCCCCCACAGCGCTGGCCTGCCCGCAGATCAGTGGGCCCTGATCGCGGACCAGGCCACCGGGGCCGGATCCTCCCACGCGCCCCCCCCGAGGACTCCGGTAGACGGCCGACAAGCCAGATCCCGCCGTGATGGACCATGTCCATTTCATGCCGGCGGGACTGGCCGAAAATCGGGGGCCGCTCGGCCCATCGGGGCCCGGAGAATTGCCGGGGGAACCACTGCCAACGGCCTCCAACCGGCGCGGCGTGATCCCCGCCCCCGCCCGAATACTGGCGCCAGAGAATTCGGCAGCCAGCGTCAGAGCAGTGGGGCGGGATTCACGCCACCCCTTGGCGATTCTCTGACCCGGCGCATGGGTCGGAGAATCCCGCCCGAGCTTCCAAAAGCCCAGAGCTATCTTTCTTTGTGCCAGATATGGCTCCAGCCAATGGTAAGTTTTCCCTGATTTCCCTCGGCTTGAATTTTGCCAGAGTTCCTTGATGCCACACTCAATCAAAAGCTGCGTCGATGTTAAGGGGAGCCACCCTCACACCACAGCACAGAAGGCCATTCACTACATTGTGCCAGTGCCAGCTCTTTGAAAGGACAACATGTCTGCAATTTGTTTCCTTTCAAATACTTATTGATTCTCCTTTTGAAAGTAAGCATTGAATCCTCTTTCACTACTCTTTCACACAGTGCATTCCAGTTCTGAATATATTTGTTCCCCTCTAATTTAATAACGACCCAACATTTTTTGCAATCATATTTGCTATTCTCTCATTAGCCTACATTTGCGGAAAATAATATATCTTTTGTCAAAGCTTTTCGTCTTGCATTCACCAGGAAATGCACAAGGACACCAATGTAAGGGAAACAACAAATCTATACTGTGATGATGATCAACAAAATTGTGCCCAACCATTTTGTAATATTAGGGGTGTTTAGCAACATTTATAATAATAATAACAATTTGATGGAATGTAACACATTTTTATCGAGGACGCTGATTCACGGTGATTGGGTATTTCAAGTTGTGCTTTATTTATATTGCATTCTGGAATTGTTACTAGATTTATATTTCCGGGATTTGCCGAGATAGTTCTTTGCCACTTTAACCCTGCTCCTTTTGATCGCAGCATTTCTGAGGATGAGTGACAGATACATGTCAGATAACTATGAACACAGCTCGTTCAAAGATTTCCGAAAGTACCTATCCGAAGGCTACCAGCTAGGCAGAAGTATTTTCAAAAGTGCTTTGATCATTAGTGATGACTGCAATTAAAATATATTCACATAATAAGGCAAGCAAGATGCTCTCTGATTCAATTGTCCATTCACAGAAAAAAGCAAATAAACAAGATTGCATGATCATCTAGGCTGGCAGCTGCAGTAATTAATTTTAATGGTCGGAAAATCCTGAAGGGCCCACTGACCTTTGAATATCTCCACACTGGAAGCAGAAATGCATAAAATTCACTTTTGCTGACTTATAATTCAATCCTAACTTTCTTAAAGCCAAGGATATGAAATGAAATGAAATGAAAATCGCTTATTGTCACAAGTAGGCTTCAAATGAAGTTACTGTGAAAAGCCCCTAGTCGCCACATTCCGGCACCTGTTCGGGGAGGCTGTTACGGGAATCGAACCGTGCTGCTGGCCTGCCTTGGTCTGCTTTCAAAGCCAACGATTTAGCCCTGTGCTAAACAGCCCCTGTATATACAAAAAATGGGAGGGAAAATGCACTAAATTAAGGATGAATATGTGCATGATATTTAGCAACAGGATGTGGAAGGGCATCCAGTCAACACGTGAAGTTTGGGGAGCAGGGTCCAAAGCTTTGGTCAGAGGAAGTGGTGCTCCTGGAAATTGGTAGAATGGGCCGGGGTCTTGGAGCTTGGCATGAACAGGATTAATGGTTTTCATTGGTCAAAAATAATTCCAGAATCTTCTCTCTTTGTTTTCCTTTAGATTTGGGTAGCAAATTGATGATGCAAGCAAAACGCTGATACTTTTAAAATCGGATTCCATATGGAAATAGAGGATACAAGCACCTGAGGTGTCACGAATAGTGCTGATTATTGTGCAGTCAACTGTGAATATTCCCATTTCTGACTTTATGATGGAAGACGGATCATTGACGAAGCAGCTGAAGATGATTGGGCCGACAACAATACCTGAAGAGCTCCTGCAGCGATGTCCTGGGACTGAGAAAATTGACCTCCAGCAGCCACAACCGTCTTTCTTTGTGTTGGGAATGATTCCACTCAGTGGTGGAGTTTTCTCCTTGATCCTCACTGACTCCAGTTTTGTTAGAGCTCCTTGATGCGACACAGAGGGGCTGGTTTGGCACAGGGCTAAATTGCTGGCTTTTAAAGCAGACCAAGGCAGGCCAGCAGCACGGTTCAATTCCCGTACCAGCCTCCCCGAACAGGCGCCGGAATGTGGCGACTGGGGGCTTTTCGCAGTAACTTCATTTGAAGCCTACTTGTGACAATAAGCGATTTTCATTCGGTCATATGCAAGGGAAGTTAGTCCCGCTTCACCTCAGTAGTAGTTCTGACAGCTGGAAATTTGAGAGTATATGGGCCGGCATCCATGGTGATGGGAAAATGCGGGGGCAGTCTTGGGATGTAGTTAGGTCATGGAAAATTTGGATGGGATTCTTGAAGTGTAGAAGTAGTATGTTATGTTTAGACAGTATTTAAAAATGGGGCTAGATGCGAATATTTAGCTGGGGACTCCTAATTGGAATGGGAAAGTCAGTGTTTGGGAACATTAATAAGGGAGAGAATCTCATTTTAATGTAGAATATTTAATCATCTCCGGATACCTCAAAACCTGAACAGCCAAAGGTATACTTTTGAAATGTAGCCACCATTGTAATGTAAGAAAAGCGATAGACAATTTCCACAAAGACGGTCTACCAATCAACAGTAAGATAATGACCATATAATCTGTTCAGGTGATGTTGGTTGAGGGATAAAATGGTGACCAGGACGCTGGGAGAACTTTGCTGCCCTTCTTTCAATAGTGACATGGAATCTTCTACATCCAGCTTCGAAAGGGAACTGGGCTTGGGTTGACATCAAAAGAGATAATTTCTGACCAGAGTGAGAAAATTGCTGCTACAGAGGGGAAGGCAGGCAGGGGTTTGGGGTCTTCTGAACCTGATGTACTACTACTGGGTGGCGAATGTGGAGAAGGTGCGGAGCTGGGTCAGAGGGGTTGATTCCCAGTGGGTCAGAATGGAGGAGAGTTTGTGCAGGGGGTTGGAATTGAAGGCACTAGCAACAGCGCCGCTCCCGATGGCCCCGGGGAAATACTCAGGAGTCCGGTAATAATAGCTTCATTGAGAATTTGGAGGAAATTTCGCCAACTCTTCAGGTTGGGGGCAGGGTCAAGGGAAATGCCGATTCGAGGGAACCACAGATTTGATCCAGGGAAGTAGGATGGAAATTTCCAGAAATGGGAGGAGAAGTGGATTAAGACACTAAAAGATTTGTTTCTTGGGGGTCGGTTTTCAGGATTGAAGGAGCTGGAAGATGGAACAGGGGGAAATGTTTAGATACATGCAGGTTCAAGATTTTGCCAGAAATGAGATACAGAGCTTCCTGGTGGAGTCGGCCTCCACATTGCTGGAGGAGGTGCTGACGACAGGGGGACTGGAGAAGAAGGTAGTGTCGGCGGTTTATGGAGCTATTTTGGAAGAAGAGAAGGCACCACTGGAAGGGATCAAAGCAAAGTGGGAGGAAGAGTTGGGAGAGGATATGGAGGAGGGGTTCTGGTGTGAGTTGCTCTGGAGAGTGAACGCCTCCACCTCGTGCGTGAGGTTGGGGCTGATACAGCTGAAGGTGGTCTATAGAGCACCCCTCACGAGGGCGAGGATGAGCCGGCTCTTTGTAGGGGTACGCAAATCACGTTCATGTTCTGGTCCTGTCCAATACTGGAGGATTACTGGAAGGAGATTTTTAGGGTAATCTCTAAAGTGGTGCATGGGCAACTGGACCCAGGCCCTCGGGAGGCCATATTCGGGGTGTCGGACCAGCCAGGGTTGGAAACGGGTCCGGAGGCAGATGTTGTAGCCTTCGCCTCATTGATCGCCCGAAGGCGGATCCTGATGGGTTGAAGAGCAATCTCTCCACCCTGTGCCCTGGCGTGGCGGGGGGACCTGTTGGAATTCTTGGCTCTTGAGAAGGTTAAGTTTGAACTGAGGGGAAGGATGGAGGGGTTCTACAATTCATGGGCATTATTCATTATGCACTTTCAAGAATTGGATAACATTGAACATTAGTTGGGCGGGGGGTGGTTGGGACGGTTGGGGGAGGGGGGGCTGTGTGTGTTAATGGTGACTATGGATGATTCCTGATTCCTTTTTGTCATTTGTTTATTTGAGCATGCGGGCTAATGTTTGGGATTTGGTGGGAGGATGGGATCGTTGTTATTAATATGGGGATTGACATATTTGTTACTGATAATTGTTTATTGTTGGTGGGTGTAAATCTGGGAGAAAATATGAAAAAGGAGGAGAATAAAAATATTTTTTTTAAAAAGAGATCATTTCTCAGAGTATTGCTGAAAAAAACGACATGTTGAACTTTTCATATTGCACTCATCAGAACACTTTAGAAGAATACCAGCATAAGGGAAAAACAACAATTTACACTGTATGGTAAGATAATGTTGATTGGTTGGCATGTGGTCTCTGATTGGTTTAGGTATCGCCATGGAGAATGCACCAGTTACTAGTGACTGACAGATACATGCCAAGCACTGTTTGAAATTTATATCAGCTTGATCTGATTGGTCAAGGCATTGAACTGGGGAATGTATCAGTGAATCGTTGTCACTTATTTTGTTTAGCTGAAATAGGCGCAATGTGTCTAAATGTTCTTTCTGACTGCAAAGCACAGGGTTCTGCATCCTAATATATTCAAAAACTGGAAACAAAAAGCTTCAACGTGCCTCTTTTTTCAGCAGTACTACCTAACAACTACTTCTGAGAGTGTAGTACATGGAGTAATTGTTCATTTAGAGAGCAGTACGATGGCGCAGTGGTTAGCATTGCTGCCTCACAGCGTCAAGGTCCCATCTTCGATTCTGGGTCACTGTCCGTGTGGAGTTTGCACATTCTCCCTGTGTTTGCGTGGGTTTCACCCCCACGTCCCAAAAATGTGCAGGCAGGTGGATTGGTCACGCTAAATTGCTCCTTAATTGGAAAAAATGAATTGGGCGCTCTAAATTTATTTTTTTAAATTGTTCATTTCGATCAAGTGCACATGTTTTGGGCATGAAACTAGAACTTTCTAAGTTTGAGATGAGAGCATTGTGCCAAAACTGAGATGGTTTTTTTAATCAAATACTTTGAAATTCAGAAGATTTGTTAAGTTTGACCTATTTGTTATGAACTCTTAACTCATTGAACATTTTCCATACACACACTCCAACATCAGTCTGGATGTTAGAGTGGCAAGTATATAAAGTATTTCCTGGGCAGAATTTTGCCATACCAAAACATATAACCATATTTTCGAAAAGAATAAAAGATTGAATTTTACAAGGGTATGTATTCTTGCCCCCCCCCCACCCTCCCCATCCCCTTCTCCCCCTCCTCCCGCATCCCCCAGTTGAAGAGCCAATCTGGCTGTCCTGCAGCAATAACTTTTTAAAAAAATTTTAGAGCACCCAATTAATTTTTTCCAATTAAGGGGCAATTTAGCATGGCCAATCCACCTACCCTGCACATCTTTAGGTTGTGGGGCGAAATCCACGCAGACACGGGGAAAATGTGCAAACTCCACATGGACAGTGACCCAGATCTGGGATCGAACCTGGGACCTTGGCACCGTGAGGCAACAGGGCTAACCCACTGCGCCATCGTGCTGCCCGTCCCGCAGCAATAACACGCTGAGCGGCAATAATAAGGGAAGAATGGGGCATCCACCCCTCAGAGATAGAGGTCCTGCCATCGTGAACTGTTTGAAAATCTGATTGGCTGGCGGCTCTGTAGTCCCTGCAGTGCCAGAATTCAGTAGTGGCCGCTGCTGGTACTACCCGCAGTCACCAGGAAGGAAGAACTGGGGCGCGATTCTCCAACCCCCCACCGGGTCGGAGAATCGCCGGGGGCTGGCGTGAATCCCGCCCCCGCCGTGTCCCGAATTATTTGCCACCGGAGATTCGGCGGGGGCGGGAATCGCGCCGCGCTGGTCGGCGGGCCCACCCCCAGCGATTCTCCGGTCTGCGATGGGCCGAAGTCCCGCCGCTGTCAACCCACGCCAGCCGGAGTGGATTGAACCACCTTTCGAATGGCGGGACAAGGCACCGCAGGCGGGCTCCGGGGTCCTGGGGGGGTGCGCGGGGTGATCTGGCTCCAGGGGGTGCCCCCATGGTGGCCTGGCCTGCGATTGGGGCCCACCGATCCGCGGGCGGGCCTGTGCCGTGGGGGCACTCTTTTCCTTCTGCCTTCGCCGTAGTCTTCACTATGGCGGAGGCGGAAGAGAACCCCTCCACTGCGCATGCGCGGGGATGCCGTGAGCGGCCGCTGACGCTCCCGCGCATGCGTTGCATGGCAAAGTCATTTCTGCGCCAGCTGACGGGGCGCCAAAGGCCTTTCCCGCCAGCCGACAGGGCAGAAATCACTCCGGCGCGGGCCCAGCCCCTCAAGGTGAGGGCTCGGCCCCTCAAGATGCGGAGAATTCCGCACCTTTGGGGCGGCGCGATGCCGGACTGATTCACGCCATTTCTGGCGCCGGTCGGCGGCCATCGCACCGATTGCGGAGAATCCCGCCCCTGATTTTCAGTTCGGTCTGGGCATTTTGGTCAGTCAGGGATCAGAGTCCTCAGTGAGGAGTGAGGACGTAGGAGAGTTTTAGAGAGGGTGAGGGAGAAGGCACAAAAGGAGGAGTATGATTTTGAGTAGGGTTCACCCATGGACCCAGACAAAACCTCCCCAAAAGTGGTATCCCCCTTCCTCCCTGCCTTTACTTATTCAGTGAAACCTGCCAGGCAGTGTAGCTTCCCCAGCCACTTGTATACTCGCAGAGTAAGGTGCAATGAGATCCTTAAGTTGCCTCACCAGTCACTTCCACTCCACCCCAATCCTGGTAATACGGGCGACAGATTAGGAGTGGGGGGAAAGCTGTGTTGGAAGGTTGTGGTGGCTGGCCACCCACTTTATTTCATAAGTGGGATCGCGGGGGGGTGAGGGGGCTTTAAAACGATCCCAAATATTATGTTAGGAATTGGCTGAAAGGAGTTAACTTTAAGTCGATAATGTCTATTAAATAAGCAGTTAGAAGAATGTGATACAACTGGATGAGTTATTCATCCATTATTATTTTTGAGACAGTGTCTCTAACCTCAAATTAATTTCCAACAGGAGATAGTTGCATTCATAATGACAATAGTTTTAGTAACATTTCTTCAGCCCATGGATCTGAAATGATGCCATTTGGCAGATACCCATTTGCCATTGCCGTAGTGTGTTGGTTCATTTATTTTGAACGTATTCTGTTCTTCTGGGCTACAAGTTAGTAAGTTAGTTGAAATAGATGCAACACCGAAGGCTGTGTCCTGCAATATCCTGACCAGAGATCAGTCTAAACACTGTTCTTCATCAAAAGCATCTAAAGGTGGAATAAGTTCAAAAGTTCAAATGAGTTTAAATAATATTTTGATAATGCTAACATAATTCAGGAATATAGCTGCTAGGAAACCAAAATCCCAACCTCAAAGCAGTTTAAACATTCTCCCTGAAAGCAAAATAATGCAGATGCTGGAAATCTGAAATAAAAAGAGAAAATGCTGGAAATGCAAACAGCAAGTCCGTCAGCATCAGTGAAGACGGAAAAAGAGAGTCAATGGTTTGAATCTTATTGGCACCCTGTGGGGCTAGCGATGGGCCAAAATGTGGATCCTGAGTTCACATGAACGAACGGTGGGGTGTTGGGGGGTGATTTTACTAGTGGGGAGGAGCCACTGCCAGGGCCACCTCTCTGAGCTGTCAGCCCAATCAGACAGCAATAGTGGTTGCTGCTGCTGAGGCTGGGGAGAAGGAATGGGAGCCTCCATGTTGAGGCGCCCTAGAAGGGCAAGTAAAATGTTTTTGAAATGTGAACTCTCCGGCAGCGACATCAGGGCCACGGGGAGATCATTGCCACTGGGGGCCACTCCATGGAACATAAGGACATCTAGATCGCAGGCACCCCCCATGAAGTGACTGTGAGGCCATCTCAAAGTATCTGGCAGCTCATGTGGTGACAGTTGGATCTGCAGGCAGTTTTTCTTTCTGTAGTATTTTCTTTCCCTTTCCTTGGACAGCAACGGACCTTTTTCTTTGTCTTCAGGGAGGTATATCGAAACTGAGGCATTGCTCGGTTGACTGCCCATGGTTCAATCCAAGCTGCTGATTTCTGTATCAGAGTTCCAACTCTTTAGACACAAGTTGAGTTTTCTTTCCAAAACTTGGCGATCTCTGAGCCCGACAAACAAGCTATTAAAATTTGCATTGCTGTTGGCAATGAAGGCTCAACGCTTGTGGTCTTGCAGGAGAAAAAGAAAAGGTTCCGGGCAAGATTGAACCCACTCTGAAGGATTAGTTGTCAAGCTGAATTTCCATAAACAAGATTCTCACTCTGGAAGAAATTAACCCCAGGCTTGTGGGAGCTTAGTTCTCTTCCAAGCTCGACGCAAAACATGGTTACTGGTCAGTCCAACTGGATAGAATGCTCACAGGAATTAACCACTTATTGCACTCTGGTCATTCCTATTTAAATTGGCTTCCTTTTGTCCTGTCCATGAGTCAAAAGCACTTTTTTAGCAGCATATAGACCTCATAACCAGCCAAGTTCCAGGATGTATTTGCATGACAGATGGCATAACTCTTGTGGGGAAAGACAAACAAAAGCTTGACCTCAATTTATATTCTTTCACGCAAGTGGCAAGGAGAAAAGTTTGTGTTTAAGATCGCAAGTGCAAAATCGAAGTGCAACAGACCAACATTTTTGAGTCAGTTTATTCCAGTAATTCAACCTGATCCCAGAGAATTGGAAATTATTTGTACCATGCTTATGGCCCAGGACAAGGAAGATCTCCAAAGATGTTTCGGTCTTTTAAATTTTTCTTTCCGATTTGTCCCACATTCTGTGCAAAGAAAACCTCATCGCTTAGAAATTTTATGAAGAAAGATGTTCCTTTGTTTTAGCGGGATAATCATCAGTTTGGTTTTGACCAGTTGAAAAGGTCATTGTCTGAAGCTGGTCCTGTTCTTCAACGTTATGACTCCAGTTGATGCCTCTCAGAAGGGTCTCAGATCATGCTAGTTGCTGAAGGGTGCAGATAGTTTTAATCTCCAAGTCATAAGTGGCAGTTCAAAGTAATTCTTCAAACATCGAGGGAGAAACTTACACTCTAGTACACACTTCATACACTTCAGCATCATGCGTTTTCATACCTTGCTTTACAGTAAGAGGTTTATGGTGGAGTAAATCCCTAACCACTTGAGATAATCTGGAGGGAGCCACTAAGGAGACACCACCATGACTACAACATTTATTCATCAAGATACAGGAGTTTGACTGCAACATGAGGTACAAACAAGGCAAGCTTACTACTATGTCTGACACGGTCAGCAGGCTGCCTAAATGACAAAGACTGTCGATATTTCGAGTGATCTACAAGTTGACCTGATCGATGGCAAACTGGAAGATGTTCTGCCTGTCAACTTGGTATATTTTGGACAACAGAAAATCAAGATGGTAAAAGATACCTTTTGAGAGCTCTGGGAGACCATTGTGAAATGTTGGTCTGGCTCTATCCATGAAGTGAACAAGGATATCAGACCCTTCTGAGCTTTCTGAGGTGAGCTTAGGATTTCCTGAGCCATCATTGTTTCAGGGCAAGGAAGTCCTTATACCAGAATTACTACTGGCTGACATACTACTGCAATTCCACCAATCTTGTTTGGGGATTGATGCCCTGAGGGAGCATGAAGGACAAGGGCTCAACTCTCCCGACATTGGCTGGAGGAAGCATGGAATTGAAATCAATAAACATAGGTGGTGGAGTCACCAACCGACACTAGGGGCACGATTCTCCCCCAAATTTTCTAAGTTAATTTGTGGTGGTTTTTCAGGGCATTTCCTGCTGGCTCTGCTGGTGAGTTCCCCACCGCTATTCAATGACACTTAGTCATTTTATGGGCTCTGCGGAATTTCTCACCGGTTTAGCCCACATTTAGGGTGGTATTCTCAAGCCGTGTTTGCCTGGTGACCGGGGATTCCTTCCCGAGGTCAATGGACTTCTCCATTGTCTGCATCCCGCCTGTGGTGATCTTGCGGCAGGCGGGGCAGAAGAAGCCAGATCTGAGAATTTTTTTTAGCGCTGGTGAGCTGAACTCAGAGATCGGGCCACCATTTTGAAAGGGTGCACCGATCTCAAGTGAGCTTGTGCATCCCCACACCCACCACCCACGGGCAATGTCATCCCCCCCACACATGGACACTACCCCCCTCCCTCCCCCCCCCCCGAAGTGAGGACACCCATTAGGAGGTCCCTGCAGGTCCCCCCTCTTTAGGCCCCCCCAAGCTCCCTGACAGCACCCCTTTCCTTCTCGGATCCCCACCCATCACCCCCTTTCTGGAGGCCCCCTACTTGCCTTCCCTCCACTCCCCACCCTTTAGTCCCTCCATCCAACTTCTTTCATAGAGATACCCCCCTCAGCCCCTGACCCTTGGTGGTGCCACTCTGGCACTCGGGCACCTTTGAATGCCACACTGGCTCCCAGGCAGTGCTCCTGCCAGCTTGGCAATGCCATTGAGGCACCTTGGCAGTGCCAGCTGGGCAGTGCCAAGGTGCCTGTGCTTCAGGGGGAGGGCCAAGAAGCCATCCTTTTCTTATCCTGACCACCCAGGGGTCTACGATGGATTGGAAGACCCCCCCCCCCACTACCCCTGAGTGCCATTCCGCCTGATCCACTCCCAGCTGCAGCCTTCCTGGGGAGGCGGGAGAATCAAAGGAGGCCAGTGGATCCTGCATAGGTAAGTCTTTAGTAGATTTACGACCTATTTCCATGAGCGTTATTCGGTCCCGCCCATTTGGGGCAGAGGTCCGATTCCGATGACATGTGGGGCTCCAGAGAATCTCATGGGGCATGGAGCCTGTTGGGAGGCTCGCGGCAGGCCTCTCCCGGCAATCTCTAGCTGCGTTCTGCTCTCCCTTGAAGGTAACGCAGCCGGAGAATCATGCCCTGTGTGTTTGATTAATCAAACTGACACATCGTTTGTTTCCATGGTTGGAGATCCTGCATGTATCTCAACATTAAAGTTTTTCTCAACTAGGCCTTCGAAGATAACATTGTGAAGATCTCTGGACAGGGAGAAGTGTCTTTCACCAACAATATGTAAAGGCAATGAACCATCAGCCTGGTGAGCAGTTTGGGATGAACTTTTCACTGGGATGCTGAATCGCATAGCTGTGGAAGTTTGGTTCATGTTCCCAGTGGTTCCACTGTCAATGGTCACTCAAAAAGCATAATCCTTGAAGTATGTGTCTGCATAAGATGATCAATGGATAGGTTTCTCATCCCCTTTATCTAAACAAGCATCTGTGATAACATTATCACCCAGGATAACAGTAATGTTATGAGCTTTAGCCATTTATTGATGGTCTTGGTCTGACAGAACATTCCACTTGTTGAGGAAATCTTTATCT
Organism: Scyliorhinus torazame; assembly: GCF_047496885.1. Lineage (NCBI taxonomy): Eukaryota > Metazoa > Chordata > Chondrichthyes > Carcharhiniformes > Scyliorhinidae > Scyliorhinus > Scyliorhinus torazame. The sequence goes on along the minus strand of NC_092710.1, from coordinate 127,094,492 downwards.
GGTCAACCCATTCACTAGACCAAGTCTTGGTTCTGTTCTTCCAGGCACCAATGAGGAAGGGGGAAAAGTTAGTACTTGTACAGTTTTGGTCTCCTTACTTCAGGAAGGATATATTTGCACTGGAGGTTGTTCAAAGAAGGTTCACTAGGTTGATTCCTGAGATGAATGGGATTGTCTTATGAGGAAGGGTTGAGCAGGTTGGACTTATACTCAATGGAATTTAGAAGAATCAGAAATGCTCTTATTGAAATATATAATATTCTGAGGGAGCTTAACAGGGTGATTGCTGAGTGGATGTTTCCCCTCGTGAAGGAATTTAGAACTGGGGCAACATTTGAAAATAATTTAAGATGGAGATGAGGAGGAATTTCTTCTCAAAGAGGATCAGTAATCTTTGGAATTCACTACCCAGGGATCAATGGAGGTTGGGTCATTGAACACATTAAAGGCTGAGATAGATAGATTGTTGACCTACAAAGGAGTCAAAAGCAGACAGGAAACTGGAATCCAGGCCACACAGGTCAGCCATGAACATATTGAATTGCAGAGCAGGTTCGAGGAGCAGAAAAACCGACTCCTGCTCTTACCATAATAATATTCTTTATTAGTGTCACAAATAGGCTTAACATTGCAATGAAGTCACTGTGAAAAGTCCCTAGTTGCCACACTGCGGCGCCTGTTCAGGTACACTGAGGGAGAACTCAGAATGTCCAATTCACCGCACATCTTTCCTGCTTATTTTTGAGAGAATAAAGGAACACAGCAAGGCATTCATCCCCAGAGGAAGAAAATTAGATTCAGAGAATAGAAAGACAGCTAATGGGTTGCATTCAGCAGAGGCATTTAAGCTCTGGGTTAAGGATATATCTAGGATTCTATACCTCTGCATTTCGTCTGTGGAGGGCGATGAAGTCGAGATCAGAGTATGTGGGTGTTTATGGGAATTAAAGAGGATATTGTTAGTAGTGGTGGCAATTAGTTGGCGGGGGGGGGGGGGGGGGGGGGCGGGGGGGGAGCTTTGTCTCACCAGGTCTGGAGGTCAAATCAATGGTAGGAGGGAGCAACAATAATTCTGGAATCAATGGGGGGGAATCAGAAAGATCAAACTCATGTGAGTGACATACAATTGGAAGCTGAACTAGTGCTTCCAGATGATATCACCGAAGGTCAATTAATAATTAGATACAGCTTGTTATAGGCCAGGGTTTAGAGAACCCCAAAGTGTATCATGGAGTTCACCTGACCCACAACTTTTAATAGATTGTGGTATGGGGAGCACACGGCTCACTTTACAGGTGTGGTACAGCAGAAATGCAAAAGTACTTTTTAAGCAAAACAATGTTTATTCTATGAATTCAAGTTAACCTTTTTAAAACAAACAGTGAACATCTTAGCAACCATTCATTCAAATACAACCCCCAAAGAATACAACACTAAGTAATCCGTAAGCTGTCCTTTTAACATCCAGAAGGCTAATGAAACACCTTTTAACAGAAGTACATTAGGTTTACATTCAGTACTGAGAACATTTATCATTCTGAATTCACCAAATGATCAAGAGATAGTCTTTCCATGGCAGAGAGATCAACAGTACACCTGCTCTGTCTGGCTTCAGCTCCAACACTGAAAACAAAACTAAAACACACCCTGCAGCAAACAGACTAAAACAAAAGTAAAAAGCTGACAGACAGCCCAGCTCCACCCACTCTCTGACATCACTGCAGTAGTAAACACCAATTTCTTAAAGGTACTCTCACTACAGATATTTATATACACACCCATTTATAAACACCCATTTCTTAAAGGTACTCTCACTACAGATATTTATTTACACACCCATTTATAAACACCCATTTCTTAAAGGTACTCTCACTACAGATATTTATATACACACCCATTGATAAACACCCATTTCTTAAAGGTACTCTCACATGACAAGCTAAAATTGGAATCCTGGGGTTCACCTGAGGTGACTGCATGATCATGAGAGAATAAATCAATAAATGCATTACTGAAACTGTGGCAGAGCATTGCTGAGGTAAAACCTGTTGTGGATATGTTCACAGAAGATAGGATGATCAGCAGTATGGAAGGCAACTGAAAGGTTCAAAGAGATAAAGAGGGATAATGCACTGCAGCCAAACTCACACTACATCATTAGCAGCTTTGAACAGATCAGCCACTGCAGGAGGTAAGTCAGATTGGAGGACGTTAGTAAGAGAGGATGGCCAGGGGAGTGGGAGAAGTCAAAATATATGCCATTTTTTCTCGTTGGATTTATAGACAACAGATACGGCTCTTTTAGCAGCTGAGAAAGTTTTGAACTTCTGTGCAACTGGATCCTTTAGTAAGTTGAACACTGCTGTGTCCATGTTCACAACAGGCAATAAGTGTATCAATATTTGGATTGCTTAACCCCTTTATCAATTTTCCATTGTCCGCACAGGACAACGCTGTACCTTTTACATTTATCCCCCCCAAATTCTCAGCCATTTCTAATGGAACAAATATTCCTACAAGGACCCCTGCCCACAATCCTACATTTTTCATGGGCAAATAGGAGTTGTTGCACACAAGAATACCCATTACTTTGGTACATGTCATGATACCTTAATTTACTGGAAATCTATGGTGCCAATAGGAAGACTGACTGAATAACCCCCAAGGATCTCTTTGTTAGCACCCCTTAATGAACCTCCAAAAGGCTGTTCCTAACACAAACCTTCCCCAAGACGTCCTCTTATGTTAACGTGGGCTAAACCAATGTTTCAGCTCAAGATTCCATTTCAGCCACCTTGGTGACTCCTTAGTGCCTGAAGGAGTCATTATTCCACCCATTGTGTATTAAAAGTTATTTGCAAAGGACTAAAATGGTTCTATGAATAATCTTTAATGTTTTATCAACTGAAGGAGTTAGAAGATAGGATTACTTTGAAATTATAGCGCAGAAACTGGTCACCTGGCCTAACATGTCCAAACTGGTACTTATCCTCCACAACAGCCCCCTCCTACCCTATGTCGGAACATCTTTCCCACATTTATCCCATGAAATCTCTCAAACACCCTATGAGGTGACCCCTCAATCTTCTTTTCCTAAAGAAAACAGCTGCAGTGTGTTCAATCTTTTCTGATGGGTAGAACCTCTCAAGTCTAGTATCAGTCTTGTTAATCTCTTCCCATCTTCTCCAATGCCTCTAGATCTTTTTTACAAAATAGAGACCACTCTTGACCGTGCTCCAAGTGGAGTCAAAACAAAGTTCTATGCGAGTTTAACATACCTTCTTTTCAATGTTATTCCTTTAGAAATATTTACTGGAAATATATAACCAGGAAAATCACCTGTCATGATGAGACAGTGGTTAATCAGCATCCAGGAAAAATTGTGGGGCAGAAAACTAGAACGAGAAAAAATTATATGGATAGAGAACAAGGGTATCAAAAGGAGACTTGAAAATAACTAATGGAATGTCCAGGCATGGCCATGTCTTGCTGCATATGGACACAGACTGCATAACTATCTGAGGAGTTCCGATTGGAATGGAAACACTATGCAGTTATTACTAAACTCAAATGGCAGGGGGATGGAAACCTATGTGAAGAGTCAGAAGAGAGGGAAATCAAGGACAAAAAACAAAAGACAGAAAGGGGAATAAGACAAGTGAGAGGCAGAGAAACCAAAGACCAGATTCAAGCAGTGCCTCAGTGAAAATTAGTGGAAATGAGACAAGGGATGTTAAAAAGACAGCCTTAAGCTTAACACGCAAAGCATTCGCAATAAATTGGATGCATTAATCATACAAATAGATATAAACAAGTATGATATAGTCAGGATTACGGAGACATGGCTGCGGGGCGACCAGGGATGGGAACTGAATGTTCATGGGAACAAGAATATTCTGTATTTAGGAAGGTGGTGGAGTTGCATTGCTGGTTAAAGCGGAAATTAATGCAATAGAGAGGAAAGATATTGGGTGGGATTCTCTGTCCTACCAGCTGGCCAATGGGGCTACCCATTGTGGGCAGCCCGACTCGGTCGGGAAATAACCGAGCGTGGGTATGGAGAATCCCGCCAACGGAGAATCTAGCCCAGCTCCAACAATGTGGAATCTGTATAGATAGAGCTGAGAAACACCAAGGAGCAAAAAACATTAGTGGAGTTTTATATAAACCCCCAAACTATAGTGCTGCTGTTGGGAAGGGCATTATGCAGGGAATTAGAAACACATGTGATAAAGGAACATCTGTAATTATGGGTGATTTTAATCTGCATATAGATTGAGCAAACCAAATTAGTCACAATGCCATAAAGGAGGAATTCCTGGAGTATATACGGGATGGTTTTCTGAGGGGCGGGATTCTCCAACCCCCCCCGCCGGGTCGGAGAATCGCCGGGGGCTGGCGTGAATGGCCGAGGCGGAAGAGACCCCCTCCACTGCGCATGCGCGGGGATGCCGTGAGCGGCCGCTTACGCTCCCGCGCATGCGCCGGCAGGCAAAGTCAGTTTCGCGCCAGCTGGCGGGGCACGAAAGGCCTTTCCCGCCAGCTGGCGGGGCGGAAATCAGTCTGGCGAGGGCCTAGCCCCTCAAGGTTAGGGCTCGGCTGCTCAAGGTGCAGAGGATTCCGCACCTTTAGGGCGGCGCGATGCCGGACTGATTCGCGCCGTTTTTGGCGCCGTTCGGCGGACATCGCGCCGATTGCGGAGAATTCCGCCCCTGGATCAATACATTGAGACACCAACTAGAGAACAAGCCATTCTCAACTGGGTATTATTTAATGAGAAAGGAATGACTGCAATCGAGTTGTACAAGACTCCTTGGGGATGAGCAGCCATAATATGTTCAAAACAATTATCAAGATAGAGGGTGACAGAGTTGATTCTGAGACAAGTTCCTGAATCTAAATAACGGAAACTACAATGATATGAGGTGCAAGTTGGGAGGGGAGAGAAGGAGAGGGGGTTAGAATTTAGACCCAGAGACTAAGGAGGGAGAGAGACTATTTTGACCCTTAGGCGGGGGGTGTGGGAATGGTGGAGACAGTTTAGACCCAGAAACTGGGGGTTGACAGGGAGGGGGGTAGAGAGTTTAGACCCTGAGACTCAGAGGTAGTGTGGGTGGAAGTTATAGACTCTGAAACTAATATGAATTAAAAACTGATGGGGGCCTGGTGGGTGTTCTCAAAGATGTACTGCATAATGGAAAGATATTGGACATAGTGCCCCGGTCCCCCAACCGTGCGTTTCTCAGCGGTGTGCCCTTCACTGATGGCGGGATTCTCTCCTCCCCCCGATTGTCAATGATTTATATCATTGAAGCCACGCAATGCTGTTGGGAAACCCACAGGTGAGGGTGCGCTGCCAGCGGGATGAGAATCCCATCGGCTGGAGAATTTCGATCTAAGGGAAAACAATTGAATAAATTCAGATATTATTTAAGTAATTAATTACTATGGGCGGGATTCTCCAACCCCCGCCGGGTCGGAAAATCACCACGGGACGGTGTGAATTGTAGAGGGTGCCATCTCTGCTACTCCACTACTGGGCCGATATCTGGGGTTTGAGTATCTGTGTGTGTCTCTCTCTCCAGCTGGCACTGAAACTTCAGAGGCCAGGGGATGCCGCACTGGGACACCTCCACGGGAGAGAGCACTGAATCAAGCCTGCCGTTTATCCCTAACCGGAAGCCTGAGGCTTATATCACACAGATATCCAGACCCCCACCAATGCCCAGGTGATTCTCTCTCTTGCCGGTGGTGCAACACCCACCCGGTTCCTACTTCGCTGGAGTAGCTTTCCCAAGAGAGAGAATAGGACACTGCTGTTTATTACCTAACCAGCAGCCTGTCCTGAGTGAATCGCTCAAGATGACCCTAGATTCTTGAACCCGGAATTAAGGTGAGGAATATTTTAACAATGACTTGGTCAGAGATCGCTGGTGAGAGATTGAAGAATTTAAACGACTCCAATTATCAGCAAATCAAGGTTTATTGCA